>NC_063361.1:21114816-21173247 GCF_021869965.1 Rhincodon typus
TACAAACAGAAGTTGCTGGAAAAGCTCAGCAGGTCTTGCAGCATCTGTGAAGAAAAAAATCAGAGTTAACGTTATGGGCCTCGTGACCCATCCCCAGTTCCGAGGAAGGGTCACCGGACCCAAAACGTTAACTCTGACTTTTTCTCATAGATGCTACCAGACCTGCTGAGCTTTTCCAGCAACTTCTGTTTGAGTTCCTGATTTACGGCATCCGCAGTTCTTTCGGTTTTTGTTTTGATTTAAAATGGTGCTTGAATAGAGAGTACAAAGCCTCATTATTGTACTTGAATTACAGCTCTGTGCTCAGAAGTGTGTGGATTCCCCCTTCGTCACCACACCTGCCCTTTTTTAAAATTGTAAGTGAGTACATTGGTGTTAGGATTAAGATGTTTAATATTCTAACTTCCCACCTGACTGTAACCCACACTCTTTGGGGATTAAAACGCCCCCAAAATGATCAAACATCTATTACAAACAGAACTGAATGCTTCTGTTCTTATAGCTTTAGAGGAAGGATTGAAAATTTTCAAAGGTATGACTTAACAAAATGTTAATAAGCTGAGGCCTCTCCACTGAAGGAAATTCATTATCCTCAGGGCACAAGTGCAGCAGTCTATGTCCAGTACAAAGCTGACCAATTGACAACAAAGTACCTGGGATGAAGATAGGAAGCTATTGCTGTCATTTATTGGCAGGAGGTGTGGATGAGACGATAGAAGGAAGCTGCAGTTCTGAGATAATAGGCCCTGAATTCAAGAAAGTGAAAATTCATCCCAATTATACATGGGAATATTCTGACCCCTACCTGACTCCATACCAACAAACAAAAGTACGCTCACATGTGCTACTTCAAACCTAAAAGAGCCCTGAATCCACGACACGCACCCTGCATTCTGCCTTTCTCATGCTTCCTGTTGTCTTTCGTTCTTTGTGTTCTATTCCGTTTACCTCTTTCTCTCCTTCTATTCTGTGGCCTATTCTTTTTTTACTTTTCTTCTTTCCTTTTCTCCCTCATCCTGTCCCTGCCTCTCTTTTGCTCCCTGGCTCTCACTCACCCTTGCTCTTATGCTCATTTTCTCTCTACTATACATGTGAGTCTTCACCTTGGCCTCCACACGCCTCTCACCACTGCCCCTCCTCTCCCCAAACTAAGGAGGACCGTACATTAGGTGGTCAATAGACAACAAACAGGTTCTGAATTGAGATCCCACAATGTGAATAACAGGAACCTGGAAAAACTTAAGAACAACACAGTGAGCAGCACAACAAGCCATGAAGTATCTGAGCTCATTGTCACTTCATATCAAAGCATGGTACCTCCCTCAAATGGCTGTTCCACTATTTAGAGATGAAGGATATCTGCAGCTGTTGGTGTGGATTCCAGTTATATTTGGCATCAGGTATTGGATATACAAGAGTCTGTATTCATATCTGACCATGGAGGCCCTATCCAGCAGCTGTCACTGCAGTCACCAGTAGAGGTGCCAGAGTCCCCTTAATAGCTACTCAATAGGCATCAGGCCTCACTGAGATTGAACAATTTACACAGAGCAGCTTGCATTACACTGTGCTGTTGATATAGATGTCCAAGAGCAGGGCTGCATACGTATTAATCACCGACTGTTCAACCCAGCTCAAGTGTGCATTGATTGTTCCTGGCATTCTTCCGAGGAACAGTCTTTCCTTGCCCACAGTAACAATTTCAGATTAATATTGTCTACAGCTACTGACCCAGCATATTTGGTGATGTAGTGCACAGGCCATTTCTTTCCAGCACATTTGTTTGTGGAAACATAGCAAACATAGAAAATAGAAACAGGAATAGGCCATTCGACCCTCTGAGGCACCTCTAGTATTCAATATGATCATCGAACTCATTACCCTGTCTCTACTTTCTCTCCAGACCCTTTGATCCCCTTAACCATAAGAATTATATCTACTCCTTGAAAGTATTTGTGGTTTAGTCTCAACCACTTATATATAAGCAGAGAATTGTCTCTTAGGCATAGGTTTAAGGTGAGAGGGGAAAGATTTAAAAGGGATCTGTGGGGCAATGTTTTCACGCAGAGGGCGGTGTGTATATGGAACGAGCTGCCAGAGGAGGTGGTGGAGGCTGGTATAATTACAACATTTAAAAGGCATCTGGATGGGTACATGATTAAGAAAGATTTAAAGGGATGTGGGCCAAATGCTGGCAAATGGGACTAGATTAATTTAGGACATCTGGTCAGCATGGATGAGTTGGGCCGAAGGGGCTGTTTCCGTTCTGTACAACTCTATGACTCTATGACTCTTGGAGAAGAAATTTCTTCTCATCTTGGTTCTAAGAGGCCTACCCCATGTCCTTAGTCTCTGATACCTGGTTCTGGAAACCCAGTCATCAGGATCATCTTTCCTATGTTTATCCTGTCTGGTCCTCTTAGACTTTTATAGGTTTCTATGAGATCCCCTCCCACTTATTCTGCTCATTGCCAATGAATATAGTGCTAACTGATCCAGTCTCTTTTTATATATCAATCCCGCTATCCCAGGAATCAATCTGGTAAATCTTTAGTGCATTCTTTCCATCGCCAATCCTTCTCCAGCTAATGAGATGAAAAGTGTACACAATACTTCAGGTATGGTCTTGCCAAGGCCCTGTACAATTGCAGCAAGGCATCCCTGCTCCTTTACTTGCACCCTCTCACTATGAAGGCCAATATTCCATTTGGTTTCTTCACCGCCTGTTGCACCTGCATGCTTACATTCAGCGACTGGTGTACAGGATATCCAGGTCTCATTGCAACTCCCCTTTCCCAATGTATTGCCATTCAGATAGTAATCTGCCTTCCTGGTCTTACTATCAAAATGGATAACCTCACACTTATCCACGTTATATTGCACGTGTCATGCATTTGCCCACTCACTCAACCTGTCTGAATCACACTGAAGCATCTCTGCATTATTCTCACAGTTTCATATCCGCTGCTAGCTTTATGTCATCTGCAAATGTGGAGATATTACATTTAGTTACCTCATCTAAATTGTTAATATATATTGCGAATAGCTAGGCACCAAGCAGTGATCACTGCGGTACTCACTTAGTCCTTGCCTGTGACTAAAAATACCTGTTTGTTCCTATCCTTTGCTTTTTGTCCATCAACCAGTTCCCTATCCTTGTCAGTATACTGCCCCCAATCACATGTACTTTAACTGAACATGTTAATCTCTTCTGTGGGACCTTATTGAAATTCTTCTGAATGTCTAAGTAAGCCATATCCACTGACCACCGCGCCCCCCATAAACTCAGCAAGTTACATTCTTGAAAAATTTCAGTAAATCTGTCAAACCCAATCTGTCTGATCCTGTTGGATGAAAACCTCCATGCAGTTGAGTCCTTATTGTGGTCAGAAGGACCAACAGTCTCTTAACCCCAAAGGTGCCCTGATAAAGTTGTTGTTGCTTAAAAGATTTCTCAGCCAGTGGAATGTTATGACTATGGTTGGTGGAAAATGTGAACATAAATATTTTGCTATCATTTTCGTATCCTCATGTTCACATGGATGTGTGCAACCGAAGAGGTCCCCTGTCATCTCCAGAGTCTTATAATCTCGCAACATGCTGCATCTTTCTTCAATTTGGAATTGTTTGGAGACTGCTTCAAATGTCTCTTGCAGAAGAAATAATTTTTGACTAGCAGCTCTTATTGTTATTTTAGTCGTTTCAATAGGATTCTGCCCAGTGGATGTGTATACTCAGTGGTAACTAGCTTGGGTTGTTTATGAATGCAAGTGAAGAAGTAACGATACACTTAGGCGTTATTGTTTGCCATCAGGTTGGCCATAATACCATGACACAGGCTTCATGATCAGAAATGTCCTCAGGGTTTCCTCACACTCTCTTGGTCTCTTCTTGTCCCATCTCTCTTGCCTTGCCTCACTCTCTTTCTAGCCCTGCTTCTCTCTCCCTTCTCTCTGTGTCGCCATACCTACTTGAAGCATTAGAGGAACTATTTCTAGAGTAACCTGCCAACTGGAGTTTCTTCCTTGTGACAATCAGTCATGACACGAGTGGGCGTTTGTCACAAAATTGTACCTCCCTGTTTTCACCGTGCTGTGTGCCAGGTGTATCATTGAAAGCTTTAATAATATCTGATAAAACAATCATTTTGAAACACAAGAAACACAACTAACCTGACCACACAACTAATGACCCAACTGAAGAGTGGTCAAGATGTTACAGTTTATACAATAATTTAATAAAATTAGCTATGATTGTGACCATTTTGCACTTTATTCCTCATGGGAATTTGAATTCCACGACTAAGTGCAGCTTTCTAAATGAATCCTAACAACAGTCTAATCAAGTAGATGAAGAACATCTCCCTGTTAGAATGAAATCTATAAAACGTTACAGTAAGTTATTATTTGGGAATTTATTGCATTGCCAGCAGCTAGTCTCCAAACAATCTGAGAGATTCAGTGTTTCTCTCCATTAAAGGTTTATTAACCTTGACACTTACGCGGGCAAAAGGAGGACAGGCAAGGCAAGATTCTTATCTTTTTTAAGTGTACAAGGGTGGAGATGGCAGTTAGGGCAGTGGTATGCTCCTTCTGCCAGATGTGGAAAATCAGGGAGCATCCTGGTGTCCCTGACAACTACATCTGCAGGAAGTGTGACCAGCTGCGGCTCCTCATCTACTGCGTTGTTTGGTTGGAGAAGTAGCTGGACACACTGTGGTGCATACAGGGGGCAGAGAGAGTGATAGACACTAGCTTTAGGGAGATGGTCACACCACAGGTCCAGGCAGATAGGTGGGTGACCACCAGGAGAGGCAGGCAGGTGATGCAGGAGTCTCCTGTGGAAATTCCCATCTCAAACAGCTATACCGTTTGGATACTGTTGGTGGGTATAGCTTCTCAGGAGGTAGTACAAGCAGCAGCAAGGCCTGCGGCACCACAACTGGTTCTGCTGTCGAACAGGGTGGGGAAAGTCCAGGCAAGCAATAGCAGTAAGTGACTCGATAGTTAGGGGCACAGACAGGCACTTCTGTGGCTGTGAACGAGACTCTAGGATGGTGTGTTGTCTCCCTGGTGCTAGGGTTCTGGATGTCTTGGAGCAGGTACAGGACATCCTGAAATGGGTGGGAAAACAGATTTTGTCCACATTGGCACAAATGACATAGGTAGGAAGAAGGAAGACGTCCTGCGAGGACAATTCAGGGAATTAGGTAGAGAGCTAAAACGCAGGACTACCAGGTAATCTCAGGATTACTATCTGTGCCATGGGCTACTGAGGCTAGGAACAGAGAGAGAGTACAGTTGAACACATGGCTACAGAGCTGGTGTAGGAGGGAGGGCTTTAGATATATGGATCATTGGCATGTCCTCTGGGGAAGGTGGGACCTATGCAAGAAGGCCAGGTTGCACCTGAATAAGAGAGGCACCAATATCCTGGGCGGGAGGTTTGCTAGAGCTCTTTGGGAGGGTTTAAACTCATGCGGCGGGGGGTAGGAACCGGAACAACAGGCCAGTAATTGCTGGGACTGAGGGACAAAAGAGAGACTGAGATATGGATAGCACAGAGTAAGAGCAGGCAGAAGGAAGTTGCGGGGCTCAGAGGGACTGAAGGGCTGGAGTGCATTTACTTCAATGTAAGAAGTATAACAGGTAAGACAGATGAACGAAGAGCATGGAATAATGATGTTATTACCATCACGGAGACATGGTTAAAGGAGGGAACAGGACTGCCAGCTTAACGTTCCTGGATATCGCTGTTTTAGATGGAACAGAAAGGGAAACAAAAGGAGTGGGGGAGTTGCACTGCTGGTAAGGGATCACATCACAAATGTGTTGGGGGAGGACACATCGGAGGGATCTTGCACTGAGGCATTATGGGTGGAGCTCAGGAATAGGAAGGGTGAGACCACAATGTTTGGAGTTTTCTGTAGACCTCCCAACAGGCCACGGGAGACAAGAGCAGAAATATAATCAGATACTGGAAAGGTGTGAAAAAAGCAGGGTAGTTGTGGTGGCTGACTTCAACTTTCCTCTTATTAACTATGACTCCGTTAGAGCCAGGGACTTGGATGGAGAACAATCTGTTAGATGTGCCCAGGAGGGCTTTATGAGACCATATGTTGACAATCCAACCAGAGGGAGGCCATACTAGACTTGGTCCTAGGGAATGAGCCAGGACAGGTGATCGACATTTCAATAGGAGAGCAAAACTGAAGGATAGGAATGGCAGGATTCAGGAACCCTGGATGATGAGGGAAAATATAAGCTTAGTCAAAAGGACAAAGGAAGCATACAATAGGTCCAGGCAGCTACAACCTGGCGAAGCCCTTGAGAAGTATGGAGAAATTAAGAAGGAACTTAAATGCGGGATTAGCAAAGCTAAAAGGGACCATGAAATGTCTTTAGCAAATACAGTCAAGGAGAATCTCAAGGCTTTTTAATGCATATATTAGAAGAAAGAGGGTAGCAAAGGAAAGAGTAGGCCCACTCAAGGACAAAGGAGGGAAATTGTGCATGGAGCCACAGGAAGTGGGAGAGATCCTTAATGAGTACTTTGTATTGGTACTCACAAAGGAGGACATGAATGAAGTTGAGGTCAGGGATGAATGTGTGAATACTCTAGAGAATGTCAATATATTGAAGGAGGAAGTTTTGGGTATCCTAAATTGCATTAAGAGACAAGTCCCCGGGGCCAGATGGGATCTATCCCAGGTTCCTACGAGAGGCGAGGGAAGAAATAGCTGGGGCATTAGCAGATATCTTCACATCCTCTTTGACCACAGGCGAGGTTCCAGAGCACTGGAGATTAACCAATGTTGTTCCCTTGTTTGAGAAAAGAAGCAGGGATAATCCAGGAAATTATAGGCCGGTGAGCCTGACGGCTGTGGTGGGTAAGCTGTTGGAGAAGATACTGAGGGACAAGATATATGCGCATTTGGAAGAAAATGGACTAGTCAGTGACAGGCAGCATGGTTTTGTCTGGGGAAGGTCATGTCTCACCAGCCTGATCGAAGTTTTTGAAGAGGTGACAAGGATAATTGATGAGGGAAGAGCTGTGGATGCAGTTTATATGGATGTTAGTAAGGCATTTGATAAAGTTCCACATGGCAGATTGGTACAAAAACCAAAATCACAAGGGATTTGGGGTGGCCTGGCTAGATGGACAGAAAACTGGCTTAGTCATAGAAGACAGAGGGTAGTGGTGGAAGGATGTTTTTCAGAATGGAGACCAGTAACTAATGGTGTTCCACAAGGGTCAGTCTTGGATCCTGTGTTGTTTGTAGTATATATAGATAGCAGGAAGTAAGGAGGCACAGGATAGGGGGAAATGTGGCAGACTGGATTCAGAATTGGCTGACCCTTAGAAAGCAAAGGATGGTAGTGGATGGAAAATATTCAATATGGTGCTCAGTTACGAGTGGTGTATCACAGGGATCTGTTCTGGGTCCTCTTCTATTTGTGGTTTTTGTGAATGATTCGGATGTAGGAGTGGAAGGGTGGATTAGTAAGTTTGCGGACGAAACGAAGGTGGGTCGAGTTGTGGATAGTGCAGAGGGCTGTCCTAGGTTACAAAGGGACATTGATAGGATGCAGAGCTGGGCTGAGAAGTGGCAGATGGAGTTTAACCCTGGAAAGTGTAAGGTGATTCATTTTGAAAGGACAAATTTGAAAGCAGAATACAGGGTTAACGGAAAGATTCTTGGCAGTGTGGAGGAGCAGAGGGATCTTGGGGTTCATGTCCACAGTTCCCTGAAAGCTGCCACCCAGGTGGATAGAAGTTGTTAAGAAGGCATATGGTGTGTTAGATTTCATTAATAGAGGGATTTAGTTCAAGAGCTGTGAAGTTATGCTGCAGCTATACAAAACTCTGATTCGGCCACATCTGGAGTATTGTGTCCAGTTCTGGTCACCTCATTACAGGAAAGATGTGGAAGCATTGGAAAAGGTGCAGGAGAGATTTACCAGAATGTTGCCTGGAATGGAGGAAAGGTCTTACGAGGAAAGGTTGAGAGAGCTAGGGCTTTTCTCTTTAGAACGACGAAGGATGAGAGGTGACTTGATAGAGATGTACAAAATGATCAGAGGTATAGATAGAGTGGACAGCCAGAGAATTTTTCCGAGGGTGGAGGTAGCTATTACGAGGGGGCATAGTTTTAAAGTGAGGGGAGGTAGATATAGGGGAGACGTCAGAGATAGGTTCTTTATTCAGAGAGTGGTAGGGGCGTGGAATGCATTGCCGGAGAGGGTAGTGGAGTCGGCCTCATTAGGGGCATTTAAGCAGCCATTAGATAGGCTTATGGATGATAGTATAAGATAGGGGTGGAGGTCAGATAGACCTTAGGTTTAGGGTAAAAGTTTGACACAACATCGTGGGCCGAAGGGTCTGTACTGTGCTGTACTGTTCTATGGTCTGTGTTCTATGTTGTATATAAATGATCTGGAGGAAATTGTGGGTGGTGTGATTAGTAAGTTTGCAGATGACACAAAGATTAGTGGAGTTGCCGATAGTGCCGATGATTGTGAAAGGATACAACAGGATACAGATAGATTGGTGACTTGGGCACAGAAATGGCAGATGGAGTTTAATCCAGACAAATGCGAGGTGATGCATTTTGGAGGATCAAATTTAGGTGTGAATTATACTGTAAATGGCAGAACCCTCAGGAACATTAACGTACAGACGGATCTGGGCATGCAGGTACACAGGTGGCCAAAGTGATTAAGAAGGCATATGGCATGCTTGCCTTCATCGCCTGGGATGTGGAGTACAAGAGTTGGCGAACCATGTTGCAGCTATATAAACCCCTTGTTAGGCCGCATTTGGAGTATTGTGTGCAGTTTTGGTTGCCATATTACCAGATGGATGTGGAAGCTTTGGAGAGAGTGCGGAGAAGGTTCACCAGGATGTTGCCTAGTCTCAAGGGCATTGGCTATGAGGAAAGGTTAAAAAGACTAGGATTGTTTTCACTGGAAAGACGGTGGCTGAGAGGAGACCTGACAGACGTCTACAAAGTTATGACAGGCATAAATAGAGTGGATAATCAGAGGCGTTTTCCCAGGATTGAAATTTCACTTACAAGGGGACACAGGTTCAAAGTGAGAGGGAAATGTGTGAGGGAACCTTTTCACGCAGAGAATGGTAAGAGCCGGGAATGCACTGCCGGAAGAGGTGGTGGAAGTAGGCACATTGGCAGGATTTAAAAGGCATCAGGATGGTTACATTAGTAGGGAGGGAATAGAGGGATACAGATTGAATAAGGGCAGAAGATTTGTTTTTTAGTTAGGGCATGGTGATTGGCACAGGTTTGGAGGGCTGAATGGCCTATTCCTGTGTATACTTCTCTTTTAATAATCTTTCTCAACATCTATTAAAGCTGCTTTTGATCAAGAATTGTGCTGTTACCTAAAGGATTATTTTGTTTGTGAAAATTGCCTACTTTTCTCAGAATGGGAAGGGCAGCTAGCAGAGTCAATTTACTGCTTTGTGTTAACAGTAGATGTAAGTTCAATCTCATCTAACCGGAATACTTTACTTTCTGCCATGCCATGATGAAAGAAGCTGAAGGAAAGCCAGTCATTACCCTACTGGAGGAGGTTGCAAATAATTGAAATGAGAGTTGACCCCAAGCCACCATTTTTGGCTGTTCTGTCTCTTGTGAATTGGCTGAAGATCAGAAATATTTGGGCAAAGAGACCAAGTTACTACCTCAGCCATGGGCATTCTGGAATGTGTTTTGAGAGAGCATAGAAGGAATTTCATCACCTGAGGAAAGTGTTTTGATTATTCTCCTGTTTCTCACAAACAGGACATGCCAAACCCAAGCAACAGAGCACCTAGGTAACCGGCCAGTTCCCTGCTTTCTCTACCTTGATCTATTTTTAATTCTGTAGCCTGTGGAACTCACATCAACAAACACCATTCTCTAGAATTTATATCTCGTGCACAGAAGTTCAAATGCAGTATCAAAAACTGCTGTCTGAATCAAATTGTGGAAGGTTCACTGCGTGCTTATTCTTATCATCAATTAACCACTTCAACATGTTGAAAAAGGCAAAATTATTGGATGGTTTCTTATGAGGAGTTGCCAGACAAGGTTCCCTGGATTATTATGGTAACAAATGGGATACCCCAAATTGTTAAGCCACCAGAGGAGGAGGGTGAACTGGCTCCCCTCTATTATTCATCCCACTCTTTGGTCAGTTACAAAAAAGTTAATTTACAAAGGTTTCCATCCCATGTGAATGACTTTCTCACAGACCAAATGAATGTATGTTTTAAAAGGAACCAATTTAACCAGGTTTTCTTGAGTTAATGAAGGAGTGAGTTTATTTGTCACTAAATGCGAGAAGAAATAAGACCGCAATGCACTGAGATATTCTAAATAGTGGTGTTTGTTGATGGGATTTCCACGGGGGCTGACTTTTGCAGTCACCTGTTGGTGGGTTTGCAGGTGGGGAGAGACTGTGAAATTTCTCAGCTCACCTTCCCACTGCCTTCCTGCCTCCCTGCTACAACCTGTACTCAATTCAACAGGAGGCTGGGCTGGGCCTAGGCCAGATGCCCACTGACTACATTTGAAGTCCTTAAGTGACCAATTAATGACCACTTGAGTGTTATTTCCCACTGGGCATCAACTTTCACGCTGGTGGTAGGAGTTCAGGAGCCTGTAAATTCACTCTGCTTAGTGCTAACTTCCCTTAAAGGACGTTTCCACATCAGGCATCTTCCTCCTCCCTACCCACTGGTGCTGCCCCCCACTCTAGACCTGATACCTCTCTCCTCATCTCCTTGTGCGGTCACCCATGCTGACCTGATCCTGGACTCCAGTTGGAATCTGAGGAATATTTGATTACTGGCAATCTCTCTGAGGCAGAGTTTCCTCCCAAGTAAAGGGTGGAAATCCCATATCTCCAGGCAATTTATTCTCCATGGCGAGTTAAATAGCTGGGGCAGCCAATATTGGTGAGGATGTGCTCCCTGCTGACTCTATAGGTAGCGAGACATGCAACCCACTCATTTGGAGAATCTTAATCAGTTTCCTTTTAGGAGTGAGGAACAACTAGTATGCAGAAAAGGCGTGTCCTTTCTGATCGCTGAATGCAGCTAACCAGATTTCCTTTGAATCGCTCTTCCTTTCCAGTACAGAAGCCACTTTGATTGTCTCTACACCTACTCACTTGTACACTTTAACAACCTGTACCTGCTAACTTTTGGGGTGAAGATTGCATTTCCACCTTCTGTAATTTAACTTCTATTTCCTGAATTCACACTGCTTTTGAACAACGTGTTAATCTGTTTCAGCTCTTGCTTATTAATCACTGAAACTTCTGTTAATTGCCTTTCAAAAGTCCTTTTATTGTGAACAGTGGACGCTGCTGCTGCCATTTTTATCAGATCTTCTGAACTATCAGGCTCGATGAATCACGATAACTGTTGTGGGCAATTGCCCAAGATTTGTGCCTCTGAAACCTGCCAGCTCCATTGTAGGATGTAAATACCTGATGTCTCCTTTTCTCAACATCATAGCCTGACACTGACAACATTTACCCATGCTTAAATTTTGCCTGACTAATACGATCTTTGTAACTCTCCTCTGAGAAGAAAACCTATCCATTCTATTTACTGGAGCACCTTGGTCTCTGTGCGAGAGGAAAGGTGTTGTTAAACTTGAAAGGGCTCAGAAAAGATTTGCAAGGATGTTGCCAGGATTGGAGGGTTTGAGCTATAGGGAGAGGCTGAATAGGCTGGTGCAGCCAAGTTCTGGAGCTGCCAGCCTTTGGCTGGCATTGCCAAGTGGGCAGTTCCTGCTAGTCTGGGTTGGTAATTCTGGCAGAAAAGCCCCCCAATAGCCAAGTAACTCTAATAGAGTTTGGGCTTTATGACAAAGGTAGGCTGTGAGTTTCCCATTAAACATTCCTGTTTTTCAACTCAGCCTGAAAAGAGAAAAATCTTAGCCTGTATGGTTCCACAGGGCACTCAGGTGGATAGTTATCTTTACAGTTCAACTAAGGTCTGCATAAGTGGTCAAGGTCAGGTGCATAACTTGCCAATACCAGAAAAGCTAATTATGAAGAGGGCACATAGGATAAAGTCATGCGAGTAGTGCTAGCAGAGGGTGCATCCAGAAATAATGTGCCAGGCAGATAATTGCTAATTCCTGGGTCTGACCCCAGTACAACTATTAACACATGTTCTTATCCAGATGTTTCAGGATCAAAAAAGCAAGAAATAAATGACATTTCCTGCCATAGGAAAGATGTTGTTAAACTTGAGAAGGTGCAGGAAAGATTTACAGGGATGATGCCAGGGTTGGAGGGTTTGAGCTATAGGGAGAGGCTGAATAGGCTGGGGCTATTCTCCCTGGAGTGTCAGAGGCTGAGGAGTGACCTTATAGAGGTTTATAATATCACGAGGGGCCTGGGTAGGGTGAATAGCTAAGGTCTTTTCCCCAGGCTAGGGGAGTCCACAACTGGAGGGCATAGGTTTAAGGTGAGAGGGGAAAGATTTAAAAAGGACCTGAGGGGCAACTTTTTCATTCAGAGAGTGATGCGTGCATAGAATGAGCTGCCAGAGGAGGTGGTATAGTTGGGTACAATTGCAACATATAAAAGGCATCTGGATGGGTACATAAATAGGAAGGCTTTACAGGGATAGGCGACAAATGCTGAAAAATGGGACTAGATCAGCTCAGGGTATGCTGTCTGCATCGACAAGTTGGACTGAAGGGTCTGCTTCCATGCTGAATGACTTTTGGATTTTCTGCTCGTCAATCAGCATTGCCATTGACAGAACCAAAAAGTGGATTTATCTCCATGTGACATCTAATGACAGCAATAAAAAAAAACTATTTCTGAGATATAACTGTATCTTTAGAAATCTGATCCCTGTAAGGTTCTACACCTACATGTGCTACAAGATACATGTTACGTGCCTTGTCAATAGCAGCTTCCCTGTGGCAAACAGGTTCATTTCTAGAATAGAAAACAGAATTTGGGAAATAGGTCTTGTGCCAGGTTTTTAAACTAAAATTGGGTTAAATCATGCTGTAGTTAGTCAGTAGGTCTGCGCAGACTTCCTGACAACTATGCATGTGGTTGTTCAATAGAAAAGCATGCTGAAAATGCTGATTGATTTAATACAATTCCTTTGTGTTTGCATTTATTTCAGTCTTGACAGTGCTACACATTCTAATTTACATAAGGCATTTGTCAGCTAGCTGAGGGTCAGTGCTCTTCACTGCATCACGCCAGCAGCTAAGCTGTAGTTATGGAAACAGAAGCTACAGTATCTGCTGCAGCATTGTAACTCAGTGTGAAGGTCCCTAATTGCAGTGGAATGCATAAAAATAATTATCTCAATGAGCTGCAATAGTGAAAGGCTTTCACATATATGATTTATTTTAAAATTAAGTGTTCCATTTTCATTCTAGTGTTTAGAAAAGTGTGCGTGATGAGTATCTTATGTTGTCACTGAACGGAATAAGGAGAAATGCACATAATGCTGTGCTTTATTTTACCAAGGAAAGGCAATTACTTGACCTGTTGGACTATGACATTTAGAATTCTAAAAGCAGCTCTTGTTCATCTCCAGTTCATGCAGTGGTAGATTCTTCCTAATCCTTTAAGATCTTCACCTGTTTTTCTGCAGTTTTTCACTAAACTTGAGCAAATAGCGGCTTTTAAAAGTATTAATCCAATTAAATCTATGTTGAATAGGTTTCTTTGGTTAATACTGAGACTATTGAATATCATTTCATAAAAACAGAAAGTGTTGGAGAATATCAGCAGATTTGGCATTGTCTGTAGAGAGAGAAAAATACAGCTAATGTTTCGAGTCCAGTGACCCTTCTTTGGAACTGTTTGAATGAAGAGTCATTGGACTTGAAATGTTAACTCTGCTTTTCTCTCTCTCTCCGCAAATGATGCTAGATCTGCTGAATTTCTCCAGCATTTTATTTCAGATTTCTAGCATCTCCAGTATTTTCTTTTTTTGTCTTGTAATTAAAGATGAGGATGAATGTTGGTGCATGGTATAGCAACAGTAGTAGGTCATTCATCTTTATTGAATCTGTTCTTTCACTCAGTTGAATCAAGCTGGTCCATACCTCAACTCCATTTATCCATCTTAGTTACCTTTTGATATCATTGCTCATTAACAATCTATCAAACAAGGTCTTGAAAATTTCAATTGACCCAACACCATTAAGGAAACAAAAGCACATTTTACATTCTCGTTCAATAGTAAAATAAAGTCTGCATTTTGTCAAGGGGGTCTGAAGTGCTGTTCTGTTAGTGAAGTGCTTTGTGCATTCCATAATGATTTCAGTAGGAGTGAAATTAGTTTGTCAGAGCGTGATTATGTGAATGAGCTGAATTAATGAGTGGGTATAGTCAGCAACTTGAGCTATCATAACAATTCGTGTCTTTTCAGCTGTGTTTATTAAGTCCATTCTCCAAACTGTCAGGTTTAGCAACTCCTGTGAGCCAGTTACATAGTTGTGTTACAGTTTCAGTAAAATAATTCAAAAAATTTTCAGCAGCGACAAAGACAGAAGGACATGAAAGTTGATTGGTCATTTGAAAGAAATGGCATCACAGATTCAGAAGTGGGGCTACTGTGTCGTAAAATTTGAAAACATGTTTAGATTAAAGTTTTAATTATGCAGTTCAGTATTCACTGCACTCCATAATCTTTTTAAAAAAAACCTGACACAACAGTGGTCATGTTTCATATTGTTTTTATGTCAGACGAAAGATAACTTATCTTTAGTGTATACTTTATTTTACCCACGGCAACAGCAGAATATTTTCCCCAGTTCGTGTTAATACAAAATAGTGCATTAAATATCGATGTCCTTCCGGTCGTTATTTTAAAGTCACAATATGATGTGTACATTTTCAGTCAGCTGTATTACAATAAATAGTGAAATGTGTAAAATACTAGAAATGGCGTCCGGTTTCATGGAAAATTGAAACTGGGTCATCTTGTCAGTTGTCACTGAAAGCAATGAATATAAGTCTGTTGTTGAAACCTTCATCTCTCCCTTTCTTCCTTCCAGACTTAGCAATTCCAGTGGTCTCCTGGCCAGCCTCTCATTTTTCATCCAAAATAAATTTGAGCTCATCCAATACTGTTACCTATATCCTTACTCACACCAGGTTCTGTTCACCCATCTACATGTTTGGCCATGCTAAATTGCCCAAAGTGTCCAGGGATGTGTTGGTTGGGTGGATTAGTCGTGGCAAATGCAGGGTTACAGGGTTTGGGGAGAGTTGTGTGCTGTGGATGGCTCTGGGAGAGATGCTGTTTGGAGGGTCGGTATGGACTCAATGGGCTGACTAGCCTGCTTTCACACTGTAGGGATTCTGTGATTCTGTGACTCTATCACCCCTGGGCATGTAGACTTTCTTTGGCTCCTATTCTGGGAATGCCTCAATTTTAAAATCTCAGAGTTATTTATAAATTCTTCCATGAGCTAATCCCTCCCCATCTCTAACCTACCCCAGCCCCACAGCTCTCTGGGTTTTATGCACTCATCCATTTGGCAAATCGTTACACCATTGGCATCACTGTGCCTTGAGCTGCTTATGAGCCTTAAGTTTTAGAATTCTACCCCGAAATTTCACCTTTCTACCTCTGTCTTCCTGTAATACTGGATTAAAAACCAATCCAGGCACAATAGATTGAATGATCTCCTTCTGCACCATAACAATTTTGTGATTCTGTCATCTATCTCCTTGACATAGCTTTTGGATGTCTGTTCCAATGTCTTCCATTGTGGCATAGTGTGATTTTAACTGAATTGAGAACCTGAGGTTGCCTTTATATATGTTTTATTGCTTGTCTCCCCTCTAAAAGGTGAAGTGCCACATTTTTCTATTGAGAATGTGAGTGCATTATCTGTATTCATTAACCTTCCTTTCTTGAGAATTGCTTGTCTGAATTGTGTTGGACTGTACTGTGTAAAGTCTGTTTGTGAGACATTGCAATGTGATTTCTTACATTAGAAATGCTGCACAAAAACCAGTCTTCTTACCTGCAATGCCACTAAAGTTGTGTCTCCAAAATGCCTGCTCACAGGCTGCATCTGAACAGCCATTTATAAATGCAAAATGGGTTGATACTGTTGACAAAAAATTGCAAAATAATATTGCCCATTCCCCACTCAGCAACAAATCAAGTCAATTGGCTCGAAGGTTGAAATTCAACACTGTCCCCCCAGGGAAATGGGTCAAAATGGTTTGGGATGTAGAAAGTTTAGAATTTAGAGCATGACGTAACACAGTTCCAATGCTCCCACCACTGGGTTTAGGAGAGATGGTTTTGGCCATATTCCTGCTTTGTAGAGGTGGGCAAAGCTTAATACGGTGGTTATAATGCAAAGAACTGCAGATGCTGAAGATCTGCAGCAAAAACAGAAATTGCTGGAGAAATTCAGCAAGTCTGGAAGTACCTATTGAGAGAAAGCAGAGTTAACATTTCAAATCCAGTGACCCTTCTTCAGAACTGATAGTAGCTTGGAAAAGATGGTTATGTATGCAGAAGATAGGGGACATGAGGAAGGGCCTGAGTGGATAGATGGAGAAGGACCCCAAGAAGAAGACTGTTAGGCAGACAAAGAGCTGGATAATGGTAAACTGAGGGCAAAGTAAAGCTGATAATGGGGACCATAAGTAGATGAAAATGAGTTGACTGGGGTCATGACATGGTCTGGGGTGTGGGGAGGGTGGGGAGGGGGGATGGTGAGTAAAGGACATAGAAGGAGATGTTTATCTTCTAAAAATATTGATCTCAAAGCTGAGTCCAGAAGGTCACAGGGACCCCAAGCAGAAAATGAGATGCTGCTGCTTAACACTGAGGTGATTGGGGTCGGGATCCATCACATCATCAGGTGCGAAGTGGTGACATTGTGGTAATGGCACTGGGTTAGTAATCCAGAGACCCAGGCTAATGGTTTAGGAAATAGTTCAAAATCCCACTATGGCTGCTGGTGAAATTTGAGCTCAACTGTTGAAAATTTGGACTTTAAGAAAAGATAGCCTAATGATGACCATGTAACTACTGTTTATTGTGGTTTAAAAAAAAAACAGTCTGGTTCACTGATGGCCTTGAGGGAAGGAAACCTGCCTTCCTTACCTGGTCTGACCTACATGTGAGGTTAGTTTAGCTCAGTTGGCTGGACAGCTGGTTTGCAATGTAGAGTGATGCCAATAGCCCCCAAGTTCAGTTACTGCACTGACTGAGGTTACTGTGAAGGATTTTCTTTCTCAACTTTTCTCCTTGCTTGAAGCATGGTAACCCTTAGGTTAAACTACCATCAGTCATCTCTCTCTAATTAAAGAGTAGCCCCTATGGTGTGGTAAAATAATGGTGACTTTCTGGATCCACAACAATGTGATTGACTTTTAATTGTCTTCTGGGCAAAAATGTTGACATAGCCAGTGACACCCAAATTCCATGAATAAATAAGACTAAAAGAAAGCGCGGTAATGGAGTGATTTTGAACTGGCTTTTTAATTTAACACTTCCAGCACAGATTTTCCAGAGGTTCAGGAATGAGGTGAGTTTGCACAGTATCATGTGGGCACGCCTAGAAATCAGATTGTGCCTCTGATATTAATGAAAACTCCTTAATTACAGCATCACTCTCACTTCCCTCTGCCAAAGTCAATGCAGGAACTTCTTGTCAGTACAAAGTTTTTTGAGGAGATGCGGCATTCAGATGTGCTCTTCCTGTTGGCTGTGGGAGATTAGGGAGAGTTTCCGTGTTACTGATGATTATGTCTGAAGGAAGTGTGTTTGGTTGCGAATCCTATCGGAATGCATTAATTGGTTGGGGCAGTAGTTAGAGGCAATGAGAAATTTACAGGAGCTGGAGGGTGTGATGAGTGGCAGGCAAGGAGATAAACCGAAGATAAAGACTTACGCGAGAGGTAGGCGGGTAGTGCAGGGGTCTCCTGTGGCTATCCCCATCTCAAACAAGTATGCTTTTTTGGAAAATGTACAGGGTGGTGGACTCTCAGGGGAATGTAGCACTGACAGCCAGGTTTCTGGTACCAAGACTGGCTCTAATATAACAAAGGGTACGTCAGGATCCAAGTGATCAATTGTGATATCATCTATCATTGAGATAAGAGGCACAGACTGATAATTCTGTGGCCAACAGTGAGACATCAGAATGGTGTGTTACCCCCCTGGAGCCAGGATCAAAGATTATCTCAGAAAAGGTGCAGAATGCTCTCAAAGGGGAGAGGGACCAGCAGGAGGTCAGTGTACGCATTGGAACAGGATGAGATTCTGAGGAGAGAATATAGGAAGTTAGGCAGGATTTTAAAAAGTAGGTCCTTGAGGGTAGTACTATCTGGATTACTCTCAGTGCCACGAGCTAGTGAAGATAGGAATAGGAGGATAGAACAGATGAATGTGTGGCTGAGGAGCTGGTGCAGGGGAGAATGATTCACATTTTTGGATCATTGAAATCCCTTCTGGGGCAGCAGTGACCTGTATAACAAGGATAGATTGCACCTGAATTGGAAGGGGACTAATATACTGGTGAGGAGATTTGCTAGAGCTGCTCGGGAAGACTTAAACTAGTAGGGAGTGGGTGGGATCCAGGGAGATAGTGAGAAAAGAGATCAGTCTGAGACTGGTCCAGGTGGGAAAAGGAGGAAATCAAACAGACAGCGCAGGCAGGAATAAAGTAGAGAATGAGGTAGGACTGATAGATTAAACTGCATTTATTTTAATGCAAGAGGCCTGACACGTAAGGCAGATGAACTCAGGGCAAGGTTAGGAACATGGTACTGGGATATCATAGCAATTATAGAGATGTGACTTAAGGATGGATAGGACTGGCAGCTTAATGTTCCAGGATATAGATGCTATAGGAAGAATCGAAAGGGGGCACGGGGTCAAGAGAGGAGGGGGGTGGCATTTTTGATTGGAGATAACATTATGGCTGTATTTAGGGAGAATATTCCTGGGAATACATCCAAGGAAGTTATTTGGGTGGAAGTGAGAAATAAGAAAGGGAAGATCACCTTATTGGGATTGTACTATAGACCCGCCAATAGTCAGCAAAAAATTGAGAAACAAATTTGTAAGGACATCTCAGTTATCTGTGAGATACTAGGGTGGCTACGGTAGGGGACTTTAATTTTCCAAACATAGGCTGGGACCGCCGTAGTGTTAAGGGCCTGGATGGAGAGGAAGTTGTTGAGTGTAGACAAGAAAATTTTCTGATTCAGTATGTGGACGTGCTGACCAGAGAAGAGGCAAAACCTGACCTACTCTTGGGAAATAACGCTGGGCGGGTGACTGAGGTGTCAGTGGGGGAGCACTTTGGAGCCAGTGATCATAATTCTATTAGTTTTAAAATAGTGATGGAAAAGGATAGAACGGGATCTAAAAGTTAAAGTTCTAAATTGGAGCAATTTTGATGGTATTGGGCAAAAACTTACAAAAGTTGACCGGGGGCAGATTTTCAAGGGTAAAGGATCTGCTGGAAAATGGGAAGCCTTTAAAAATGAGATAATGAGAATCCAGAGACAGTATGTTCCTATTGGGGTGAAGGGCAAGGCTGGTAGGTGCAGGGAATGCTGGATGACTAGAAAAATTAAGGTTTTGGTTAAGAATAAGAAGGAGACGTATGTCAGGTGTAGACAGCAGAAACTGAGTGATTCCCTAGAAGAATATAAGGGCAGTAGGAATACACTTAAGAGGGAAATCAGGAGAGCAAAAAGGGGACATGAGATATCTTTGGCAAATCGGGTTAAGGAGAATCCAAACAGATTCTACAAATACATTTAGGACAAAAGGGTAACTAGGGAGAGAATAGGGCCCCATAAAGATCAGCAAGGCTGCCCATGTGTGAAACTGCAGGAGATGAGAGAGATACTAAACGAGTATTTTGCCTCAGTGTTTACTGTGGAGAAGGATGTGGAAGATAGAGAACGTGGGGAAATAAATAGCGACTTCTTGAAAAATGGTCCATATCACGGGGAGGTGGTGCTGGACACCTTAAAACGCATGAAGGTGGATAAATCCCCAGAACCTGATCAGGTGACCCCTTGAACCTCTCTGTGGGAAGCTAGGGAAGTGATTGCTGGGCCCCTGGCTGAGATATTTATATCATTGATAGCCACAGGCGAGGTGCCGGAAGACTGGAGGTTGGCTATCATGGTGCCACTATTTAAGAAAAGTGGTAAGGAAAAACCAGGGAACTATAGACCGGTGAGCCTGACATCGGTCAAGGGCAAGGTGTTGGAGGGAATCAGGGTTTACATATATTTGGAAAGGCAAAGCCTGATTACGGATAATCAACATGACTTTGTGCGTGGGAAATCCTGTCTCACTAACTTAATTGTGTTTTTGAAGAAGTAATGAAAACGATTGATGAGGGCAGAGTGTGATCTATATGGACTTCAGTAAAGCATTCAACAAGGTTCCTCATGGTAGACTGGTTAGCAAGGTTAGATCATATGGAATACAGGGGGAACTAGCTATTTGGATACAGAACTGACTCAAAGGTAGAAGCCAGAGGGTGGTAGTGGTGGGTTGCTTTTCAGACTGGAGGCCTGTGATCAGTGGTGTGTCACAAGGATTGGTGCTGGGTCCAGTGCTTTTCGTCATTTACATAAATGATTTTGTTGTAAACATAGGAGGTATTGTTACTAAGTTTGCAGATGATGCCAAAAATAGAAATGCAGTGGACAGCGAAGAAGATTATCTGAGTACAATTTTGATCAGATGGGCTAATGGGCCAAGGAGTGGCAGATGGAGTTTAATTTCGATAAATGTGAGGTGCTGCATTTTGGAAAGGCAAATCAGAGCAGGACCTTTACACTTAATAGTCAGGTCTTGGGAAGTGTTGCTGAACAAAGAGACCTTGGAGTGCAGGCTCATTGTTCCTTGAAAGTGGAGTCACAGGTAGATAGGATAGTGAAGAAGGCATTTGGTATGCTTGCTTTTATTGGTCAGTGCATTGAGTATAGGAGTTGGGAGGTCATGTTGCAGTTGTACAGGGCATTGTTTGGACCACTGTTGCAATACATGTGCAGTTCTGGCCTCTCTGCTAAAGGAAGGATGTTGTAAAACTTGAAGGGGTTCAGAAGAGATTTACAAGGATGTTGCCAGGATTGGAAGGTTTGAGTTATAGAGAGGGGTTAAGTAGGCTTGGGTTATTTTCTCTGGAGTGTCAGAGTTTGAGGATTTAGACTTAATACAGGTTTATAAAATAATACAGGGCATGGACAGGGTGAATAGCCAAGGTCTTTCCCTCAGGGTGAGGGAGTCCAAAACTAGAAAGCATAGGTTGAAAATGAGAGGGGAAATATTTAAAAGGGACCCAAGGATCAACTTTGTCATGCAGGCGATGGTGCATGTATGGAATGAGCTGCCAGAGGAAGTGGTGGAGGCTGGTACAATTAAAACATTTGAAAGGCATCTGGATGGGTATATGAATAGGAAGGGTTTAGAGACATATGGGCCAAATGCTGGCAAATGGAACTGGATTTATTTATTTCTGGTCAGCATGGATGAGTTGGACCAAATGGTCTGTTCTGTGCTGTATATCATTGTGACTCTATGGCTCAATGACACTAAGTGGAGAATACAGAGATGGTGGTTGCATGGTTAGTGCCATGATGTTTTGGAAGGATCATCAACAAAATAAGACCATCACAATCCATAGGCTTCAGTACTCTCCAGTGAGATGGCCAGAATCAATTGGCAGGACACGGCTCAGAGATTTTAGACATGGAACATGACCAAGACGCTCATCAATCATCCTCTGATTATGGAAAGGTTTGAGAGGAGTGGTTTAAAGTTGAGGCATTATCACCTGACCAGACACATACATTGCTGTCTGGAGGGCTCAAAGATTCAGCTAATCATACTGTATGAAATTCACCTCCCCCCCACCCCACCAAACCCTGCCCCAGTTATCTGCCTGTCAGCTCCTCATATTCATTATATATCCTGTAGTGTATCTTGTCAAGTATTAGTACTCATCATGAAACAAGTGAAAGGACATTAAATTGTCACTCGTGTTGCAATAATGGAAACGATGTAGAATGGTATGAATTGATACATTTGACATGCTGTTATTTAAAAAAAAAAGCACAATTTTGTAAAACACATGTACAAACACTTGGCGAAATAAATTTGCTTTACCAGCACTTGCTGACATTTCTACAGGGTGCATCCATGTGGATTTAGCGAGGTTGCTCAGACCATTGCTTTTACTGTTGTGATGCTTTTTTACCCACAGCCTTTGAATGACACAGTCTTGAAGCCCCTGTCAAAAACTGCTCCACCTGCATTGAGACAGGGATTGGGAGACAAGACAATGGATTGAAGGGGTGGAGGCAGCAGATGAGAAGCATAAGGATTTTGACTGGAATTCCCAGTTCCTTGGCTTCTTTTTCCACTATCCATCTCCTAGGTCAGTGCCACATCCCTTATTCATCAGGGTGATGTCTATCTAGAATGCATTGTAAGGCTCTTATAATTGTAATCCTGTTTAAGGTGGAAGGTATCTGCTACATGTCTGTAATTACAGCCAGCATACAAGTCATTTGAGAATGATGCTTAAGGTCTCATGGAATGTGGCGTTCTTAAAATTACCCACACTACGAATCCTGCTCAAGTTGAACAATTTCATTATCTCCTTCTGTTGGGGAATGTGTGTGGCATTTCTGTCAGTGCCTCAAAAGGTTGCCCCTGTGCCTTTCATATTTTCCACCTTCATGACAGAACCTGAGATTTAGTCTTGGTGTCCAGCTGACCAAACCTGAGTGAGGATGTTCACTAACATTCCCCCAGACACTCCCCTCCCCAGCCACTGACTTTGACTCTTTCCAGCTGTCCTTGCCTCTTGTGTCTGCTTACTGGGAAATCAAACTGGATCCACTGAAGTGCTAGTATTTGTACAGTGCATGATGGTACATCCTGTGATAAATCTCATAAGGAATGCAGTGTCCCAGGAATTCTCCACATGCACTTTCATCCACTCTTGCACTATGGCTGTCCAAAACAAAAGAAAGGGATGTTAATTAGTTGTGGCAAAGTGGCAGCCTTGACTTTCACCATACTTGGGCAACTCATGATTCAGTCTTTGAACAAAAGTCAGTGTATGTATATCAGGCATCTACAAGTTCTCTCTACCTCCTTCTCTATCTAAAAGGGGTGTAGATGGATCAGTTAACTCCATGGCCACCTCCCCTGCATCTGTAAACTAATTTGTGGCAGACTACTGCCAGTCATCTCCCTCTTCCTTGTGGTTTACATTTACCTTTCCCATGATGGGTGAAAGAACAGAGTGCAAGTGAAGGTTGTGTATTTACCTGATGGGTGGGTAACATTTAGTGATGGTGACAGTGAGAGAGATGTATAACTTTGCCATCCTTCCCCAATCTTGATGCAACTGATGGATAAATGGGAGATGTGAGCAAGTACGTAGCAAGTGAAGAGTGGCTGCCACTGAAACTCAATTGGCTGTGAGCATTCATGTGATAGACTATACAAAGGAAAGTAAAAGCCGCAGGAATTTACATCACAGGAATTAGCAGATATACTCATTTTCCTAACCTCATTAAAGTGCTTTCTGCACATCCAAGGTGCAATGCTGCTACTGATCAGCTCTTCAGTTACTTATAGCCATAACAGCAGCCGTAACTTCCTCCACCCATTGCTGGGAAAAAATGCTGTCTCTTCTTCTCCTGGTTGCACAAAGGGATAATTCCAGTGAAGCATCTGAGTGCCGACCTTGCCCTCCATGAATCCAAGCCTTTACTTCCTGACGTTTCCTAAGATATTCACATTTTTGCAAGTGGAGTTCATGCTTGTTGAGCAGCTTGTTGAAAATCCCAACGGAAAAGTATTGGGATTCAAGCAAATTGAAATCGGAGAATCTGGTCCTCCAATTTGAGAGTTTACTCATCAAATTTCCCAATCTCTTCACTTACTTGGAATGTATTCAGCTTTCCTAGTGGGGGGAGGTGGTGATGTCATGGTCATGTTACTGATCTAAATTTCAGAGCCCCCAGGCTAGTGCTCTGGGAACATGGATTTAAATCGCACTATAGCAGATAGTGATGTTTGTATTCAATAACAGCCTGGAATCAAAAGCCAGCCTAATAGCGACCACTATTACATCGGTTGATGTACAAAGCCTTCTGGTTCACAGATGTTCTTTAGGAAAGGATATCTGCTGGCTTAATCTGGACTGTCCTACATCTGACACCAGACTCTATGCCTCACTAAGATATCACACTGGAAATCAAGCCCTACTACTCCCAGTGGCATCACAAAATTCACCAGTCTTTTAGACCCAGGTTAACAGAAAGCACAGACCAGGTTTCTGGGCTTTACAAGAATTACTATTTATTACAAATAGATTTTAGCTACAGGTAAACAACAGTGAAGTGTCAACATGTAATTCTACTGTTTAAAACTCTAATCCCTTCTAAAACTCCCCCTAGATAAATATACAGTCAGGCACCAAAAAAATTTGGTGCTATGGGTGGAGGGAAAATCTGGGAAGGCTGTTCAATGGTCTCTATCTCCAGGGTCCACTTTTGACTTATCAAGGTTAGCTGCTCCTTGATCATTCTTCTCCAGTTATTTTTATTGTAGGAAGCACAGATCAACTGGTTCACAACTTATATTGTCTCTGACTTACTGGTTAAAAGCAACAGCTTACAACATCTGATGAGGGAAGAGAAATTGGCTTTCTTCCAGCTTGCAATATTTTCTACGCGAAATATTTTATACTTTAGTTTATTTTCCCGGAGGTCCAAAGGTTTATGACTATATCATCCACATTCATAAACTGTTCAGATACCTGGGGGCCAATCATATTGTTGTTGGCAGGTAAAAGGTCTTTGTCATCAATAACTGGCCACTACTCTACAGACCAATCAGCTACTTGTTGCTGGCTGAATCTTACTTTGTATATGCCAGTCTATCTGTAACTAAACTTCCCATGCTAGTTGAACAAACTACGAGGTAAACAGCACTTAGATAAGTGCAGGTAGCTTCCTTTTAAAATGTGCAGCACAATCTTTGTTTCTTTAAAACAGTCCCTTTCCCATTTCAGTCCACAATTAAAATCACAGGAAAATATAAAGCTATGGTCTACACAGAAATGTAACTAACTCTTAACTGTCCTCTGGGCAACTAAGGATGGGAAATAAATGCTGACCTAGCCAGCGATGTCCACTTCCAGTGAACAAATAATTTTTAAAAACTCAGGAAGAAAAATGAGAGGTGCTGTCATTTAAATGCATAAAATTCTTACAGGGATCCATAGGGTAGGTGTAGGAAGTATATTTCCCATGTCCGGGAACGGAGATGGTCTAGAATCAGAGAACACAGTCTCAGATTAAGGATTAGGCTATTCGGGACTGAGCTAAGGAGAAAATGGTGAATCTTTGGAATTCTCTCCTATAGCGGGCTATGGATGCCCAGTCACTAAGAATGTTCAAGTCAGGAATCAATAGATTTCTGCCTGTAAAAGACTTTGGTTAATGCAGGAAAATGGCATTGTGGTGGAAGATCAGACATAGTCTTGTTGAATGACTGAGACTAAGCCAAGCAGCCTGCTCCTGCTCCGATATTCCATACCCTTTTGTGAGTATCCAGAGGTATTTTTAACGAGGGACACAAGGCTGTAAGAAATAGTTTGATGAGCAGGTTGCGCCTTTCAGAAATTACAACGTGATTACTAGTGCAGCAGAAAGTTCATTGAGCTCCAACACATCTGAGCTTTATTTCAAAGTAATGGTGCAAACCTTCATCTTTATTTGATGGATTTCGAAATTGAGCTGTCCTCATGGCTGTCACCAGTGGGTCAGTTTGAAAAAGCAGTGGGAGCAGAAGGAATTGTCCCCTTGGCTCTGCTGAAAATAATTGACAGAACCCTGTCCACCACCTTTCCTCCTGCTACTGCTTCTCAATTTATCTTCCAAACACCCCACTGTTTACCCAGCACCTTCAAGGGGCCACTGACAGGAAGATATGCAGCCCAACTTTGTCCTCAAAGAATAAGCAAGCGTATGGATACATAATTAGTGACAGTATGCTGTTGATGCTTGAGACCAGTTTCAGGTGGCTTCTGGCTTCTGCCTATTATCAGGATAGTTGGAGTGTAAAAGAGGCCATTTAGCCCATTGCTCCATCCTGGCTTTCTCAGCTCATTAAACACTATCGTTTTTTTTTGTTATAGCCCTGCACATGTTTTCTTTTTTAAATAATTACCCAATTCCTCTTTCAAAACCGCTGTTGAGTCAGCCTTCTCCACACCTTCAGGCAGTGCCTTCTGGATCCTAATCACTCACTGCATAAACATGTTTCCTCATGGTCTTTGGCCATCCACCTTACATCAGTGTCCTGTGTTTTATCTAGTGCTTTAAGACAACACTGCTACTTACACAGTGAGATATTTGTCTGGAGTATCTCTGGGCTGTGGATGTGAGTACATATACTGTCCCTGAGACTGCTTGCTCCTTATCTCTATAAGTAGTGTCTTCAAATCCTTATGTACTCTAATACTATTTCATTTAGAATTGTACACAGTATGTTATCAGATATCTCCTTTGTACAGTGTCTAAGACTTTTCAAAATTTAGACTGATGTCTTCATTCTTATTGATGTCAGTCATGTGATCAGTTGCATCAATGTAATTTACATGAATTTCATTATACCACACTCTGCTTCTTGACTGTCCTGTGACTGAGATCAGTTTCTCCCTTTCTATACTGAGTAGACCCTTCCTGATTTTGAACTGCTCAAAAACCGACTTACATCCTATCGAGCTATGTCTTTCGTCACCTAGTTGTTCAGTTTTGAAACACGCCTGGGCAAAGGATTAGAAAGCATTAGGCTCACAGAAGAATGCCGAGGATAAATAATTTCTTTGCGTAAATATTGATAAAAAGATTATAACATGCACCTTCACAAGGGCAATGTATTCAACTGTTTCTACCCTGTTGACTGGGCTTCGAAGTCTTTATCTCATTAGCGGGGAATGACCTAATATCAGAATACATTAACAAAATAAATTTCTCACAGCAGGTTCCATTTTATTCTAGATTACAATGCCATTCCTATTTAATTAAATGTCATTGTTACCTTCAATTGAAATATTGCTTCTGAACCAAAAATTCACAGATGATTATTTTCCTATGCTATTAAAAGAGAAGGGAGAGTACATGGAGCAGAATACTTTGTTGATCTGAGTATTCTCCCCTCTTATAGAATAAAAAACTGGATACCTGGTCAGTTTTGCCTTCCTTGCTGATGAGGAGATATTCATGACACAATTGCTGGGATGAACGTAGGAGTAGTGCATGGCAAACAGTGGGGACATGACTTTGTCTCACTTTCAGAATTGGTGTAAGCCAGCATTTTGGAGTAAGCCATGGTATTGGCTGCAAATACAAACTTCCCAACTTGTGGCATGGTTTCCCAGGGTCAAGGAACTCTGCAACAGATATTGTCTGAGTTTGATAGTCCTAGTTTTCAGTATCATTTCAAAAGAAAATGCTGACAAAGAACAAATCATGATTTTGTGGTACCCAGATATGCAGATGATTTCTTAAAAATTCTCATGTCTTTACTTGCTTCAGTCACAAGAAGGAAATAGAAAATACAATTCTACCTTTCTGCACACATCACTTTAGCTACCTTAGACAGGATTGTCCTGTTATTCTTTGCTAACTTAGCACTAGAATTGAGGAAGGTGGGGTTTTACAGAGGGAAGTTGGGTAGCGTCCCATTCTGCTGGGCCCTGGCCCAGTTTTTGTCTTTATTGCAGTTTCTGATAGAAATGACAGATGTCAGAGGCACTATTAAGGTACGTGTACGTATATTCTAATAAAGTCTTAATGGAGGGATGATGTCAAAGGTCATATTTTTGTTGCTAATGCCTTGGTAGTGCTGATGTGGAAGTGTTGGTGTTGGGCTGGGATGGACAAAGTCAGAAGTCACGCGACACCAGATTATCGTCCAACAGGTTTATTTGAAATCACGAGCTTTTGGAGCACTGCTCCTTCATCAGGTCACTTCACTTGACAAAGGAGCAGCGCTCCGAAAGCTTGTGATTTCAGATAAACCTGTTGGATTATAACCTGGTGTCATGCAACTTCTGACTTAGCAGTGCTGCACTCGTCTATTTCTCAGAGGTGTTCAGCATTGTTAGATTTAGGTACAAAACTAGGTTCCATTTAACAACAGGATTCCTCATGGAATGTAAATAACATCTGAATACCATTGGACCAGAGATACGGAATTGATTCAAACCTAAAGATTTGATGAAGATGTGTAATTTCTCTAGAGCTGTGAAGCTATCCTGTGTATTCTCAAAACTGATTCCCCCAAAATGGAGTTGAATTGGTCCATGCTGTACCTGTTATACCTGCTCAAATTTTTGCTATTTCATAGAATCCCTACAATGGTGGAAGCTGGCCATTTGGCCCATCGAGTCAAAGACTGACCCTCCGAAGAGCATCCCACGCAGACTCATCCCCCTACCTTATCCCTGTAACCCTGCATTCCCCATGGCTAATCCACCTAGCCTACACATCCCTAGACACTATGGGCAATTTAGCACGGCCAATCCACCTAACCTGCACATCTTTGTGACCATGGGACAAACCCATGCAGATTCAGGGAGAAAGTACAAACTGCACACAGCCAGTCACTGAAGGGTGGAATTGAACCCAGATCCCTGGTGCTGTGAGAACCACTGAGTCACCATGCCGCACCTTCCTCTCAGTGCCTGTACCCTGCCATCCAAATTAAAGATGGATAGAATTTCAGCCAAGAAAATATGGGTTGTGACTTTTGTTTAATGACTTGAGCTAATCACAAATGAAACCTGATTGGCAACTTTCAAAAGAAGATCAAAACTGTGCATGTTGGTTTCAATATCTGCTTCCTTATGTGAAGGATTGTTATCAAATAGTTTTATTTTAATTGAATAAAGACTTGCCCCTCTCTTTTGTGTTGTAATTATAGCCAGCCCCATTACAGCAGTAAACTGGTTAAAGCGGTAATGCTCCAAGATCACTCTTTCATTGTTTTTGTTATTCTTCGCGAGAATGGTTATTGCCAATTGGAGAGGAAGCGTCAAGAGAGGGAATAATTCCAACTAAACGTAATTGGTAGAAAGAATGATCAATTCATTTTTTTAGAGGCAAATGAGTGAAATATCAGCAAAACAGAAACAAGGCTAGTGAAGCTGGTCTTGAGTGAAAAAATAAAATGCTGAAAATCCTCAGTAAATCTGACAGCATTTGCAAAGAAAGAAACAGAGATGAAGGAGGTCATGGACCAAAACCATTAACTCTGTTTCACTCAGGACAATATTTCAAGTTTTAATGTTTGAATGCATTGGAAGCGGGTCAGAGTACATTTAGTGGGTCAAAACTTGGAATGGGTGGGTTGTGTCTCAGGAGAAAAGGTTGCAAAGGCTAGGCTTGCACCTGCTGGGATCCAGAACAGTAAGAGATAACTTCAGGGAAACATTTAAGAAGATGCTGGGGCGTCTTGACAGGGTGAATGTGAAAAGAATATTTCTTCTTATCAGAAAATCAAGAAATAGGGATTCTGTTAAAAATTAGATGTCACCTATTTGAGAATTTTTTTCTCACCTATCGTGGTGAGTCTTTGGAAGTTCTCTTCTTCAAAAAGGTGATGGAGGCAGAGGCTTTGAATATTTTTAGGGCAACTACAGATAAATCCTTGGTATGCAAGGGGGTGAAAAATTATCGGGAATAGGTAGGATTGTGGATTAATCAATTCAGTCATGATCTTATTGAATGCTGGACCAGGTTTGAGGGTCTGAGTGCTTCCTTCTGCCCCTCGTGCTCTCTTCTGCCCCTAATTCCTATATTTGTAGGTGCAGTTTATGCTAGTTTGAGAGCAACTTGATTCCTCAAGTTTTGCACGTGACATGAAGTATCAGATTTGTTCAAAATTCAAACAAATCAGAAGAATCCCTGCAAAACTAAGGGCTGTTTCCAAGTGGAGTCATGCTCCGAAGTTGTTACGAGATCAAAATTTATTTCACAACATGTACCAGCAATTAACCTTGGATTTTTCCTTTCACTGGTAAATGGGATCTGGAGGAGACGTTCAGTCAAACCGAGAACAAAAACAGAAGTTGCTGGAAAAGCTCAGCAGGTCTGGCAGCATCTGTGAAGGAAAAAACAGAGTTAACGTTTCGAGTCCGAAGGGTCTGAGGAAGGGTCACCGGACCCGAGACGTTAACTCTGGTTTTTTTCTTCACAGATGCTGCCAGACCTGCTGAGCTTTTCCAGTAACTTCTGTCTGTATTCCTGATTTACAGCATCCACAATTCTTTCAGTTTTTATTCAGTCAAACCTACTTGTGTAACGATGCACTTGCTTTGGGAAAAGCCTGTATTGTGATGTCCCCTTAAGAATCAAGATGAACGGGACAATTTTCTGAAAGATGGCAATTAGTTTCCTTATTATAACATCATTAGGTTCCAAGAAGTGTCCATGTGATCTGAGGTTGTCATGGGGACGAACATTTAAAAAAAATAGGCAAATAGAACACTCCTTGAAGTGGCATTGGGTTTCAGCCCATGTTTCTGTGTCACAGTTCAGAACATGCTGAGAATTTGTGTGAGAGTAACCAAGCAACGTTTTCACTGAGTGGAACAGTTTTCTGTTTGGCAGTTTTCTAACAGATTCTTGTGGTGAAGCAGGACTCTAAGAATTGAGCAAAGACTCTGTGTTATTCAGCTGGAAAAGATGGTGAGCTAAAGACAAGAAATGCAAGCGATTGTGGATTGGACAAGACCCCTGGTTGCTTTTTAACTGTTGCCACAGCTGCCAGACTATTAAAAGGGTTCAGAGAAATGAGTACCTAGAGATGTTGTGCCACCAGGCCTATCATGACATGAATGAGAGAGAAGGTCCAAAGATATGTGCCTTGCTCAATGTAACCACCGACTTATAGACTCATTGATGTTTACAGCACAGGATTAGGGCATTCAGCCCATTGTGTCTGTGCTGGTAAACGAATTTCTGACAAGAATCATAGAACCCATACAGTGCAAAAAAGGCCACTCAGCCCTTCAAGTCTGCACTGACCTTCCAAAAAGCATTCTACCTGGACCTAACTCTCTACTCGATTCCCATACCCCTGCATTTAACCATAACTAATCCACCTAGCCATTACATCCCTAGTCACTATGGACAACTTAGTATGGCCAATCCACCTAATCTGCTCATCTTTGACTGTGGAAGGAAACCAGAGTACTTGGAGGAAACCCACAAGACATGGGGAAAACATGCAACCTCCTCAGAGACAGTCACCCAAGGCTGGAATCGAACCTAGGCCCCGGGACTTTGAGGCAGCAAGGCTAACCACTGTGCTGCCATGCTGCCCATAAATAATAATAATACAGTAATCCAATTTTCCAGCTGTTGGCCCCTAGCTCTGGAAGCTACGGCAATGGAAGTGAATATCTAAATACTGCTTAAATGTTACAAGACCTCACTCTTTGTGCACCTTCTCTGCAGCCGTAACATTGTATTCTTTACTCTGTTCTATTACCCTAATGCACTTTGTATGGTATGATCTGCCTGTACTACACACAAAGCAAAACTTTTCAATGTACCTAGGTATATGTGACAATAATAAATCAAATCAAAAGAATTTCTGACTCAATCATCATTTCAGGCAATGAGTTCCAGATTCCCACCATTTCCTAGGTGAAAAAAAATTCCCTTCAACTCTTCTTTCACCCTTCAATCTCTGACTATAAATTTCTGTTCTCTGGTGATGGATCTCTCTACCAATAGACAATGTCCCTTCCTATCCACCCTATCTATGTCCCTCATAAACTTATAAAGCTCAGTTGGGTCCCTTCTTAACCTTTGTTGCTCCAAGAAAAACAACTCCAGCAGATCCAATCTCTCCTTGTAGCTCACACCCTCCAGCCCAGACAGCATCCTGGTAATTCTCCTCTACACCCTCTCTACTGCAATCACATCCTTCCTATATAGTGTGACCAGAACTGCATGTAGTACTCCAGTTATGGTCTACCCAGTGTTTTATACAGTTCCAGTTCCCACTCTTGTATCGTATGCCTCAACCAATAAAGACAAGTATCCCCTATACCACCTTAACCATGTTATCTACCTGCCCTGCTACTTTCAGTGATCTGTGGATATGCACACCAAGGTCCCTGTGATCTTCAATACTTTCCAGGATCCTACCATTCATCATGTGCTGCCTTGTTTTGTTCACCCTCCCAAGTGCCATGCATGATGCTTTTCCAGGTTGAATCTCATTAGCTCCTGTTCTGCCAGCTGACCAGTCCATCTGTGGTTTACTGCTATCCTCCTCACTATTTATCACCCTACCAACTTTTGTGTCTTATCCAGCAAGCCACCTATCTTGACAGGATTATGGGCTGTGCTGTCTTCTCCTGGAATGGGGTGGCACAACTGTTAATGTTGGTGCAGCTGGGAGAATCATGGTGAGATGTCTGAATGAGTGAGCAGGTAGCACAGTTGGCACGTAAGGGGATGGCAGCGAATGAAGCAATATATTGTATTGCAATAACCGGAGTGGCTCAGCAGGAGCATTGGTGGGAGATGTGGGCAGGAGCAGAGATGGTGGCACTTACCCTGGCAAAGTGGTGAAGGTCATTGAAGGCCTTCATTTGGTACTGCTGGACTGTGGACATCATACTGACTCAGATGGCAATTTTTAGACTAGGCAGGCAGCTCTTAATGTTGTGACATCCTCTACCATTCCTGGAGAAAGTTCACTTCCCTCCTCTATACCATCATCCCCTCCACCATCTGCCAGGACCTCAAGGTCCACAAAATTAGCCACCAATTTTTCTGTCATTGAGCAGGGCAGCTCTGGTCAGCCAGCAATTGACAATGTGCCCAGCAGAGTTTGAAAGATTGCGACAAAGTGAGGTATCCTGTGGTACCTAGCAGTTATGAGTACCTCTGACTATGGTGAGTGGGAGAATCAGGCAAGGGCACCAGTAGGATGTGTTAGATAGTTAATGAGGTGGGTTTGGGACAAATGTGTGCGAAAATTCTCCAGGCCTCATGAAGAGACACCCCCATGAAACTCGAGGAAAATGAAACTTAGCTAAATTCTGATTCAGCGCATAATCACTAGCCAATTAAATTACGCCTCAGGAGTGAATCTCTTTGGTGTGAATAATAGGTCCCTAACAGTGTTTTTAAGCTGAGGTCTAAGCTGAAGCCTGGTGAAGAAAATCTGGAAGATACAGTTTTATTTAATCTATGGGACTGGGGAGTAATAGAAATTTCCCTTTAGGCCTCACAATTAAATTTAGCTTTCTTCTGATATAGATTCTTTACAACCTCCAACCTTACCTCCATCTGTGAGCTGCACCAGAATATCTGACCCCAAACCTTTCTCAGTATTGGGAGAGCAAGCTGATGAAAATATTAGGAAAAGGAGGCAGTGGCCTGGAATGGTAAAATGTAGATAGTAGGGGGGAGGAGGCAAAATAAAACTGAGTAAACTACATAAATAGCCAAACAAACTTGAGCAGTAAGAATGAAAGGTCCAGATCTACTAATATATATTCACATTTACAAATATACTGTAAAGTCCACATATTTATATTTTCCTTTACTTTAGGTTGTGGACTACAGTAGAAATGTATTGTTTTTAAACCAAGGATTGTGGAAAGAGTCGCTGCACTTTTAAGAAATGGAACTGTGTGTGTTTGTGTGTGTGTGTGTGTGTGTGTGGCCAGCAACAGATTGCCGATTGGTTTGTGCAGTTGAGACCAATTTTGAATGCCAGATGTCCTTGACTTCACAACTCTCTTATTCCTAGGTAGCTAGTGTGTGTGAACCATACAGAAGCAGAAGATTTTCAGTCTGGAGGAAGCAAGACTTGTCTCTATCTCCATGCTGCAATGTAACTCTAGCTGGCGAAAGTTCGTTAATGTCTTCCACTTTTTAGATAAACAAATGGCAGATGCAGTACAACATGAATAAATATGGAGTTATACGCTTCATGCAAAAACTGAAAGGAGGAGTATTACTTAATGATGATACATTGGGAAATGTGGATGTACGAAGAGACCAGGGTGTTCTTGAACACCAGTCAATGGAACTAGATAGGCAGCTTCAGCAAGCAATTAGGAATGCAAAAGGTGTATTGACTTTCACTGCAAGAAGTGAGGTGATAGCCTAGTGCTATTAATCCAGAAATTCAGTGAATGTTCTGGTTTAAATCCCACCATGGCAGATGGCAGAACTTACATTCCATACATAAAAACCATCTGGAATTAAGAATCTACTGATGACCATGAAACCATTGCCAAGAATCATAAAAAGCCCATCTGCCTCACTAATGTCCTTCAGGGAAGAAACTCTGCCATCCTCACTTGGTCTGGCCTATATGTGACTCCAGACACATAGCAATGTTGATTCAACTGCCCTCTGAAATGGCCTAGCAAGACTTTCAGTCCAAGGGCAGTTCAGGACATGCAATAAAGTCATGTATTCCCTTGTACTTTGAAGGATGAGAGGGAATCTGATTGGAACATATGTAAAATTCTAACAGGACTGGAAACTAGGTGCTGGAAGGATGTTTTCCCTATTTGGTGAGACTAGAACTAGTGGTCACAGGTTCAGGATATGGGATAATCCATATTGGACAGAGATAAGGAAATACTTCTTCACTCAAAGGGTAGTGAACCTGTGGAATTCTCTACCACAGAAAGCTGTGGAGGCCAAGTCATTGAATGTATACAAGATTTTTTAATATATTAAGAAGGAATTGATGGGTATGGGGAGAAAGCAGGAATATGGCATTGAGCTGGATGCTGAATCATATTGAATTGGTGGACGTGAAGCCAAAGAATCATGTACATTTGTAATACTTGATAAGGTACTTTAGGACAACCTGATCATATTGACCTACACATTCAAGCTATGTTTTGCAATAAGCTGCTACTGTAAAAGTGAACAATTAGCGTGTAAATCATCTGTATCTTTGTCAAGAACTGAAAGAATCTGGAGAGAAGGTTAGAAAACAGAAGGTTCCTAATATTTGCTGGGGGCAGTTTAGAACTTCCTGATTTTATGGAGACCAGCAACTGCTCTTGATCCTTTCCCAACCTTTTCCATTTAATGTTTCCCATCAGTAGTTGTACCAGTCTGGCAATTAACATAACTGTGGCCATAGCTCTCTCAGAGGTTTGCAGGATACTAACTGAAGCAATGTTTTCTTGCTGACAGTTCAAAATATCCTCCTCTGAGAGTAATTTCATCTCAGTCATTGTAAACAATGGAAAATTGTGCCCTCTTCATCTAAAACAAACTTTAATTGTGGAAGTACTGCACAGTGTGATCCTGAAAAACACAACTGTTTCTTTCCCATATTCCTTTGTCGCACAATTGACAATTATACAAAAATCCATCCTCCCAGTTTGGATTTGCAGAAATGACAGGATTGCACAATCTCTGTGGTGGAAGTGTTCTCAGTACTCAACAAATTGGTTGGAAAAATGTATCGTTTTGTAACAAGCAGCAAAGATTCATTTTTGGGCCCAGACCATTTAGGCCCATTGAAGTGCGCCATTCTTCAGCCTCAAAGCTTTCCTTAACAAAATAAACCAGTTGTCCTGATCTGAACTTCAGGTTAGTGTAGGAGAATGAATGACAAGTAACAAATGAGTTTACTGTTGAACCAATTTTATCGTCATCAGTGGATCTCCCATGCTACAAAAGCAGAATACTAGAGTTGTTGCAAATGTAAAATTAAACAGAAAATGCTGAAAATACTCAGACGTCTGGCAGCATTTTTTGGAAAGAGAAACAGTTAACATTTTATGTTGGTAACCTATCATCAGAACTGTGAAACATTTAACCCTGTTTCTTTCTTTGCAGATTTTGTGAGATCTGTGTAATTACAGTTTTTTTTCGTATCTACCCGAGTACTGGTCATAGATAACACAGGAAGATATGGAATCTGGTGGGCCAGCAAAATAGTCTCATCTGTCTCTCTGGATTAGATCCTCTGAAGTTTATCGTTTTGTGATCCAGTGGTAATGTCACTGGCCTAGTAACCCAGAGGCTCAGGTTAATGTTCTGGGGACACAGGTTCAAATCCCAGGAATTTAAATTTAATTAATAAACCTGGAATTGAAAGCCAGTCTTATCATATATTTATATATAAAATGCATAGTCGTTTTAAAAAAAAAAACTGGGTCCTTTAGGGAGGGAAATCTGCCATGCTTACCTGGTCTGGTCTACATGTGATATCAAACCCCAGATGACCCTTTTACAGCCCTCTGAAATGGCTTGGCCATCCATTTAGGTTCAAAGACAATCAGGGATGAGGAACTTAAGATGCGCAGTCAATGACATCCACATCTCTCTTGAAATAACTGCACAGAGGCTGGTTTCCCGTTACCAAGTCACCCTTTGTTTATATGTGCACAGTACACTGGCTATGACCTGCCAACTTGGAGTCTGTCCCTGAAGTCAGGAGAGTATCTGAATCCCCTGTTGCCATTGGTCACCCAGGGCTTCCTGATTAGCCCAGATTAACAACCCCAATCAAGGATCACGTAGTCATTAAGTTCCACCTGGTTCCAATCACTACATCACTAAAGAATTTTGAAATAAATAAATACATTTTTAAAAAAGGTCAAATAGTACGATTTATTTTATGCAAACCAAATTTCAGTGTTCCAGGGATAATTAAATTTGCAGAGAGTTTTTTAAATTAGAAAGCTAGCAGAAAGTTATGTAAAACTGGTGCCAAAGTGTTAAAAATTGCCACTTAACATAACATTTTCTTAGTTTTCAAATTGGGCTTGTTGTCTCTAGAAGAGAAACAAAAATTGAAATACCTGGAGAAACTCAGTGTTGGAAGAAGGGTCACTGGACCCAAAACATGAACTCTGCTTTCACTCCATTAGATACTTTTGGACCTGCTGGGTTTTCCCAGCAGTTTTTGTTTTTGTTTCAGATTTTCAGCATCCACTGCTGGCTTTTTTTGTCCCTGGACGTGAGTTTGTTGTTGTTATCACATCCATACTGTGCGAAACAGAAGACCTGAATATTGTACTTGTGGTGCCTACGAGCCTTTTCAGGCCCCATTAAAAATGAAATTGTTGCATCTGCAGCTTTGGGCTCAGTGCGATACTGTTGAATTGGATGTGTCATGTTTTGTGCTCTGAACTTGTGGCTTTTCTATTAGCAACCTGGCTAATCCTGCCAGAACTCAATTCAGCTTTGACCTGCAGTAATTGTGCTAGAAAGCTTTCACTTCTCCAGACTGCTAGGATTCAATGCCCAGCTTTGGCTTTGTTTCAAGTTATTTTGGAAGATGAAGCTCAGAGTGCCAACATGTCTGGCTCATATATGGATTTCCGCATTCAAAGTGAGCATATGTGACTCAAGAGCACCCACATAAAGGCACATTTTCATACTTCAAGATTTTTTTTCCTCAGAACAACTTGAGAAAACAATTTGAAACAAACGCTTAACAATTCGAATGCTCCTATTTTTGGACATCAGGGTCACAATTTGTAAGTAGTCAATGTCTAATTCTGTTAAGGCAGACAGCATGCCCATTTCATGCTCCCTCCCTATTTCAATGGTTGTTGTTTTCAGCCATGTGCAACATGCATTTTGAATCGACTGACAGAGAGCCTACCAGTGCGAATACATGTGTACTTGCCAGCCTGAACATCCTAAAGGGACCTGAGTTAAATCGATTGAAGTTGCTTCTGATTGGCTGTGGTGAAATTAATTGCGAGTAGAATCTAAACAAATGAAGCTGCAGGGAGGACAAGCTTCAAGATTCGTTGTTCTGGAGGCTAACAGGAGGAGAGAGACCTTGTTTTACTTGGGGTTGGGGGGAACAAGGGGGCAGCTTATCTTCAAGGAACGGCATCAGAGTGGAATGACAGCTAATGACCAGGGAGGTCAATGTCCATGACTCAGCCTAAGGCCAAGGCAGCAATGCAGTGAAAAATTCAATGACCTCAAGGAGTAGTCCCCATCTTTGAAAAATAGCTCATATTGCACCACATTGGCAACTTCTCCCATTGCATAATGCACTTGTTCCTCGCTGGTCCCTGACATTCAGAACACAGACCTATCAATCAGATAATTCATTCTACCCTCTTGTACCTTCCAATCATGTAGATCTCACATTCCCCTCTCTGAGCCTCTATATACCTGCAGCGATCACACAATCATAGATACATCACCCAAACACAGTGCAACACAATTACTAACATGCTTCCCTCACTCTTTCAGGACAAGGTCATATGCAATCATGGGGTGTAGTCCATGACAATGGGAATTATGTACCCCTAAATTTCCCGAGCCAGCTGTAATGGAACCTGTTGCATCCAGTATTGACAAGACTACTTAAGACAGTAGCATCGGTAGCATGTTCTTTTCTTTCTCCCTCCCCTAATTCCTTCTCAGTCTCACCTTGCTATCTGTCACATGCTTGCAGAGGCTGTAGTCCATGTTTCTGTGTACCATAACCCTAGCAAAGCCAGGTACCTTCATGTCATTCTCTTTGGTTAAAGAGAAAACAGTGAACCTGCCTCTCGTCTCAAATAAGCTTCATGTAATGGTGACAGTGAATTATGATATGTTCCTAAAGTTGGCTAATCCTGCCTGAAAGGATTTTGTCACATGGAAAATTTGAGTCAAGATGCTCATGATAACCGCTGGCAGCACCACCTTGGCTCTGCTGTGAACCTTTCAAAAGATGTAACACAATACTGTGATTACGGGCCTTGGTGAAGCTCAGGTGGTTTCTGCATTGTTCCTGGCTGAGGTGGAAGTAGAAGAAATGTTTCATGATCATTGCTGGTAGTTTGAGCTTTCTGTAGAGAGTCCTCATCTTACAACCTTGAAGAAGGAGTTTGGTACACTTCCTTTATTGATCAATGCATTGAGTATAGGAGTTAGGATGTCATCTTGCAGCTGTACAGGACATTGGTTAGGCCACTTTCGAATACTGCATTCAGTTCTGGTCTCTTTGCTATAGGAAAGACGTTGTTAAACTTGAAAAGGTGCAGAAAAGATTTACAAAGATATTGTTGGGGTTGGAGGGTTTGAGCTATAGGGACAGTCTGAATGGGCTGGGGCTATTTTCCCTGCAGCGTCAGAGTATGAGGGGTGACATTATAGAGGTTTATAAAATCGTGAGGGTCATGGATAAGATGATTAGCCAAGGTCTTTTATTTTTTGCAGGGTATGGGAGTCCAAAACTGGAGGGCATAGGTTTAAGGTGAGAGGGGAAAGATTTAAAAGGGATCTAAGAGGCAACCTTTTCACGCAGAGTGTGGTGCATGCATGGAATGAGCTGCCAGAGGAAGTGGTGGAGGCTGGTACAATTACAACATTTCAAAGGCATCTGGATGGGTATGTGAATAGGAAGGGTTTAGAGGGATATGGGTCAAGTTCTGGCAAATGGGACTAGATTAATTTAGGATATCCGGTTGGCATGGACAAGTTGGACCAAAGTGTCTGTGTACATGCTGAACGGCTGTATGACTCTGTTCCTTTTCTCTGCAGCATTGCAGACCTAGAGGCCACATCACTGTTGCAGCCTTTGTGTGAGCAGGTTACAAAATCCTCTGCATTGCTAGCATGGATGCAGATAAATTTCCTGCCAAGTCTAGCAACTCACCAAGATAGCATCCAGTGCAGTTTGTGGCACTGTCACGAATCATTCAGGAGCACCTCACCTGCAAGCTGGGTGGCTGGCTCTTTCATTAGTGCTGATAGTGGAAGGGGTGCACCTCGTTGATCTTGCAATTTCACCCAATGGCACACCCATCCAGTGCTCTTCCCACCATGAAACATCATACCAATCACACTGGATGTGGCTGGAAGCACGGAGCATGGCATTTTCTGCTCTGTAGCCCAATTTCATAGCCAAAAGTTACAAGGCAAAGATTACAATCTCATTGCTTTCCCTCCGAAGTGCTTAATGTTGTGTGGACTGATAAGTACACTGACATAATTTACACAAAGATATCAGCAAGCCTAGTGATCATTGCACCCTATCCAGTTGTCTGGACTAGCTCATACATCACAGAATGGTGTGGTATGATATGCATGACAAGTGTCTGGGCAGCAGGCAGGATTTATAACTGCAACATTGACCTTGTTGTAATATGACGCTGGCCAAGATGGAGCGAATAGAGCATTGCAATTTATAACCAAATGTCGAAATGCGCAGATGTTTGGCTGTGATACATGTCTTTGGGATTATTGACACTACATAAAAGACAACTCAAATAAAATTGTTTTCTTTACGTGTTAAATAATTCTGAAACAACAGGGTGCTGAGGAAGCAAAATATGTGGGATTGTATAAATAGAGAAGATAGATCTTCTCACTATTCTGTCACAGAATCAAAGACAAATACAGCAGAAAGAAGGCCATTCAACTCATTAATCCTGCTCTAGCTCTTTCACAAAGCTCTCCCAATACTCCCACTCTCCAATTCCTTACCTGTATCCCTGTATTATTTTCTATAAATATTTATTCAGTTACTTTATCACAGCTAGCCTAATAGGCAAGGCATTCCATATCCTTATCATACCTTGCGTAGAAGAAAAATCTTGGCCAATGTTTTTTTTGACAGTCACCTAAAATCTCTGTCCTCTGGTTATCAACCCGAAAACCATTGGAAAACAGCCGCTCTTTACTTACTGTAGCAAAGCCTTGTATCAAATCTCCCTTCTCTACTTTAAGGAGAACAACCCAGCTTCTCTCATCCATCCACATAGCAATAATCAATCATCCCAAAACCAACCTCCTTAGATTGTTCCTCAAGTGCAATGCCAAGAATGGAGCACATTACTTAACTGTGGCTAAGTTTCTGTTTTAAAGTTTCAGCACAACTTCCTGACTTCTGTCACCCATACCATCTGCCTTTGCTAACAGATCTTCAACTTGGTCCATAAAGGGGTCCACTGCCCCTCCTAACAAAATCATTAGTGTTAGCATGAATATTGAAAACCTTTGAATCCCTTATATTTCAGCTCCCAGTCTATTTTTGTGTTGTCTTTTTTCTTCCTTTTAGTTGCTTTTACTTATTTCCTCTGGACTTTTTATTTTCAGCCTGATTTGTGTTTGTATTACAACCTAACATCTATGATATGCCCACTGTCTTTGCCTCACTATGACAGTAACTGGACTGCATGTGAACTATGTCCTCTTTAAAGCCTGACATTGCATTTCCTGCTACTTTTTATCACCATTTTATTTGGATCATCTTTCCTCAAACTCTAAAATTATCCCTCTTCCAGTTAAATCTTTTTATTCCACATTGTCTTCTATCCTTCTCTGTAACTCATTGAAACATTTTACCCTGTGATCACTATTCCTGAAATACTCCCTGATATGGCAATGCCACCTTGACCCAGCTAATTCCCCAGAACTAGATCTAGCAAAATGCCTCATTCCTTGGTGTCAGGAAACATGCTCATCTAGAAAATTCCCCTTAACGTGCTTTTAAAAATTCTGCACTTAACACAATCATAGCCCTATTCAATGTTGCCGTAGATAAGGCTCACTTTATCATCACACCATTAATTGGACCACATAGTAAATTTCTTGCAGGATTTCTCCCCTATGTCTTTCCTATAATGTGATGGAAAGTCTGCAAAGAGGTTCTTTCATTGATTTTTAACTCCAACCAATTAGATTCTATCATCAATTGTAAAATTTCCCTTAATCAAAATAGCTAACCCTCCCTTATCTCTTCCAAGCACTTTGCACCCGAGAATATTATCATCCAGCCTTTCTCTTTTTCCTAGAAGCTTCTCAAAGTACTTACGACAACTTATTTGAAAAATGGCACCCATGTTAAATTGTTATCTTCCTCCAGTGATTTAAGAAACATGTTGCCATGTGTTTATACAAAGGTGTATCCGCAAAGCCATATCACTCACTGCTGCACTGGCCAGTGTTTCAAACAACAAATGTGGTGTGATATGAGAAATGCACTTGATGCAAACTCCAGTAACTGTGTCAAAATGTCATTACTTCAAACTTGTGGGAAGCATGAGATATAACAATCCTTTTTGTAATTGTCAGTCACCTGATGTACATCAGGTGCCCACAGATAGATGGGTAATCTTTTATTTGGTTGCAGGAGGGATAGGTCTGAATATAAAGAAATGTCTTATGCAACAGATAGATGGATTTAATGATTTAGTTAATCATCCAAGAGTAAACACTTCTGATAGTGCTGCAAATCCAAAATGTCAGATTTCTATCACTCAGAATACATTGTCAAGTCCTGACATGGAAGTTGAACCCATAGTACTTTGGCTCAGAAGCTAAAGTGACTCAAATTCTTATGCCTAAAACTTGGCACCAACTTTTAATTGTTTCTTGAGTCATTATAACATTTGCCTAAATTTTTCCATCTTTCTTTGCCCTATTCACTCAATCTTTTTCTGACTCTTTCTGTATTTCCTTTACTGTCTTCGATTTTCACTTTCATTTCTGCTCCTGTTTTTCTTCTCTTGTTACTCATGATTTGAAAATTCATACGATGCTTGTTGCTTTTAAAGTAAATTTACAAAATATTCCCACCTTCACTGTAATAGCTACACAGATAATTCTTATTGACCCTGAATTCATTCACTTCACATGGGATACAGTTATGAGTGAAAATCAGTCATAGAGTCATACAACATGGAAACAGACCCTTCGGTCCAACCCAGTCCATGCTGACCACATTCCCAAACTAAACTAGTCCCACCTGCTTGCACTCGGCCCATATCGCTCCAAATATTTCCTACTCATGAACGTATCCAAATGTCTTTTAAATGTTGTAACTGTATCTGTATCCACCACTTCCCCTGGTAGTTCATTCCACACACGAATCACTCTTTGTAAAAAAAGTTGTCACTCATGTACTTTTTAAATCTTTTTCCTCTCACCTTAAAAATATGCTCCCTAGTTTTGAACTCCCCAACCCTAGAGAAAAGACCTGAATGACTCACCTTATCTATGCCCCTCATGATGTTAAAAACCTCAATAAAGTCCCTCATTAACCTTCTATACTTCAGTGGAAAAATGTCCCTGACTTTCCAGTCTCTCTTTATGCCTCAAACTCTCCATTCCTGGCATCATTCTGGTAAATCTTTTCTGAACCTTCTCCAGTTTAAAGGTATCCTTCCTATAATAGGGTGACCAGAAGTGCACACAGTACTCCAGAAGAGGCTTGACCAATGTCCTGTACAACCTCAACATGATGTTCCAGCTCCTATACTTGAAGGTCTGAGCAATGAAGGCAAGCATGCTAAATGCCTTCTTAACCACCCTGTCTACCTGTGATGCAGATTTCAAAGAATTATGTACTTGAGGGGAGGCCATGACCTAGTGGTATTATCACTGGATTGTTAATGCAGAGACCCAGATAATGTTCTGGGGATCCAAGTTCAAATCCCACCATGGCAGATGGTGAAATTTGAATTCAATAAATATCTGGAATTAAGAATCTAATGATGACCATGAATCCATTGTTGATTGTTGGAAAAACCCATCTGTTTCACGAATGTCCTTAGGGAAGGAAACTGCCACCCTTACCTGGTCTAGCCTACATGTGACTCCAAACCCACAGCAATGTGGTTGACTCTTAACTGCCCTCTGGGCAGTTGGGGATGGGGCAATAAATGCTGCATAGCCAGCGATGCCCTCCTCCCATGAATGAATAAAGAAAAAAAAAATAACTTCGCATACTGTTACAGATCCACATATTTCAGTCAAATTGAGGAAAGGGATATGCCCCATTAGTAAACCCCATTTCTGATGAAGGGTCTAGGCCCAAAACGTCAGCCTTCCTGCTCCTATGATGCTGCTTGGCCTGCTGTGTTCATCCAGCTCTACACCTTGTTATCTCCAGCATCTGCAGTTCCTACTATCTCTGCCTCATTAGTAAACACTTGATTACAATGAATTGGATTGCTCAGCAAGTTCCTAATCTCAGCTAAGTGAAGCAAAACTACCAATAAAGGCAGAGAAGATTAGTAATAGGGAAGTACTATTACACCCATCTTGAGTTGGAGTTACCAATTTGCATATTAGCTTCATTGGATTGCCTAACCTGTACCACCAGGAGAAAAGTCAGATCACAAGGACTGCATGTACAAACAAGAAACACTGCTATGTATCCCCGGTGCCAGATTGGATTGCGAGAGATCTGGATAATGAGTTCCATTCATCCATTATGTTGATCTCTGACCTAGATTGTCTCCTTCAGTTTTAAAATTCTCACCCTTTTGTTCAAACCGCTCCATGGTCTTTCCACTCCCTATTTCTGTAACAATCCTCTAATACAGTCATCTTTCCCTCCCTAATTTCTATTTCTGAACCTGAGTCAGCAGTGAATTTAAACGCTGTAATTCACTCTTTCTTGTGTTTATTTCTCAATCCTTGAATCTTGTGAGCTAAGGAGATACCTTGTTGGTTGCCCTGCTCACTCAGATGCCTGGTACCCTGTTACCTTCAATACAACTTGATTCATTCACACTTACAGCAACTCTGCAGCCATAGCATCTTTGAACAAAAAGGTTTAGTGGACAGTTTGGGCTAACAGGATATACCACTGTCAATGTGAAAATAGATAAGTCCCCTGGGCCGGATGGGATTTATCCTAGGATTCTCTGGGAAGCTAGAGAGGAGATTGCAGAGCCTTTGGCTTTGATCTTTATGTCATCATTGTCTTCAGGAATAGTGCCAGAAGACTGGAGACTAGCAAATGTTGTCCCCTTGTTCAAGAAGGGGAGTAGAGACAACCCTGGTAATTATAGACCAGTGAGCCTTACTTCGGTTGTGGGTAAAGTGTTGGAAAGGATTATAAGAGATAGGATTTATAATCATCTCAAAAGGAATAATTTGATTAGGGATAGTCAACACGGTTTTGTGAAGGGTAGGTCGTGCCTCACAAACCTTATTGAGTTCTTTGAGAAGGTGACCAAACAGGTGAATGAGGGTAAAGCGGTTGATGTGGTGTGTATGGATTTCAGTAAAGCGTTTGATAAGGTTCCCCATGGTAGGCTATTGCAGAAAATACGGAGGCATGGGATTGAGGGTGATTTAGCGGTTTGGATCAGAAATTGGGTAGCTGTAAGAAGACAGAGGGTGGTGGTTGATGGGAAATGTTCATCCTGGAGTTCAGTTACTAGTGGTGTACCTCAAGGATCTGTTTTGGGGCCACTGCTGTTTGTCATTTTTATAAATGACCTGGATGAGGGCGTAGAAGGATGGGTTAGTAAATTTGCGGTTGACACCAAAGTCGGTGGAGTTGTGGATAGTGCAGAAGGATGTTGTATGTTACAGAGGGACATAGATAAGCTGCAGAGCTGGGCTGAGAGGTGGCAAATGGAGTTTAATGCGGAAAAGTGTGAGGTGATTCACTTTGGAAGGAGTAACAGGAATACAGAGTACTGGGCTAATGGTAAGATTCTTGGTAGTGTGGATGAGCAGAAAGATCTCGGTGTCCACGTGCATAGATCACTGAAAGTTGCCACCCAGGTTGATAGCGTTGTTAAGAAGGCGTACAGTATGTTAGGTTTTATTGGTAGAGGGATTGAGTTTCGGAGCCATGAGGTCATGTTGCAGCTGTAGAAAACTCTGGTGCGGCCGCACTTGGAGTATTGCGTACAGTTCTGGTCACCGCATTATAGGAAGGATGTGGAAGCATTGGAAAGGGTGCAGAGGAGATTTACCAGGATGTTGCCTGGTATGGAGGGAAGGTCTTATGAGGAAAGGCTGAGGGTCTTGAGGCTGTTTTCGTTAGAGAGAAGAAGGTTAAGAGGTGACTTGATAGAGACATACAAGATGATCAGAGGATTAGATAGGGTGGACAGTGGGAGCCTTTTTCCTCGGATGGTGATGGCTAGCACGAGGGGACATAGCTTTAAATTGAAGGGTGATAGATATAGGACAGATGTCAGAGGTAGGTTCTTTACTCAGAGAGTAGTAAGGGCGTGGAATGCCCTGCCTGCAAAAATAGTAGACTCGCCCACTTTAAGGGCATTTAAATGATCATTGGATAAACATATGGATGATAATGGAATAGTTTAGGTTAGATGGGCTTCAGATTGGTTTCACAGGTCGGCGCAACATCGAGGGCCGAAGGGCCTGTACTGCGCTGTAATGTTCTATGTTCTATGTCAGTCCCACAACCTTCTGAATTTCACATTCATCTCATTTCTAACTTCTTTTGCATCCCTGCTTCAGGCTTTGGAACTCCCTATAAATCCCTATCTCCTATGCTTTCCACGTACTTATTAAATCCTATCCCTATGACAAAATGCATCTATTCCAAGTCTCCTCCTATGGCTTGGTACCCATTTCTCTCAACTTACATTCCTGAGACATGGCTTGGGATGTTTTGCCATGTTAAAAATGCCATACAAGTGAAAATTGTTGTTGTCCTTGTTGTTAAAAACATCAAAGCGCTTCACACATGACATAAATGAAGGAAGAATAACATTGTTATTTCTGTCTTTCGGATTCCTTAAGCTAACCAGTGCTTTCATTGAAGAAAGTGATAAACTAGTGTTATGCAATTGTCTTTCAGAAAGATAAAGTATCAGACAGGATCAAGGAAAGGCAACAAAAGATGGGAAGTGAAAGCACATTTCGATCTCACCTCATTCCTGCTAAATTTAGAAGCTTGCTGCATAAATAGTTGCGTTAATCATTATATCAGAAGAATGGTTTAAACCATCTGGCAAACTCAGAAGTTTGTTTTTAATAATGATACTTTCAAAGGTGTAAATGGAAATAGATAGGGAGACATTTTGCTTGATATACAGAAACAGTAGAAAGACATAATAGCAGTGGTGATCACAGAATTATCGAAAATTTGCCACTGCAAACAAATTTTTAATCCTCCCTAATGCAGAATTTGGAGTCTATTGCTTTAGTTTACTTTAATATGCTTTAAGACTTTCTGTTCATTCGAGTAAAAGGTATTGATCTGCAGAACTCTTTTCATATCAGCGACACATGGTCAGGTATAAACACAACAACGGCATATTGAGCATGACCATGTTTAGGATAAAGCTGTGTCTGCCAACATGGCTTAGTTCCAATCTCTCCAAGACATTGCTTAGTGTCACAGCAGGACTTTTCCCCCATTTTCACCGCCTATCTTGCTATGAGATTATAAAATAGTTTGGAGCTAGTGTAACGTGTTACTGAGAACTTGTTTTTTTATTCATTAACAAGATGAGGGCATTGTTGGCTAGGCAGCATTTATTGCCCATTCCTAACTGCCCTCTGTGGGTCTGGAGTCACATGTAGGCCAGACCAGGTAAGGATGGCAGTTTCCTTCCCTAAAGGACATTAGTGAACCAGATGGGCTTTTCCTAACAATCAACAATGGATTCATGGTCATCATTAGATTCTTAATTCCAGATATTTTTACTGAATTCAAATTCCACCATCTGCCATGGTGAGATTTGAACCTGGGTCCCCAGAACATTATCCTGGTCTCTGGATTAACAGTCCAGCGATAATACCACTAGGCCATTGCCTCCCCTTAATCTTGGGTTAAGTTTGCTGAAATTCATTTACAAAGAGTAGATAAGACTGTCACCCCATCAACCTGCGTTTCATTTTATTCTTGTCTTCAGAGGTGTGAAGCCAGTGACTAAGTTTAAATTTATTTATGCTTCAGTGCATTGTGGCGGCTTTCTATATCAACCGGCCATGTATGTGGTCCAGGAGGTCTGAGTGAATTAATTGCAAAATGTTGCATTTCCTCCGATCTGTTAAAGTGAGGCATGTGAAGAATTTTTTTAAAGATTTATTAAATTGGAATTATAATAGTTTTCAAATTGGCTATTAAAAGATACATTTACAAGGTCTTCATCACCAGCATAAAGGTCAGTTCCAACAATTAAAGAAATGCTGTATCAGAAGATGCTTTGGAGAAACTTTAAATATGAAGACAATTTTTCGATTTCGGTAAATTAAAGCAATAATTGAGGAGGTGTGAATTGGACATCTTATTCCACAGTATTCCAATAAGTGTTGCAGGCTGTTTCATCTGTTAATTCTGCATGCTTGACCTTTTTCATTTGTGAATAATTATTGTAATGATTTCAGCCTGTACTTCTCTCACCTTATTTTGATATCTCTTGCATTTGATGAAAATAGTGATAAGTGCAACCTTTAAAAAGTAATGCGTTTGATTTTATTTGAATTAATTTTAGTCGCAATTTATGCCACATGACATCCATGTAGTAGCTCCGGGCAAAAATACCAATAATAGAGGAAACAGCATTTTGACAACTAATGAACCTTTTCAAATGCATTTGTCTGCTGGTTGCAAATGTGAACAATTAAATATGAATGAGAGTTTATAGTCATCCCTTTTATTAAATATCAGTATTTCATATTAATTTGAGCACATGTTTTAGAAATGTAACTATCTGTATTCTGATATGAGGCACATCATTGTAATCAGTAGAATTGCTATGAAATAGACCATTTGGCCCAACACATCCACACAACGTGCGTCCTAGCCCTGCTAAACTATTGCTTCATCCTCATATCCTGTAAAATGTACTGCTGCTATTCATTTCAATTACTCTGTGTCATGACAAGTTACACATTGTTGCCTTTCCAGCATAAGGATTTTCTCCTGAATTTCTTCTGAGAGACAATTGTTTATGATCCCTAGTCTTAAAACTAATTCTGAAGTGTAACCATCTCCTCTATGTCTATTCCATCAAATCTCAAAATCATCTGTCAGACCACCCCCTAATCCTTTGCTTTCCTAAAGAAAAGAGCCCCAACCATTTACATATTTACTGGTATGCTGTAGTTATAAAAACTCAATTCTGGTTTCGTCTCATTTCCCTGTTAATTCTCTGATGGGCAACAGTCAATAAGTTAAATCATTCCAAAAAAGATGACTGCATCAGGCTGGGATATGAATTGCGTAAAGCTGTCCCCATGAACCTCGTAAGTACATTAAATTGGTGCAGAATCATCATTAAAGAGCAGACAGTGCTATCCGTATTCTCCTGGAAGCCTCATTATTTTCTGGAGGGGCTTTTGGTAATTCAACTCAATAGGGCTTCAAATAGGTCATTGCTGGTACCACTTAGCAAAGTGGCAGCAAACATCCCGTAAAGAGAAGGGTCCAATGGTTGACGACGGAAAAGTTCTGAAGAGAGAGTGCCTGGAAGACAGGGCGGCCTGATTCTCCGCTATTGAATTGAAAGCACCAGTCCAGGCACTGGGCTAGAGATTTAGCTTTGCCAGGGAGCAGAAAACCCTTTAGGCAATACCAGTACTGTCTTTGGAATGAAGATGAAGTATTCCTAGTTGTGGGTGAATGCTGCCATATATAATGCTTTAAGCTTCTTTTAAAAAAAGTTCTCCATTTGTGTTCAGTCCTTGGCCACACAGAATTTTGAAATAAATCTAAAATAAGACCGTTGCTAAGATTTGAAGAGGACCATTAAAATTTGCAAACACCCACATGTCAGCTCATCTTAACTTCCTGTCAACAGGAAATGCTTATTGCCAGTTATGTAGACTTTCAATTACATCACCATTATCTGTCATAAGGACCTCGGCTTTTTAATAGTAGCTGGAGCAGGACCCAGTGTATGTTGTAGTGAGGTAATATCTCCTTGGAGGTATCAGAAATTACTTCATTTTGCTCATTGCCATTATCGAATGTTCAATGAGTATTCCAATGCTTTAGTGGTTGCAAATAATTGCCTTCAATAGCAGCTTGAATATTTAAATCAGAATAAATTATAGAGATTACATTTGTATGACAAGGCCATATGTTATTGTAAAAGACAAAATAATGAGGCTGCCACTGTGAGGGGCTTGGATGCTCTTTATTCATATTCAGCATTAAAAACAGTTTCAACAGACAGACTTGTGTTCGCTTTGAACTGCGATTTAACCTCATCAGTGAGATGACTAGTCTAATGTGACTCAAAAATAACAGATTTTCATTTCCTCAGATTGTTATTTAAAGATACATAGCTTACTCAGTTTACACTCCTAACTTCTCTGTTAGACAGAAAAGCATCTGTAGATGACCATTATAATTCAGTCTAAACATCAAATATTTATTCCATGATGTAAATTTGTGTGGAAGAAAGATACCTTAGCAGATAAGTAGTAACTCCATATATAGCTTGTGTCAAAATTTCAAGCTATTTTATGAAGACTGCATAATCAAGTTATACAAAATTCCTTGGGTCTATTCTCACAGACCTTTTAACTGAGTCTTGAGTTCTACTTCACTAATATGACACAAGTTAAGCATTACAGACTAGTAATCTGAATGTATAATCAAAGGCAGCCCTATGTTTATTTAGTTCATCTGATTATTGACATTATGCATTCACAGATGCCAGTGACAGATGCCCAGAAGGAAATAGCTAAAACTGAACAGTATTGTAAAATGAACGTAAGAACAGGAGCTAAACTATTTAGTTTCCCCAGCCGTTCCACCAATCCCTGGACATTTCACCTAAAAAAAAGTCTTGCATTTTCATATAATACTTTATACAACCACCAGACATCTTGGAAAACTTTACAGTCAATTGAGTATTTTTGACATGTAGTCACTGGTGTATTTTATGAAATATGGCAGTTGGTTTGCGCATAGAAAACTCCCACAAATAGCAAAGTGATAGCATCCAGGTATTTTTCTTTTGTGAAACTGGTTGAAGGATAAATATTGCCTGAGTCACCAGGGATGACTCCTCTGCTCATCTCCACATGAAAGAGCAGACCGATAACCTCGATTTAATATCTCACCCAAAAAATGGCACTTCCCACAGCACCACAATGCCAGCCTTGATTTATTTTGCTTAAGGGGAGGGAACAGAACTTGAGGTATCAATATAATTCCTTGATTGCTGGCAGAATTTTCCAGTTTGGAGTTGAGGAAGATGGTCCCAGGATAATTGTGGTAACTCTAGCAAAATTTTTTCTTTCCAAATAATTTCTGTGCAATGCCCTAATTTCCTTTTGTTTTAAGGTGGTCCCATGAGCGTTTGCATCAGGTTTATGTCCCAGCTCCAAACAGTTGGCTGGCCAGACTGGAAATCAATGATGCCTTGAGGATGTTTCAAGACTCAATAAAAGGGGATTAAGTGCTATCTATTGCAGTATCAGCTTGTATGTGCATGTGAGCTGTGACGTACAGTCAAATGCCACAGCCCTGGAGAGAATTTCTGTAGCACTGGCATGTAACATATATATATATAACGGAACGGATATTTACTTTGCTTTTCCTTTAAGGCAATAGGTTATTAGATTAGAAACAGCAGAGCTCACCTCCTTTCTAAATATCCTGTTTCCCCAGCCTAATTCAAATTCAGCTTTATAAACTTTTACAGCAGAAATATTTAACATCCTGCAGAATGAAGCCACATTCGTTGTAGCTGAAGGAATGTCTGTGTTAATATGCTGAATAAATACTGTCATGCTACTCACATGGTATGATTGGATTTTGGGTTACAACCCAGTAAGCAGCAATTGATTCCTTTGCATGTTGTGTTGGACCAATTGATATAGTTACATAAAATCTCCTTTTGTTTCTGGGACTACTGAACAGAGTGAAAGAAGGTATGCTCTGGTTATGGTCTGCCATTTAACAAAAGATCTTGCATAAACCATACACGTTTTTGAAATGTGGGTGGAAAGCTGTGAAGAATGCTTGTGCCCACACAATTATTTAGAAAATCAGAACTACTTCTGAGCTATGTATTGTCACATGACTCCACCCATCACTGGTCTAAGAGCCCTTTGACTTTGTTAAGAAATAATGAGACCGGTCATTAATGAGCAACATGTTCTTCGCATACTGTGAGGTTGTCTTCCCATGGGATAATTCAACCAGAAAGAATTGTTTGTGAAAATTCCCAGCATTAGCGATTCTGTGAAAATTTGTAAAATCTCATTAAAATATGTGTCAATCTCGACTCTTTTGAAAGTGGAAGGTTGTTGGTTCAATTCCACCCCGGAAACCTGAGTCCATTATCCAGGTCAACACTCCCTTTCAGCACTGCATTCAGGTAGGCATTAAAAAAAATCCTATGGAATTACATTGAAGAAGGGTAGGGTGCTGGCCAATACTTATTTTACAGTTAATGTCGCGAGATCAAGGTGTCTGGTCATTATCTTATTGCTGTTTTTGGGTGCTTGCTATTCTAAAATTTACTGCTGTTTTTCCTGCCTTAAAGCAGTAATCTATCATTCATTGCTTTGCAATCTCGAGTAGAACTGGAGGATTTACACACTTACAAGGTTTAATTTACAGAGACACACATTACAAATATGTACCTCCTAAGCTAATAGTCACAGTTTGAGTCCGCTTTTATATGTGGGAGCCCAAATGAATTTCCAAAGAATGCTCACTGCCAGAATCAAATTGCTATAGAATTAACAAACAATGGCCACTCCTCTTCATTTGCTCCAAGCACTTTGAGAAGCTCAAAGAGCATGAAAGGACCCTAAGTAAATAGAATATTGAATTTTAAGAAAGATGAATGGAAGACAGAGAGTTAAAAGTAACCTTAATGTAAAGATGACTCAATTTCCAGGCCTCATGTCATGCACTGCTTGCAGTATTTTCAGGATAGGCTTTGAACTGAAGTGAGCTATTTTGAGTTTTGACTGCAACTATCTGACCTTTGCCTATACCACATCCTGTTGGGCTATGATTTTTCCCTGTGTGGTGTCCACACACACAGGGACATGGGTTTCAGCGTCTCCCCTTTGGTTTCTTGACGTTGTTTGAGGTAGAGCTGGTTTCTGTGCTGCAGTTGTTAGCCCAGTGGAAGATCTGCTTTTAAATTGCATTGTTAAATTATTTATAGTCTTTGTCCTGGTTGCCAGAAATAAAGTGTTGATCCTAATCAGTAAACTTCCAAAAGAAACCACAGCTCACAAAATTCAAAGAATTGCTGTGGTTAGTTGCCTCAACAAAATGTCACTGATTAATGATGTTTTAAGGTATAAAACTGACAACTTTCAGAGATGTGAGCAAGAACACAACAAAGCAACTGAGATATAAGACATGATTGTGTGTAACAATTGATCGATAGGAAAATCCTTACTATGTTCATTAATTGCTCTGAACTATTTAAATTTAATCATTTTATTGATGTTCTGGTTTCAGTGGACTTTTCAACACAATGCATACATCCAATACTTAAGACTGACTTTAATCCATAAAAATGGATGCGTTAGAATAGATTCAAATAAGATCCGGGACTTAACTCCAAACTTCCCATTTCCAGGCTTAATGTGAGCAGATCACATTAAACTCACCTAACGAGGTGCTTAGAACTTCAAATATTTTAATGAACTGGCAACCTTTGGTTTAATCTACTTTTAGGGTTAACAGCGGCCTTGGGGCACCTAATAGATGAAGAGGGGTGAGGACAGCTTCAGCGAGAAGCACTGGTTATGGGCCAAGAGGAGCAGAGTGTCCTTCCCAATGACAGGCCATGGATATGGTTTACCTGCTTCTGTAGCCTGGTCAAACATCTTGTGGCCCTGACAAGAAGTCAAACCGTCAGTAAGGTGACTTCATGTGATGAAACTGTCAGGTATGCAGGACACATGCTATGACTCCCTTGTAACTCCTTTGAGGAAATCATTTTCATATCCAATCTCCTCTCCTGCCTACGTGGCCATTTTCGGCTTAATATCCAAATATTGATCTTTACCAGGAATTCGAGTTGGGCTGAAAAGATGTTACAGTAGGTCAGGATTTTTTGCAAAATGAAAATTTGATTGGCTTGTAACCTCTTCCGAACTGCAAAGAGAGCATTGGAGTGATTAATGGGAGGAAGATAAATTAACAGCTAGTGCATGGCTAATTGTCTGCCAATCAGCAATGTAGAAAGTATATACAAAGGTTTCAGGCATAAATTAATGAATGAGGAAAATTGATGTCAATGGATTAGTGTTTGAAGTATGGACCTGTAGACAGGTAATAAGACTACAAAGATTGAGTTTAAAAAGCAAGTGTGTCTGGAAGAATTAGCTGTGGAAAGGGGACTGATTAAGATTGGCAAGAGCTACGTCAAGATGCTTTGTTCATGTATAAAAAAGGAATGCAGTGATGATTTTACAAACATATTGTTGAAGAAATTGTTCAAAGAAACAGAAAACTCCATTAAATCAACAATTAGGCAGATATTTGCTAGACACTGTAAGGGGTGAACTGGACTGACTCTGAGGAGAAGAAAGGTACATGATGTGATTTGGAATTCAATCCTGTTGGGAGGGAAGAACATTGATAACGTGCATGTAAACTGATTTCCATATACCTAGCTCAGGGACATAATAAAATGTTGGCTTGCTGTTTGCAATGCAAGATTGCTCTTTTCTCCTACTCTTACTAATTTGTTCTACAGAAACCAATAGAGACCCCTATAATGTGTAAATCAGTCTCGCCATACACAGTGGACCCATTTGACAGAAACAAGGACAAAATGTTGAAAAATCTACTCTTGGAATGATTGGAATTGTTAAAGTACAAGGTGATAATGTTGCTTTGATTTTATGGGGCCTGGGGCAGGGAGTTAAATTAATTTGTGCATGTTCTGCTTTATGAAGGGCAATGAAATTCAAACCTGATGAAAAGGGGTTCAGTTAGCTCAGTTGGTTGGACACCTGGTTTGTAATGGAAAGTGGTGCTAACAGTGCACGTTGAATTCCTGCACTGCCCGAGGTTACGATGAAGGTCCAATCTTCTCAATCATGTCCCTTGCCGAAGACATAATGACCCTCAAGTTAAACTCACCACCAATCATCTCTCTCTAACGAGAGAGCAGTCTTCTGGGACTATATTAACTTTACCCTTTATATGTTTAGTTTGTTTTTATATCCAGACATGCTTTCACACACAACTGAATTTTTTTTTATTCCCACCACCAAATTACCTGTGGAACATTTCACCTGCTATCCACTGCTACTAAATCATCCAGGTTTCTAATTATAACCAATTTACATGCAGAGCCCACTAAGGGCAGTGCAGTGATACCAAAGGTGAGAGAAAGGTAGGGAGAGAAGGAGGGGATTCAATCAAAATGGAATTGGAGAGGGAGATAAGGCACTGCACCCACTCTTGTTCCCCTCTCTTTCTAAAGGCATCAAAAGGACTTTACAGGTTATTTTATATGTGGAGGTTCTGTCTCATACAACCAACTGCTTTTTCCCACCAGTACATCACCCATGGTATTTTTCATCTTTTTACCACCACCAATAAAACACCTGTATTTTCTAATTGGTTCAATTCATGTGCAGAGTCCATTAAGAACAACGCAATGGCACCAAAGGGAGAGGCATGAAGAGGGTGAAAAGGCTAAATCAAAATGGAGCTAGAAGGGGAGATAATGCGCTCCACCCCTGTGGTGCCCACCTCTCTCCGAAACCATATAGACGATTTTACCCTTTATAACCTGATGACACATTTAAATAAAAAGCAAAAGAACTGCGGATGCTGTAAAATCACAGACAAAAACAGAAGTTGCTGGAAAAGCTCAGCACGTCTGGCAGATCTGTGGAGACAAATCAGAGTTAACGTTTTGGGTCCAGGGACCCTTCCTCCATTCCAGACCCGAAACGTTAACTCTGATTTCTCTTCACAGATGCAGCCAGACCTGCTGAGCTTTTCCAGCAACTTCTATTTTTGTTTTTGACATTTATTTAAATAACCTTTTTAAATTATTAAAATAAGATTGTGTCAGTGGTGCAAGTTTCGATATAAACAGTTTGCTGTACAGCGAACTCCAAATCTTGGCCTGCTGAAGTCAGCTTCTTAAAGACAGATGATATTTTTTGATTTTGAGTACTTTTTTTCTGATTTAATCTTAATTGCTATTTTAATACTGTTCTGTTATTTTCCTTCAATATTGTTGATATACTATGTGTAAGATTCTCATTATTTGAAGAAGTAAAGATGGAAATCCCATACAAAACAAAGAAAAAGCTAGGCTCTGATGCTACAGCATCAACAAGTTACTTCACTGCTGTCTCTATGTTGAGAAAAGTGTAATGTGGATCATTGGGAGAATTAAACCAGTTAGTGTCCAGTGCTGAGTCCTAGACGACATGGTCAGTCCTGCCTTAGATTTGTGCTTGGATTGATAATATCTGTACAGATTGAATCTTACAGGTTTTTGTCAATTTTGTTGAGTTTCACAGTAGGTTTCTCTCCACAATAGAGCTTTCTTGCCACGTTGTACCAAATTTCCCTCATTAACTATCTACCCTGCCCCTTTGGGACCACTCTCATCTGACTCTAGTCCCAATATCCCACTCAATGTACCCAAAACAATTTGCTTCTGCTGTGATATGAACTGGCCTCCCTGGTGCCAATGCCATCTTTAAAAGGCCATTGTGCACTTGGACAAGCTGTGTCAGTCTGTAGCTTTTCCCTGAACATGACAGATATGGAGAAATTGCTGCCGCGCTTTGCTGGCAGGGACCTTGGAGTCCTGGTGAATGGGGTGTTGCGGAGGAATGGCATCCTGTTCCCCCAAGACCAACAGAGGAGGGCATGACACGAGACCATGCCAACCTGATCTGAGGTCAGTCAGTCTCAGCTATTGGAGGAATGTGCAGCCCTGTAGGACGTAAGTCAATATCATTCTCCACAACACCAGCAGAAATGCCACCATCTTCTCTCTGATATCTCACACCCACTCGATTGCTGTTGTGACGCCAACTTCCCACCAAGGCTCATGCTTGACCACTCTCATTTGCTGTCACCCACCCCAACCCCTGAAATCACTAACCCTGTATGTCACTCATTCGGGACATCTCCCCATCTTTATCCCACCTGTACCAAAGTAGCAGCTTATTACCTGTGTTGCTCTTATTCCAAGACGCAACCAGTCCATAATAGGACAGAAAGAGTTAAAGCGGGTAGTGAGCTTCTCAACATTTGGCTCCTCACCCATCATGAGGAGAGGATCCTGGCTCTGACTGCCCTGAGTGACTGACCTTGTCCAAGCCCTTGAAATGGCATAGAAGCCTGCCCCTTGACTAACTTTACCAGCACCCTCTCCTGCTCGTCTCCATCAATTCGACCGATGATTGCTCACAAACATGCTGCCTTATGCCTGCACTACACGGCACAGCAATACAGCAGTACTGTGAGCCTGGTGTCTCTGGCTTAAGTCCAAAGTGCAAAAAGGCAAGGCAATGCATTGATACTGTGAGCTTCCTTTTGGCTCAAAGTGAGTGAGTGCTAAGGAAACAAGAGCTGGGAGTGTGTCCCTGAATGCAAAGTGTCCTTGCTGCAGCATTACAGTGAGAGTTTCCAGTGTAGTTGAGATGCAGCATTGAGATGCAGCAAGTGTACTGTAGATCGATCACAGATGTGCATGAGAGTTCTTGGAGGCTGCCATGTGTTGAATGCCAATGTCTGCAGACATGGGTCACATGTGGTTGGTGCCCATGGAGCGTGCCATGAGATGTGGATCCCAGTATTCAACATGGAGGTCCTTTGGAGCAACAGCCACACAGAAGTTGCCAGGTACCCGATCTGACTTCAATGTTGAGAATTCTTGATGTCTAATTTTCCTGGAGTGGATTGAACTTTAGAAGTCTTCATATTAATAAGAGGGATCTACAGTTAATAAGATAATTAACAAGCAATAATCCCTGTTAATAGGCAACTCACCACTGGCTCGTGAGAATCTCATCTTGAAGCTCAGAAATTAGTTAAAAGATGCAGCAAATTGCTCCCAATGTTGAGATACTTCTCGTGTGATTCTGCCACATTTCTCAGCATTGCCCACGTCATTCAGGTTCCAATGAGATGCCATCCTATTATCAACCTATCGCTTCCTACACAGCCAAGCACAAAGGACCAAAGTAATGGGAATGACTCAGTCATTATCTTACCTCCATTCATTTTGTGTATATGTCTCATCACCAAATTGAGCTAACCAACCCTGCCTTGAGTCACCTCCTGGAACTGGATCTCCAATTCTATCAAATCAAATTCAGCAATGTTGTCCAAAGCTTTCTCAGGTGTCATTATGAAAAATGTGTTAATTTGTTTAGCTAACAATTTGCCTTAAATGGTGAGCAGCATCCCATTTTAGGCATTGTTGCCTCACTTTTTTAACACTTGCATGTTCTGCCTGGGCCAAGTTCTTAAAGCAAACTTTTCACATGCAAGTTACCTCTTACAATGAATGCTTTGGACGCCCCTTTGCACTATTTAGTCTGACTGACTTAGTCGATAGCGTAGGCATGTCTCCACTATAGCCCAACTTATATGCTGTTTTTCTAAAATTGCAAACATTTCCAAGAAAATAGTAGGAACTGCAGATGCTGGAGAATCTGAGATAACAATGTG
>NC_063361.1:21173647-21180020 GCF_021869965.1 Rhincodon typus
TACACCTTGTTATCCAACATTTCCAAGAAGATACCCAAAGGCCTAAACTGATGCAATGCTGGAGAGGGTGTCTATGCCAGGTGCTGATTCTCGACATTCCAAACCCAAACCCAGTGCCTGCCATTTTTGCTGAGTGAATGTAGATGGGTTATAGTCTGAATATATGTGATTTATTGAGACATGTAAAGGTATTTTCAGTCAGATTAAAACATGACTTGTGGGCTTTTCAATGAAGGTATAAACTTAGCTGGCACCTGTGGAGATGTAGAGTACCTTTTTGGATAGGTCCAGAGAATCTTTCAACAGGACAGGTGCCATTTGGCATTGTTAAAAGCAAGCGTATGTGCACGTTTGAAAAAAAAATAAACTCATTGAAACTATCAAGCTCATTGAAGCTGTAATGCTGTCAACGCACTTCAATCTCAACCTCTAACTTAAAAAGAAAAAAAATCTGTGGTGTAAAAACAAGTGCTTGCAATTTCACTCTCTCTATTCACATAAGCCTGAGAGCTATCGTTACAAGATCAGAATTACACGAGTTATTTCAGAACTATCATTATCAAAGTGGGATATCTTATTTCTTTGTTTGATTGATAGCTCCAAGTGCATGAAAAGAAGTGAAAACACAGGTCAAGATGTTTACTTTTGTTGGCTCTCCTTACATTTAATCATCAATAAGTCCACCATTTCTTCCAGAATACTTGTGAACCTATTTTCAATTTTATGCTTGAAACACTCGGATAGATTTACACTTTGGTCCTGTTAGATGTATTATCACTCTCGCTGGCAGGTCACAATGAATTTTTCTTAATGCATTACATTAAATGCACTACATGATTTATGAAGAACTTAACACAGTAAGAGCCATATTAAGAATTGAAATGTAGAGATCCTCATACCTGATGATATAATTAAAACCCATCAACTGAAATTCATGTGTAATAAGGGTGAGTACCAAAAATAGAAATTGCTGGAGAAACTCAACAGGTCTGGCAGTATCTGTGGCGAGAAAGCAGAGTTAATGTTTCGAGTTCAGTGACCCTTCTGGACTTGAAATGTTAACTCTGCCCTCTCTTGACAAATGCTGCCAGACCTGCTGAGTTTTCCCACCAATTTCTGTTTTTGTTTCAGATTTCCAGCACATCCAGTTCTTTGTTTTATTTTAGGGTGAGTGCCATGCTTGTCTTTGTCTGCTCATATTTCAAACTCCTGGACTCTTGGGAGACTTGCATGTTGCAATACATTTTCACACTGCCCTACAACCAAGGTTTGACTCATGGAATGAAAATATTCCTAACTGGGTGTGCACCCATTGCATGACAGGCCCCAAGATTGGCAATCTCTTCAGGGAAGCTGTAAATGAGAGAGAAGAAAGAAGCACAGTGGCATAATTATAATGGGTGTTTCTCTGAGATTGGGGTGGAGTAGAGGGAGGCCTTGATTTGTGTGCAGATATCCTCTGCCTGTTGGCACCCTAGATACCCAAACATGTAGAGCTACAAAAATGCAACTACAAACACTGAAAACATGGAAGAAATATATTTTGAAATATTTTCCTTTTTCAAGCTTAAACATGCATTCTTTTCAATACAAGCACAATGCCAGACAATTAATAAAAAAATGCATTGCCTCCATATTAAAACGGAGCAGGAGCATGTAAGGGGATATGCACAATTACTTGCTGGATCTCTTTCAGATAGGGACCCAGCTCTAGGCAACTTTTGGTTAATAGAAGAGGCATTGCCTCCTGGCCTTCTCGGCTGTGTCAGATTCTGCAGAATATGCTCAAAGGACTTCACTGGTTGTTTTCTACATGTTTAAAATAGACACACTGTGTTGGTGTGCCCTTGGCAATAGCTCAAATGGCTGGACTATCATGAACTTGAGGAGACAACTTTAAAAATGGTAACTGGGACCCAATTCTGAGATTCCAAGTCCCATTTCCTTGAAGGGAATGGTGGCACGGTGGTTAGCACTCCTGCCCCACAGCACCAGGGACCTGAGTTCAATTCCAGCCTCAGGTGACTGTCTGTATGAAGTTTGCACATTCTCCCTTTGTCTGCGTGGGTTTCCTTTGGGTGCTCTGGTTTCATCCCACAGTCCAAAAATGTGTAGGTTAGATGGATTAGCCTTGGGAAATGCAGGAGTGTGGGTCTGGGTGGGATACTCTTCAGAGGGTCAGTATGGACTTGATAGGCTGAAGAGCCTGCTTCCACACTGTAGGGATTCTATGATCCCTGTCAATTCCAATTTTGGCAGTGTCATTCCAGCTTTCTAAGGAGTCATAGTTCATGGCCAATCAGATGTCATTAACCATAGTTTGGCTGAGGGAAGCTCTTAGAATGTAAGTTCAAAGTGTCTTAGCTATGCCTCCCTCCCAATCTATTCCCTTCCATCCATGCCCGATAGTTACTCAAACTCAATGCCAACCTATGACCTTCCACCACCCCAATGATCCTTCATACCCTCCTTGCAAACCTATACCCTTCAATCTAACCCAAAATGTCAGGCTAAGGGAAAGAACTCAGATTGATGCAGGTAACTGGTAGCCATTATCTTAATTATTTTCAACCTGTTTGGGAGCTCAATTGAAATGAGGATATTTATTTTGCAAGATATGAGAAATGGATTTTTCTTTTAAAGTAGAAAATTGATGAACCAAATTAAAGTATTTCCAGCTGAGTTTTGCAACAAGTAAAATTTTGCATCATTTTTATCTGCTGACAATTCCAGTGAAGTCTGCCACTGAACATTGATTCACGGTAAGCTGCGCAAATGCACAAATGTTCCCAAGGAGGACATGCGCAAGTTGGACCCTTTAACTTGCTGGGTGTTCAGAGCCATGCAAAAAACAAACTGAGGGGCTTGAACATGATTTTGAATTATCAGTGCACTGCAGAGAATGATTAAAGGTGAATGAGGAAACTGAGTTTAATAGTTTTTAGCTCATCAGTGTAAAAGCCAAATATTATAGATATTGGAAGTCTGAAATGAAAACAGCAAGTGCTGGAAAGGCTCAGCAAGTCTGACAACATCTGTGAAGAGTGAGACAGAGTTAATGTTTCAACGCAATTATGACTTTTTTCCAGATCAAATTTGATTCAAAATGTGAACTCTTTTTTCTCTCTAAAGAACCCAAAGTGATGCCAGTGAAGATAGGGAGGAGAGGGAGTGATGCCAGCATTAGTGAGGACTCTCTAGAGTGAAAGTGTTGGTTGGGAAGGAGTTGGGAGGGTAGGGTGGTTGGGGGAAAAAATCATTCTCTTCCAGGCCCTCAAATGTCAGCAGGGTAATACTTAGGAGACAGTGATCACTGTATCATAAAGTTCAAGTTGGCATCCACAGCAACAAAAATCAGTTGGCGGAGGAGCTGACTTCAATGTTGCTCGAACAGAGTTGAGCAGGATTGATTGGAATTGGAGCCAGGAACATCAGTAACTGAACAATGGACCACCTTCAAGGAGCAGATGGTTTGGATACAGCTGAGGTATATTCCCTCTAATGCAAAAGGTGGGACAAACAAATCCAGAGATCCCTGGATGACCACGGAGGTTGAAATTAACATAGGGGAAGAAAATGTGTGCGTATTAACAGGTATACGATAGAAAGTTTAATTGAGAATTGACAAGAACACTGAAGGTTCAGGGAGAGGTGAAAAAGCAAATAAGTAAAGCAAAGAGGAACTATGAGAAAAGATAAGCAGGTAACACAAAAAGAAATCTTAAAATATTTTAAAGACCTATAAATAGTAAAAACTGGTAAAAGGATGAATAGGGCTGATTGGACACCAAAAAAGAGATTTACAGACAGAGGCAGGGAGCATGACTGAGGTATTAAATGAATATTTTCTCTGTCTTTATAAAGGGGAGAATGTCACTAGAACTGATCAAAATTAGTAATAAGGGAGAAGCATTGGATAGATTGTTGGCACTTAAATTTGACAAGGCATCAGAACTGGATGAGATGCATCCAAGGATTTTGAAGGAAGTGAGGATAGAAATTGCAGAGGCACTGGGCATAATGTTTCAGTCTTCCCTGGACTCTGGGCAGGTGCCAGAAAACTGGAGTATTGCCAACAATACAGCCTTGTTCACAAAAGGTAACCAGGCTAATGGCAGCAATTACACAACAGTTAATGTAACTTCAATAGTCGGGAATTATTTGTAAACAATTATTCAGGATAGAATCACTCAGTATTCACATGAGAAAAGGTGGGTTGATTATGAAAAGTCAGCATGGATTTTGAAAGGGGAAATTGTGTTTAACTAACTTGAAGTTTTTTGAAGAGGTAACAGAAAGGATTGATGAGTGTAATACTTATGAAGTGTCTGCATGGATTTCCAGAAGGCATTTGATACTGTGCCTCACAACAGACTTGTTAGGAAAATTGTAGGTCACAGTAGAAAAAGGACAATGACAATGTGGATACAAAACTTGCTGAGTGATGGAAAACAGAGAACAATGGTCAGTGGATATTTTTTGGGGCTGGAGGAAGGTTTGAAGTGCAGTTCCCCAGAAGTCTGTATTGGGACTATTTTTTTTCCCTGATATATAATTAATGATTAGGATCTTGATGGGCAGGGGAATTTTTGAAATTTGCAGATGACTCTAAATTTGGAAGATTTGTAAAGTATGAGGAGGATAGTGTGAAACTCTAAAAGGATATTCACAAGTTGTTGGAAGTGGCAGATAGGCAGCAGGTGAAGTTCATTGCAGAGAAGTGAGCAGGTTGGAAGAATTCTGGAAGAAAATATGAAATAGAGGTACAATTCTAAAGGGGGTACAGGAGCACAGCAACGTGTGTGTGTGTGTGTGTGTATACAGATTATTGAAGGTGGCAGCAGTGGAGAGATCAATAAATAAAACATAGAGTACAAGAGTGAGGAGATGATGTTGAATTTGTGCCAGATGATGTTTGATATCAACTGGAGTATTGTGCTCAGTTGTGGGTGCCACATCAGAGGAAAGATGTGAGTGCATTAGAGAGAGTGCGGAAGCAATTTACAAGAGTGGTTCCAGGTGTGTGAAATTTCAGCTATGAGGATAGATTGAAGAGATTGGGACTGTTCTCTATGGAGAGAAGGCTAAGAGGAGATCTGATTGAGGTTTTCAAAATCATGACTGGGTTGGACATAGTAGATAGGGAGAAGCTGTTCCCTTTGATAAAATAACAAGAATGAAATGGCGTAGCTTAAAATGAAGTACAAGTGAAGCAAGCGTGATGTGAGAAAAAAAACGTTTTTCACGCAAGTTGTTAGGGTATGGGATGCACTGCCTGGAAATGCAATAGATACGGGGCCAATTGAGGCATTCGAGAGGGCATTAGATGTTTTTGTTGGATAGTAATGGTGTGCAGGGATATGCAGGGGAAGTAGCAGGAGATTGGAACACGTTAAATAGAGCCAGTACAGGCAGAATGGCCCAAGAGGCTGCCTCCTGAGCTGGAATCATTTTGCAATTCCTAGTCACACCAGTGTTTTTTAAAAACATACCTGGAGTTATTCTGAGCTCCCAATAGGGGGGATTGTCTCCTTCAATTTGTCATTAAAATCCCATCATTGTCCTCAATAAGGCGTCACTTTTGAATTTAAATTTGTCAATTGAATTGAATTAGCTTTATTGTCACATACTCAAATGAGTAAAGTGAAGAATTTATAAGTCACCACTTACAGCAGCAGCTTGGGTAGAAAGGTACTTACAAACAGCTTCTTCAGTTCCAGGTTAGTTACAGTGTAACAATGCCACCATCTCGAGTACAGAGTATCTGGCTACAATCCTTAGTTACAGAATACAGAAATGAAGAAAAAAAGTTACATTACAGCTATACACAATATAACCATAGTCAGAAAACCAAGAAGCAAAGTTAAAAAAACCAACATCACTTTCTGTCCATGGGCTCTCCACAGCAACCAGTGTGGGCTGCCCCCACACTCTGCACTGGGCCGCTGGTCACTTCCGACCCCACTCTGACCCACACCAACCCCACTCTGACCCACACCTACCACACTCTGACCCACACCAACCCCAGTCTGACCCACAACAACCCCACTCTGACCCACACCGATCCCACTCTGACCCACACCGATCCCACTCCGACCCACACCAAGCCCACTCTGCCCCACACCAACCCCACTCTGACCCACACCGACCCCACTCCGGCCGCTGGTCACTGCCAACCCCACTCTGACCCACACCAACCCCACTCCAACCCACACCAACCCCACTCTGACCCACACCAACCCCACTCCGACCCATACGAACCCCACCCTGACCCACACCGACCCCACTCTGACCCACACCGACCCCACTCTGACCCACACCGACCCCACTCCGACCCACACCGACCCCACTCCGACCCACACCGACACCACTC
>NC_063361.1:21180030-21213392 GCF_021869965.1 Rhincodon typus
CACTCCGACCCACACCGACCCCACTCCGACCCACACCGACACCACTCTGACCCACACCGACCCACACCAACCCCACCTTGACCCACACCAACTCCACTCCAGCCACTGGTCACTGCCGAGCCCACTCCAGAAGCTGGGATTTGGACGCCAGGGCCGGGTGTCCAAGGTTGAGAGAAGAGAGGAAAAGAAGGAGGAAAATAGGGAGGAGAAAAAGAACAGGCTGAGCAGATGAACTCCAGATGGAGCATCCTTCTTCGCCACCATCTTACCGGAAGCATTGGATATCTTTGAAGTCAGTAAATTACATTGTTAGATGGAAAGCTATTATTTGGACATGGCCTCATATTAACTCACACATCATTCTCATTGAAGGAAGGAGCTACAATCGAAGCCACAGTTGCTGTTCTGGGCAAAAGAAATGGATCACACAAACAGTACAATGGAATAACAGATGAACGTGTTAATAGATTGCGAAAGGATCAGATTTGAAATGATTCTTACGAATTTTCACCTTCAAGCTTCAATTAAATCTGTGGCCAGGAAGTCGAGGGAATACACTACATAGCCAGAAGGGGTCAGTTGAGATAATGTGCGGTATATTGCATTATCATTCACTGTTATAGCAGAAAGGTCCAGAGAGGCATTGGCTCAACTTTATGAACTGTTGTCTTCACAGTCTACTGACCAGAAAATCTACTGGGACAGGAGGGAAAACTAAAATAAAATGAAATAAATTGGCCCGTACATAATCTTGTAAAACAAAACTAACTGCAGTGAAAAACCACAATCAAATACACTAAGCTCTGATGGCAGATATACTGCAACATCCTCAGAATGCACCAAGAAACTTTGTGAGGGTTTGGAAAGCGGTCGAAGATATGATAACATGCAGATCTTGGTGTATTTTCATTATCTGTTACTTGAAAAGATGCATAAAATCAGTATATTGGAAGTGGAATCTCCTTACTATAATATTGCTGTCAGAATTCCCACACAATATATGAATGATAGTCACAATAAATTGAAATGAGTGGGATTGGAACTGTGGCTCCACTTAGTTAATGTATTCTGTCCATTTCTATAAAGATTTGACAATCATTTTCATTATGCAACATATTTTTCAAGTACAAAGGTGCAATTTGCTGTGAGAAAATTCATAATTGTGATACTTCTTTTTCTCTGTCTTTTTCTATGCAAGCGCACAGAGAAAGCCAATGCAATTTGGTAGATACATTACACACAAAAATCAAATTGCTTAATTGTATAATAGGGGTTTTATATATATATTACAAATTAATCCATGCATGTATGTGTTTTTAGAGGTTGGTCAAGAATGTTTTACCAAGTCCTTTCATCTTACCCTAAATAACAGTAGGCTTGTTGGTGTAGTGATTGTAATGAGGTCAGCCAGCTGGACCTCATAAATTGAGTTTCCTGACTGGGGATGTTAATCTGGTCCAATCAGGGAGCCCTGGCTGACAGATAAACAGAGGACTGCCAGAGATTCTGACACTCTGGGTGCTGACTCTGACAGGGCTGTGCCAGAGTCAAGAACTTTCCATATGTAAATAAAGGGTGACTTGGTGATGGGACACCAGCCTCTGTGGAGTTATTTCAATGGCAATGAGAATAAAGCACGGTCCTGCTTGCAACAGTTGTTTTTGAGTTGCGGGAAAGCATTTCTTGCATCATGCCACCATTTGGGAAGCTTGACTTGTTCGACCCTGCTGTCAAAGATTGGGCCCAGTATGTGAAACAAATGCATTATTTTTTTCTGGGTGAACAACATTGGGGCAGATGAAATGCAATGTATAATTCTCCTGACAGCTTGTGGACCCACAGCCTTTTCCGTTATTAGGAGTCTAACCTTACCTGAGGCACCACATACTAAAACTTTTCAAGAGTTGGTGCATTTACTTCAGGAACATTATGACATCAAGCTTCCTCTAATTCTGAGACACTCGGCAATTTGAGAACCAAGGGAATCCATGTCAGGATTTGTGACAAGGTTAAGATGACTGGCAGATGCATGTGACTTTGGTTTAACCCTTAATGAGATGTTTAGAGACCAGTTGGTATGTGGGATTAACAATGTAAGCATGCAAAAGCGCCTACTAGCTGAAGCCCAACTGGACTTCAAATAGGCACTACAAATGGCTTTATCATTGGAACATGCAGCAAGTTCCAATGGAAGTGAACACCGTTGCCAGCCTGACTGAGTTTGGGGAATGCTGCTTAAGTGAAAGGCAATTGCATAGACTCACTCAGGGCGTATCCTGAACAGAAGAACTATAGGTTGGCCCACAGCAAAACCCCAAAACAAAGCCAAGCTGGGCCAAATGATTAACATTTTCCTTGGGATGTGGGCTAGCAAGCCATTGTAGTTGCTGCTTGCATGCGGATTTGAGACAACAAACGAGTCCCACTGGAGCTAAATTGAGTAAGATAACTCATAGGCAAGTATCCAGGAGAGTGCATACCCTAGAAAGTCCACCTACATCTGGGTTGGAACAATTAAATTGCTTAGCAACATCCAAATCAGTACCAATCAAAATAAATGTCTGGTTAAATGTTCATCTGGTTCTATTGGAGGTTGATAGCAGCGCGGCCATATCAGTGATCATAGAACCAGTCTTTGACAAAATTTGCTGTAGGGTCCAATCCTTAAGTTTGTGCGAGACCATGGTTAGACTGAGAACCTATACTGGGGAACTTTTACAGATTAAGGGAAGAACTTCAATTCGGGTCTCTTATGAAAAGCAACTGATTCAGTTACCAATGATTGTAGCGAAAGTCTCAGGCCCAAGCTTGATGGGGTGAAATTGGTTGGGAAAGATTCACCTAAGTTGGCTCAACATTTTTCAATTAGAAAATGGCTGCGTGAGTGAAGTCCCAATGAAATATCCAGAAGTCCTCCTATCAGAGGAGACAAGGCCACTTTGCATGTTGACTAGATGCAATCCCATGATTCTGCAAGGCCTGCCCAGTGCCATTTAAGTAGAGGCAGAAATCAGAAGGCTGGAAAGTAAAGAAATAATCCAATCGGTCCAATATGCAGAATTGACAGCAGCGGCTGTACCGATTGCGAAGCCCATCAGCTCGGCTCGCCTTTGTGGGGATTTTAAACAAACGATAAACTGCTTTTCGCAGCTGGATAAATACACAATCCCTTGGATAAACAATTTATACACTCAAAGCTGGCATAGGCGCTGTCCTTCATGAAGCTGGACATGAACCATGTGTACTTGCAATTGCAGTTAGATGAGGATTCCCAGAAGTTTGCTACAATTAATACACGTAAGGGTTTGTACCAATACACAAGACTGCCATTTGGGGTATTGTCAGCCTGTGCCAGTTTTCAGCAGATGATGGAGAACATTTTACAAGGTCTACCCCAGGTCACCATTTACCTAGATGACATGCTAATAAAGGGGAAGAGTAATAAGGAACACTTAGAGAACTAGGGCATAGTCCTTAGATGTTTTTCCGAGGGCACACACCTAAGAAGGAAAAAGTGTGTGTTCCAGGCACCCCAAATCATCTACTTGGGCTACAGAGTTGACAAGACTGGGTTACACCCATTGGACGATAAAATGAGAGAGATCAAAGGTACCCTGGCCCTCACATTGTCCAGGAGCTTAGGGCTTTCCCTTGGCTGGTAAATTATTACGGAAAGTTCGTGCATAACCTGGCCTCCATTCCTGGTACCTTTGCATCAGCACCTAAAAACAGGGTCAGTCTTCGAATTGGTCATGTAGCCAAGCCACAGTTTTCAGGGAAGTGAAAAAACAGCTATATTCCTCTGAATTGGCACACTATGATCCTAAGCAAGATCTGGTATTGGCATGCGATGTCTCCCCATATAGCATCAGGGTAGTATTAGCTCTTAGGTGGTGCAATAGCAGAAAACACCCAATATCGTCTGCAACCAGGACATTGGCTAATGCAGAATGTAAATACACCCCGATAGAGAAGGATGGTTTGTCAGTCATATTTGGATTCAAAGTTCCACAAATATCTTTATGGATTAAAAATATCTGATAATAAGGGATCACAAACCCTGACTAGGCCCACTTAAAGAGGGCAAGGCACTGCCTCCCATAGCTTTAGATTGAATTCAGCAGTGGGTTCTAATACTAAATGTAATTATAAATATAATTACATGTTAGAACCCAGTCGCGGAGGCCAAAAAGCGAATGAGGATGCATTGAGCCACTTCCCGATGGTATTAACACCAATGAAAGAGTCCATAATGGTTTTGGATTTTCTGGACACACTTCCCGTTGCAGCTGACAATATCAGACTTTGGACAGAGAAAGATCAGGTCCTGTCAAAACTGAACTAGCTGGTGGTGATAGGGAAAACAAAAGGGTCGTCGCAGCCAGGATTGAAACCTTTTTGGACCTGGACAGAAGAGTAGAAGATGGCATATTTTTCTGGGGAGCAAGAGTGATTGTCCCAAGCAAAGGTTGCTGTTAGATATTGGCTGAACTCTACCAGGGTCATCTAGAGGTTTCCAAAATGAAGATGGCTTGAATTCCAAATGTAGTCGTGTTGGTGGGGCAGTGCCCAGAGTGCCAACAAGGACAAAAATTACCATCAGCAGCTGACTCACATCCATTGGAATGGCAAGTTAAACCTGGGATTCGATTGCATGTTGACTATGCTGGTCTTTTTCATGGGCTCAATGTCCTTAGTCGTTTTAGATGCCCGCTCAAAGTGGTTGGAACTGCATAGTGTCCATGTGTCAACACAGGATAACAATAGAAAAACTGCGTGCATTGTTTGCAATACATGGACGCCTGCAAGCGTTGGTCACAGATAATGGGCTATTGTTTACCAACAGGGAATTTGGGTGTTTCCAAAAGTCAAATGGGATTCGACATACAAGGACAGCTCTATTCCATCTATCATCCAATGGTGCGGCAAAAATTGCAGTCCAAACTGAAGAAGCAGCTGAATGCCTTGTTAGATACCAAACTGTCCTGGTTCTTATTTGATTAAAGGACCACCCCATGTGCGATGACAGGGATAGCTCCAGCAGAGTTGCTAATAGGAAGAAGACTCTGCACCAGGTTAAATCTGATCTTCCCGGACCTGGAAGTGGTGCAGGGTGAAACGGTATCAGGAACACCAGTGCTGGATCCGAAGACTCCGCCATGTGAGAGAGACAGTTTACTTCAAGGATGAAGTTTAGTGTAGGAACCACAGAAATGGCCCTACATGGGTAAGAGGCATGGTCGATGTGAGGTCAGATCCTGTGACTTATAAAGTTCGGTAGGCGCGGCGGTCCCGAACAAACACATGGACTATATAAAAGCTGTAAATTTGCAAACGGTGTGGGAGCAAAACGCGCCTTGCTCCTCGGAGCAGTCGGAAAGGCTGCGGGAACCTATAGGTTCACTCTCTCTGTCAAATGTTAACAAGGCTCCTGAATCCGAGACGGACATGATGGATGTCACCACATCAATGCCTTAACTGGTGGAAGAAGGGCGTAAATTTCTACCGAGGAGTTCCTGGCACAAGAGGCGAGCTTCCATCCATTACACGTCACCCATATGGGACGTCAAGTCGGAGGAGCCTGATCCAGTGCTAGAACTCCCCAGAAGCTCTCCAAGAGAAATGACTAGCCTATGTCCTTGGACTCCAAGATGGAGGGATGTAGTGATTGTAATGAGGTCAGCCAGGGATTGTGAGTTCCCTGATTGGGGCTGCTAATCTCATCCAATCAGGGAGCCCTGGCTGACAGATAAACAGAGGACTGTCAGAGATTCTGACACTCTGGGTGCTGACTCTGACAGGGCTGTGCCAGAGTCAAAGACTTTCCACATATAAATAAAGGGTGACTTGGTGATGGGATACCAGCCTCTGTGGAGTTATTACACTTGAATTCTGTTCCAGGCAATGCACTGCCCCTACCCAACTTTCGGTTATTGTGCTTAGCAATAGGTTTGAAGTAAGGGTGCATTCTGTGTTCAGTTCAATCCCTATTGAACACTCTACATTGGCAGCAGTGGTTGGTTCATTAGCTCACGAGAAGAGCTTTCATACACCCTTCCTCCAAAATTATAGTTGATTCTTCCTGAGATAATACTTCCGATTTCTATTTAATCCTTAAGGTGCCCATTGAGTTGGAGAACAGGTGAACTCCCATCAACTTTAATGATGTACCATAATCATGTTTCCTACTACTTGATTAGATTTTCTGTTGGGGATGCAGCCTACTATCTTCAGATATCACGTCACCATTGTAACGGTGTTATTTTATTTTCGGTACCATGACTTGTAACAATACCTGCTTTTATACAGCACTTTTATAAGGCATAACAGCTTCAGGCACTGCTCATAATTCATGCAAAAGAATTTGAACAAAAGCAAAATACTGCTGAAGCTGGAAATCTGAAATGAAAACAGACAACGTTGCAAATATTCAGGAGATCAGGCAGCATCTGGGGTGAGAGAAAGGTAATATTTTGGGTCATAATTTTTTGTCTGAAGTTCTGAAGGAAGATTGTTGACCTGAAACTTGAATTCTGGTTCTGTCTCTGCTGTTTGACCTGCTGAGTATTCCCAGCATTTTGTTTTTACCCTACAAAACTACTTTGCGTTTGAAGTGTAGTTATTCTAATGTAGAGAAGCACAACAGCAATTCTGGTAAACATTGAACTCAACATTATTTCATTATATACAGATGTTTAGCCATGGGATTTCCAAATTGTTCATTAACTTGCAGTAGTCATGTCTTAAGTATAATTTTCAGTATGTACATGCAACATACCAATAGTGTATCTTGAAAGATAACATTTCTACAAATAGAAAATGAAATAAATTCATCATAAATGTTTCAATATATATTCAAATGTAACCACTGGGTAACTAACAGTATATCAAAATATGGTAATCTAATATAGACACTGTATTAGAATCTGAAAACACATTGAAGAAGTGCAAGCAGTTTGTTTATCAAATTCTTGAGATTTGGTGATTATCAGTAACTGTCCTGGAAGGTTATGCTGTGTGTAAATATCATTAATGTTTCTTAATGCACCAGATATGACAATGATATATGGCTTTTCAGTACTTAGGATGATTTATGAATATCTGGTGGTTTTAGATACTGAATGAAATATAAATAAAAAATCTACCTTTTTGTAAATCAGTATTCCATATTCTCTTACCAACCTTTCAGTGAAGATTAGACACCAGTCAAGCTTTGTTTTGTTTTTTATTCAGCTGGCTCTTAAATAAGAATATACTGTGTAACCCATTATTCATATATGTACATATATGTGCAAGGATAAATGTGATTTACAAGATCTTAAAGCAAAACTTTTATTTGTAAGCTGCTTTCATCAAATCTGTTACAAATGCCTCAAGGTATTTCAGAAACAAAGAATGACTTTGAAGTCAGTGACCTGCTATGAATTTACTGTGTTAATCACTATAAAGTGTAAGTGACAATAAATTGTTCATCATTTTCTGCATGGAGTTCTAATTTTCATATTTCAATGAGAATAAAAGCCAGTTATTTTTTGGTTGGCAATCATGGTTGTGGGAAGAATGCTAAGAAACTGGAAGAAATCCTGTTCCTCCAAAAATTGCCATCATGTTTCAAATAATTTCTTGTATCACAAGAGCAGGTGGGAAACAGCACTTCCTTCAATACTACTTGTGTTGTGTCGCATGGTTAGTATGTCCGTGAAGCTTTAAGAGACATGTTTATAATATCAAACTATATCACAGCATATGACCTTAAGGTATAAAGATATCAGTTGTCATCTTAATTTGGATCACTTGAAGAGTGACATGCTAAAGGAAGTGTACCGTTCTTTATGACTGATAAGCTTAATATAAGCCCAGACACTGTTGTGCCTGTGTATGAATATGCTAGTGAGTTACACTAAGTATCTACTGGATTCTTTAATACCATGTTACTCATGCCAGGTTTCTTATGTTATGAGAGATAAGCATTGTCACATCAAACAAAACATCCTGCTAGAGGCAAAACCCACATCATAACACTTCCTCTGTATATCGCTGAAGTGTCAGTCTAACTGGAGTTCAGATCCTGGAGTGGAGCTAGAAGTTGTTAACCTAACTTAAAGGTAGGGAAGAAACCAATTAAGCCAAACTGATGTTCAAACTTGTTGATGATAAAATAATTAAAAATTGCATAGAAACTTTGACATGTAGTAAAGCGTATGTGAAATTTGTTTCATTTCAATGCTTTGTTGCAATGAATTTTCACCTGTGTCCACTTAGAGTTCTGTGACATTAATGTGGTGATACATATCGGATGAACTTTAATACAGAGAAGTACTTCTTGTTGGTCAGATGAGTGAGGAGAGGTAATATAATGTAAAGGTAGCAGAGGGGCTTCGGTTAAATGCACAAATCACTGAAGATGGCAGGGCAAATTGAGAAAGCCAGTAAGAAAATATGTAGAATCCTGGGCTTCATAAGTGGAAGCATTGAGAACAAAAGAAAGGAAGTTACAGTAAAAATCTCTAAAATGTTAGTTTGGCCTCAGTCGGAGCACCATGTCTAATTTTGGGCCTCACATTGTAGGAAGGCTGTGAAAGCAGAGGTTGCAGGCAGAATTTACAATTATGGTTCCGGGGTGAGGAACTCCAGTTACAAGGCTAGATTGGAGAAATTGGGTTGTTTTCCTTGGAGAAGATAAAATTAAGAAGAGATTTGATAGAGTTGTTCAAATTCATGAGAAATCTGGACAAGATGGATAATGTGATAGTATTCCTGATGGCAGAAGACTCAAGACCCAGAAGACACTGAATTAAAATGTTAGGTGAAAAAGCAACAATGGTACAAGGAAGATCCTGTTTACACTGAGTAGTTAGGAACCAGATGGCACTGCCTGAAACTATGTTGGAGGCAAGTTCATTCGAGACTTTCAAACTATCATTTGCGAATTATCTGAAGATAAGAAATTTAAGAGCTATGTGGACGGTGAAGGATGGAAATAGTAGGAGAGTGGGACTATATGAGTTACTGTTGCAGAGGACCAATATGGGCATGAGAGGACTGAATGTCCTCTTTCTGTGCTGTGACCAAATGCTATTATTTTAAAAAACAAAACCCATAGAAAACCAAGTAGAGAGTAAGAACAAATTTGAAAACACCAGTAATCTAGAAGTCATGTTTGAAGGTAGCTTGAGGATACATTTCTAGGTAGATATGGGCTATCTGATGCAATGGAAAATAATTTGTTGAGCTGCTATATTTTAGTTGTTTTGGATAAAAAAAACCATTAAAAGAATGTGAAATAGATAAAGTGTAGAAAATAAAATGAATATAATTGAGAAAACTAAGGCATATGTTACATTTTTTTGTAGTATGGCTTATACAGCAGTCAATATGCATAAATTGTAATTTGCATATATAGTGTATGTAGAATTTTTATAAAGCAAATATTTTCCTCTTTATATGAATCTTTGTATGAGCTATTTTCTAGATGGATGTAATGACATTTTATAATTTTATATTTGTGGCCATCAATTGTCTTTTGGTTGATAAGCTGCTCTGTGTTTGTGCAAATATGGAGGTAGGAAATTATTTAAGTGGGTTTCTTTTTAATGGGAATAAGCTGTGTTGGAGTTGGATGCATAAGAGCCAGTGAGAGAAGATGGGCAATTGAAGGTTGAAAAATCAGAGGTAAAGACATTAGGGAAGGAATGAATGGAAAGAATAGGCTTTCACAGAGGGTAATGGTGGCAGTGAGTGGTTGAACTTTGGGTGGGTAGAGGTGAAACATAGGGGGGAAAATAACTTGTGAAAGGAAAGTTGTAGGTTTACAACACAGAATGTGATGACTTTGCCTGTTATGTGCATGCCAACCAAAAAGGAGCTATCCAATCTAAATAAAAACTGAAAGAGCTGCGGATGCTGTAAATCAGAAACAAAAACAGAAGTTGCTGGAAAAGCTCAGCAGGTCTGGCAGCATCTGTGAAGAGAAATCAGAGTTAATGTTTCGGGTCCAGTGACCTTTCCTCAGAACTGATGGTAGCTAGGAAAATGACAGTTTATATGCAGAATATAGGGTGGGGGGAGGTTGTCAGGAGTGATAGGTGGGATTAGAGCCCAAAGAGAGAGAACAACAGTTGGACAGACAAAGGACTGCATAACAATCTGGCTAGAAGAGTGAATAGCTGTTAATGGAGGCGTTAGAGGCTAACAATAGGTAGTGTGTAATGGCAGACTATAAGATAAGAAGGCATTCCGCAAGGACCGTTCCCTCTGGGACACCCTGGTCCACTCTTCCTTCACTCCCAACATCCTACCCCCCATTCCCCGTCACGCACAGCCCCACGGTACCTTCCCCTGCAACCGGCGAAGGTGTAATACCTGCCCATTTACCTCCTCCTTCCCCAGTATCCAAAGGCCCAAACATACCTTCCAGGTGAAGCAGCGCTTTACCTGCACTTCCCACAAACTAGTCTACTGCATTCACTGCTCACAATGTGGTCTCCTGTACATTGGGGAAACAAAGAGTAGACTGGGTGACCACTTCACAGAACATCTATGTTCTGCCCGCCAAAAATACCCTGAGCTTCCAGTTTTCTGCCACGTTAACATACCATCCTGTTTTCTGGCCAACATCTCTATCTCAGGCTTACTGCAGTGTTCCAGTGAAGCTCAGCACAAGCTGGAAGAACAACGCCTCATTTTCTGCTTGGGGACACTGCAGCCCTCCGGACTCAATATCGAGTTCAATAATCTTAGGGCCTCAATTCTCCCATGTCCTGGCCCCCACCCCACACACCAGGCCTTGTTATCACACAGTCTGCCATTACACATACCTATTGTTACCCACTAACTGTCCCCTTCACAAGCTATTCTCCTTTAGAGATAGTAGGAACTGCAGATGCTGAAAAATGTGAGATAACAAGGTGTAGAGCTGGATGAACACAGCAGGCCAAGCAGCATCATAGGAGCAGGAAGGCTGACGTTTCAGGCCTAGACCCTTCATCAGAAATGGGGGAGGGGAAGGGGGTTCTGAAATAAATAGGGAGAGAGGGGGAGGCAGATAGAAGATGGATAGAGGAGAAGATAGGTGGAGAGGAATCAGACAGGACAAAGAGGCGGGGATGGAGCCAGTAAAGGTGAGTGTAGGTGGGGAGTTAGGGAGGAGCTAGGTCAGTCCAGGGAGGACGGACAGGTCAAGGGGGCAGGATGAGGTTAGTAGTAGGAAGTGGGGGTGCGGCTTGAGGTGGGAGGAGGGGATAGGTGGGAGGAAGAACAGGCTAGGGAGGCGGGGACGAGCTGGGCTGGTTTTGGGATGCAGTAGGGGGAGGGGAGATTTTGAAGCTTGTGAAATCCACATTGATACCATTGGGCTGCAGGGTTCCCAAGCGGAATATGAGTTGCTGTTCCTGCAACCTTCAGGTGGCATCGTTGTGGCACTGCAGGAGGCCCAGGATGGACATGTCGTCTGAGGAGTGGGAGGGGGAGTTGAAATGGTTCGCGACTGGGAGGTGCAGTTGTTTATTGCGAACGGAGTGTAGGTGTTCTGCAAAGCGGTCCCCAAGCTTCTGCTTGGCTTCCCCGATGTAGAGGAGGCCACAGCGGATGCAGTATACCACATTAGCAGATGTGCAGGTGAACATCTGCTTGATGTGGAAAGTCTTCTTGGGGCCTGGGATGGGGGTGAGGGAGGAGGTCTGGGGGCAGGTGTAGCACTTCCTGCGGTTGCAGGGAAAAGTGCCGGGTGTGGTGGGGCTGGAGGAGAGTGTGGAGCAGACAAGGGAGTCATGGAGAGAGTGGTCCCTCTGGAAAGCAGATAAGGGTGGGGAGGGAAAAATATCTTTGGTGGTGGGGTCGGATTGCAGATGGCGGAAGTGTCGGAGGATGATGCGTTGGATCCGGAGGTTGGTGGGGTGGTACATGAGGACGAGGGGGATTCTTTTTTGGTTGTTATTGCGGGGACTGGGTGTGAGGGATGAATTGTGGGAAATGCGGGAGACACGGTCGAGGGCGTTCTCGACCACTGAGCGGGGGAAGTATTCTTCTTTAGGTTGCTATCCAACCTAAGCCCACATTCCAGCTCATGCTCCATTGTCTTGTGACTTTTGGCACTTCAAATGCATGTCAAAGTGCTTTTAAAAAGAATGTTCTTCCCGTAGATTGGCATTGGACAGTGAGTGGCATCCATGGCATTAAGTTCCAGACCTGAAGCACCCTCTGAAAAGAATTCTCCTCAAATTCTTCCATAGCTCTTAGTATTTACCTTCAAACTATACCCTTAGTTCTGAAACACTCAACCAAGGAAAACATGGACCTGTTTTATCCCATAATTTTGTGAGTCTTCATATAACTTTATACATGATTAGGTCTCCCCTCAGCCTCCTGTTTCAAGGAAAACAATACGAGCCTATCCAATAGTTCCTTGGAGCTAAAACCCTCCAGTTCAAGAAACAGCCTATAATTCTCATCCATACCCTGTCTAATGCAAACCCATCTTCCCAATAGTGTGATGACCAAAACGTAAGAAGGAAAATAATGTTATTTACACACTGGAAAATTGAGTCCCAAGGTTTAGGAGAATGGAGGAATCCTGTTAGTTGTGCAGGAATCCATTAAGCGCATAAGGATTGTTTCTAAGGCATGGAAGGATTATGTACAGGCATCATATAACATGTTAGTGTGAGGTGACATCCTGAAATCTGGGAAAGATGGTGGTGATGGAAGGAGATTATTAATGTGGCAGTGATTGGAAGATGGTGTAAAGATATTGGGAATGGAGGGATCCAGGAATGATGGAGTGTTTTGATGATTTTAAAGCAACTGAGGGTCAGAATTCTGGGAAGTTTGGAATACATATTTAATAAAGTTAAGGTTTATAGGGCAGTATTGTAGTTCCCAATTTTTACAATTGGTGAGAAGGAAGCTGAGAGATTGAGAGTACAAGGAGAACGACGCTAATGTCCAGGTACACTGAGATGTTAGTTTCACTGTCTGGGAATAATGGGAAGTGTTTCTCAGGGAGAGGTTGGTAAGGGAAAGCAGTGCAGAAGGATTAAGAAAGCAGGTTTTAAGGTTCTGGAAGATAGTAGAGAAGAAACTTGAGGTATAGGAGTGTTGGACAGCTTAACGGTACCTACGTTGAAGAGGCTGTGATGAGACAGTATGAAGACAGAATGAATGTATTGAAGAAGTGGCCCAGGAGAATGTGAGTTGAACATCTTAAAGGGCCATTAGCTGTTGTGGTACTGTTGAACCCAATGGGACTCAGTGTCATACATAGATCCCAATATATGTCACATTTGTGTCCCATCAGTGAGCTGCTTGTTTGAGATTTGCACAAATAACAAAACAAGTACTTTCTCTACTCAGCATAAAATGTTTCGAACAGAATAGCTGCTCTCCTCCCCGATATTTTACAAAGTTAATTGTTAATCATCATGAAGTTCTGAGAATGACAGGAGATCAATAATGTAACATCTAATTATCATTTGGGCCCCAAGCAAAGGCAGGATCATGAGGATTTTCCTCATTAACCTCGTACCAGAGATTATATTTAGACATACTTTTTGCAATTTTGAGATTTATTTCTGTCCAAATGGTCTGCCTTTTGTAATATTTTGCATCATCATATTTCTTGAAGTCTTTTTACTTTGTTAAGCCATTAAGGATATTTATCCCACAGACCATCAAAAAAATTCTTCTCATGTGGTTTTTAATCAATGAGGGGAATATTCAATTAATTGTTGCCATACCAATAACAAGCAGGAAAATCTGATGCTCTTATCCATTAAGCTGTTTCGGATATCAGGAACACGGTGAAATTGAGAGGGAGGGAGAAACTTAATGATCTGAACCGACTACTAGCTGAAACTGTTAGAAGGGGAGAAAAAGTATGAAAGAATAAACAGCCAGCCTTTTTCATGGGAATGAAAACAACTTTTCTAGCTGCCTAAAAGTGACTAAGAGGTTACATTTCATTCGTGGATTAATAATGACATGGCTTTAGTCCAAGAAACTTTTGGGCTTTAACTTGTGCTATCTCAGATTAGAAGAAGTCAACGTTGTGATGTTCAGGCCCTGTCAGAGCTCATGTGCAGGAATTAAAATAAAAGACATATGTTTGGTACTCTAAGGGTTACTTAAGTCACTGAAGAAAGAGCACAATTCATAGTCTATCAAATTACTCTGGGTGGCATGCTGCAGGGAAGGAACCTGTGTAACAAGTATACAATAGAATCGAAAGTGGTTTGTCTCAACTGCATCAGCTATCATCATTGCTTCCCATTTGTGGATTTGGGTCAGTTAGAGTTTGTGTGTGTGTGCAAAGGCAGGGTTTGGAGTATGGACCTGGTCAGAAACCACCGACGGGGACCCTAAGCATGGCAAGCTGTTTGCTCATTCATATGTAAAATGTATCAGACTCTCCTCTCATTGATGAACTCTGCAAGAGCTAGTTGGCATGTAGTGTGCTTGACGTGCTAAAGTAGAAAAGGGGCCAGGGCGCCTGTATAGGCAGCAGAGGCAGGAAAGTATTGTACGGCTTAATTAAAGCCCAGCATGGATAATAGTCAGCCACACAGAACCTCATTAGAAGTGGATTCTTCAGCATCATTTGAAACAAACAAGTCAAACCAGAGTGAAGGAGGTAAGATTTGTCTAAGAAATGAGTGATTTAGATCACAATTATGATTAGACTTTTTGCTGTAATGACAATGCAGTTTTTGTTTCCAAGTATGTGGTATCGGTAAGGCTCATACATTACTCTCAATGTGCAGCACCCATTTAACTCTTCAGCATGTTATATAAAACAATAAAGCAGAAATGAAAGCTTTGTTCTGAGTATCTATGCATATTTTGTTGGATTTACTTGAACAATTATCCCTTGGCTTTTTTCTGTACTTTGCTTTTTTTTGCTAATTTTTAAATGATAAACAAAAGTGTTAGTACAAGAACAGCAAAGAATACTTGGAAAATTACTGTTTGAGATAATTCTGTTTAATTACAGAATCTGATATCGTGTGTGGATACAGGGAAAGGCTGATGCTAACTTGTCATGACATTATTACAAAGAATTGAGAGTGTAAAATATTTTACCACTTAATGTTCATGTCATCGCGGAAAGCTTTGGAGGAGCCAAGTGACACATATCCCATGAGCGAACAGAGATTGAATTTCAATCAGTTTGCTGCTACCTGAGCATTAATTAAATATGAGCTAACTGTTTGAGTTACCCTTTCTGAGACCAAAAACATTTCTTGGTGCAGCTTGTTGATTTTATTTTTCTGTAAGGTGTTTTGCAGAATTACAGCATTGAGTGCAAATTCATTTGTTCTGTAATCTGGAAATTGCTATCTTTAAAAACTAGTTAGACCATTTGCAACCATCTTTAGCCAGAAATGCTGAGTGGATGATCCATCTCTGCCACCTCCTGATGTCCTCAACATCACAGAAACCTGACTTCAACCAAATTGATTCAGTTCACCTATTATCGAGAAACTGCTGAACCCACTGAATTCTGCAAAGGCTACGTATGGGCCCTAAGAACTACACAGCTGAGCTGTTGAGGGTGTGTACCACAGAATGAGCCAAGTCTGTAGTCTGTAGGTTGTTCCAGTACTGCCACCCACAAAATGAATATTACCAACATTCCCTTGTGCACAAAAAGTCTGACAAAGCCAATCCAATTAATTACTACCCCATCAGAGTTGATAGGGCGAAACTGTTCCTGCTTGCAACAGGATCGAGAACCAGAGGGCACAGCTTTATTGTTTTCAGTTTTACAACAGTCTTTCAGTAACACACTCAGTGTCACATTTGGCATTCAGTTCATTTGACCAAGCCCAAGATCTAGGGTCAGTGGTCCTAGGTGGCTTCAGACCAAGCAACAGTGATCACCAATTCTTGGTGAATTTGTGTCAGTTAGAAGTCACATGATGTGAGGTTATAGCCCAACAGGTTTATTTGAAATCACAAGCTTTCGGAGCACTGCTCCTTCGTCAGGTGAAATGGAGAAAGTGCACAGGCACAGAATATATAGGCAGAGAGATAGTGGCACGATAATTCCAGGTAATTAAGAGTATCAACAGATAGGCACAAATTGTGTGAGTAGTGTGTCAACAGACTGAATAGCAAGTCTTTGCAGGTGCACCATATTATTCTGTGTTTATAAAAATCTTCCTTACTGTTCTGTTTTGACACCACCACCTTGATAACTTATTATTACCTCTCTACCTTAATTAGTTTGTACAGTTTTGGATTACTTGTTACTTTGGTTAGACCCTCGTCATGCAACTCTGATAGCTATCATGTTATTCCAGCCATTTGATTTGTCTCTAGCACCATCTTATTTTTGATATTTTGTAATTATTTCTCTGCCTTAATTAATCACTTCATAGGTGATCCCTTCACTTACTATTCAGCTGTGTATTCACATCATTTTGACACTTTTGATCCCCTGCAAAGACTTGTTGTTCAACCTGTTGACACTCCACTCACACTACTTGTATCTATCTGTTGATACTCTTAAATACCTGGAATTATTTTGCCATTATCTCTCTGCCTATATGTTCTGTACCTGTGCACTTCCCTCTACTTCACCTGATGAAGGAGCAGCGCTCCAAAAGCTTACAATTTCAAATAAACCTGTTGGATTATAACCTGGTGTCATGTGACTTCTAACTTTGTCCACTGCAGTCCAGGGTATATGAGGAGCTTCGCAGTGAGTGGAGTCCAGAATTGGCATGGTGGGGGTAGAGAAGGCAAGTGGCTGGGTATATGGGATGTAGGGGTGCCGGTGTTCAAGGCTAGATGACCTAAAATCTCCCGCACCTCTTCAGGTCCTACTAGCATCTGTTTCCAGGATTAGGAAGCTCACTTTCATTCCATACGCACCACCTCCACTCCCAAAAGTATTGAAATTCCAGACAGTTTTTGCCAAGGCAAGTCAGTAACTGCCTGCCTCACCAACCAAAATCCAATGCTATGTTACGGAGATATGAAAACAGATCAATTTTACATTTGGAGTTCCTTTGAGAAGCCTTTCTGTTGTCAGATATAAAGATCAAAATGAGCAAACTCTGTTCAACTGGCAAGCTCTCAAGTTTGGAGGAGCTGAGAGCTATTTCATGATCTTCCAGTTGGATGAGTTTAAGTGAATTATCAAAGGAAAGATAACTTGCCTTTTCACTAAGTTTATACTGAGCCAGGTTTGCATGGTTTCTATGGACTAGAAGCAAGTACTTACTGATTCTGAATGTAGCAGTAAGTGTTACTCTGATCACTGAGATGTAGCATGATAAATTATTTTCCAGCATGCTTACAATTTTACAATGTGTATCAAGCATTGGAAAGCTTCGTGAACACATTTATGTAAGTGCTGCCTTTACTTAAAAAGAAAAAGCGTTATCTAAGGACAATGTAGATATTCACCTCTTGGTAGCCCATTTGTATGATTAACTATTTGCACTGAAGCTACATGTGCATTTTTATTTGAAAGTTTTGGCCACGAATGAACTGCACTCTCATGAACAGTATCTTTGTGGACATGGTAAGTGGCATTTCTTGTGATTGCTGTGTCAAAACAGGAGAGCTTTCATAGAAAATACAAACCACGAGATTTGTATTGCTGTGTTGATATAGCAGACAGTGGCAGAATTGGAGTCTTAAGTCAATATTAAGCAAATGAAATGATGCACTTTGCTAAATAAAAGTAAGAAGAGATTTCAGAGGATTGATTAAAGGTATGGTTTAAGACGTTTAACAGCATTGCATCTATTTTAACTTAAAATATCGTGAACTAATGCTTTTTAATTAATTGGATCTCAAGCTCATTAAGTTCTGACAACTGTAATAATCATAATTTTGATTGCATGCACCTTACATTTTTGTGGAGCTAAAGTATAATGGTGATAATATTACACAATTAACAGAAGAGGCATTGAGAAAAGTTCATTGGAAGAACTTTTAAAAAGTGGTATATTTTTTAAGTGGTGTGAGAGGTTAGCATCACAAGACTGCTCTGTCAGAGCCCACCCATTAGAAACAGATATCTGAAATTTGATTTTGTACTGCCACAATATTCCATTATTCATTTTAATAGTCAGAATTTTCTGGCTACTGGTATCCACATTCTCAATATGTGCTCCCAGCAGGACAAAGTTCCCACTGGGAAGCATTAAATTATCTCCAAGGTTCTTGTCACAGATTTCCTAAAGAACATGTTTATTTATTTCTTGTATTTATTTTTAAGTTAAAATAAGTCATTTGCAGATTTTCTATAGATGTTGTGACAGCTGGAACTGTGCATTGTTTACTCCTTTGTATATTAATTTGGTGGTGTGCCGTACCATTGAATCAATGTGCTGTAATTTGTGGAATACAGACATGTGCTCACAATAGTTTTGTTCTCAAGAGGTCACTCATTTTTCTATAGTGCCAGTGGTGATGACTTTTGAGGCATTCTTCTTACATTAATAATGTTGAAGCAACATTCCCTTTAAGCCTGGAGTAGTTGTGTTGTGATGTTGTTAAAAGTGGGGTTTGAAATTGTCAAAGTGTAGGGGCAGAGACACAGATACGCTACAGACTTGTGGCCAAGAAATGTCAACAATAGCAAGTCGCTGCCTCACTTATGGGAAGTGGACATTGCTGGCTGGCCAGCATTTATTTATATCCCTAGGCGTAAGAAAGGAAATAAAGCATAAGTTTGAAAAATACAATAAAATGTAAATCATAGCAATACCTCTATCAATCGGCACTCGTTTCTCATACAAAAGACAATGTTCCCCATTTACATTAGCATTCTTGTAAATGTTCTGATGAATACAAAATGTCTTTTTTCAGTAAATTAATACATGATTATTTGTTAAGAAGAATTCACACAGAAGTTTACTATTTTATTTTAATGAGTCATTGATTGAAAGACGTAGAAGTGACAGAAATGTACAAACTGCTGATTTGTTAAAGATAAAGTCAGAAGTCACACGACACCAGGTTATAGTCCAACAGGTTTATTTGAAATCACAAGCTTTCAAGCGCTGCTCCTTCGTCGGGTGAAGTGTGCTGCTTGGAGCAGTGCTCCGAAAGCTTGTGATTTCAAATAAACCTATTGGATTATAACCTGGTGTCATGTGACTACTGACTTTATCCACCCTGGTCCCACATTGGCACCTCCACATCATATTAAAGATAAAAGTATGTGTGGTATTGTGAATGTCCCATTATAGCAACAGTATTGAAGCCACAGCTAGGATACACTAAAGATTCACTAGAAAGTTACAAACATTGAGAGATAATTGATTTTTCAAAACGATAGGAAAAAATTGATTTTTTTCATCTAAAACAGACATTGTGAATTACAAAACCTTTTGGGATAATATGTAATAAAATATTGCTTCCACTGACAAATTGTGATTTACCCCAAGTGATTATTTCAGAGTTTGATTTGCTGCTGAATGCTTTCTGTCACCTATCATTTCCAAATGTTCATGACCAGTTCCTGCCTAAGAGCAAGAACTTGGAGAATAATGCCAAAGAGTATAATCTAATTTAAAAGAAAATCTGTGAACATGAAGAATGTAAAAAAGATATGAGAAGAAAATTGGATTAAGACGGAATATTTCAAATAAAATGCCAGCAGTGGCATCAGGCACAACGAGCTGAGTAGTTTCATTTTATGCTTCTCTACAAATGTGTCATAGGCGAGATTTTGAAATGTGCATCTTACTCTGAACCCATAGAATAACATCTTATCAGATGGGTATTTTGTAAAGCGCCAGTTTAATTTCAAAAGAACGAAACTCAAGCTCAAATAAAAAGTCTTGAGATATATTCAAAAGCAATGTGCCGCATTCAATCATAGTCCCACAAAACATTACATTTGCTTTAATTTTGAATTGATACCTATATATCTTACCCTAAGTGATATGGCAAGTGTTGTTTTGTGCAAGGAAGGATGTATTTCCTTCAAAACAACAAATACCAACTGCTTTTATCCTCTTCTTTAATTGATCCCCTCTTTGCCCCACAATTACCATGGCTAACTGTTTCCCATTGTAGCCATTGAAAACAAATCAAAGGACATATATCCTGTCATTTCAACAAACATTTAAGATCCGATGTCAGCATAAATTGTAGCCTGACAAACCAACTCCAGTGAAAGAATTTTAATTATTTCATTAAATAAAAGGAAACTGCATCTTATTGAGCCAATCCTAATCCTATATTTGTATTTATGCACAAATGGGGTATTTTTCATGATGGAAAATTTATTTTTAATATTTATCTCAGTAACCTGCATCATTTGTGATCTACATTTCTATTTCATCATATGCACACCACATTTTAAAGGCACTTTCCCATATACCCTTAACTAAAAGCATTTATAAAAAAAAAAATGGGTAGGTGTCACAGTTATTTCTTAAGATTCTTTGGTATTATTTAGCTGCTTTTGTTGTCCATATGTGACCACATACTACTGTATTATGAATACTGTCTGTTATAATCTTATTTTAGGCTATTTTGATTTTTTGGCAATAGCCTATGAGGAGGATAGCGCAGAACATTGACGAGATATAGACAAGTTGTTGGAAGGTGCAGACAAGTGGCAGATGAAGTTCAAGTGAAGAAATGTGAAGTGATTCATTTTGGAAAGAAAGACATGAGAGATAGTGTAAAATAAAAGGTCAACTGTGGAGGGGAGTGTAGGAACAGAGGGAGTGGATGCTTATGTACATTAGTTATAGAAAGTGGTTGAGGAATTAATAGAGTATACGGTATCCTCGACTTGGATAATAGGGTTTGTCGAACTTATATGTTCAGCCATAATCAGTGTTGCATCCAGTTCTGGGATGCCGCACATTTGAAAGGATGTGAAAGAGTGCAGAAGTGATTCATGAGAATATTTCTAAAGATGAGAAGCGTCAGTCATGAAGAGAGATTAAAGAAGTTAGGACTGTTCTCCTCCGAGAAGAAAAAGCTGAAAAGATATAATGATAAAAATATTCAAAACCACGAGGGGTCTCAACAGGGCATAAGGAGTGAAATTATTATTTGCTTAAAGATCAAGAACAAGAGGGGCACAAGTTTAAAGTAACTGGCAAAATAAGCAAAAATGTCATGAGGACTATTTTTCACACAATGAGCAGTTAAGTTTTGACACACAGTGTCCTGGAGTGTGGTGCTGACAGATCCAATTTAAAAAAAAAACAAAAGAAAAGTACAGCACAGGAACAGGCCCTTCGGCCCTCCAAGCTTGTGCTGATCATCATGCCCTGACTGAACTAAAAAACAAACATTCTGCCCTTATTAGGTCCGTATCCCTCTATTCCCTCCCTATTCATGTAACCATCCAGATGCGTCTTAAATGTTGCCAACTTCCCTGCTTCCACCACCTCCTCTGGCAGTGCATTCCAGGTTCCTACCACTCTCTGCATGAAAAACTTCCCTTGCACATCTCCCTTAAACTTTTCCCCTATCACCTTGAACCTGTGCCCTCTTATAATTGAAAATTCAACCCTGGGAAAAAACCTCTGACTATCCACCCTTTCTATGCCTGTCATAATTTTGTAGACCTCTGTCAGGCCTCCGCTCAGCCGCCATCTTTCCAGTGAAAACAATCCCAGCCTTTTTGACCTTTCCTCATAGCCAATGCCCTGGAGACCAGGCAACATCCTGGTGAACCTTCTCCGCACTTTCTCCAAAACTTCCACATCCTTCCGGTAATGTGGCAACCAAAACTGCACACAGTACTCCAAATGCAGCCTAACAAGGGTTTTTTATAGCTGCAAATTGGTTCGCCAACTCTTGCACTCCACGTCCCAGGCTGATGAAAGCAAGCAAGCCATATGCCTTCTTAATCACTTTGGCCATCTGTGTTGCCACTTCTAAGGAATTGTGGACCTGCACGCCCAGATCCGTCTACATGTTAATGTTCCTAAGGGTTCAGCCATTTACAGTATAATTCAGACCTAAATTTGATCCTCCAAAATGCATCACCTCGCATTTGACTGGATTAAACTCCATCTGCCATTTCTGTGCCCAAGTCCCCAATATTTCCTGTTGTATACTTTCACAATCGTTGGCACTATCAGCAACTCGATCAATCTTCATGTCATCTGCAAACTTACTAATCAGACCACCCACATTTTCCTCCAGATCATTTATATATACTACAAATAACAGAGGACCTAAGACTGATCCCTGTGGAACACCACTAGTTACCAGTCTCCATTCTGAAAAACACCCTTCCACCACTACCCTCCGTCTTCTATGACCAAACCAGTTTTGTATTCATCTAGCCAGCCCTGAATCCCTTGTGATTTTAATTTTTGTACCAATCTGCCATGTGAGATTTTATCAAATGCCTTACCAAAGTCCATGTAAACTATATCCACAGCTCTTTCCTCATCAATTATCTTTGTCACCTCTTCAAAAAAATTCAATCAGGTTGGTGAGACATGACCTTCCCCATATGAAATCATGCTGCCTGTCACTAACTAGTTCATTTTCAAATGTGCATATATCCATCCCTCAGTGTCTTCTCCAAGAGCTTCCCCGCCACAGGTGTCAGACTCATCGGCCTATAATTTCCTGGATTATCCCTGCTTCCTTTCTTAAACAAGGGAACAACATTGGTTAATCTCCAGTCCTCCGGAACGTCGCCTGTATTCAAACAGGATGTGAAAATATCTGCTAATGCCCTAGCAATTTCTTCCCTTACCTCTCATAGGAACCTGGGATAGATCCCATCTGGCCCTGGGGACTTGTCTACCTCAATGCAATGCAATTCAATGCAAAAAGGAATTAGATTGTTATTTGCAAATCTGTAAAAAGAAGAATGTGCATGTTTAAGGGAAGAAAGCAGGCAGTGGTGGGATTTGGTAAACTGTTAATTTGGAGAGCTGGTGCAGCAGCAATGGATCAAATGGTCGCCTCCTGTGCTATAATGAGTCTGAGATTCGGTGACATTAGTAGGAGCTGGCTCAACAATGACCACACTGCAAAAATATTTTATGGGCTGTAAGGTGCTTTGAAACCTCTGTTGACTATCCAAAATATGATAGAAATGCTAATTCAACTTTACTTGATTGCAGTAATTTATGTGTTGCAATAGCTGTCATATGATAGGATAGGCTTAAGGGTTAAGTCATCAGTAATGTTGGATCAAGATGGAACCTGGACTGAGAATGAAGGATGTCACAGAAACTCGCTCCTGCAGTAGTCTTTTGACTCTACAGTGTGATGTATAATAAAGCCTGATAATGTTTCCTCACCTCAGTGCTGATTCAATCTAAGTGGTGGCAAATGATGACCAAATTCAGTGAAATGGTGGTGAGTGAGAAGGAACAGTTCAAAGAAAAGCAGCAGTAAAATATGTGGGGTGGAGGACAGGGGGCAACTAGGAATAGGCAATAGATGGTGGCCCAGCCAGAAGCACCGAGATCCCATGAACGAATAAAACAAAAGCTCCAAATGCAGTCAGCCCACAGTGTGCACGCCAAGCCCACAAAGCACCAGGATCATTTAACCTTGCAAGGGGAATACAGGAAAGACCATAGCAGGGCAATAATTTCTGGAGGCAGTCGAGGGAACATTCAGGGATGGTGGTGGATGAGGCCAGCACGATCAGTTGGTATATCAACATTCAGTATTTGATGAGTGCAGATGTACATGGTTTGGGAAATAAAGGAACACAGAAAAAGTCAGTGGGAAGAAACAGAACATGGTCAGGGCCACAATATACCACATTGGTGTGGAGTTGACCCTGCAAGTGCTTCACTGTGTCATGAGTACTAGAGGAGATGCCATTTGAGAACATAAGCTTACAATAATGAGCAACAAAGATGAACTTGATGTACTCAGATGTAAACTTCAAACATCAGAAACAGCCTACCAAGAGGTAGTTCAACAACTGCTGAGAATGAAAAGCTATCCTGGGAAAAGGAGAATGTGCAAGTCTAAATTTGATTAAGTCAATATTGAACAGTTGGAGATTATTCATTTGCATTAATTGCAACTGCAGTCTGTTATTGGGTCTCATCGACAAGCAATTAACATACTCCAGTTTTCTTTCAGTAAACAAGCAGAAGCCCAAACTGAAAAGCTGCTGGAGCTGATGGGTGTCTGAAAAAAATGTCGTCAAGCATGAAATAATGCTGGAATGTTTTAGATTCTTCAACCCTTGCTTAATTTTAAACAGACTGCTAAGCTAAAGTGTAGCTATTAGCAGTCACATAACACTATCAGGCCTCAGAGACTGAAAGTGAACAGTTTCAGGTGATAAGGTCATGAAAGGAAATGAAGACCTGCAAGTTCATACTCCAACATGAGTAAGCTATTTGCCGAATTTCAGATGAACAGTAAAATAACTGATTGTTGACAATCACAACTGCTTCAAGAATTGGTCACTGGAAAGTGATTGGAGAAAAGTGAGAAAGAAAAGTTTTACAAAAATATCTACAAGCTGTGTGCAGTGACAGACATCATTCTTTAGAAATTGACCAATGAAAGCGATCCATTGATGGTGGAAAAAGACACCTTTATTGAAATAATCAGAGTTCAAAGATCACTGTGAATTATTATCTGAGGAAAACATTATGCTATAATTACCATGTGTTGAACTTGCATGTGAGAAACAACCACTTGAGAGCGCTGGAGAGAGAGAGAGAAATCTTATTGCAGAAGACAATTTTGGAAAAGCAAGATTTTATTAAATGAAAGAGATCAACTACAGAATGATTGTGATCTTTTTGAAGAAATATTTATAAGTAAAATGTGCAGCAAAATGCAGAACTATGGGTTCAATATCAAAAGACAGTCCAAACATTCAGATGAGATTATGATGAGCAGGGTTCCAAACTCTGAAAGCCCTATTATTCTCCAACCTTCCATTAAATCTGCAGGAGAACTCACAAGTGATTCCATTCCTGGTTTCTGGAAACTGGAAGATCCCTCTTCTTCCTGGCATCACAGGAACATAGACGAGCAGCCTCCAGTTGAAGCATATGTGGCAGTTCCACCACCTACGAGATGTTGTCATCCACCACAGACCAGTCTCAAACTCATGAGAGTGAGAAAGTAACACCACTGTCTGTACATTCAGATGATCGTCAGAGGACGGAACACCAATCTGCCAAAGTATTTCCCTTCCAAGGAGAACCATATTGAGTAAATCCATCCCACCTTTCCTGAAGCCTTGGCCAGAAGAGATTTTGGAGATAGAGGAGGGAGAGTGGAAACTAGGTGGAAAATGCTTGTTATTAATTGTTAAAGTCTAAGTCTCAATGGTTAACTGTTAATGGTGACAAGGGTAATAGTGAGACTTGCAGCGAGATCTAGTTTGAGGTACTGCAATAATTAGGGAATATTTTATCAGCGATGTCGGAACAAGCCGAAACTGGAACCCAAGTGCATAAGGCCTTGCAGAATCATTCTCTAACCTCTAACTGTACAGTGTAATGTTGAGTGAAGCCTGTATTTATTTACCTGATTGCAGACCTGATCACTTTACAGCGTCCAGGTATTGATGCACATGTAGGAGCCAAATCTGTGGAAGTAACTGGTGTATGGCTTTGATTAAATTATGTTTGACCTGAAATAATACTTGTTATTTTGTTTATCCCCGAGTAGCTCATTCAAAAAGGTGTGTTCAGTTGTTCAATGGGAATGCCATTCCTATACAGATCATGTTGCATTCTCTTACAAGTGAATAGCATTGATATTGAATTGGTTAGAGTTTGAACAGATCAAATTCCGCACGCAGTCAGGAATTGCATAGACCAGTTTACATGACTTCAAAGTTGAAAGAGAGGAGAAAGGAGGCAGAGAACTCACAGCATAAGTAAGAAATTCATATGTAGGAGATGTTGATTGATTTATTATTGTCACAGGTACCAAGATACAGGGAAAAGTGTTGTTTTGCATGCTCTACAGGCAGATCTTACCATACAAAGTGCACCTGGGTAGCAGAACAGAGTGCAAAATTATAGTGTTACAGCCGCAGAGAAGGTGCAGACAGAGAGATCGGAATTAACACTTGAGAGGTCCATTCAAAAGGCTGGTAACAGTGGCAAAGAAGCTGTTCTTGAATCTGTTCATATGTATATTCAAAATTTTGTTTTTTGCCTGATGGAAGAAGGTAGAAGAGAGGATAACCAGGGTGGGAGGGGTCTTTGATTATGTTGGTTGCTTTCCAAGGCAGCGGAAAGTATAGATAGAACCAATGGATGGAAGGCTGGTTTGTGTGATGGCCTGGGCTGTATTCACAATTCTCTGTAGTTTCTTCTGGTTTTGGGAAGGGCAGTTGCCATTACCACACTGTGATACATTCAGATAGGATGCTTTCTATGGTTCATCTATAAAAATTGGTAAGTGTCTTCGTGGACATGTGAAAATTCCTTCATCTCCTGAGGAAGTAGAGATGTTGTTGTGCTTTCTTGACCATCGCATTGATGTGGGTGGACCAGGATAGATTGTTGGTGATCATCACTCCCAGGAAGTGAAATGATGCTGTCGACCAACTCCACCTCAGCATCATTGATGCAGACAGGGGTGTGCCCTCCATTTCACTTCCTGCAGTCAATGACCAGCTCCTTCATTTTGCTGATGTTGATGGAGAGTATGTTGTCAATACACCATGCCGCTAAGTGTTCAATCTCTTTCCTGTACTCTGTCTCGTCGTTGTTTGAGATCTGACCTACAATGGTGGTGTTGTCAGCAAACTTGTAAATTGAGTTGGGTTGGAATTTGATGTTTGCAAGTAGTAAACTCTTAGAAAATTACTTTCCCCAATACAATGAGAAGCATCTTCCCTCTTTTTATCGGTCTCGATCCCTCCTACTCTGCCAATTAAAAAGAATAAATTGGGCACAAAGATGCTGTCATATTAACAAATTCCTAACTCACATTAACCAATGTTTTTGCAAAGCAAAAGATGGGGAGATTAAAGGGAAGGGAAAGCAATTTCAGTGCTTCAAGGTCTTTTGTATATTTTTGCTGCTCTTTTTGCTAGTATTCACACTGACTGCCCTGAAGGCTTTTGTTTTTAATTGTTGTGTTACATGACATAGCCATTCGATTTGCACAGTGGTGATGAGCCATTTAATTAGATACTGCACAAGAGTCGGACATGGTTTATTCTTATCCAGTGGCCATGTCTAGTTCCGGTAGGCATCATGGAATGGTCTCAGGAGCAATCTTATCAGATATCAGCTTCCCTAATGCTGAGACCATTCATAACTCCAAAAGCTATGGTTCAGCTGAAATTATCTAAGTCATTAGAGAGATGAAATTCCAGAACCCGTCTTGATCTGTTTGATTTATCTAGTCATTAGTCAAAGCCTTTGAGAGCTAATGCACCCCTTCAAATTAATGCAATATTTTCAGTCAGTCATTTTCCTTCGTGCTGAGATCAGGTAGCTCCTTGCAGTTGAAGTGATCTAGTTGAGCGTGTGGGCAGTGAATTTTCTGTGTGTGGTTGATTCTTGACACTGGTGTGCGTGGTGATTTGAAGGAGCTTGAAGTGCAGATTTCTGGCAAAAAAAAGAAACTTGCATTGATATTGCATCTTTCCTCACTTCAGAATGACCCAAAGCAATTTACAACCACCAAACTGCCGTCACATCGTAATCTAAAATGTACAGGATGTCCTTACCTGAAGTTGGAATTGAAAAAAAACTTTAAGTGAAAGATTTGTTTCCATAGGAAAAAAAGTGAAAATTGAAGTTCGGTTTCCATAGACTTTGCTTTAGAAAAAATATGAAAACATTGTGCCTATATCCTCAAAGTTGAAATAGAATACCACCAGTACTTTTGATGACTAAATTCTTATACTATTAAATGAATTAACTGTTTAAATAAAGTAAAATTTTCAAATGTAGAAGAAATATTCAATTCTACTTACAGTACCTTGTCTACTAGACCTTTTAATGGTTTGCGGCTGGGAAAGCAAGAGGGAGCTGCTGGGTTTTATCTGGCTGTGGAGATGGCCGCGCTGGTCCAAGTAGAGTTTGGATGCTTGTGTGCTTCATTCCACCTTCTGTCAGTAGCAGTCTACAGCTTGGGCCCTGCTGCTCCCGCCACAGCCTAAGCTTGGCCTAGACTGATGACCTGTGATCCACTGAGGGGGCACGTGGTGGCTGTTGACTTCTGAGGAGGCTGGTGCCTCTACGGACTAGGGGGGAAAGGAGTTCCTCCAAGCTCAGCAGAGACCAGCTCTCTGTAGATCAGGAGAAGTGGCCGGGCAGGTATCGGAGCAGTGATAACAAGGTGTGGAGCTGGATGAACACAGCAGGCCAAGCAGCACCAGAGGAGCAGGAAGGCTGACGTTTCGGGTCTGGACCCTTCTTCAGAAATGAAGCAGTACTGGAGCAGGGAGGAATACTGTCGGGCCACAGCTGCAGCATGCCAAGGGGTGGCCAGTGGTCCCAGTAGGCAGTCAAAGGTCTGGTGAAGACCACAAGCAGCTATGTGACATGGGTCAGGCCACAAGTCTGAGAGGCAGAAACTGGAGCTAGTTGGATCAGGTCACCTACTGCAATAAATGACATTGATACAAGCTTCACAAATTTCAATGTGATTTCTGCTACTACTAATGTGCTTCCATCAAAGTGAAATGGTGCTAAAATGAGCAATATTAAAGACAGATTCTGCTGAATTAGGTCAAAGGAATCTGCTTTTGTAGCCGAGTGTCAAAGTGCGGCAAAGGATGAACAAGTTGGGAGTTTTTGGGGAAAAGGCAGTCAGTAAACTTGGAGAGAATATAGATTGAAGTTGAATGTTTGATTGTGATGTATATTTGAGAAGTTTCTGTAACAATAGGTAGTGGAAGCACTTGAAGCTTGATGTGCTTTTTTTCAAAGTAAAGGCTGCATTATTATCTAGATTTGAGAATTAAAGTTGAGATTTGTTTGAACCATGCTGTTTTCTGAATTCCTTAGGTTTCTTGTGCTACTCTTTGAGAAGCTTTTTTTTCTCCTTTTTTTCTGGGTCTCTGACACTAGAGATAGATGGGAGCAAAGAGCAGAAGTGGAACAAACTACTCCCTGTCAAAGTTGCTTTTGAATCAAATAATGGAGGCAGGTCAAAGTTGCCTTTTATACACTTCCTGTCCTGCTGTTAAGGAATTGCCTGCTCACTGCTCAATCTCATCCCACTGTTGTGTTGCTTGAGATGTTGGTGGGCATTCATTTAAGAATTTGTGTTCTATCACAATGGGATTCTAAAAGATTTCACCAAACCATTTTCCCTTAGAGCTTTCTCTCTAATTGAAGTCAGCTGTGTCATCCTATTGCTTCAGACCATTAACATTACATTTATCTGTCTCATTGTGGCATAAATAAAGTGGTCATATTGTGTCATAGCATTGGTAATGGGCAGTATAGGAGAGTTCCGCTAAAGGTTGTCTTTCAGAAATGTGCAGAAAGCACTACCTAATTGTTGAACATAAATTCTGTATAACACAGAGATATTGCATAATATCTATCAGAAAGTACATTACACTGAGTAGAAAGAAAGCTCTTAGTTAGCTGATGTATTGTTGTAAAATGACATAAATCTGGGACATCTGATTTGGTCACACCCTTCACAAAGATTAGCTTTGTGCTCACAAATTATAAATCTGGGTTTTGCAGCAACAAAACATACAATGATGGTAGATTAAAATATCTAACAATGAGTTCCAAATAGTTGTTATTTTAACCGAATGGTAAAAGGGATGACATAATCTTCGATTACATCATTGGTCTTTTGATAGTTGAGATGGTGGAAGATTATTCTTAGGGCATAGGATGAACTCGTGTTCCCACCGGTAAATTCTGTCTCCTTTAAAGAATGTAACGTGCCCAGTCATGTGTATAAAACAACTTTTTTGGAATCTTTATTTCTGTATAAATGCAAGAGCTTAAGATTAAACTCAGTACCTAGGCATTTTCTCAACAAAATAACAGGGATCTTCACCCCATTGCACTTAAAGCTGCATGGATCCATTGTTTCGTTCAATTTAATTCTAAATTGCCTTCCAAACTAATCTTTACTCTGGGAGAGTGAACTTGCAACTTGTTCCAGTTTCTAAGTAATGTTGGTTTATTTGCTTTTCAGATGTTACTTAGCCACGTGGGTGTGACAGAGGTTCCAAGCTCCAGCCAAGCAGCAGTCTGTGGTTTCAGCCATACCCACAAGCTTGACTCATAGTTCTAAACTAAAATGAATATGACAGACATTATTCCTTAGTAATTAAAGGGCCTCAGCATTGTTTCCTTTGGCAATGTAAGGCTATTTTGGGAATCACTGTACAGAGATAATTGTGGGGTACTGCTGCCTTAAAATTCTGTTCGTCTCAGGCTAATGCAGTGTGGAAGTCAGCACCATTTGGAAGAGAATACTTCATTGAAAAGGTTTCAAATCTGAACTGCAGTCAAAAATTTATTGAAAGTGAAACGGTCTGTTGGAGTAGTGGATGTTGTAAGTAAAATCCTTCAAGACTAATATTCAGAAGATAGAGGTGTGCTAGTTGTAACCTTAATTTACTGTTCAGATTTTATAACTGCATCTTTTTAAATTGAATGACCTCAATGCAGGCCTATTATAAAAAATGAAAGTCAGTTGTAAGTTGAAAAGGGGACGGTAAACTTTGAGATTTATCATTTTGTTGGTTATAAGACATGAGGATGAAGTGGATATCATTGATTTTTCAAAGGTGGTTTTCAACAGAAAGCTGTATTTCTTCTTCAGATGATTTAATGGGTAATATCCCTTCAAAATGACTAGGCTATGATAGATTATAATTGTGTAATGCCATGATATTTTCATCATTAAATCAAACTTTATGCAACATAAAGGAAGCGATCAAGCCTTGGAAATTATTCGAGGAAGAATTTGATAACTGACCTCTAGTGTCAGAATGGCTGAGATATTGATGGAACACTGAAGAAACCAAGAATTTTTTGCTCAAGAGCTGAGTGGTGAGCTCATTGAAGGCCATAAGACATTGAAGCAGAAGTATGTCATTCAGCCCATCACATCTGCTCTGCCATTCAATGAGATAATGGCTGATTTGTGACTTAACTCCACACATACCTCCATACACTTTTGGTTAACAGAAATATGTCACTCAATGATTCTAAAATGAACAGGTAATGTAGCTTCAGTGTCATTTGTAAAATTGTATTCCAAACAGCTCTGACCCAAGAAATGTTACCTAATTTAACTCCTGTGAGGCTAAGTCCAATTTTTGCACTATGGCCCTTAGTCCTAGACTTACCCAAAAAACAGAAAAAACTCTCTGTATGTACACTACCTGAAAATGGATATTGCTGAAATTATTACAATTGTAAGCTTTTGAAACACCATTATAGGTTGTTTAATTGTGGAATGTTTGAAGATTCTTCCGTCTGAGTTTAAGAGAAGCACAAACTCTAAATAAGACCATAAGACGTTTGAGCAGAAGTAAGCTTTTCATCCTAACATGTCTGCTCCATCACTTATAGATATCATGGTGAATCTGATAATCCTCAACTCCACTTTCCTGCCTTTTCCCTCTAACCCTTGATTCCCTTACTCATTAAAAGTCTGTCTATCTCAGCTTTAAATATATTTAATGATCCAGCCCTGACAGCCCCTCTGTGATAAAGAATTCCACAGACTCACAACCCTCTGAGAGAAGAAATTCCTCCTCATCTCTGTCTTAAATGTGTGACCCCTTATTCTGGAGATTATGCCCTTTAGTCCTGAACTCTTTCACGAGGAGAAACAGCCTTTCTCTGTCAATCCTATCAGGTCCTGTAAGAATCTTATGTGTTTCAATAAGGTCTGTAATTCAATGAGTACAGGCCTAATCTACTCAACCTTTCCTGATAAGACAGTCCCCCCATATATGGAATCTGTGTAGTGAACCTTTTTTGAACAGCCCCACTATCTGTATGCCTTTCCTTCGATAAGGGACCCAAAATTGTTCACTGTATTCCAGCCATGGTCTAAATAGTGTTTTATACAGTTTTAGCAAAACCTTCTGACTTTCATACTCCATTTTCTTTGAAATGTAGTCCAACACTCCATTTGCCTTCCCTATTTCCTGCCAAACTTGGTTGCTAGTTTTTTGTGATCCATTGCACAAGTACTCCCAAATTCCTCTGTAACAAAAACTGAATTTTCTGGGGAAACTCAGCAGGACTGGCAACCTCTGTGGAAAGAAAGCAATGTTAATGTTGTGAGTTTGGTGACTCTTTATCAGAACTGTTCTGTTTTCTTCATCAGAACCCTTTGTTCTGCAGCTTTCTGCTGCCTTTCTCCATTCAAATAATATTCAGACATTGTAACTATTAGGGAAAAGTGAAACCCAAAATAAGACAACAAATGAATAAGTACAGAAGGATAGCAGAATGAGTTTTAATAAATAGTATTTAAGATTGTGGAAAAACCCGATTGAATCAAATATTGAACGGATGTTAGGGCAAAATTGACTAAACTTAATCCTTGGGATTATCGGCAATCATTGGTTTCAGTGCATGAAGGATCGGGTGGGCTACAATGGACCAAAATATTCTTCTGTGTCCGTATGAACATAAATTGTTACAGTTCCTTGGGTTGAGTTCCTGTAAGTGTGGCTACAGATTGGAATTGAATTCATACAGTATGTGATTGCTTTTCCTGGTTGTAGTCAAGTTGGAATCATAGTTTAAAGCTGAAAATTTGGTCTTGCTCAATCAATGTCATGAGTTTGCTATGATATTGATGTCTAACTCGAAGTACACTTAAGGAAAACTTGAAATATTATGAGCAGTCCATTTTCTGGAATGAGTTTGCCAGACAATGGTTACAGAGCAGGTGTTAAAAATGCAACTGTATATGACTCAGAGAGGTAAAGCTGCTGTAGGTTAAAAATCAAAGCGATCAAAGCTGGGATCTAAATATTCAGGGGTATGTAACATATTGAAATGACAGGGGAGATGATAAAGGTGGTTGGGTGGCTTTATCAGGATGAAATGGAACAAGTATAATCTTGGATTAGGCGATGTAGAATCTATATGGGTGAAGGTAAGAAATAGCGAGGTGAAGAACACAGCGGTGAGCATAGTCTAAAGATCCCCAAACGATAGCTATATTGTAGGACAAAGAAGATGTTAGGAGATAATGAAAGCAATGAAAAAAGGCAGTACTTTAATTATGAGTGACATTAAACTCCATGTGGATTGGGAAAATCAAAATCAAAGATAGCCATGCAGCATAGAATGTGAAGTAGGAAGAATAGAGGAGCTAGTAGGAACTGCAGATGCTGGAGAATCCGAGACAACAAGGTGCAGGGCTGGATGAACACAGCAGGCCAAGCAGCATCCTAGGAGCAGAAAGGCTGACGTTTCGGGCCTAGACCCTTCATCAGATGAAGGGTC
>NC_063361.1:21213792-21288361 GCF_021869965.1 Rhincodon typus
GATGCTGCTTGGCCTGCTGTGTTCATCCAGCCCTGCACCTTGTTGTCTAGAATAGAGGAGCTGATTACTATGTAAATAGAGAAAGACTGCAGAAAGCTGCAGCACAGAGTAATTTAGGTGTCTGGTGCATAACTCTCAAAATCTAGCTTACAAGTTCAGCAGGTAATAGGGCAAGCAAAGGGAATGGAGCATAAAAATAATTAACTTTTGTTAAAGCTATACAAGGCACTAGTTAAACAACACCTAGAATACTGTGAACAGTTTGATCTCCTTATCTAAGGTAAGGTATACTGGCATTGGAGGCAGTCCATGAGGGCTCATGACGTTGATTATGAAGGGGTTTTCTTCTGAGAGTTTGAGGAGCAAGGATCTGTTCTCTTTGGAATTTAGAAGATTGACAGGAGACCTTGATAAAATATACAGGGTTCTTAGAACACTTGACAGGGTAGATACTGAGATATTGTTTCCCTTTGTGGGAGAGTCTAGGACATAATCTCAGAGAAAGAGATTGCCCATTTAAGACAGAATGAGGAAAAATTTCTCCTCTGAGGGTATTGAATCAGTAGAATTGTTTACTGCAGAGGGTTGCTGAGGCTGTGACATTTAAGTATATTCAAGGCTGAGATGGATTTTTAATCAGTAAGGGAATTGAAGGTATAGGGAAAAGGCAGGAAAATGGAGTTGAAGATTATCAGATCAACCACAATCTTATTGAATGGTGGAGCAGACCCAATGGGCTTAATGGCCTACTTCTGCTCTGATACCTTATCGTCTTATGGCCTTATTTAGGGATTGTGCTGGGATATAGTTTCTCTAGAACCAATCTAAAGCTGCAGAGGGAAGAATCTTGGAGCCCCCCTAACAATCCATGAATGATATTGAAAAATCTTGCAATATCAAGTTACTTTGCCCTTTCTTTTCTTTGGAACCTTTGGACTGTGTTTCTATAATTTTAAATTGGGCCTGTTAGTTCCTTTGAAAGGTTATCCATTTTTGATTACTTTTGCTACGATGTGATCTAAGACCAAAACACTATTTGTTTCAATCACTGTTTCAGACAGAATTCTAAGCTTCCAATTATTGTTTTCAGGTTGGGCAGGAAAGATACAGGATTTAAGAGTTGAAATTTAGGGAACAAAAGTATAATTTAGATAGTGCTTCTTTTTGTGCACATAAGTATGAGGTGCACTTATTATCACCAGGAACTTGCAAGTAAGAAATTCTTCGACATACAAGACAGCTATCTTAACTCCCACATGATCAAAACAAAACCAAATTTAGGAGCTCAGCAAAACCGAATAAAGATAGTCTTTGATTCCTCTGTAGTCAGAGATTAACAGTTTACTTGCTAGTAGATAGTTGGCTGGATAATGTCAATTAGTTTCTTTGTTCAGCTTGCTTTCAGCAGACTGTATATTTTTTGAAAAACAAAGCTTCCATTGCAATGTCATACAAGAATGTGAGCTAATTGGTCATAATGTATGTAAATAAGGGTTGACTGAAATCAATTGCATTCAACTAATTTTAAAACTGTTTGGGAAAACTTTCAGTAAAACTAAAATGGGCAACTAGCCAGAACAGTCCCACAAACTTAGAAGACTAATCTTCCTTCTTCCCCAGCAATCCATTTGCTAGTCACTGTTACACAAAGTGCTCTGAGATATCTATTTGAGGTTATAGGTTGGAGTGCCTCATAGATGTCCATGTTAGGACTATTAGATTAGTTCTTACACTAGTATTACTTAATTTTTATCTCAAATGATATCTTCACTGTAAAGTTGAGACTTTATTACCAAAAAGTATACATGATGGTCCCTCCCTATTGGGGGTTTCACAGGCAAAAGTATCTGCAAAAGCTAGATATGTGAGGCTGAGATCAAATATATTGTTAGCCAGTGTTGGTTATTTTATCATCTGTTGTGGCTCAGTCACGAAACTCAGCCAGTAAATGTATCGCGATCTTGGCAAAGGAATTGAGGGCATTGTTGCTAAATTTGCAGATGACGCAAAAATAGGTGGAGGGAACGGTGGTGTTGAGGAGGATGGAGGTTGCAGAAGGACTTGGACTGGCTCGGAGAATGGACAAAGAAGCGGCACATGGAATACCATGTGGGAATGGATGAAGTTGTGCACTTTGAAAGGAAGAATAAAGGCACAGATTTTTCTTAAATCGGGGAATAGCTTTGGAAATCTGAAGCACAAAGGGACTTAGGATTCCTAGTTCAAGATTGTCTTAAAGTTAACATGCAGGTTCAGTTGGTAGTTAGGAAGGCAAATACAATATTAACATTCATTTCGAGAGGGCTAGAATACAGCCCCAGAGATGTACTGCTGAGACTGTATAAGGGCCTCGTCATAGAACATAGAACCGTATAGCACAGGAATGGGCCCTTCGGTCCACAATGTTGTGCTGAACATGACGCAAAATTAAACTAATCCCTTCTGCCTGCCCTTGGTCCATATCCCTCCATTCCTTGCACATTCATGTGCTTATCTAAAAGTCTCTTAAATAGCCCTATCATATCTGCCTCTACCACTTCCCTGGTAGCGTGTTCCACACTCTTCCCACTGCCTTTGTAAAAAACTTGCCCCTCACACCTCCTTTGAACTTTCCCACTCTCACTTTAAATGCATGCCCCCTAGTTATAGACATTTCAACTCTGGGAAAAAGATTCCAACAGTTAAACACCTATCTGTGCATCTCAATTTTATAGACTTCTATCAAGTCTCCCCTCAGCTCTACTGCTCAAGAGAAAACAGCCGGAGTTTTTCTAGCCTCTCCTTATAGCTCATACCCTCTAATCCAGGCAACATCCTGGTAAACCTCTTCTGCACCCTCTCCAAAGCCTCTATATCCTTCTTGTAAAGTGGCGATAAGATTTGAATGCAATATTCTAAGTGTGGCCTAACCAAAGTCTTATAAAGCTGCAACATGAGATCCTGACTCTTGTATTCAATTCCACCACCAGTAAAGGCAGGCATGCCATACACCTTCTTTACCACCCTATCTACTTGCATGGCCACTTTCAGGAAGCTATAGACTTGAACCCCAAGATCTCTCTTTACATCAATGCTGTTCGGGGTCCTACCATTAACTGTATACTTTTTCTTAACATTTGATCTCCCAAAGTGTGCAGCACCTCACACTTGCATGGATTAAACTCCATCTGCCATTTCTTCGCCCATAACTGCAACTGATCTACATCCTGCTGTATCTTTTGACAACCTTCTACACTATCCACAGCTCCACCGATCTTCGTATCATCCGCAAACTTACTAACCCGCCCATCTACATAATCATCCAAGTCATGTATTTGTATCACAAAGAGCAGAGATCCCAGTATGGATCCCTGCGGAACACCACTAGTCACAGACCTCCAGCCTGAACAACAACCTTCCACCATTACCCTCTGCCTTCAATTGTCAAACCAATTCTGAATCCATGCAGCCAAGTCACCATGGATCACGTGCATCTTAATCTTCTGGATGAGCACACCATGAAGGACCTTGTTGAAAGCCTTAGTAAAATTTACGTAGATGGCATTCACTGCTCTACCCTCATTATCACCTTTGTCACCTCCCGAAAAATTCGATCAAGTTAGTAACATTTGACCTGCCCTGCATAAAGCCATGCTGACTGTCCCTAATTAGGTCATGCTTTTTTAAATGTACGTAAACCCTATCCTTAAGAATTCTCTTCAGTAGCTTCCCAACCACCAATGTGAGACTGACTTGTCTATAGTTTCCTGGATTATCCCTATTTCCCTTCTTGAATGGAGGAACAACTTTGGCTATTTGGCTGTCCTGCAGGACCTCTCCTGTGGCTAGTGAGAATACAAAGATCTTGGTCAAGGCCCCAGCAATCTCCTCTCTTGCCTCTCTCAATAACCTGGGGTAGATACCATCGGGCCCTGGGGACTTATCCGCCTTAATGCTCTTCAGGAGATCTCAAAGTGCTGTAGCATATTAGCATGCCCCACATAAATCTCACTATTCTCAATATCCTTCTCATCGGTGAATACTGACGCAAAGTACTCATTTAGGATCTCGCCCAGATCTTCTGCCTCCAATTACAAGTTCCCTACTTTATCCTTGAGTGGTCTTATCTTCTCCCTGGTTATCCTCTTGTTTCTAATGTATCTATGGAATGCCTTGAGATTCTCTTTAACCCTACTTGCCAAGGTCAGGTTATGGCCGCTTATTGCTCTCCTAATTCCCTGCTTGAGTTCTTTCCTGCTTTCTTTATATTCCCCAGGGCCCTGTCCGATTTTAGCTTCCTAAACCTTACATATGTTTCTCTTTCCCTTTTGACTAAATTCACAACCTCCCTCATTATCCAAGTGTCCCTTACCTTGCCATCCTTATTCTTCCTCCTTATTGGAACATGCCATTCCTGAACTTGCCCCAGCAGGTCTTTAAACAACTCCAACATGTCAAATGTAGACTTGCCTGATAACAGTTCCTCCCAATTAACACTCCTTAGCTCCTGCCTAATACTGACGTAATTTGCCCTCTCCCAATTTAATACCTTGCCACGAAATCCTGACTTATCCTTGTTTATAGCTATCTTAAAACTTTCACTGTTTCCAGCGTGCTCTCTCACTCAAAGGTTAGTCACGTACAATGTTCAGTATGGCCCCTCCTCTAATTGGACTATCCACATATTGTTTCAATAAATCCTCTTGGATGCACTTACAAATTCCGCCCTGCCTAAGCCTCGTTCTATGGGAGTCCCAGTCAATTTTGGGGAAGTTAAAGTCACCCACAATGACAACCGTGTTTTTGTTGCAGCTTTCCATAATCAGTCTACATATTTGTTCCTCAATGTCCTGGTGGCTGTTGGGGGCCCTATAGTATAACCCGATCAGAGTGATTGCACCCATCATGTTTTTGAGTTCTACTCATATCGCCTCAGTGGATGAGCATCTCCAGAGTGTCCTCTCTGAGTACAGATGTAACATTCTCCTTGATTAGTAATGCAACTCCTCTGCCCCTTTTACCTTAATCTCTATCTCGTCTAAAATTACAAAACCCTGGAACATCCTGTCCCCCTCTCAACCAAGTCTCTTTAATGGCCACAACATCGTAGTTCCATGTGCTGATCCAGGCTCTAAGCTGACCTTCCTTACCTATAATACTCCTTCTGTTGAAATAAACACACTTTCAACTGATTAGTACCACAGTGTTCATTTCCCTGCCTCTACCTGTCCTTTCTTTCTGATTTACTGGTCGTAACGTACCTTCCCCTCAATCCCTTCACTTGCTGACCTGCTGCTCTGGTTCCCAACCCCCTACTTCTCTAGTTTAAACCCTCCTGTGTAGCACTAGCAAACCTCCCTGTGAGAATATTGGTTCCCCTCCAGTTTAGGCGCAATCTGTCTCTCTTGTATACGTCAATTTTAGGCCCATATCTCGGGAAGGTTGTGCTGGCATTGGAAGGATCCAGAGGAGGTTTACAAGAATTATCCTGGAGATTGAGGGCTTGTCATACGAGGAATGGTTGAGGACTTTGGGTCTGTTCTTGATGGAGTTTAGAAGGATGAGGGCAGTCTGTTTGGAAGTTATACACTACAGAGAGGTCTGGCTAGAGCCAATGTGGAGAAGATGTTTCCACTAGTAGGAGAGACTAGAACCCAAGGGCAAAGTTTCAGAGTGAAGGGAAAACTCTTTAGAACTCAGATGAGGAGGAATTTCTTCAGCCAGAGCCACTCATTGGTGCAGAAGGTTAGTAGGCCAAGTCATTGAGTGTCTTTAAGATAGAAATAGATAAGTTCTTGATTAGGAATGGGGATCAGGTGTTACGGGGAGAAGGCAGGAGAATGGTGTTCAGAAATGTATCAGGCATCGTCGAATGGTGGAGCATACTTGATGCGACAAATGGCCTACTTGTGCTCCTATATCTTATGGTCATCTGGTCACAGTTACCCATTGTACATTTTGAGTACCTATTTGAATTGATGGTATTCAATATAGAGGACCACTGATTTATTAATTGAAAAAGTGATGTCAGTGACAATGAACAGGGGGTTTCATTAGCTTTTTATGACTTGAAATTTGAAACATTATTGTTGTGTGGGCCTCTACCCAATTAGCTGGCAAAAATATAACTACGTCTATATATAACTGTCATGGGATGGTTGACTAACTTTGGGCACGGTTCCCTTTCACTGGTGAGGCTGTGACTGCTTGAATCATTAGCTGGTTCCCTGCTGATGGATTCATTCAGTCTTCCTCCAATGATTCTGTTCTGTTTTTTGTTTTGCAACAGAATGATTTGCCAATGAGTTAAGTGTTTATTGCTCAAATTGGTCACAGTTTCCCTTTTCTAACAACATAATCTTGATTGCAAAAACTAGCTCACTCATCATTTTTAGCCAATAAATTACAAAAGGTATTGCACTAATTTTATAACCTTCCATGGTGGAATCTGAATTCCCAGCCTTTGTGTTATTAGTTCAGCCCAATGGGAAATATATTGGTACATCCAGTTAAGGTACTGGAGTTGTTGATTAAGTTGGCCATTTGCATGTGAGTTGTTATGACAGGTGAACAGTGCTTCCTTCAGAAATACCAGACTGAAGACTGTAGAGTGCCATGGAGACAACTTGCTCTGTCGCTTCAGCTTTTTTATTTTATAAAAATGACAACTTATTTATTAAGGGAGGGACATCATAGAATCTGGTATTTGTCACTGCCTTTTATTTAAGCTGTGCTGTTAGACCTCCACTCCCTAGACACCAGCTCAGTTGTAAAGCAAAGATATTCTGTCAACCACTTGACCGAAAAATGATAGTTGTGCAGAGAATGCTGTCAGCCATGCTGAGTCTCTGTTGTGCAATGTAGGCAGGCATGTAGTGCCCATTAATTAGATTTATATATTTACACATTCTTCCTAGCTTCAGATATGTCAGCTCTTCCTGAAAATTAAGTGAGCAAGTACCATTTCATTCTTGGGAGTGAAAAAGATTGGAGGCAGGAACATAGAGAAATGGGAAGACAATTTATTGCATTCACTGAGATCATGACTGATTTGTGACCTAACTCCACGTACCTCCACATCCCACATACCTTTGGTCAACAGAAATATATTGATCAATGGTTTTAAAATTAACAAGTAACATAATATCAATGTCATTTGCAGAACAGTGTTCCTAACCTCTTCTTGCCCTTTGAATGTAAATATGTTTTGTAATTTAACTCCTGAAAGGCTAGGTCAAATTTTTAAACTATACTTCCTAGTCCTAGACTTCCAAGAGCAGTAGGAGTAGCTTTTCTGTATGTACCCTATTTGTTTCCCTTAACATCATGAAAACTTGAATCAATTATCTTAACCTTTTACATTCTACCGAACGGAACCGTTGTTTATATAAGTAGATGATCTCTCTGATGAAACTTGAAACATTACCAAGTGTCGTGATTGTAACAAGGTTAGCCAGGTGGACCTCACAGAATATGAGTTCCCTGATTAGGGCTGGTATCCAGGTCCAAACAGGGCACAGTGGCTGACAGATATAAACAGGAGTGTCAGGGGTTCTGCTCATTATGAGAGCTGGCTCTGAGGATTTCGGACCAGTGTCAAATCCTATGCCCATGCAAATAAAGGGTGACTGTGGAGTTATTTCACTTAGTTTGTCTAATCTCCCCATGTAATTTATCTTGTGAAGACTAGCTATCATTCTAGTTAACCCAGGCCGCAATCCATGTCAGTGTGTTGTTATGATCAGACTCCTGGAGAGATTCCCAAGGACCCAGGGATACCCAAATTGTCAAGCCCCTGCCTGAGGAGGGATAAACTTGTTCCCCTTCTTTATTCCTCAAGGTGGTTTTTTTTGTTTCAAAACAATCTCTCCCTTTTGAATGCCTGTTTGAGTGTGGTAACCACAGACTAGATGAAATTAGATTTTAAAAGGAATCAATTTAACCAGGCCTCCTTCAGTTAACAAAAGACTGAACTTATTAGTTACTAAATGTGAAAAGAAATAATATCACAGCCCATATATACACCCAGGTTGGAAATAAGAAGAGAGTCTAAATAAAAGTCATGTTAAAAGGTACATGGATCGGTCTCTCTTGGTCATTCAAGTGGAGCAGATAATGGAAGATTAATAACTGAACAGTTGATTTTGGGGTTCTTGGCTTTTGCCATTTGTTTCGATGCTTTTGTCCTAGTTCATTTGATGATGGCTGGCTAGCAGCACTAAGACCAAAAGAGTGCTTCTTGTCGTACTTTCCTTGACTGGCTTGTTAGATATCTGGCTTCCAACATTCAGAGTAAAAGAGTCCTTTAACTTGCTAGGGATGACTCGGGGGTCACTCTTCACCTGTGATTTTCTCAGCTGAGTCCACACAAATATCAGTTCACCAGGACACTTTCTCCCATTAGCGCACCCAGACCATAGTTGCGGTTGACTTTAACCTTATGTTTTGTATATTCTTCAAAGGGCAAAACACAGAAAAAATTCTGCAAGAGTTGATTTTTCTGCTGAGGGGGGAGATTGTGAGCTGCATTATTATCAGTTCCCATTCCATCTCTCTCTGCGTTCCACTGACACTTTACAGGTGTGACATTCACTGGATCCCACACAGGACTTTGCTAGACAGCACTATGTTTAAATCCTTAGGTTTGTTTTTGTCTGTAGCAATCCCCTTTTAAAAAAGACATTGTGGAATTAAAACTGAAAAGTGGTCAGGGTACTGCTGGGTTCTGGTCCAATATCATAACAACATCATTCCTAAGGTAAAGTAGTCAGAAATGTGCTTAATACTTCAGGCAAGGTCCATTCAAATTTTTGTATAACTGCAGCATAATATTTATCTATTTTAGTTCTATTCTCTTAGATTATTTTAATTAATTTCTATATCGGTTTCTGATATTTTAATGATATGTGTACATGAACCTCAAGTATTCTTTGCAGTTTTTGTTTCTAGTTTTCCCCATTTAGAAAAAAAAATCAATTCTATCCTTTGCAGGTGGACAATTTTCCCCATGTTAAAATTCATTTTCGACAATTTTACCCTTTTGCTTAATCTAACAATGTATCTTAGCAACATTATTCTCCCATTTACACTACCTAAAGTGCTGCTGACTTGTGTTTCATCACAAAGTTAGATACACAGCTTTCCACCTCATTATATAACAAATATGCTGCAGAGTTGGAACTCCAGCACAGATTCCAACAGAACACCAGTCACATCCAATTAGACCACCTGTCCTTTATTCCCTACCTGTGTATCCTGCCACATGGCTAATTTCCAACTAAATCAATAATTTATTTTCAATTCCATGAACTTCAGCTTTAGCTAATAGCCTTTAAAGGCTTCCTGAATCTACTTAAATAACACTCATACATATTCTCCCATCCAACACTTTAGTCACCTCTTCAAAAACTTTAAATAAAATTGTCAGGTATGACCTATAGTTTACAAACACACACCGTCTAGGATCAGCTGAAAGTTGTCAAGATGTTCTGTCACTGTGTCTTCATTTTTACACCCTTTGTAATTTGCTGACAACAGAGGTTATGCTTTATTCTCTGATTTCCCTCTTTTCCCCTTTCTTTAATAGCAGAATAACATGCACAATTTTCTAGTCTAAAGGATTCGATGTCAAGTTAGAGAACTTTGCAGAAGCCCTAATGGTATTCTTTCATTTACTCACTGCCTGTTAAAGCCAGGATAGAAACTGGTCCAAGGAATTTCTCAATCTTGACTGCCATTATTTTCTTCTTCATTGTTGTTTTGCTTGTGTTTATGTCGGTCGGTTCTTGTCCCTGCTTCAGTCTTAATTTCCTTGGGATGCCTGGCACACTGTTTTCTTCCTCAAATATAAACACTGACACAAACTAATTATGCAGCATGTCCACCAATTCTCTACTTTTGTTTACAACAACACAGTTTTCAAGGTTCCCACATTCCTCATGATGATCTTTTTAAAATTTTTTTTTAAAAAAGAACATTTCTGACAGGTTTATTACTTGTAGCTTCATTTTGAAATGCAGTTGTGCTTGTCTGGATATGGGCTACGATGAATTAGAATACATGAGACTGCTTTGTCGGATGTCAGTACAGATTATTTTGTAAATGTTATTAATAGTATATTACAATTAGATTCCCACTAAAGTGGAGTCTTAATGAAAAGCATTTGGACGCGCATTTACTTTATTTTTTGTCTAAATTGGAGGCAAAAGGAAATTAAAATCAATGCAAAACGTTGCGAAATGTAGCAACATTTATGTAATTACACAAATTAAGCCAAGTCTTGGATGAAATAAGCTTTTACAAGACATTGTGCCTTGAGTGATTACTTCAATGGGAGCCTATAGACATATATAATATGCTCACTGTGTACAAGTAGACAAAACTGTTATTTCTGGTAAAATGGTCTTGATTTTAAAACTGAGATAGCAACGAGTAGAGCTGGATGAACACAGCAGGCCAAGCAGCATCAGAGGAGCAGGAAAGCTGACATTTCGGGCCTGGACCCTTCTTCAGAAATGGGGGAGGCGGATGGAAGACGGATAAAGGAGCAGATCGGTGGAGAGGAGACGGACAGGTCAAGGAGGCAGGGATGGAGCCAGTAAAGGTGAGTGTAGGAGGGGAGTTAGGGTGGGGATTGGTCAGTTCAGGGAAGACGGACAGGTCAAGGAGGCAGGGATGAGGCTGGTAGGTAGGAGGTGGGGGTGGGGGGCGGGGAGATTTTGAAGCTTGTGAAGTCCACATTGATACCATTGGGCTGCAGGGTTCCCAAGCGAAATATGAGGTGCTGTTCCTGCAACCTTCAGGTGGCATCGTTGTGGCACTGGAGGAGGCCCAGGATGGACATGTCGTCCAAGGAGTGGGAGGGGGAGTTGAAGTGGTTCGCGACTGGGAGGTGCATTCGTTTGTTGCGAACCGAGTGTAGGTGTTCCACAAAGCGGTCTCCAAGCCTTCGCTTGGTTTCCCCGATGTACAGGAGGACACATCGGGAACAGTGGATACAGTATACCACAATAGCAGATGTGCAGGTGAACATCTGTTTGATGTGGAAGGTCTTCTTGGGGGCTGGGATGGGGTTGAGGGGGGAGGCGTAGGGGGAGGTGTAGGGGCAGGTGTAGCACTTCCTGCGGTTGCAGGGAGAAGTGCCGGGTGTGGTGGGGCTGGAGGGGAGTGTGGAGCGGACAAGGGAGTCAGGAGAGAGTGGTCCCTCCAGAAGGCAGATAAGGGTGGGGAGGGAAAAATGTCTTTGGTGGTGGGGTCGGATTGCAGATGGCGGAAGTGCCGGAGGATGATGCGTTGGATCCGAAGGTTGGTGGGGTGGTACGTGAGGACGAGGGGGATTCTGTTTTTGTTGTTATTGCAGGGAGGGGGTGTGAGGGATGAGTTGTGGGAAATAAAACTACCTGTTTTGTTTTGCAAGTCAGGGTGGGTGTTATTTAATATTAAGGTGGGAATTTTACTGCCTCAATCTAGCCAACTGCAATTTTCAATTCCTCAAAACCATTAGGTTCCTTGTTAAATATACAGGTTCATTTGGATAGCTTATGTGTAGTTAGCAGTGATGTCCTTTTTATGAAGAGGACATTTGGAGATGCTGCTATCCTCTATCAATCAGTACATTCAACAATTGGCTGTTGGATAACATCTTACAAAACTTGCTTCTATATTTTGGATGTAATCAGTTGATTTGTGAAAAATTGACATTGAAGACAGTGTGTCCAAATCAGTACATTAAAATAATACACCATTATAAGTAGTAAAAAGAGGTTTTACAGTACATAGGAAACTAAATATTAGTTTCTTTGAGAAAGGGGCAATTGAAAGATATTCAGCAGTTCAAGCATGTTCGGCCATTTTACAGCCTGATGATCTGCAGCCCAAATTAATTTACTTAACTTTCTATGATTTCATTTGATGTCCCTATATAAATCATTGTCTGCATATTTGCTTTAAGAAAAAAATGTTTTTTTCCTGCCTCTAATTAGAATTTACAGTCAATCAGTCTATCATTCTGCAGGCACAGGCAGCTTCAAGGAGAGCTGGAATGAATTGAATAGAACAGTCATTTATTGCTAACTTGTATTTTTTTTGTAAAATACAGTGTAAAGTGTTAAAGTCACCATGGTGCCTATATTAATAACAGAAGGCATAGATAAGAAAAAAATGAGTCAGGCTGGTTCTATTTCAGGGAAAGAAAAATGTATAGTACTTAGTGGTAAATTAATTTTCCATCTGGGAATAGTGTAGTCAGTTAGTGGTATGAGTAGAGTTTAAGTAATAGGCAAAGGAAGCCTTAAATATTACTTTATCTTTCAGATCGCTACAACATGAGGCCGTGAAATCTTAAAAATAGGTCTTCAAAATAGGCTTCAAAGGATAATGATGCTGTAGAAGCTAAGGTAATAGAATCAAGTACATCTGAATGACAGGCTGTGTTAAAAGAGAGATTGTGATTGTCTGCTTAAATCCACCTCTTTGACTAAGCTTTTCTGACTATTTAGGATGACATTTCCTTATGTGACTCAAAGGCAGAAATTCAAACCCCTAACGGTGCTTGGCAGTGGGAAGGGTAAATAATTAGACAGGGTGGTAGTATACTCAATCATCTTAACCTTCCTAATTCCACCAGAATTAGGTTCCACGTAGGAAAGCCCGTGATTGGCCTTCCCACCCTGGAAATTGTGGCCAATTTAATAATTGGCCTTTCCACCCTGGAAATTGTGGCCAATTTAATAATCACTTTGAGGCCTTATTGCTGTAGCTGCTCGGATTACCCCAGCTGCACGTAAGCCTGCTCACATGTGTCATGTCCTGATGTAAAACCAGTGTGGGCTGTTTGTCAATGAGGGGTGAGGGACTCATGATCAAAGGCAATCCATACCTGACCAAGAGCATAGACTTAGGGCAATGGACATCCACACCTAATCTTTTGAGGCTGTTAACCTCCAGTTTGGTGCAACTTAATTGCAGCTTTGTGATTTATCTCTTCTTCTTTTGCCTGTTTCAGTACTGGCTGTATGATGCAGTACAGATCTTGACTTTTTTTTATAATACCTTCTTCCCTTGGAAAACGTCACCGCAAAAGCAAAAATACACATTATATGGGAAAATAGAACAGCCCCACTACTTCCTTCCCAAATTTGGGTCACTCAAATAGGCACCAAGTGATCACGAATAGCCTGCAAGCAATTTCAGCAGGGTCTGTTTTTCTGGCAACTCAAATGGTGACTGTTCCACCTGAGGTTGGTTAGATAGCGGCAATGGCATGATGAGGCATTAACTGCCCCATTGAGGATCTCAGTGGTTCCACCGGGCAGGAATGCCATCCACAAGCCTATGCCCATATGTTTCCCCCTGTGGAAGATTCTCCTTACATGAAGTGAAACCAAAAGGTACATTGGATGTATTTGAGCTGGTTCTTTATTTGGCAAGATGGCCAGGAAATTCATTAGACACCCTTCCTTTTCTTCAGACTTTTGAAATATCTGAAGCTCTGGCCAATGGAAGGGCTTACACTAGAGTAGTAGTTCTTGCTCTACCCTGATGCCAGCGATATTATGAGCGGTGCTAGTGCAGTAAGGTGCTTACAATATGGGATGTCTATGCACAAGCATTGTCTCAATTCTAACATCAATTCAGTACGAAACTGTTGTGTAATGGGCATAAGGCATAACTGTGAGTTCCTTAAATGGATCAAAGCAGAGTAAATACTATGGAACTCCTTGCATAATACTTTGCATGATGAGCAAAGCAAGTAATTAATAGCCAAAGGGATACTTTTGAAGACTCTTCTTTTTCTCAGGCAGATCTTTGGGATCAAGATGACTTGCTTCCACGTGCCTGTTTTGGTGGGTTCTGATGTGGGTCCAATTTTGAAGTTCAGTCACTGTTGTGATATGGGAAATGTGGCAATTTATTCCTAAGTTAGCAAAGAAATGAATGACCAAACTACTGGTTTTAGCTATTGATTGAGGGATACATGTTGGCCATGAAATCAAGAGTACGATTCTTCTCTGAAGAGTATTGATCTTTTGTATCTGCCAGAGAGGATAGATGGTGCTTCTGTTTAGTCCTCTGGAAAACATTTCTGACAGTGCAATACATGTTATCATTCCTGGAGTGTTGGCCTAGGTTATGTGCTCAAGTTTCTGGAAAGGGACGTGAATTGACATCATGCTGACTAATGGTGAAAATGCAGCCATGGAGCAATAACTCGCCTCCTGATCCCCCCCAAAGGCACAAGTGAGGAGTGTGATAGCATATTCTTCACTTTTCTGGATGAGTGCAGTGGTAATAACAGCCAGTAAATTTGATGAGATCTAAGACAAAGCAGCTCACTTAATTGGCACCATATTGACTAACATCCACTTAATCCACTGCTGATGCTCAGAAGCAATAGTGTGTACTATGTACAAAATGTACAGCAGACATTCACCAAAGATCTTTGACAACACATTCCAGACCCACAACCACTACCATCTAGAAAGACAAAGGCATCAGATACATGAGAACACCTCTACCTGCAAGCTCCCCTCCAGACCACTCAACATCCTGACCTGCAAAAATATTGCTGCTCCTTCATTGTCACTGGGTCAAAATCTTGGAATTCCCTCCATAGTGGCATTGTGGGTCTACCTACAGCACATGGACTTCAAGAAGGCAGCTCACTATTGCTGCCATAAGGGCAACTAAGGTTGGGCAGTAATACCCATGTCTCGTGAGTGAATTTTTAAAAAAATCATCAGACTTCCAAGTTATTGCCTCTGAGATTTCCATTCCACATTAGCTGCAAACTGGGGACGTTAACCTTAGTACCCAAATTCTTAACATCACATCATGATGTATGAAGATTTAAAATTTACACACTGACTTTAAACTGCCAGCAATTGGAAATTAATCATTTTACATTAACTTCTGAATACTAGAATTTTGTCCAGTTCAGATTATTCTCTTGTTTTATTTATTTCCTGTCACAAATCTCTGCCCTGCATTTTACACTGTGCCTCCAACTTGCAGTGTAACAGTACGGGTACAGGTGCAGGAAACGCAATATCAGTGTATGTGCCAAGAGGCAGCTACTGGCAGCTTATTTTAGCTGTACATCTTGCTAGACGTAATCACTGTAATGAACAATAAGCCAGACTAAGTGACATAAGACATTTTGTATGGTTTACCAACGTTGCACCTCAACAAACTGGCCTTTCTTTTTTGATGAAGAAGTGCTGTTGCTTCCCTATCCCAAACAGAAATTGTTCTGTTTGTATTTTTATGTTGTATGAGACTGTTTCTACAGTGCAATTGGAAAAAATAGGCATCAGAAGCCAATTGAACCTTTCCTCTGTCGAGAGAAAGCAAAATTGACTTTGAGTCCAGTGACCCTTCCTACTGAACTCAAAATGTTAACGCTGGTTTTTCTACACAGATGCTGCTAGATCTGCTGAGTTCCCCAGCACATACTGTTTTTATTTCATTTCGTCAGCATCCACAGTTCTTGTTTTATTGAACTATCTAATGTTTAGTTAGATGTGCAATAAAGCTGCAAAATTATATCGCCATCAGAGAAAACTAGCACCATTATTTACTTACATAAATGCATGGTTGGGTCCAGTAAGGACTCTCACTTTCTAGCAGTCAAGAGGAGAAATGATTTAATTTCTTGATGATTTAGTCTGAGTCTTCCATTCTGAGTGCTGCAATGATGGGACCTGAGCAGCTGGAGCATGCCAGTGGTCTCTTTGAATTCATTGACATTGAGTCTGTTGGACAGCAAGGAACACATAAACTAGATTAACTTTAGTAAAGATTTAAATCTGAATAAGTACAAAGCCAAATTGAGAGTATTGGATTTCCATATTTATTTTCAAAACGCTCAACACCTTTTGGAGCGAGATGAAATTCTCAGCCATAAGGCTGGCTTAGAGTTTCTCGAGGGGAAACTGGTTAATGGTTTTGTCATAATTGTGTTCAGTGAACTGTCTTTTTAAGAGGCGATTTGGGTCCTGAATATCTGAAGTTTGTGACAAGTATTGCAAAAACCTGGACATGTTCAGTTTGTAATAACTCAAACTTGTCAAAACAAAGCAAAATATTGCAGCTGGCAATGTGAAATTGAAATAGAAAATTCCGAAGACACTCAATACGTCAGGGTATATGAAGAAAAGCCAAGGCAATTGGAGTTTCAGGTGTAAATCCTCAAAGCAATTGTGCATGAATTTGTTATGCTCTGTTTTTAGCTCAAATCATCAATGTTCCTTCCTGTTTCAATTGCTGTGGTCACAGCAAATGCTACAATGAATAAGTCAAGCAAAGAACCAGGATAGACTTTTTAGGGGAAAAAATACAAAGGAAAGCCTGGAAATAATAGATTAGTCAGCAACGCAAAAGGAGAATGAAAGGCTACTTTATTAAGTGTTAATAGACTTTTAACCATTGGGAAAACAGAAACTAAGACACATAGCTTTTCTTTATGATGGAAGTTTATTGGTGTATTCGGTCATAGAATCCCTACAGTGTGGAAACAGGCCCTTTGGCCCAACAAGTCCACACCGACCCTTTGAACATCACACTTAGACCCATCTCCCTATAACCCACCTAATCTACACGTCCCTGAACACTACGGGCAATTTAGCATGGCCAATCCATCTAACCTGCACATGTTTGGACTGTGGGAGGAAACTGGAGCACCCGGAGGAAACCAGCGTAGACACGGGGAGAATGTGCAAACTCCACACAGACAGTCACCTGAGGGGGGGACATCGACCCCAGGTTCCTAGAGCTGTGAGGCAGCAGTGCTAACCACTGAGCCACCGTGCCACCATGCCACCTACACATTTCATTCAAAATCCCAGCTGTCTTTGATTAAAATAGAGACAATTGTCCTAAAAGACACCTGTTTCTTTTAACTTTAACTGTGACATTAACAAATTGTTATGGCAAAGAGACCACTCTCGAGTCTTCAGCGATCAAATAAGCAAAGATTTTTATTCAAGTGCAAATTCAAGCAGGTCTTGAGTCTGGGAGTCTTACTCAACTCCACAAAATGTGCAGCTCCCATTTATAGCACTCAAGTTTCTTTTGCCTGTTATATAATTTCTCAATTTTCAAGACTCTCCTATTTGCTTTTACCATCATCTGCATTTTATGAAGTATCATCAGCCTCGGGTCAGTGAGTCCCTCCATTCTCCTTACTTACTACCAGTTTTCTGAGCTCTTGCCTCTTTGGCTTAATTGCTGGAAGAGTCCTTCAATACCTTGTCAACATCTTTGACTTAGTCCACCTATATCCTGGCCCTTGTGATCACCTGAAGGCTCCTTTTGATAAAACTTTCAGCGTGACCAGAGCACTCACTACTGGGTCCTGGGCAACTTGTCCTGTTAGGCTGGGGGTGAGGGGGGAGCGAAAGCAGGGACAGGTTGTTGTGGTCTTTGATATTTAACATGCAATTCCCCAGGGGCTGAATAACCAGTGAGACCTCTGCCTGCAAGTTGGAAGTTTCTCCTGGTAAAGGAGTTGGTGATCTGTAAGCAGAAGATATAGTTATTGTTCCATTTCAATCCTCCATAAAGGAATCTTGTCTTATCCATCAGGAAGCGCCACTGAGTAGGGGAGTTTTGAATTGATTTAAAGGCTTTTCTGAAAGGACTAAGTCAGAAATCACACAACACCAGGTTATAGTCCACCAGGCTTATTTGAAAACGCAAGCTTTCAGAGTTTTACTCCTTCAGGTGTTAGTCTAACATGTTGGATTTTAACCTGGTGTCGTGTGATTTCTGATCTTGTCCACCCCAGTCCAACACCAGATCCTCCACATCCTGAAAGGACTAAGCCATATTGTGCTGGCAGAATCATTACAGATGGATTTCAGAGTATTCCAGGGCCAAATGCTGAGTTTCAATACAGTATTCATGTGTGTTCATCAAAAGATCACCTGTAAAATCTGGGGAAATAAACAACCCCTGCCCAATCCACCCAGACAAGTTCCATTTCCATGTTCCTTTTGCAGAACCATCAGGAACCTGCTCACATCCTCCACTCCCCTGGCCACATACTACATGGCCATCAGTTTCCCCCCTCTCTTCTCAAACTGAAATCTGCTTGCCTTGCTGTCTTTGGTTATTTCACCTGCAGACCCATTTCCTGGTTCAGATGAGCCTATTGACTTCCTACCCCGAACACGCCCTCCCTATGTAACGGGTGGTACAGTAAAAGTACTCACCTGTTTGTTGATGTCAACATTGGATCTAGTGCTGGATATAAGGCATCATTTGTTCTGAGGAAGAGACCACTCTTGAGATTGCAAGGTTCAAGTAAGCAAACGTTTTATTCATGGATATTTGCAAGAGAGTAGGTCCCTTTAGACTGAGAACCTGAATCAGCTGCACTAAATATCCAATTCACTCAAGTTCCTGATTCCAACTACATAGTTTCTCAATTTCAAGACTCATTAGCCATCTGGCATCCTGTTTCTAGAACATTCTTGTCTGCACGTGGTATATACATAAAAACTAATATTGCCACATATAACCTGATACTGCTTTAAATCATTGACCCTCGACAAAACCTTAATAATGTGATTGATGAGACATTAACAATAGAAGCCAGACAGCCTGATAACTAACGTACAACAATGGGGAATAGCATCTACAGCCAATTTCCAATTCACAAGTCAACTGTTCCCAGCAAGTTGCAACTGGTCAAAGCCAAAATTAGTAACAAATCTGATTCCAAACGATGTCCAATTGGATTTCCCAGTTGTTTTGGGTGTTGCCAGTTCTTGCTGGTTATTCCCAGTGAAGACCAGTTTGACGTGGCTGCTTGTTTCAATTGATTTTTCCTGATTTTTCTTTCTCAAGTGAAAAACTGTGAATCCCATTTGCAGATTCAACCAAACAATGGAGGGAAACAAGAGAAAAAGTTTCAGATTTGAAATACCAATACAAATCCCTCACTGTCACTGGGCCAATATCCTGGAACTCCCTCCCTATTAGCACTCTGGCTATGGTTACACCACATAGACTAGTGATTCAAGAAGGCAGCTCAACAGCACCTTCAACTAAGGATGGACAATAAAATGCTGGTCCAGCTAGTGAAGCCCACAGCCCATGAATGAATGAAAATATTCAACAGGTTTCTCTGGTCTGACAGCCTCTAAACGTTCTACATTTTTTTAACAAAAAAGTTAATCCACATTGATTTAGTTTAAAAATGAAGAGCTGGAAAGAGATGAGAAGTATTGAGAGAGGTACAGCAATCTCAATCAAACCATGAAAAATGAACCAGAATGATGAAAGATGGGAAAAGCAAGTCCAAAATGCAAGGTTCCAAATGGAGTGCGAATGAAACAAATTAGCAGGAAAACACAACAGCAGGTTAAGAACAGAAGTGGCAAAACTTCCTGTTCGGAGCAAAACATTGCAGAGGGGCCAGGAGGAAGATGAGACTCTACAAGTTTTATAACTGCTCCAAGTCTCAGGCCACAAAGAGAGAAACAGAAATGGACTCAGCAGCTAAGGCAGTATCTGTGAAGAGAGAGAAAAGCTTTACCATTTTAATACACACAGATATGGTGGTTCATCAGTGCTGGAAGATGTAAGAGATGAACAACTTCTAAACAAAGAGACATGGAAAAGTAGGGTGAAGGGTGATTCACTTTCTCGGCCTCTCATTCGTATATTGTAAGCTACTCTTAGAAAATGCATACAAACAATTTTGATACGAGCTGTTAATAATAGCGCAAGGCAGTGACATAGTGGTTGTCACTGGAGTAGTAATCCAGAACTCAGGTTAATGCTCTGGGAATATGTGTTCGAATCCCACCAAGGCAAATATTAAATTTGAATTCCATAAACAGCTAAACCAATCTGACCGTGTAAACAGTGTTGATTGTTGTAAAAATCGAGATGGTTCTCTAATGTTCTTCAGGGAAGGAAATCTGCCATCCTCACCTGGTCTGGCCGATATGTGAGTCCAGACACACAGCAATGTGGTTAATTCCTAACTGCCTTTGAGGATGGACAATAAATGCTGGCCTTGCCAATGATGCCGACATTCCGTGAGCAAATAAAAATGTTTTGGTGTGAACGGTGTATTATTGTTAAGAGCTATCTGGAAACTGATGAAGTGCATCATATGAAGTTATAACAGTTTCATACAATAACATTGGAAACGTGAAAACACACACGGTACTTTAAGTCAATGCTGCCAGCTTTAGCTCTCTGCTTCCAAGTCACAACAGGGACTTGCCAGCTTCTGCTAATTCAGATGCCAGTCTGTCACTGACTCTGAGTAGATTGGAAATCCAGTGCCAGTGCATTGTTCACTGTGCAGTCGCTAGAGTAACGGCATCACATTGTCAAGACAATGAAGATTTATGAAATTCAACTCAGCATTTTATTGGAACATGTCTGCCAAACTTGCTCATGCTGTATGATGAACCATTACAATCCTGGACATGGGGCGCAGAGGAGTTGAACAGTGATAGGTAAATTTTGGTAGAAAGAATGTAATGGATTTTGAAGAGAAATGTGACTTTGCTTGACGAAGCTTCAAAGTAAGCAAATCCTTTCTGATGTATTTGACAAGAATTCTTTTGGTTTTCCAGAACACCATAGACATTGCCAACATCAAGGTAATTAAAAATCCCCAGAAAGTGAGTTTTTAAATAGTGTTTAAAGCTATATTCGTACAGGCCAACATTGCTAAGCGTATGATAATAAAATTCAAGGTGGGAAATACACATGGGTGAGAGGTGCAAGTACTTCTGTACGCCAACTGCCGAGTTGAAATTCTTGAGCTGCATGGGGTTAAAGTGCTTCAGAGCTCACAACTGCCTCCAGTTATAACATGGACGATGATAATAATGGATGTTAATTTGTTTTGTGGTCGAAAAAGATTGACCCAGAAGCCCCTTTAAAAGGAATAGATTATCATTGTTTGCAATAATAAAACACTTGTTGCTCACTCAACCCACCAGAAACACTTCAGATTTTCCTCCTCAATGAACCAATGAACAAAGACACGAAAATAAGTGTTGAGCAGTAGTGTGGGATAGTGTAGTATTATCTTTGCCCTCGAATAGAATAGGGGCGAGAGATTTTGTATTTGTTTGATACCTTTCATTATCCTTGGATGTCCCAAGTGCTTTACAGCCAATAAAGTAGTTTTGAAGTGTAGTCACTGTTATAATGTAGGGAGCGCAAGTTCCAATTTGAACGGAGCAAGGTTCCACAGACAGTAAGGAATAAATGGCCAGATTGTCACTTGGATACTAGTGTTGGCCAAGAAAGTTAAAAGCTCCAAGATTGTGTTCCTTGGGAAACTCCTCAGTCGTATTGAGGGCCCCAGACTTGATTGAAAGTTCAGCATTAGCATCGGGTTTTACTTTCACACCAGCGACACTGGAAAGCAGGAGGACATCTAAGTCTTGGTACTTCTTCAGATATGTGCTGTGTGGTCAATATACTCCAATGATGCTTTCTCAATCTCTTTAGACATTCTATAGCATTTACACACCACTCTACCACAGTCTATTTTCTTTCCATAGCACCATTTCCAATGAGTGAATCTCTGTCACTTGATCATACTTTATGTCTATTCTATCCTGTCAAGACAGGTCCTCCTGTTACAGGTTCAACATAGCGTATCAATAGACAATCATATTGTGCAACAGGGTGCTAATTTTCTGCAGAAATCATTTTGCATCGTCTTCAACTTACTGCTGCATAAACAGCTCCTTGGTGATTGTCTGAAAACCACCTAATTTAGTTGATCATCTTTGATTTGTCCAGCTGAGTCATAAAGTGGCACCATTTCACACAGCAAGTGTTATTTGGAGCAATATCCATCTTCTGCTTCTATTTCTCGGCGGAGTGAGTGTTCTAGAGCCCAGACAGGAGCTCAAGGAAGACGTAATGTTGCTGATATGAAGGAAGTATTTAAATGTGTCCCTGGATGGGTCTGGTGAACAATTGGACAACTTATCATCAGAGCTGTATATGAGTTATTGTATGATATTGAAGAGGGTGAGCTAACATTAAGGGCATGCCAAAATAAAAGATGTGCCTAACGGACAGAACAAGATTAAATAATTTCTCAAACCCACACACTTGGCCATGGGTCATAAGATAATGGGTAACACACTCCCACACATTTGAGATATGCTGCAGATGGCAGAGGCTCTCTGCCAGGGCTACAAACAAAGCAAAATTACCCCAAGTGTGTAAAACAAACAGAAGAATTTATATTCAATAATTTTCACTCCAGAGTCTATTGGAGGAACAAGTAACTGGACACCACAGAGACTTTAGGCTTTTCTAGTGACTCAAGTATAAAATAAAAGAACTGCTGCCAGGTCCTTCTTGATGCTTATTATCAACTGAAATAGAATCTTGCCCTCGGCTGATTTTTGTGCAGCACTGAAACGTGCAATGTAGAGAGAATGAATTAAAAAAAACTATAAGAATTGCTTCGGGAGGTTATGGTGAACCAGTTCAATTTTTGTCAACTGCTTTTTTTATTATTGCATTCAATCAGCAGCTAGTATGATACTTTAGGCAAGGATATAGCACATTAATTTCTGGTTGCTCAGATAAATCTAATCTAAAAATAGGAAGGATTTTGTTTCCATGATAATTTCTGGCTTTCTGCAGCATATGTTTCCATTTTTTTTCAATGTGTGTACTCCTTTGCCTCTTTTAGTTCCATCTGAATTCTCTGTTGCTGCAGAGGACAAATTTACTGTGACATGTCAAGTCTTGTTAGTGGCAAAATAAAATATGATTTATCATCCGACAAGAGTGGAGTTATAAAGTCTTCACATGTAGAATTCTGGCCTCTGGATTTCCATGGTTTAGAGCCATATCAGTCTGCACAACTGAGGAGCCTATTTCACAATATTGATGCAACAGGCCAAGAGGGTAATCTAAACATTGTTTGTTAATAAAATGTGACATCGGAAAATCAAACCATTTTCATCTAATGATTGAGTTTTGTTTTGAGATCTCTATTTAAACAAACTTAACATTGGTTCATTTCAGAAAAATAATTACATTTTTGCAACTGTCTGATTAATTAGAACATGATGGAATCTACTAAAAATAGTATGCTTCCAAACCTGGGCAGTGATGTGTGTTAGATCACCATTTATTTACCTCTGGAACGAGAGTTCATGTCCACATCTCATTAATGAGATGGAAATATTCTCTTTTTTTCCTGTCATGCACACATAATTAGAAAGGTCCAAAATGAACCCAGAGGAAACAGCCTATCAAAAAAATACTTGGGAATAAATGCATTCAGCAGACCGGAGTGTCATTTTGAAGTGTGTTAGTCGAGACACACTCGTACGCACCATTCGCAAGTTTAACTGTTTTTTCCTTCTGGTAAATGGGCCTGGCCAATTGATTTCTAAGTACAATACTGTCAATAATTATGCTAGCTCATTTGAAGAAAATATGTAATCACAAGATCTGAACCTTTATTGGAGAGGGAGATACCCAGTGAAATATTTTAATATCAATTTTTCATTGATCCCCCGAACTCTAAGCCTTTCATGCAGTTAGAAATTGAGTGAAGTTGAGGTACCAACGACATTAAGATGGCTTAGTCCTCAAGCATTCATAAGCTATTTATAGTCCTTTTGATTAGTGCACTTGACACCTTGGACCATCAGGAAATGTGCAAAATGCAGAGCTGGGTAACCATCTATCAGAGCAAATCATAATTTTGTGGCAAAGGACAAATGTTAGCATCACTAATGGTCGCATCTGAATTGTAAATCATTTTTTCAGGTGCTGAAGGTGCTAACGTCTTCTTGTTTCACTTCGTATCTCCACATTTCACAGTTTTTGTATTTCTACCTTTAGAGTACAGGAATGCATTATACAGTGAGACACAAACTGAATGCTTGCTCATCGTTAAGGACCAGAAATGAATACCCACTGAACAATTGAGATTTGGTATCCACCATTTATCTATTAAAGGTTTCAAAGATATTGTATTTTATTCCTGCGGCACATGTGCAAAGTAAAACATTTCCATCATCTCTGCTCTCTCACAGTTGCCTTTGACATTCTACTGCTAAAAATATTTAACCATTTTTCTCTTTAAAAATGTGATGGTCTCAGCCTCGATCCCTTTCTGGGTGAAATACTTCATTTTGAAGCAAACGTCTGCACAAATTTATCCTAACCTTTCTCTTAATCTTAGACAATCATAACCAGGAAATAATCTTTCCATACTCGTCATCATAACTCTTCATTAATGTACAGATAATTATGAAACCATCATTTGGCCTTCTCCAAAGTCGTGAAAACTCAGGGCATCTCCAAGAATCTCTTCATTATTATCGTTCCAAGGATTAATTTAGTGATCCAAGTTCTGCTCTCCTGCCAAATCCAGTGATGAATGACGGTGAACAATGAAACAATTAACAGAAGGTTGCGGCTCCACAAAGACTCCCATACTCAATGATGGGGGAGCCTAGCTCATCTGTGCAAAAGACTGGACTGAAACAATTACAGCCATTTTCAGGCAGAAGTGACGCTGATCCATCTCAGCTTCTTCCTAAGGTCCCCACCATCCCCAGTCTTCCTCCAAATTGATTCACTCCATGCGATATCAATAAACAGCTTAAAAACCCTGTATACTATAAGGGTATCGGTCGTGACAACAGTCTAGCAAATTTACTGAAGACTGTGGCTCCAGGACTAATCATGCCCATGGTCAAACTATTCCAGTACAGTCACAACACTGGTACCTAGCCTCTTTAATGTGGAAAATTACATAGCATTGTCCTGTACACAAGAAGCAGTACAAATCTAACCTGGTTAATAACTGCCCTATCAGTCTATTGATCATCAGGAAATGATGGAAGGGATCATCAACAGTGCTGTCAAATGGCACTTGAAAAGGAATGCACTAAAGTGCATTTTGGCTTACGCCAGGGCCATTTGGTTCCTAACCTCATTAAAACCTTCGTCCAAAAATGGACAAAAGAGCTGAACTGCAGGTTAGAGTGACAACTCTTGCCATCAAGGCAGCATTTGACTGAATGTGATGTCAAGGAGTCCTAGCAAAACTATTGTCAATGGGAATCAGGGAGTCATACCAAGCAGAAAGGAAGATGTTTGTGGTTTTTGGAGGTCAGTCATCACTGTTTCAGGGTGTCTCTACAGGAATTCCTCAAAGTAGCAATTTTGACTCAACCATCTTCACCTGCTTCATCAATGACATTTCCTTCATGATAAAGTCAGAAGTGAGGATGTTTACTGATGGTTGCACAGTGTTCAGCACCTTTCACAACTCTTCAAATACTGAAGCAGCTCGTGCTGTTCACTTGCCCAGCTCCAACAACACTCAAGAAGCTTGACATCATTCAGGAAAAAGCAATCCATTTGATTGGCATGCCATCCATCTATATCCACTTTCAGTCTGTTTACCACCAACATAGTAGAGGCAGTGTGTGCCATCTACAAAATACAGTAACTCACCAAAATGACCTCTTGATACATCTTCTAAACCTGCAATCTCCACCATCTTGAAAGACAAGGGTAGTAGATGCATGGGTGTACAATTACCTCTGACTCCCCCTCCAAGCCACACACAGCCCTGAGATGGAAATTTACCAGCACCCCTTCATTGTCACTGGGTCCCTGAGAACACCTTGGGTGCACCTACACCTGAAGAGCTGCAGCAGCGTGTGAAGGTAGCTCACCACCACCTTCTCAAGGGTAATTAGGGATGGGCAATAAATATTGGTCCAGATAGTGACACCCACATCCTGTGAATTAATAAAATAAATATATTGTGTACCGTTATTTGCTTTGATTTTTTTATATAATGGGGACCAAGAAGTGCAGACGTGCTTAATATAGATTTATTGAGGCTTTAAATTGAAACTTGTCTGAACAAATAACTTATCAGAATATAATAGGCATTGATGTCAAATTCTTAAGCTTTCAGAAACGCTTTCCTTATCTTCCAGTAATCAACCTTGTAGCTTTTTCTCTGGAATTTCTCCATAATGTCGTATAAGACAAATGTATATGTTAGTGATACGACGATATGTAACAAGATGTAGGATCAACATATACTATCAAGACTCTGAGATGAGAGGATAAAATAACTGTACTAGAAAGCTCTGACACGAAGATCAGAATTATCTATAATAGTCTGTAAGTAAGAGTTTTTTGGAACTCCAGAGAGTCAGACAGCGGTCTCTGATTTAAGGCAGTGACTCAGTTGCAGCAGACTCATAGCAGTGACAGTACAGTCTAAGAGAGTAGTCTCACAATACTCCAGGATCGAACCCTGACACTCAACCCTCATAGCAGCAGAATCCATGAGGATTGATCAACAAAGTGTTGTACCTGCTTCATAAGCTAATTGTTCTGAATGTGTTAATTTTTCATGTTATGTTGAGCTCCACCAAACCTGAAGATGTCTCACAACCTTGATGGGCAGTGTGTTCTGGAAATCGAGCTCCTCATGGTCCTAAATAATGCCTGTCAAGTTAATATAAACTGTACCTATTTTGATCAAACAATGGACTTTGTTAAGCCAGACAAGTGCCTTTTCTGTTCAGACTCACCAGTGGTCTGTCTTCTGCTACTAATAATTAGATAGGCCTTAGAATTAGCTTAGAGGAAGGTGGATTGGTGGTAGTGAACTACCGAAACCAGTTTACAACAGTATCCATGGTGCCAGCACAAACCACAATACACTCCAGTTCTGATTGCAACATACTGACATTGTTGTATTATAAGTCAATTCCTATAGCTTTGAAAAGCAGTTAAAGACCTTACAAACAAACAAAAAACTTAAAGAAATAACTATAGGGTTTAAAACTATGCATCTGAAAAGCCTTGTAATAATGCTGTGTGAATATTGAAGTATAAACCAATCGTTTTGCTATGCTATTCCTCCTTCAACAATTCAACCAAGGCATTAGTCAATAGTTCTTAATGAATCAGAGCCACTGTTCAATAGGACATTATGAAACATCCAAGATTTGTATTTTAATATTCACATGGCACAATTTGGAGACCAATATACAAAGATTGGCTCTCTTTTATGATTCCTCTGGGAGGAAGGCATTCATGTAATGTCGATCTGCCTCTTCATAAATGAGCTCTTAAAACACAGCTTTGGAATGGTTCGTTAAAAATTTACACAGACGTCAGTGACTTCCTCATTGAAAATGGAATCATCTTTATAATTGAGAATTTTTCTAATTTTATGTAATTGCTTTCAGATTACTGGAGAGTTGGTATCTTGAGTTAGCAACTTGCTTATGACATTTTTACCTTTATGTCAAATCCTTCACGTTAAAACCTTTGCCTACCTCATTACATTAGGATATTGTAAGTGCTTTGTGGACCTTATTAAATTCCTGTTGTGTGTGGCAGATACTGTGATCCATTTTTGTCAGCTTGTGTTGCTGCACAGAACAGAAGATCCGAAGGCTAAATTTGGTTTGTTGCATTCATTATTATAAGGGCAACAATGCACATTTTAATTATTCAGAATGGCTATTTCTCCCAAATGTGTTTAAGTATTAAAATGATATTCCAAGCATGATAATCTGTTACTTATTCAGCTTGTATTTTCTATTAGACTTGGTTAAAAATTCTGCATCATTAAAGAAGTACATGAATCTGGGTCCATCATTGTGTGCTGCTGCACCTATCCAGTCGTAAATGGGTCACTAAGAAGCTCCTCATTTTTTTGTCCCTTGAAATGATCAGATAGAAGTATTATGGCCTCTCGGATCAAACATTTTGAATTAATCCTTTAAAAGCTATCTTTCTGCAATAGAGATTTAGCTAGGGATAGTGATTAAACAAAAATGTGAGGGGCACTCATTCTCTGATGCATTCTCCATTGCAACAACTCAATAAATCAGAATCAACTTGTGAAGCAATCAGCACCCATTTCCCACGTACTATAAATTGTCATATCCTTCTGAAATTTGCATATTCTTCTATCTGTCCTGATGAGTGCAAGACAATGCTTCAACAGTTTGTCTTTTTTTTTTCTAGTGCTGTCTTGCCAACTGATTATGGAGAGTGATGTATTGAGTGCCAGAATTTGAGAAGGAACAATTTCTTCGATAAGTGTACAGCCTGCTCAGGCCAGTAACTCGCACATGCAAGTTGAGAATGTAAACCTTGCAGGTTATTTTGCACCTCTCCCTATTGGTTGGGTATATTTATATCCACAGTGTCTCAGGAAAATAAACATTGTGAAAAGAGAAATTGTAAAATGACAGGGCTAGGTATGAATTGTTTCTTCCCTTTTACTTCTTACTCTACCTAATAAAATTTAATATCAGATATCTTGCTCAACATTCTGCAAGAACAGACTGTGGATATGGCTTTAGTAGCAACTCATATTTTGCTGTAAATCAGATTGATTTACAGCATCCGCAGTTCTTTTGGTTTTTATTTCATATTTTGCTGTTCCTATTCATGCATTTGTCAATCACCGTATTCAATTATTATTCAATCGCTATTAGTAGCAGCGGACACTGGAGAAGTAACATTTCCAATCTTTCTGGATTAAACAGGAATTTCCTGGAATCAGAGGGTACATGGTGTGAGCTGTGCTTCCTGTAGTCCTGGAGATCATCACTGCCCCAGGAGCAGAACTTTATCCTCTGAGGTGGAAGTGGAAAGACAACTTATTAGGTGGGGAATTGACATAACGGAACCCTGGGCAGGAAACACATGCTTGCGCCGTACCAATTGAGATCCTTAACTATCACACTAAGTGGTTGGATCCCACACTTGGGGAATAAAGCAGCTTCAGGCAGGCCTGCAACAAGCTTGCACAATTGGCTAGGTAGAAACTGCTGTTAGATACTTTAATCGACCTGTTCTCACACGTCTGGAGCAGGTTAGACTTGAAACCAGACCTTCTTGCCCAGAGGCAAGGATACTATCACTGAGACGCAAGAAGCCCTAGTGCTGATGTATTCTCTATGTCATGACTTTAACTCTTGTCACACAAAGGTAGACTACATTCTTACTGAGAACAAGTATTAAACGGTTTATTCTTAGAGCACTTTTAGTATCTCAGTGGGAAGTTCAGACTATATTGGTTGGCAAGGTTTGCAAGTAGCATGTAAGTAGTTTACATTGTTCTCTTGAATATAAATCCCCAGTTCATTAAAGAGTTAGTGCATAAAGCGGAACGCTCCAAAGAATGACATCCGTTTGTCAAGTTGACAAGTTGTGTCGCATCCGGGCAAACGTGTTCAATGCATTATATATTTTTTAAAATTCTTATGTTTGGAGATACTGGAGATAATGCTGCAATATTGTCTTTATAACAGAAAATGTGAGATCACATTGTCTTTATCAAGAAAAATCTTGCAAGGGTTGTTAATTTTACCTTCTCAATCTTCTGAGTAACAAACATAGCCTAAAAACACATATCTTACTCTAAGCGCCAGTGTTTGTGTTTAGTTTCTAAACGTCATCTCTGTGAGTGATCATGTGATCTCAAAACTGAGAGTATGTTTGAATTCCAGAAAGTGAAATAACTTATGGGTGGACTACTAACTGTCTGAGTTTGGAACAATTTGATTCAGTCCCATTTTTGCATCAACTCATTGAAATTTTTAAAGAAACCAGATATTTTGCCTGTTATCAAGTTACATTAGTTGTGGTTGCACTGTAGAACAGACTTGAACATTCTGAAAAGAAAGACAGTTGCAGAACTTTTTTTTAATCTGGCATTCATCAGGGGTCAGCATAGACGAATTGGACCAAACGGTCTGTTTCCATGCTGTACGTCTCTATGACTCCATGACAAACACAAGAATGTCAAATTTCAACTGGCTGTAATAATTTGTACTGCAGGAGAAAAGGATATTGATTGGTTGATACGTCAATATGATGAGTATTGGAGAGACTAATGGATTGTAGGTTCTCAGTACTTGGTTATCAATGTACAGCTGTGATTTTTTACCAAGTAAGTGGAAAAGATGCAGCATCTGTAGGCCTATGGGGAGTGCCCAGTATTTCAGCCCACTACACTTGCTGTCTATGCCAGGTTGATTACATGTACGATGGAATTTTGTCTGAAGTCCTTGGCATCATTCAGACACAATAGTTGCAATAATAGATCACAAAAATTTCGACTGCATTTGGCAACAAATGAATGAATGCCACAGCATAATATGTAAACCCAGGAACACAGTTTCTCTTTAGTATATCCTATCCAGTTCCGTCAAGTTATATTTTTTTCTTATGCAACTTAAGTGGAAGAAAATGCTTATTTCAAAATATCACATGACCCCATAATATGACCTTGATCCCACAGGTGACCCATATGTCCTCATGCATGAATCACAAAAGGTTGGTTTGCAGGTAAAGCAAATGATTAGGAAGGCAAATGGAATATTGGTATTTATTGCACACGGAATGTAATGTGAAAGTAGGGAGGTTTTACTACAGTGTCTTGATAAGACCACATATGGAGTACTGTGTACATTTTGGTCATTATATTGAAGAATAGTTTAATTATACTGGAAGAAATTCAGAGAGGGTTCACTTGAATCATTCCTTGGATTAAGGGCTAATCTTATCATGAAAGGTTGAACAAGTTGGGCATATAACCACTGGAGTTTAGAAGAATGAGAGGCAATATTATTGAGACTTTCAGCTCATAAGAAGTTTTGATAGGGCTGTCATAGGGAATATGTTTCCTCTGATGGCAGAGATTGGAATTATTGGAAGCAGTTTTAGCAATTTGAGATCTTTCGTTTGAAAGCCATGGAGATTAGAATATTAAATTTATTCAAGGCTGAGGTAGGCAGATTTTTAGTAGAAAAGGGAGTCAAGGGTTATAGGGGAAGAGAAGAAAGTGGATTTGAAACCACAACCAAAATAAACAGAAAAAGATAGTGCTGGAGAAACTCAGCAGGTCTGGCAGCATCTGCAAAGACTGAAACAGTGTTAATGTTTTGAGTCTGATATGCCACCTCTTCGGAACAGAAGAGAGGTAGAGAAACGATAGTGTTAATGCTGTTGAAAAAGTGAGGACAAAATGGAACTGATCAGCAAGTGGTTAGTGTCAGGGAGATTAAAGATCAAAAGTGCTGTAGAACAAAAGACTAAATTAGAGGCAATGCTTATGGAAGGGGGGAGAATTTTTAAAAAAAGGCATAGATTCAGAACAACAGAATAAAGGTAAGTTCTGCTGAAAGTAACAACATAATAAACAAGATACAAACACTTGTGGGGGGGGGGGGGGAGGGGGGAGAAGTAATAACAAAATGGAGGACAAAGTTCAGGACCTGAAGTTGTTGGTCGAACTCAATTCTGAGTTCAGATGATTGCAAAGTATCTTGGTAGAAAATGAGGTGCTCTTCCTCCACTGATATATGGGCCTCTTTGGAATATTGCAACAGGCTAAGGATGGAAATATTAGCATGAGAGAAAGATCGTGAATTGAAATGATAATCGATTGCAAACTTGGGGTCATGCTTGTAAATTGAATGGAAATGTTCAGCAAAGCTATTACCCAGTCTCTGCTTAAACACTTCATTGTAGAGCAGTTAGCAGTGAATACAAGAGTGTAGATTGAAAGAAGCAAATCACTGCTTCAGCCGGAAAGAGTGTTTAGGACCTTGAATAGTGAGGGGAGAGGAGGTAAAAGTGCTAGTGTTACCCCACCTGTGGTTACATAGGTTAGGTTTCATAGAAGGGCGATGAGGTTTTGCGGTGATAGAGGAGTGAACCAGGGTGTTGTGAACGAATGAATCCTTTCAGTGTGCTGACAGGCGAGGGGAAAATGTGTTCAGTGATGGCACTGTGATCCTCTGGTTATGGAGTTTTGTGGGGTGGAAGTGAGGACCAGGAGAACCGTATTGTGGTTCTCAGAGACAGGGGAAGGGGGGAGCAGAAGTGTAGAGTGTAGTTGGATTTGGCTGGGAACCCTGTCCACCACAGTGTGGGGATAAAGGAAGCCATATCAAAGCACCATTGTGGAAGGTGGCATCATCGGAGCAGGTATGATGGAGATGGAGAAACTGGGAGAATCGAATTGAGGCCTTATAGGAAGCAGCATGTAGGGATGTGCAGGTGAGGTAGTAGCGGGATCCAGTGAGTTTATAATGAATATTAGTGGACAGCCTAGGGCAGAGACAAAGTGAGGCCAGGTGATGGTGAGTAAAGAGTTTAAACAGGAAAACAAATTGATGAATTTTTCCAGTTCCAGACAAGATCAGGAAGTGCCACTGATACAGTCAGTGAAGTATTGAAAAAGAGGTTGTGTAAGTGAGACTCAGTAGGATTGTACCAAGACACGTTTCATCCATTTTTAAATGTTACATTACTGCATGAGTCACTTTAAACCCAGAAGGAGATAAAAACAGCTCTAAAAAAGACTGAGCAATTATTGAATGGTACAGTTTAATTTTGCTACAAAGTTAGAATGATTTGTTTTTACACGTAGAGGTCTTGAGAGTCAGAATACTTTACCAGAGACTTATATTTAAGAGGAATTAAGCAACATTTAGGAAAGATTTGAAAGGAAATATTGAAAGTTATGTAGAAACATAAGAGAACCAAAATTAAAATAAATAGTTCCTGTAGGGCTAGGTTCACAGAGACAGACACACAGGCCAAGTGATCTCTTCAGAGACTTTTGCAGATAGGAGGTTTTTTTTTTCTGACTTTACAGTGTTACATATTCACCTACATGTGTATAGGTGCAATACATAATTAATTTCTCATTTCTGATCTTGGGCAGTACACAGTCAAATTTCTAACAAGTACAGATGCCAAATGAGCCCTGTAATTTGCACAAGCCTGATATTGAATTTATCTGATAAAAACGCATGAATATACAGAATTGAATTGTATTAATGTAAAGCATTCACCAAATAAATATTAACAATTGATTTATTGATTATCATTTATATTCTGGACAAAAGTATTCATTTTATTTATTTCCAGGATGTGATGTCACAATTATGCCCTTGCCAAGGTGCCTTGAAAATGTGGTGGTCTGGGAGCTGGTACTCAAGGCTGTGGGCACCGTTACCATTGGCATCAGGGACAGCAATGTTCTGTAAGAGTGGAATTGCTTTCATGTTAAATATCTTGCGGATCATTGTTCCCTGCTTTCATTCATATTGAAATATTAATTAAATACTGGCTAAAACCACTTGGTAATAGGTTGTTTTTATTTCAGAGATAATCTGTAGTTAATAGAAATTCAGAGCAAGGCAGAACATTTCTTGGCAGCTGATGTTGTTTATTAGGATTCAAGTGTAACAGCTATGAATAACTGCTGGCTCAATATGCCACTTATATTTTACAAAACTATAATATTTGTACAGGAATTGTACATGATCTGTAAATATGCTACTCCTTTCTGAGATGCTCAATTAATTTCTAACAATTTGTCTTCTTCACGTACACTGGTCCTATGATTCATATGAGTAATGCAGTATGCACAATAAGGGCAAAGGGTGGCAGACAATGCAGATGGTAGGATTCAGGGCTTGATTTCCTTTCTTTTTTTTGGTGATAGTGGAAGTTCATTGAAAAGCTTATTGGAAATATTTGCAGGGAATGCTGGAGGTACTCAGCAGGTCTGGCAATGTGAGTGGAGAGAGAAACAGGGTTAACATTTTGAGTCTGGTATGACTTCTTAAGAACTGCTGAAGACGAGTCATACCAGACCCAAATCATTAACTCTGTTTCTCTCTCCATACATGCTACCAGACCTGCTGAGTTTTTTCTAGCAATCTCTCTGTTTGTTTCAAATTTCCAACATCTGTTGTTTGTTTCAGATTTCCAACATCTGTAGTATTTTGATTTTGTTTTAAGCATTTCCTTTTAAAATTGATAGGGCATGGAAGTAATTTTTTTTAAAAGGTGACGTTGCTTTTTTATTGTAGAAAACCTTTGCCATTCTCACTCTAATTAATAAATACATGCACAACAAAACTGCAGGGGCCTAAACTAGATGAGTAGTAACTCCTAAATTGTGTACTTATCTGTACAACTAGTCACTAGAACTAACAAGATACTTGCAATGCAGGACTATATAGTGAGCTTTTAAAATAACATAGAAATAAATCACTTTGCAATTTATCAACTAGCATTTCAGCCTGTACGTCTGACTGTAAAAGGGCATGCACCAAGGATATTACATAACTACATCTGATGTTTTCATTGGCAAACCATAGTAAAAGTTGCCCATGTGATGTATTCCTTTTGATAAGACATTCAAGCTAATCTTTGGTTTCTGTCTATACTGGGCCCAAAGTCTGCCAAGTGACTATGCCAGCTGTTTATTGGTGCTGGGTGTGAAGCCTGAGACATTTTGAGAATCTGGCCTCATTAACATGCAGCTGGCAATCTCTGGGCATTGTACTTTAAGTTACCAGGTTATGGCGAGGCTAGAAATACAGTTGACCCCTTATACTCGTTGTGGAGAGGGAGGTGCAGCTGGACAAGCTAGCCCCCAGTGGATTGGACTCATAATAAAGACCATTTTATGGTCAGCTTCCCACAGTTGCTTTAAGGTTCACTGGCTACTACACTAAACACCATTCTAAATGGGTGCAGCATGCATGGTGAGCAATCTGCTCCAATGTGTAACTGAAAAATTGCAGTTGTGGGTCCTATAGTTAACATTAGGTGCTGATTGCTGATTTGCATACTTGAGCTGCTACCCAATTTACTAAACCATCTAATACTGATATCAGCTAGACCACAGGCATAAATGAGGGTCAGTGTGGATTTGTTGGGCTGAAGGACCTGTTTCCACACTGTAGGGATTCTACGATCTTTCTATAATAAATGTATATTTAGGAGATATCAATTGTGATTATAAAATACTCAATTGTGAGTTGCTCTATCCACAGATGGGATGTCATCATTAATTTATCGGGGTTTGTTAAATAAGTACACATGGAACAGTATACCATTTCCATCTTAAATCATCAAAGGCTTTTGAAGACCAATAAAGTCAATGACAAGAGAAATGAGTAGCAGAATTAATTGAAAAATCATCAATCAAATATTTTGGCTCAGAAGTTTCTTACATTCTGCAAAGCTTATGGAATTTAAGTTTTAAAAAAATGAAGTTTTCTTCAATTAACTGTATATAGCTTTAAAGTTATGCTAGATTAAGGTTCTTGCCGAAGCATTTGATATATTAAATGCCATTACCTGCTATATGAATAATAGCACAATTCTTTCAAGAATAAATTATTTTTAGTTCTATGTTTTTAGAATTAACTTCTGTTTCTGCTTTCTTCCTCGCCCAATTCTTAGGTAGTCTGATATGAAAGCACAATTCTTACAAATAAAATTCTAGTTGCTTTGATTGTGGAGAGTTTTTTCTGGCATATACAAATGGTTTCCAATGAAACTGAGGATCCTAGTGTGCTGTGTCACAGGAGGTGCTGGAAGAAAGCCAACAATTCACTACTTCACATGCCAGCTGGCTTGTACACATTAGCTGAGCAACATGTACACCCAGCATAGCAGAGGGCCTGATACTTCATTTGAAAACTGCAATGTCGTTGGAATCAGTATTTATTCGATTTACATTTTGAAACTTTGCCAAAAGCTGCAAAAGGAAACTGGACCTGATCATAATCTGGACAAATTTTGTGATTTTACAATAAGCTCCTTTCCTTTCTGCATTATTAATATGGCCAGACAGATTGGCTAACAATCTGCAAACACTTCCAACATATGCCAATGGCAGGTGCTAAGAGTGGGATGGATTCCTGAAAAGCCATGTGATGGAAAGGAATTTGGAGCCTTGACCACCACTATCAAAACCTCCAGACTACAATATGCATGTTTAAATGTGCGTTGCCACAGCAACTTGGTCTTCCTGAATGCTCTATAACACTGCCACGACAACTCCTTGCAGCTCAGTCTTTGTACCATGAGAATCTGTGAAGTGCATGTTCTTTTTATTAAAATTTGATCGGACTATCCATTTCTCATCAAACCTGAATTTCTCAGCTGCATTGGTCATCGCTCAGCACAGGAATAATTGTGTAATTGTAAAGGCCGAGATACATTATATGGAGCACCTGATACTTAATGCCACTGACTGTAGTGGAACCGAATATCTAGTGCTAAATATAACAAGTGGCCAATCTGGAATGTCTGTTCTGTGCTGGTGCCCAAAACCCACTTTTACCCAGTTATCAGCAGTTCCTATAAGTTGCACAGCTGCGTGCATACACAGTTACTCCAAGGATTTGAACGAGACAATCAGCTTTTGCTGACACTATTCACGCAGTGACCTCCAGTTCTAGTAGTCGCTGCCACACATGCAAATCAGGAGTGTGTGCAGAGGAAACAAACTTACAAGGAGCACTTCTGTTGACTATGACCTGTCAGTGCGCTTATCCAGTACTGATGCAAGCTTTTGAATCCTGGCCTATTCTTTTTGAGCCACATATTTTCTGTCGGTCCCATATCGTAGCCAAGGTAGGTGTAGAGTCATAGAGCACAGAAACAGACCCTTAGGTTCACCTGCCTGCGCTTGACTCATATCCTTCCAAATATTTCCTAATCATGTACTTATCCAAATGTCTGTTAAATGTTGTAACTGTACCTGTATCCACCACTTCTTCTGGAAGTTCATTCCACATGCAAACCACTCTCTGTGTAAAAACATTGCCCCTCATGTATTTTTCAAATCTTTCTTCTTTCACCTTAAAAAATATGCCCCTTAGTCTTGAAATCCCCCACCCCAAGGAAAAGACACCTGTCATTCACCTTATGTATATCCCTTGTTATTTTATAAACCTCTGTAAGGTCACCTCTCAACCTCCTATGCTCCAGGAAAAACAGTCCCAGCCTATCCAGCGTCTCTTTATAACTCAAACTCTCCATTCCAGCAACGGACCTGGTAGATCTCTCTCCAGATGAATAATATTCTTCCTACATCAGGGAGACAAGAACTGAACACCGTACTCCAGAAGAGGCCTTATCAACATACTGTACAACCTCAACATAACGTCCCAACTCCTATACTCAAAGTAGAAGAGAAACTAATACTGCAAAGATTTTGGATCTTTCTGTGTGCAAATTGGCTGCCAGGTTATTTACATTGCAATAGCAACTACACTTCAAAAAATACTCATGGCTGTAAAGACTTTAAGGTATTCTGCAATCTCAAAATTGCTATCTGAATGCAAGCGTTTTTTTCTCTTTGCAAAGTAGTACATAGCTGTGGAATTGTTAATGAAGCATTTGTGAAGGAGCTGGATGCTAATTCCATCAAATCACAGATTAATTTAAATACCACCTATGGAATTCAGGACACTGTGTCATTCGTCAAGAGAATGTGTAAGAGCAAATTGTCCCTGGGAGCAGTTTTGAAGTGTGGAAACTGGCCGTAAAGCAGAGATGTTGGCACTATGTCAAAGAATTGATGATGAAAATCTTGTATTAAGTTTAGTTTAGAGTTTTAAGTTGGATTGCACTGTGTAATCTTAAATTGTGGACAAATATCATGACCTTGATATTAACACTATTCACCCTGCACAATAGGAAGGAGAGGGTCCCAGGTGTTTAAAAAGAGAAAGTACAACAAGCACCATGTAATATTGGCCATCTGAGTATCCTGCGTAGTACCTGTGAATATTAATTAACATCGTTAGTTTGGACTCCCAGAGTGTATTTGGAAGCTTGAAAACTGGACCTCTTCTGGCTCTTGAAGATTGTCTAACATTGCAAGGTTTTGTTTGGCTCCCTATACCCCTGTATCAATGCCCTCCTCTCTCAGTCCTCCCAAGCTAGGCCTCTTGAATATCTCAGTCTATGGGTTTCTCCTTCCCCCTCCCCTAACTCGTACCCCCTCCTCACCCTATTTTAACACTCTGAGAACCAGCAACGTTTTAACAGTACATGAGTACTGCAACCTACAGCCATATTGGTCTGGAAATACCCTATGTTGTAAATGAAGTAGACTTAGCCCTGGTTAATACTTGGGTGGAAGACTACCCAGAGATACCAGGTAGGTTTAATGGCTGTTGAGATCTAGTTGTAGTGTCATTGTCTGGGTTCCAGAGTGTCCAAGTCCAGGATCTGCCTGGAATGGAAGCATGTCAAAGCACACTGAACAGGTTGATTTAAAAGTATTTTATACTAGTACTGCACTCCCACACTCTGCCTCTACCTATACAATTAGTTAGTGAAAGTTACAGTACTGCAGCTTAGATTGGACTCGCTTGTTCACCTAATGGGTTACCAGCATCCTTGCCTAGATTGACTCCCTTCCCTGATGGGGGGTGCGGTGAAGGTGGAGGTGGAGGTGGAGGTGAAGTGAATTTGGGGCAAATTTGGACGCAAGCAGCAGAATTTTGGAATATGGAAAATTGAACAGGCATTCTTTAGAAAAATCAAGTACCTCGATGTCAAGAGATGATCTCTCACTATTTCGCTAACACTGGCCTGATGAGAGAGCCACAATTTAAAATGCCCAGACACTCAAAGGATATTACAGTATTTACATTAAAAATAAATGGGCTAGAAGAACAACCCTGTAGTTGGAAGAGGTCTTTTACATTTAATCTTGCTCTGACTTGACTTGGAACGCAACTAAAGGTAAAGAAAAAATTCACTCTATTGGCTGCATATTATTCTCATCCGATATTAGTTTGAGACTCGCAGTATAACCCCATCCTGCAGAGATAATAATGGATCAGTTAAGTGCTGCCTGTAAATGTAGTCTCTGTTAGTTCTTCCAATTAGCAGTAATCGCTCTTGTACCTTGTGTTTATCCGTGCAAATGTCCATTTTCACCAAAATCTCTCGATGAGAAATACTTTTTTCTTTACTAACAGATGTAAAGATTTGAGTAAGAGAATTGCCAAACTCTGTGCTCCCTTAATTGTGTTCCCACCAGTATTCATAGGAATATGTTGACTGTGAAGAGTTTAATTGCAGAGATTCTTATTCCAACTATTGAAAGCTCACATTTCCTGCTTGTAGCTACTTGTAACTAGGAAGTGAGGTGCTTTGTTTAGATAAGTGGATTGAGGCAGCAAGTAGGTCATTCAGGCATATGTGGGAGATGTACAGTTTAATAGTGAGATCTACAGCAGCAAAATTGTTATAGCTTTCAAGGAATACTGAATTCTGACAATACTGAGTATTTTTCAGTTTTGAAGAAGGGTCATGGGACCCATAATTTTAACTCTGATTTCTCTTCACAAATGCTGCCAGACCTATTAAGTTTTCCTTGCAGTTTCTATTCTTGTTTCTTGAATTCTGACATCTGCAGTTCTTTGTTATTTTATGTTTAGTTCACCTATTGGGCTAATGCCTGTGTTTTGTGCATTCAAAATGTGATGGGAAGATTTTGCTTTCCAAATGGTAGGGCAGGATTGATTTGATATTTTGTAAAATATCCACAACATGGATACTTACTTTCTAATATTTATATTTAAACAAGCTTAAAAATTTAAATTAGCATTCATTTAGTTGCTTCACTTGAGTCACTGAATATATTCAAGTGAGTTATAACTTTTTTAGATATTAAAGGTATCAAAGATTGTGGAGAGAAGCAGGAATATAATGTTCAGATAGAAAATCAACCATGTATGGGGAACAGGCTTGAAGGCTGAATGGCCAACTCCTGTGCCTACTTTGTATGTCTGTGTCTTCACTCAATTTGTTTTTATCATATTTTTTACTTGATAAAATATAATGAATAGAATACATGTAAAAATTGCATCATTTTTGGTGCTTCTGGTTTGCTAGCCATGGTATGATCGTGCCCCTTATTTTGCTTATATTTGTGGTGTTTTGGTGTTTAGCACCTCATTTTGGTGTTTAGTTTTGTAAAGATGAGCAATTTCTGGTGTCCTGTAAAGCTTCTGCTAGAAAGTGTGATGTACAGTCCATTGTGATTATCAGATCATTTGATGCTACCAATTTTGAATGTGTTTACTAGGCAGTTTATTTTTCCAATGAGCGTACAATCAAGTATATCTATTTAACCTACACGGTTTCCATCAGCCAGGATTCTGGTTTGCTACTGTGATAGATGATGGCTTCAGTGGGACAATTGTTGTGCATATTATTTAGCTGACAGTATATGTTTGGAAAAGCTGAAACCGATATTGAATGTCAGCTATAGCAGTATTGATATTATTCAGCAACATCTTTTAGGGATGGTTTTGAAAGCACAGAGATGATTATAAAGTGATCTACTATAACTGTTCAAAATTATAAATGGAAACAGGCTGCTTCTGTTAATTGATGGATTAAGGATAAGGGGCATTATTTGTAAAATTGAAAATAAGGTGTTTAGGATATGGAGAAGGAGAAGGTTTTCAGCACTGTGAACAAGAGTTAGCAATTATAACAGGCTTTGATGATTAAAACAGAGCCCACATTGACCATGAAGAGTACGTTAAATAGGCAGTTGAAGAAAAAAGGTCTTTAATAAAGTAATGCGTACATAGAACAAGGATTATTTCACACATGGATTAAGACAAACTCATGAGGAGAATAGGCTGTTTCCAACTTGCAATATCTGTATAATAACTACACATATAGGTACTACAATGGAGACTGATTCTGATTAAGTCAAAGCAATCATTTCAACTTTGAATAATTGATTGCTGAGATTATCTTTGGAATATTAAGTACAGTTTTGACCACTCAAGCTTCAGTGGCAGAATCTTACCAGAAATCAGCTAAGTGTCATTTTTGTTCAGTTTCTTTTTGCGAGGCCCAGCGAGATCTCACAAGCTACGACCCAACCGTGTCTCATTAACTCGGGACCATGCTCCACCAGTGCCATATTTAAAAGGCCTTTGGGTATCCAGTTGAGTGCTGTCAATCGGAGTGGTCCTGCATGGGTTTGTAACATTTACACTGGACATGACAGATAAGGAGAATTGGTTCTCCCCTTTGTGGAAGGGGTCCTGGAGGTCTGGTGGGCTGGGTGGTGTAGAGGAAGGATGTTCTGTTCCCCAGTACTGGCAGAGGATACCATGACACTGGATCCTACCAGCCTGGTTTGAAGTTGCCACCTGGGTCAGTATGGAGGAATACACAGCAATGTTAGAAGGAGGTCAGCGATGTTGTCTGCTTTGTCATCATCCTTTCTGTGATCCCTCCACACTTACTCTCTCTCTGCTACTCCGATACCTCCCACCAAGTTTCATGCTCTGCCACTCTCACTGTTGCATGCAACGTCTTCTCTGACTCACTGTCACACACCTAACTCCCCCACACCACTAAGCCCCTATTTCTGTGCTACCTACTCAGTCATTCAGAGCTCCCCTCCACCTTTCCCCCACTTACACCAGCCCTAACAGCTGTGTCAGCCACTTTCAACCCAATCAATCCCTCCCTCTATCTAATTTTGGGAGAATACAGCCCACAACAAGGCACAAGGAGCCAAGGTGTATAGTGGAGTACCCAGCACCTAGCTCCTCACCTCTTACGGAGAGAGGATTCTGACCATGGCTGCTCCTGGGCAAACCAATCATGCCCAAGCCCTTGTACTAATGACAGGTGATGCTCTTCACCTACTCATTCTTTGTGCCCCATTAGCCTTTGAGACATGGCCATCGTTTGAAGCACACGCGGTGCATTTGGCGCATATGTAAACAAGCCTAGTGGTATTATCACTGGACTGTTAATCGAATAACCCTGGTAATGTTCTGGGGTCCCGGGTTCAAATTCCGCCACAGCAAATAGTGGAATTTGAATTGAATAAAAATCTGGAAATTAGGAGTCTAATGATGACTGTGAACCCATTGTCGATGGTTGGTAAAATCCAACTCATTCACTGATGTCCTCTAGGGAAGGAAACTGCCATCCTTACCTGGTCTGGACTACATATGACTCCAGAACCATAACAATGTGGTTGACTTTTAACTGCCCGCTCAGCAATTCGGGATAGGCAATGAATCCAGGCCGAGTGAGTGATGCCCTCATACCATGAATTAATAAAAAATATACCAGGTGCAACTGTAAGATTGCCGTAGCACACTATCGTAGATCAATATAGCGACCCTATTGACTGGCCACCACTGACAGCCATGGCAAGCGACCTGGTTTTGTGCTTGTGCTAAAAACCAAGGCAAGTCAGAAGCACTGAGAGCCTTCTTGCTATGGTTTGAGATGCCAAAGTACAAAAGGTCAAAGCAAGGCAAAGAAGGGATGCTGTGAGTGTGAAGAGTGCAATGAAGGATCCCTGAGATGCATCCCAGTTCAGCTGGGCTGTGCCCGTCTCCATGTACAAGGCGTCTTGGCAACAGCATTGCAATAAAAATGTGAATCTACTCCAAGGTGCAACACTGAAGTGCAGAACCATATTGTAACTTCTGGTAAGACGGCAGTGGAGTAGGGATTCTGAGCCTGGAGCTCGTCCACTCCGTCTGCATTACTTTTCATTTCTTTTTTTCTGTCTTTTGTTTTTTTTTCTCTTCTATTTTGTTTCATTTACCTTTGATGAAGAGCTCGATTGTGACAATGGCATCAGCAGCAGTGAGTGGGTGCAGCAGCTGTGGCAGAAGTGAGTTTGGGTTCCCAGCAGCTTCTGCTTCCAGCGCAGACTCATGGAGGCAGCGGTAGAAACGGCTTTAGGCCCAGTATGCTACGTGGTGGCAACAGCAGTGGCTGCATCGGCGAGGTGGGCCCGAAGCAGACTCATGGCGATGGCAGAGTTGAGTTTGGACCTGTTTGGTACCCGGCAGCGTTGGTGGTGTCTGCATTGGCAAAGTCCAGCAAGGAATCATAATGGCAAAGGTGTTGGTGGAGGTGAGATGGAGCCAAAGAGTGGTGACCTTCTTTCCAGTGGCAGTGGCAAGGCAAAGGGACGCGTGCCTGGCCACCAGGCCTATGGCCCATGATGGAGCACTGAACAAGAAGAACTGTAAAGTTGGTTACTTTCTTTATTTCTTCATTTTTTTAATATTCTATGTTTTTTTGTTCATTTTTCCGTGTATATATAAATCAAATAAATCAATGTAGATTGGAGATGTGGCCCTAGGGACCCATGAGGCTGGTACGTGTCAGATCCTGGCCTCAGTGGATGGTGAGAGGGGGATGGGTAGAGTTGCTGTTCATGAGATGTTTGTTCTGGATGTCCATGAGAGGCCCAGGGGAGTAAGCAATGAAGTGGAATTTAACAGGTGAGTGCTCTGACTTCCATGTTGGGAATCTTTGCCATCTAGTTTCTATGTGTGGGTGGGAGAAGGCAAAAGTGCATGTTAATAAAATGAAATTAAGTAATGATGAGGGTGATAAGAAGTTCTCTTACCACTCACTGACAAGAATCTCATCTTGCCATTCAATACTCAGACAAGTAATAGATCTTTTTGATCTTGATGTCAGAAACTCCTCAATGGACTTTTCATCAATTTTCTCAACTTTGCCACCAGAGTCCAAGTCATTCAGTGGCTGGAAAGATCCCATCCCAGAACATCACTGTCCATTGGAAAAGGCTGAGGGAAGAATGACCAGGATCAGGTCCTGATTTGCTTCTATGAGGATAGATTTTCACTTGAATCTTTTTGCATGGAAAACAAATCTTGAGAGATGTGATCTCGGCTTTTAAACGCCTAAAGTAGAATTGTTCGGGCTATTTGAACTGCACAATACTGGTAAAATGAGAAAATACAAAATTAGTGCCAGTAAGCCTGAAATGAAACTATAATGCAAAGAATTTTCTCACAAAATAGTTAGGAGAAACAAACCTGCAGTTAGTGGAAAGGAGTTCCATCATGGTTATGCTGTGTTTTTGTACTGTGGATATAGAATTCTAATTTCTATGTATCTAATGAACTCATGTCAATTTAAGACAATTCTGTTTTAAGAGTCATGGCTTTGAACCAAATTATCAAGCTAAGATAATAGTATTGTATTTTCAGTATACAATTCTATTTCAGTATCAATTGGGAGCTATAGTTTTTTTTGCGTTTGTTGACAGAATGTGAGCTTCACCACTAATTCCGGAATTTGTTGCACATTCGTGATTTCTTTCTTGGATGCAATTGCATGGCTTGCTAGGCCATTTCAGGAGGAAGTTAAGAGTCAGCCACATTACTGTGGAACTATAGAGTCACAAAGGCCAGACAAAGAAAGGGCTGCAGATTTCCTCCCAGAAATTCATCTGTGAGCTGAAGGGGCTTTTGCAGTAATCCAGAACTTTCAGCATCATCATTGCTCTCACTGGCATTTTTGTTAAAAAAATTATTAACTGTAAATTCCCCAGAGTAAGAACATAACCGGTTTACTACCCTACCTCTAATTGCTATTTGTACAAAAACTAGGAATCGAGTATTTCAACCAAAATTAATGGAACTGAACAGATTCTACTTTCCATTAAATACCTAATCACTGATATTAATATAGCCTTCTTATCTGTTTTAAATAAGTAACAATACCCCGGAGTGGATCTTGAGGTCTAATGGCAGGGTGTTGAAACAGAAGGTGGATGCACCCAAAATTTTGGTTAACGTACAGTTTGCCAGCATGGTTCTGACCCAGAGTTGTTTGGAGAAAGTTTGGATTGGAGATGGAATGGCTATTGGTTACAAATAGAGTTTGCAATGAAACTGCAATTTTGCAGTTGGCAGTCAGAACCCCAGCAGTGGTCAAAATGTGGTTATTATGCTGAGCTGACAGCAGATTTGGGATGGGGGATGTGCAGTGCTGCGAGGCCTCTTTAAATTGCCCTCTTGCCCACAGCTGCCATATGCTACTGGCCACAACTACACCCTCATGTAGTGTAGAGGTAGGGGGATAGTTTTCTCAGGCTGACAGTTCTGTTGAAGTCAGATATTTTTCCTTTCAACTGCATGTTAAAATTAATCAGAAACTTGCTTTGCTTTATCATTATGTCAGTAAATATTAAAAAAATTGTGGGTACTAAATTGCCTTCTTAACTTCTGAAATGTTGAATAATTAAAAAAAGATATTTAGATAAATTAATGCAAAATATTTAGTCATTCGGTCAGTGCAAATCAAATAGGGCCAGGGTGCAACAAATAGCTTGCCCCATAGTTCAAGATTTATTATGGTTTTAGCCACTCAGTTTTACTCCTTCTGTTCATTTCTTCCTGTAGTGAGAAGTAATTTCTACAGTGTATGATTCTCTGAACACTTGTAGTGCTGTGATTTTTCATGCCTGACCTTGACAAGTAATTCACCTCGAAAGAGGTGGATTTCACAACTGAGCCTCGTCCCACCCCAGGTTGAAATCTACATATTTGCACTTTCCAGTAAAACTGGCCTGCCTCGATGTAATGATTGGCATGAGGTTGGTCAGGTGGATCTCATTGAGTTTGAGATCCCTGATTAGCCCAGATTAACAGCTCCAATCAGGGAGCCCTGGCTGACAGATACAATCAGGAGTCTCAGAGAGTGTCCTCACTCTAGATACTACTTCAGAGCTAGCTGGGCAGAGCCTGTACTGTGCATGTGTAAATAAAGTGTGACTTGGTGATGGGATACCAGCCTCTGTGCAGTTATTTCACTTTATTTCTCACAGGTCCAGAATTCTGATCAATTGAACACCTTGCCTTGGTAATGGAAATTAACTAGCTTAGCAGGGGCCACTAATTTGGTCTGGGATATCACTAGCATCTACAGTTCCATTAGATTTGTTCACGTGTTTTCCTTCTGTTAGCCTGCTGAGTGCTGGTTTCTCATTGCTATGTTCAAATATTTTATCATTTTTCTTTGAATTAACTTTTTCTTTTTAAAATGAAAATGTTCTGGTGGTTCTACACCTGTATTTTTAGTTATATGATTACTGCCTTGAGTTGATGCACTTAATGCTTGGTCCTGTACCTGCACAGCACAGCAGAGACATAAAGTAGCGTGGATGGTTGATGCAGCTCTCCAAGAGTTAACTGATGAAAAGTCATCTATCATTACCTGAGTTGGATGTACTTTAATAATATATAACTCACAGTCTAGTCTAAAATACCACAATCACAATTTCCATCAAATGCTCTATGCTTGCAGCAAGGTTCATGCAGAGTTGCATGCAATGTAATTGGACCCCTAATTAAACACTGCTGTTGCATTTTCAGGGCACACTTGACTCCCTGGTGAGGATTCAGCTCTGAATCAGCCCTGGATAAATGTTGCATACTATGCTACCATGCCAGGGAAGGGATTCAGTATTTGAGTATATTATTAACCAAACAGATACTGTTTTGTGCTAAATGGCCATTATCATTTTTTGAAATGAGAACATGTCTTTGTCATTTTACATAGAATAAGTACCCAGGTATCTCATTTAAAGTGGGTGGCTAGAGATCATTGCTAGTAAGTTTTTTTTTAGAAATAAAAAAAACATTGTAACCAAGATGATTCCGAACTGTTTCAAGGTAATTGGTTTTCACATATTTCTAATGGTAACAGGAGGGAAGGTTGTAGTGTAGTGGTAAAGTCATTGGATCAGTATTCTCAGGACCATATGCTAATATTCTGGGGACGTAGGTTTGAATCCCACCACTGCTGACAGTACAACTTGAAACCAGTAAAAAATGATTGGAATAACAAGTATCAACCACGTATCATTGTCGATTGTCATTTAAATCCATCTCGTTCACTAATGTACTTTAGGGAAGGATATTTGCCAGCCTAACCTGGTCTGCTCCAAATGTGGTGCAAGATCAACAAAAATGTGATTGGCTTTTGGTCAATTAGGAATGGGCAACAAATGTTGGCAAAGTCAGCAATGTCCACATCACTTGAACTAATGATAAAGAGAAACAGTGAGAGCAGCATTGACCACTGACAGAATTTGTTATCATTGGACATTAGTGTCTCAGCTCAAAGGATAGTGTGAGCTGATAATACAGCATGGTGGGGTAAACCGGGCATCTGGGACCTGAGCAGTCTGAGCAATCAAGAGGGTCACCTAACCAGTAGTTACCATAACCAAGGAGGAAATTACCACAGAAAAAACTGAGGAAAGTGATATAAAGTGGGTGAATTCAATGCCAAATTAGGCACTGAAAGTGAAATATGGAGGGACAATAAGATTGGATTAACAAAGACAATTAAAACAGATAGAAGGAAAAAGCAAGATGAAAATTGACATTTTTTTGGAATTTTCCTGAAAACCTACACACTTCAAGTATTGTGATTCCACACTTGTAGTTCATTTTTGATAGCAGTGAGGGTACTTTAGATCTTTGTGCTGATCACAATGTTGAAAGGGTACTTACACTTGAAGTGACCAGACTTGATTTTTTGTGGGGTGTTTCATGGGTAAATGTAGTCAAGTTCTGAACAAAAAAAGTATTCAACATGTGAGATATTATTCAGGATAATAGAATGGCAGCATCCAGATGGCAACCTTTTGATATTCTCATTGAACTGGGATCTGCTTCTCACCTGAAGTTGCTGAACTCATGATCCACAATAATCCCAGGTTCTGGTAGCCTTGTTGTTATTTTGTTTGCAAATTGAGGCCCATCCTTGTTATGCTATGTAGATTATGAATATGAAATTAATGTCATCAGTTAAACGACATGATTTATATATACAGTCATACCTAAGTAAGTTGCTTCATCTGATGTATGTCCCCCTGGAATCATTTGTGATAATGTTTATGGCTGAACCTGATGCATCAAAAAGTAATGACCTATAATGCTGCAATTTTTAAAAGAAACATTTAATAACTATCAGTTTCACATTTTATCACTTTGTTTCTTAAATGATTATGTATTTATTATGGCAATTCAATCTGGATCAAAGAAAATCCAACACAAATGCGTGTCCTTCACGTATGTTTGAATCTTTTTTGGATAGTTTCAATGGTTTTTAAATAGATGATTAGGTGAAACACTAGATGTGTTCATTGTGCTCATTAGTGACAGATAACATATAATATAAATTGTAATGGAAACTCACTTAATTTGATTATCTTAAGACGTTAAAACATTTCACAATGTTAGCAGACTGCAGTTTTTACCCACAGTAAATGAAATGAATACTTGTTCTAAATGAACTATTCACAGAAAGCAAAATCAGTACAATTTTTTTCTGCACATTTCTCTCAACAGTGATATTTTGTTAGTTCTTTTGAGTGACATTCTTAAGATCTAAGGTAGCATATTCTTCTAAAGTAAGGAAATAGATGGAAATGGGACTGTAAATTTCAAAATGGAACGTTAAGGTTTTGGAGCAGATTTGTAGCTCGGGTTGTGGGTGTTGAGGTTGTTGAGGTTGGTTGGCTCGCCGAGCTCGTTTCTTGTTTCACAGACATTTCGTTACCATGCTTGGTAACATCCTCAGTGCAGCCTCTGATGTAGGCGAACACGAACAGCATCAGAAAGAGACTACACACCCTGACACACTCATCACACTACCCTATATCAGAAACATGTCAGAACTCACCATAAGACACTTACAACCGCTGGGCATCAGAGTGGCACACAAGCCCACGTCAACCCTATGACAACTCACCCAAACTAAGGACCCACTCCCCGCCATGGACAGGACCAACGTCATCTACAAGATGCCCTGCAGAGACTGCGAGAAACACTACATCGGACAAACAGGAAGGAAACTAACAACAAGGGTACACGAACACCAACTGGCTACAAAAAGACACGACCAATACTCACTCATCTCAATCCACATGGACAAGGAGAACCACGACTTTGACTGGGACAACACCAAGATCCTGGGACAGGCTAGGCAGAGACAAGCACGAGAATTCCTGGAAGCATGGCACTCCATGAAACATGCTATCAAATAAACACATTGAACTCGACCCCATATACATTCCACTACAAAGGAAAACCGGAAGTGAGGCAATCCATCACAACGGAACCCTGAGCTTAAAAACCAGGCGGGAAAACACACTTGCGCTTCATCGGAGGTTGCACTGAGGATGTTACCCAGCATGGTAACGAAATGTCTGCGAAACAAAAAACCAGCTCAGTGAGCCAACCAACTTCAACAACCTCAAAATGGAACTTTGCTTCAGTGTATTATGTGATTTTTTAAAAAAACTTCTTCCACTTGACAACTACTCCACCAACAATGCCAGCATTTATTGCTCATTTCCAATTGCCCTTGAGAAGGTGATGGTGAGATGCCTCCTTAAAAATCTTCAGCAGACCTAGTTTAGCTAATGTTGGAAAGGGAGTCCCAGGATTTTCTCCCAGAGACAGAGAAGAAATGTGGATGAGGCAGGAGAGGGAAATGTGCAGCAGAAATGATGTTGTGTTGGTTAGAAGTCAAAAGATAGTAGCAAAAGATAACCAACAGTGTGAAATAAAAATGGGTTGATCAAAATGTAACAACACTGAAGCAAACATTTACTAAATTCTCATATTTCCATTTGTGCCTGCAGGGATCTGGAAAGATTATGATATTAATGAAATTTTGCAGCAGCTGTACTTTCTTGGAATTGCTAAAGTTAATAATAAAGTGAATTAATATTTATCATCAATTACCTCATTAATTGTAAAATGTTAACTCATTAAATTGTTTGACTTTTTAGTAAGATTTTGATGCTCCATTTAAACATTTTTCACTATTTTACTCACATATAAATGTCAATATTTTGTCATTAGAGCTAAATGTGCTGTGGGTAATGCAGTTCTCGTTGAGGCATGATAGCCTCTGAAAGTGTATTTTGACAGAAATGAACAGTGAAGTGATTTTTGTTATTAAAGGATTCATCATGAACATTATATGTTAAATGAGGTGAAATTATTATTATGTTTTTTTTTTGTAAGATGCTAAACTAAAATACTCAATAGCCTGCAGTCACTGTAATTGAACTGGACTCAAAGGCAGTAGTGTCTATTGTTACAAAGTTTTTTTTTCCTTTATTCTTTAACGGGATGAGGGCATTGCTGGCTAGGCAGCATTTATTGCCCATCCCTAGTTGCCCAGAGGGCAGTTCAGAGTCAACCACATGTGGGTCTGGAGCCACATGTCGACCTAAAGGACATTAGTGAACCAGATGGGTTTTTCCCAACAATTAACAATGGATTCACAGTGATCATTAGACTCCTAATTTTATTTTATTGAATTCAAATTCCACCATCTGCTGTGGTGGGATTCAAACCTGGGTTCCCAGAACACCACCTGGGTCTGTGGATTAACAGTCCAGTGAAAATACCACTAGGCCATCGCCTCCCCTATTCGTTGGATAAAGTAGTTGTGAGGTGGAAGGCAGGAAGCTAAAACGTATGGTTCCTTTAATAGTTTTGTGCTTTGTCAATAATGTATGCCTGTGAGCAACAGCTGAAGTTGCCAGAACAGAGAGCCTCAAAAAGTGAAACAAGTGAATCTAAACAGCCTTACAGGTGGCAGGCAAAACAGCAGTCTTGTTTTGATGCCATGACAATGAGTTTGAATTCGTCCAGTTAATTTAAAACCAAACTCAGCGATTCAAAGTCAATTGAATTTAAATCTGATGTTGTTGACAGCCTGAAACCAATCATATAATAAGAATTTGATTATGTCATAACGGGTATATAAGACGAGGGCATTTGGAAAAATCGGAGAGAGCCAATTGCCATTTGAAAGAGAGAGACAACTGCCACCTGCCAGAGTTGGCACCATTCACCTCTCAGAGAAAGCCCATCTAGTTAGTCAAAGGCACCACGGTATTTTAGCTCAAAGTCCTTATTTGAAGAAATTATAGAGATAAAACATCCCTGACAGCAGAATTAGCGGAAGAAAGGCTTTTGTGAAGAGATCGGAGACGACAGAGGATTCCAGAAGACAGTCTATGCAAGCTTGGAGAGATTACGTTATAATTTATTGCTTCTTATTAATTGGGTTTATAATAGTGGGACTTGTCTTTATTTAAACAGCATTCCAGTAGAATTTAGACCAGTTAGGGAATAGTTAGTAGTCTAAGGGGGAATTGTCGGTTTGTTAATAATTATGTTAATTTGTTCATTGTTGGGTTAAATAAATAAATTGTTTCTTGTTACTTGTCGTGGGGATCAGGGATTTTCTTTCTTTTAACCACTCTTTTGTAGATTACGAGGGGAAAGGCGAGCTTCTCTGGGTGTTTTGGGGGTAATTATTAGAGGGGAACCCCTACTCCTGTCATAACAGATTGGGTCTTGTGTTTTAGTTTAATTATCAGAGGGGTTTGGCCATTCTCCGTTGTAACACTACTTCATCCTCTTGCACTAAATAGTTACAGTATTTACAGCACAGAAAAAGCCACTTAAGTTCATACCAGTGCTCAAACTCCATATGAGTGTTATCATGCTGTTCAACTCACTTCATCAACATATTCTTCCATACATTATTGTGTTTAGCAAGCTTAATTATATCTCTGCTAGTCTCTTCAGAAACGCTGTGAGCAAGCATGTTTTTAAAATTCTTACATCAGCTGTGAATATCACTGGCAAAGTCAATATTTGTTGCCCATTCCTTATTACCTTTGAGAAGGCGATGGAAAGCTGCCTTCTTAAACTGATGTAGTCCATTTGGTGTGAAACACTGACAGTGCTGCTAGAGAGTTCCACAGTTTTGGTACAGTGACAGTGAAGGAATGATGATTTAGTTCCAAATCAGCATGGTTTGTGGCATGGAGAGAAACTTGATCATGTGGTGATATTCACAAGAATCTGTCACCATTTTCTCTCCAGTTGGCAGAAGTTGTGGATTTGAAGGTACTGTTGAAGGAAGTTTGGCTTATCTTTTCTAACAAGGTGGTACACATTCCAGGAAGTTCACAACATAGGCTGATACTCTGGACTCAGCTGGTTGACCTTAAAGTAGTGACACCGTGAATCTGTCACATTTGAGAAATGTCAGTACAGTTCCCTAATACCTGCAATGCTGTTGTGTCTTAAAAGATAAATGCTATCCACTAGTTTGTTCCACAATCTCTAAATGTTAGACACAGCACAAATGTCTCAATCTCAGTCATTTATTAGTGCCTCTCAGTCATCTCTTGTTATTGCTCGTTTTTAAATGTCAACAAATTAGAGACACTTAATGACCAGACATTATGTGGACAAGTATTCCAGTGTGACAAGATGAACTTTTGTCCCAACCATGTCATAAATAGGAAATTATCATTAGTCACAACTCAATCTGCATTCATAATTCAATCAAGTCACAATTTGACACCACATCCGACAGCACAGCACAAAATATTTATTGCCACGGTTCTCTATCCAGAACAAAACGTGATACAATTTGTGTATAGCTATCCACTTTTGTAACATTTTATGATTATGAGAAGTCTGTAAAGAACATGAATCTTCAAACATCTAGACAGTTCATTCTTTTGACAGGTGCAAGCTGTGCCATTCTCTAGTGTATGGTTGTAACAAAATTATCTTCACCCTCCCATTGTCCATTTCAGATTCGTTGTTTTACTTGCAACTCCTACCTGCAAAAAAAAATGCTCCATATGTTGTAAAAGGAATGTGAAGTTGGAATATTTTACACAGTGTTAAATGGACATGTTATGGTGTCTCCAAATCATTCTAACAGCTTATTTCCAGTGACAGTATCCTTTCTCCTGTAGCATTACCTGGTGAAGGAAATAGCAATAGAGGAATAGCTATACAAACAATAAACTGTCGTGTGATTGTTACTAGTTAACTTCATTACTTGCCTACATTGATGTTGATGCTGCCCACATGACTGTACTTTGTTAAATCAGATAAACTATATTGGTTTACTTGTGGTGATTGTTTAAAAAAAAACTGATATTGAACATGGAACAAAATGAAAAACACACAAACATTTTGCCAAGCATCTTTATCTCCAACTTCCCCATTGTTGTAAGGCCTCTTAACTTCAGCTATGCACGCATGTTTCATTAAAAACTTAATGAATACAACAAATCCTGCTGAGCTAACATTTTTATCCCACCCTACTCCACAACCTCTGAAACTCATTATTTCTCAGTGCTAATCCTTGACTGTAACTGCTTCCATAGCCTTGTTCCATTCTACCTCTGCCTTCATGTGTTGCCCTTTTTCAACTGTTGTGCATCTCTCACTTCATCCATTGCAACCTCAGGGTCAGAACTCAACATTTTCAAATATTTGGAATTCCCTTGTCAAAGTGCTTTACACATTTTCAAAAGTTTCTTCAAAATCTTCTCAATTTGCCTGTATAGTCACCTTCATATTCCTCTTCTAAGTCAGTGTCCAATACTTCACAACAAAAATATTCTGCAGGTTTCAGCCTTATGGAAATGTGCATCATTATTACAAGTTAGACATTTGTAACTTTAAATTAAAAGTCATACAAGATATATTAGTTCAACTTAATTTTGTTTTCAGAGAAGCGACGTGACCTGTGAGTTTAGATTCATGGCAACTTCTCAGGACTGAGCAACATATTTGAGTAAATAATGTGTATAGACATTTGTGTGATAGTTTATAGTTTCTCACATGTGAGTCACTCCAAACTGAAATATGTGTGCTTTGTTCTTTCTATAGCTATGCAGCAGGTCCTGGACAACTTGAATGACTTACCAAACTCTACTGGAGCCAAGGATTTAGATTTACTCTTCCTGAGAGGAATCATGGAAAGCCCAATTGTACGATCACTAGCTAAGGTAGCTATTTAACCTATGCCAAATGTTACTTAACCGAGACAGACTGTTATGTTGTAGAGTTTGGTTTGTTGGATATGTAATGCAATGCATCATTAGTAAATTTCCAACTATGAAATATGCTAAAGTTCGATACATCGCCAGGCTGCCTCCTTCTCTTTGCAGATATCGGACCTTAGCATTTTACGTTAAAAGCATAACTACCTGTGTTTTCCTGTTTAATCATTACAATATGCAACAATAAGCATAAAACAAAAAAAAAAGCAGGTTGATTATCCATTTGAAGTAGTGCTTAAGTGAGTATGTCTATTACTCAATCTTTGGCTACAATCAAAGATTCTGAAGGACTGAGAATAAAGCTACCATATATGAGAATAGCTTTTTTAACAAGACAATATAGAAAACCAGTCAATAAATGCTACATATAGTCATCGAGTCAGATATATACAGCACAGAAACAGACTCTTCAGTCCAACTTGTCCATGCTGACCAGATATCCTAAATTAATCTAGTTTCATTTGGCCCATACCCCTCTAAACCCTTTCCTATTCATATACCCATCCAGATGTCTTTCAAATGTTGTAATCATACCAGCCTCCACCACTTCCTCTGGCAGCTCATTCCATACACGCGCCAAACTCTGCATGAAAAAGTTGCCCCTTAGGTCCCTTTTAAATCTTTCCCCTCTCGCCTTAAACCTATGCCCTCTAGTTTTGGACACCCCCAACCACAGGGAAAAGACCTTGTCTATTTGCCTTATCTATGCCCCTCATGATTTTATAAATCTCCATGTCTAAGCCCTCAACCTCAGATGCTCCGGAGAAAATAGCCCCAGCCTATTCAACCCCTCCCTATAGCTCAAACCCTCCAATCCTGGCAACATTCTTGTAAATCTTTTCTGAACACTTTCTAATTTCACAACATCCTTCCTATAGCAGGGAGACCAGGATAGCATGTAGTATTCCAATAGTGGCCTAACCTGTATCCTGTACGGCCTCAACAAGACCTCCCAACTCCCATACTAAATGCACTGACCAATAAAGGCAAACATACCAAAGACCCACCTTCACTCTCCTGTCTACCTGCATCTCCACTTTCAAGAAACAGTGAACCTGAGCTCCAAGGACTCTTTATTCAGCAACACTCCCCAGGACTTTATCATTAAGTGCTACACTTAATACTTTGATGAATGCTGCTTTTCTCAATACCAAAAACTGAAATGCCATATCAAATGTACCCTACCTGATTCCAAATATTTTGAAAAGAATATTAATCATTTGAAATGTAAGAGAATCCTATATGTTGCAAAGTGATTTCTTTTGGACTTACCTTTATAGATAATGTCTTGCTTTAACAATGAGAGGCAGAGGGACTTTGTTTAGAAAATTGTCTAATGAAAGATTCTGTTCCAGTGACACCAGGAATAGAGATACTAGACCATGATCAGTACTCATTATTCAGCCACTGACTGGCTGGGGATTTTTTACATGGATACCTGTCTGTAAGACTGGACTCAACCAAATGTTTTACAATATAACAGAGGACATGAGGGACTGCAAATCCCTCTCATTGTAAATGCTTTCCTTTGTAAGGTTGTTCAGATTAACTGAAAAAGTAGATGAATTGTCTTTCCACTGAAGCCAACAATGTGTAATGACATGTTTTACATAACCAATATACTGTAAATGATGTTCTTTCTTTCAGCTTCCCTCACAATCCAAGATTCGGTAGAAAGGAATGACAATGTATTAATCTAATTATTATAAAGCAACATTGTAGCAGTTTCAACAGTTCAGTTATTAGCAAATTTCATATAGAATTTGTTACCACCATCTGATACAAGCTTGTTTCTAAAGATGCATTGTTAGAATACTTGCCAAACAACAGTGTTTCACACTGACAGTCAATGTTTCAAGGCTTATGCCTGATTGTCAGCAACTGCTGACAAAAGGCAATGAAATTCACACTTCACATACTGCCTGGCTGCTACATTGAGATTTCCACAGAATGCTAACACAATCTCTCCTGTATCTAATCAGTCATGCAGTCATGCTAGTCCCACGTTGTCTCATGACCCAGGCACCTATTGGCAGGTAACTGAACTAAGACCACTGGTTTACATGTGTAAACCCAATGATTAGGGAAAGTGTCACTGCAAATTGCAAAGATTGGTTTTGGAATACTGCATTCAATTCTGGTCTCCCTGCTGTAGGAAATATGTTGTCAAACTGGAAAGGGTTCAGAAAAGATTTACAAGGATGTTGCCAGGATTGGATGGTTTGAGCTAAAGAGAAAGGTTAATAGGCTGGGTTTTTTTTTTCCCTGGAGCCTCTGAGGCTGAGCGTAACCTTATAGTGGTTTACAAAATGATGAGACACATGGTTAGGGTGAATAGTCAAGGTCTTTTTCCCAGGGTAGGAGAGTCCAAAACTAGAGGGCATGTGTTTAAGGTGAGAGGGGAAAGATTTAAAAGGAACCTGAGGGGCAATGCCTTCGCTCAGAGGGTGGTGCATGTATGCAATGAGCTGCCAGAGGAGGTGATGGAGGCTGGTACAATTGCAACATTTAAAAAGCATTTGGATGGGTGTGTGAATAGGAAGGGTTTAGAGGGAAATGAACTAAGATGCTGGCAAATGGAACTAGATCAGTTTAGGATGTCTGGTCAGCACAGACAAGTTGGACTGAAGGGTCTGTTTCTGTGCTGTATGTCTCTATAACTCTTAAAGCAGGTTATTAAAGATTCCTGGATCAGTTGCTGAGGCTTTGAGATTGATTTCTTCAATGATGATATCGATTTTTAATAAGGGCCTTCAGTTTAAGCCCAATTCAGTTTTTGCTTTGATTAATATCAAGGCCCTGATTTTTTTTAATTTTCTGAAGAAGGGACCTGACCTGAAACTTCAACTTCCTACTCCTCTGACGCTGCCTGACCTGCTGTGTTCCTCCACCTCCACACTGCGTTATCCTTGACTTGTTTATTGCCTTGATGCAGAGCCCCTTCACCATGGTGGAAAAGCTAGAAGAGCATAGGGCATCACATGTCCCTTCCCCAAAGTGGCATCTCTCATTTTTCATAGGGGCAGGATAGACAATGGGCTTTAGTTCAGGCATACAAACTTTCTGGAGGCAACAAGCCATTTAAGTAAGCTGTTGCCTCCATGGAAATGGAATTTTGGAGCTCCTACTGCCTGGTACCTGGAGTGTGGAGATTAGAACAGGTCAAAGGCATATCCATTCTCACTGCATTTCTGTTGGACAGGTGACGTACGTCTCTGGAAAGTACAGGAATCCCTGTTAATATAGGGTGTGGAGGTCAGCGGTCCTTGAAGGGGTGGCGTGTTACGTGGAATGTAGAACATAGAACAGTACAGCAGAGGCCCTTCAGAGTTGTGGATGGTGAGAAACGTTGTCAAAGAATAAAGCAGAATATCAATCCTTTTGAGTATAAATTTATTTCGACTTTAAAATATGGTTTCCAAACTGTAAAGCTTCCATACCGTAAGGTACAATAAGTGTTTGAGAAAATGACCTGGAGATGTTATGTCATAAGAATGCCCAGATAATTACCAACTCCCATGCATACTTTCACCTTGTGTATTATACAAATGGTTCCTTGAACCAGAAGTAGTGGAACATTTGTTGAGCCTTCAGTTTACATTAGAAGTTTATTGCACTTTCAGTATAACATCTCGATTACCACATCATTGGCTAGGAGATGTGTTTTTTGTGTTCTTTTGATAAATTAATCAATTGCAAATCATATCTCCAAAGCCATTGGAAAAAATGTTGAAATACTAAATTTGAAACAGGTAATTTAGTTTATCCACTCAGCAAGAAAGTATCCCCAATGACTTTCAAGACTGCTTTCAATAATCAGCTTTTATTTTTGAGGATAATCAGCATTTGGTTTTGTTATCTAAAGCTACTTTGAACTTGAATATATATGTGTTAGAAAGTGATTAGTTAAGGACCTTATTCAAGATCACTTATTGAAATTTGTATGAAACATTAGCAAAAAGAGCATGTCTGTACCAGAGTTACGTTGCACTCAGAGTGATAGACCATCGCCTTATGTCTATTACCTAAAGCATTATCTATGCAGTGGCTACAATCATGCAATCTCCGATAAAGAGGATATTTCTTGTCAATATTTTAAACTGTTCGTTACCTGCTGGATAAGATTGACGTTTTGTCTTTTCATTTTTGTGTCAGAGTTTAATTCTAACAGTGTCGTGTGGCATAATTGATATCACTGTCTATTACATTTTATGTATGTCATTGTTTTGTAATTATTCTGCTTAGCCAGGTGAGATATGCTCATTTTGGAGAATGGAGATTGTTCTATTTCACTATTGTGAGCATCAACAGGTCAGGCGTAGCGTTAACATATCCATAGTATACTATCCTGTACTCTCCTGTAGCAGCATATTTCAACACCAGCACAACACATGAGAATTCTTAGTATGAGTTAAGAACATTTTTGTATGGTGACTCCTTACCCACAACTTAAATGCAGTTTACAAAGGACCTTTACTATGAGATGAAAATTTTATCCCTCCATTCTGAGCCATTTCTTTAGAGATAACACATTAATAAGGAAAATACATGTTTTTGAAAGAAAACAAGGATTCCACTTTTATCACCTTGTTTAGAAGAAATTTTTGCGCAGTCACTCATTCTCTGGGTAACACATGGGCCTCAAATGCAGAAGCACAGACTTGAGCTCCCATCCCCACCCATAAGCTTCAGCCCTGTTTTGAAGAAGAGCACAATATTGTCTAGCAGTCTCTGGCATTCAGTGATTACATAGGGTGGTGGTTTAGGATCTTGCAATGGAAAATAAAGACAGGGAGAAGTCTGAGGAAAGAGAGATCTCTGCACTCTCCTGCCCCATAGGGAGGCCAGAAATTCAAAGATCTTTTTGGCCCACTTACAGCATCACTCTGTGGTAGTTGGTTGGGCTGGTAGGTAATCCTCTTCATGAATTAGATACTTGAATAAAAGAGCATTAGTGTTCTGGTTTTCTTTCCTTATCAAAAAGGAAGCATAAACTGATTGGAAAAACAAGAATTTTGTTTACTTTAAATCTAACTTTTCATTATGGTATCAAACCAGAAAATCTATTTTACTAACGGATTTGAGAGCAGAATAGGCAGAAAAACATGAAACATAGCCTTTCAGCTTTGATTAGCATCGTGGATCCCATTGTGTCCTCCTACAAAAAAATCAAACCATCTCAAAATATTTGTGCCTTCAGGGTTCACTCTGTGACCATCCAAATGTCAAAGCAACATTATTGGTAAATCATGAAATAACAGAGCATGACACCATTAAAATTAATTTGCCTGTTTGTCGCAGTCTGTGCATATTGGAGCTGGTCCAATTCTGCAATTGTGAGTCTGGGTCAATGGATTAGAAGGTGAGAACTTTTTGCAATTAATAATGTATTTACAATTTTTATATGCTTTATTAAGCCTGAATCCTCAGTCAATACTGGGCATTGTGTTTGAGTTAAAGACTCAGAACATTTGCCAGGTGATTTCAAATCTTGAGATAGATTTTTCTTTTGTTCGGATTTGGGAACATGAGTGATATTGGGACTAATTCCTACTTGTTCTTGAATTCCCAAGGCTTCTCCATAGAAAAGATGAACCAACTTTACCAAACTAGCCCCAAATGGAGAAATTTACAGGAACAAAATTCCACTTTTTCTAAGCTCAATTTGATGCAAATCACAAACAATTAAATTAAGCATGAATTAAAAAAGGTTAATTATATTTCTCTTAAAGGTGAATTTTGTTCTACCTAGTTATGACAACAAAATTTACATTGATAAAAATATAAGCTCTTGCATGATTTCCCGCACAAGTGTCAGTCTTTCCAAATTGGGTGCATAAGATCTGTCACGTTTCTTGCACATTGAGTAGAATTATATGCTGTACCTGGGAGCAGGGAGAAAAGAGGTGGGAGACCCTAGCTGTGCAGTGGTCAAAAATCAGAATCTCCATGACAGGATGAATTTCTGCAGTTCAATTTTCTGAAATTTAGAAGTTGGTTGAACATCCTGATGCAAGGCATTGGGGAGTCCTGTGCATGCATTAGGTAGTCAAGTACACTCATAAAAAGACCAGCTCACCAGAATTAAGTTCCTGTTTCTCTTTAAGTTCTCTACAAATGGGTGCCTTCAGATTCACATCGGTGTAAGAATTAGAGTTTAGCAGGTACCCTGAACTTTGGAGGAAGCAGCTGCTGCTTTGTCCCCTTTGGGGAACGTTGGTTTTGTGGTTGGTTTTATGATTGAGATCAGGTGGTGCTATCAAAGTTGCACAGTCAGTGCATGGAGAATGACTGAGGGAAGAAGTCTAATGTGTAATGGGCATGAGTCAAAGAGACTGGTAAGGGTTGAAGCCTGTGAGGTAAACTGGCAGAGGAAGAGTGAAAGGACCGGAATATTTAGGTGGAGGTGTCTACAGGAAGTCCTAGTAATGCTCTTCACTTGCAATGAATGAATGCCTGTCTGGAGACCCTTTAAGTATGGTAGCAGGACCTATCCCCCAAGACATTACAATGGGCATCCCAATTTCCTACCACTACAGGATTCACCAATGTTGTGAACCTTGTAATTGTATGAGAAAAGTTGATCCATCCCTGAGCCAAAGGGACGCTCACTTCCACACTTGCTGCAGAACTTAAACTCCACAATGAAAGTCTGCTCAATGGATTTGATCCTCAACCGTATTAGTGACACAAATACATCCAACTCTCCCAGAAACTGTCATGATTAATGACAATGTAAATGTCATAGATTCCCCTGTGACTCCCTTATCTGACTCCTTTAATAAACATTGTTAAACAGTTCTGATAAACTCTGACAGAACTTAAACAGTCGCAGTAGAATTGACCAATTAACAATTCCTATTATTTCCCCATCTTCAGCTTTCTTCCTTTTCAGCAGCTTCTTGTCAATATGCCCACCCTGTTGTCTCCCCACCTGCAAAACTGATCCCAATTGGCCTCGGTCTTTTAACTTCCTTCCTGTGTGTACTCTTATATTGGTTCTAGTTCAAGGGTCAATGCAATTTATTCTTACACAAAAGATACAGATTCCTCAGTCATTTTCCAACAAATTTAGGAACAATTAGAGATTCCTCAAACAATTTAAAGTAATTACATATTTTCGTCTGTGTCACTTTTTTCTTGGGTCAAAGATCATCCCACAGCACCATCAGGGATTGGGTCTGGTGGTGATACATGGGGGTCTGAGGGGTAGGGTCCTAGGGTTTTGGGTCAGAGTCTAGGTTTAGCAATCTGGTACAATATGTTGGAGCAGTTCTGAAGAAAGGTCACTGAATTCGAAACATTAACTCTGCTTTCTTTCCACAGATGCTGCAAGACCTGCTGAGTTTTCCCAGCAATTTTTGTTTTTGTTTCACATACCCATTATCTGCAGTTCTTTGTTTTATATTAATCTGAGGGAGGCATAGTTGGGGATGTGTAACATAATTATGTTATTAAATAGTTAATTGTTAATTGGTCCATTAAATAGTTTCTCAGGTGTTAAACTGTGTATTTCATAATCTAATATTTCTTGAACAATGATGTACTTAATTCCATTGGATTCCTCTGAATACTGTGATTTAAATGGAGACTTTCAGAATGTTCCAGGTATAGGAGAATTGACCAGCAGAAAATTCAATTTCCTGGTAATCCCTTCAGAATCTGCTCTGAAGGGGATTCCACAGGGTCCCCTTGCAAAACTCCCATCTACGTTGGAATAATAACTGTTTGATCAGTGGAAAATCCTGTTTTACTTTGAGATGTAGTTCAGGCAGTCCTTAATGGAAAGAATGGAACTTTAAGCACATTGCATACCTTTCCAAAAAAAATTGTTCATTTATGTGATGCGGCCATCGCTGGCTAGACCAGCATTTATTGCCCATCCCTAACTGCAGACCGGGTAAGGTAAGCATTTTCCTTCCCTAAAGGACGTAAGTGAACTGGATTGGTTTTTCCCAACAATTGACAATGGATTCATGGTCATCATTAATGACTCAATTCCAGATATTTTTTAATTCGATTCAAATTCCACCATCTGCCAATATTGAGGTCTTTGATTAATTGTCTGCTGATAATACCACTAGGCCACTGCCTCCACTTATCTCTATTTTGTTCTGTAACTCTGGAAGCAACAAGGACATGGCCCTTGTTCTGTACTGAGGTAATTTCTGACACACTCTTGATTTTACTCCAGTTCACCAAAAATACCTAAAAACTGGAAGAACTGCGGATGCTGTAAATCAGAGCCAAAAATAGAAATTGCTGGAAAAGCTCAGCAGGCCTGGCAGCTTTGCCTGCACTCTTCACAATCTAGCCTACTGCATTCACTGCTCACGATGTGGTCTCCTCTACACTGGGGAAATGAAGCGTATACTGGGTGACAGCTTTGCAGAACATTTGTGTTCTGTTTTCAAAAAAGATCTTGAGCTTCCAGTTGCCTGCTACTTCAACACACCACCCTCTTCCCTGGCCAACATCTCTGTCTCAGGCCTTCTGCAGTTTTCCAGCAAAGCTCAGCTTACATTGGAAGAACAGCACCTCACTTTCCGCCTGGGGACCCTGTAGCCTCGAGTTCAATAATTTTAGGGCCTGAGTGCTCCCATGTCCTTACTCCAGCACCCACAACCTGGCCTTGTTATCACATTCTTCAGAAAGGGTCCCGACCTGAAACGTCAGCTTTCCTGTTCCTCTGATGCTGCTTGGCCTGCTGTGTTCCTCCAGCTCCATACTTTGTTGTCTTGTTATCACATAGTCTGCTATTGCACACCACCCATTGTTAGCCACCAACAGTCCCCATTAATAGCTATTCGCCCTCCCGGCCAGACCATTATCCGCTCCTTTGTCTGTCTAACTGCTCTTCTCTCACTTTGGGCTCGACACCACCTATCCTTTACTCCTTACACCCTTCCCCGACAACCTATATTCTCTGTATAAACAGTCATTTTTGCTAGCTACCATCAATTCTGAGGAAGGGTCACGTGACCTGAAATTTCTCTCCATAGATGCTGCCAGTACTGCTGAGCTTTTCCAGCAATTTCTATTTTTGTCACCAAAAATATCTTTTAAGTATTTGTTTTAAAGGAGTTAAAACTGCATTAGGCCGCAGAAGACCACAATTATTTCACACCATAACACAGAGCCAGCATACATAAATTGCTTGAATAAGTTCATATGTTTAAACAAAAATAATACCTTACAATATTTTAGGAACATTAAGTGCCATTAAACCATCGGCTCTGAACCTGCAAGGACTGCTTCAGTGAGAATTGGAAAGTTAAAAATAAGGAGTGGACACTTACTGTAATCCCACAGCATGCTCGGTACCTTGTGTTGAATTTGAAGCTGCTGTTAGGGAAACAAATAACCATAGAGTAGGTGGGATGTGTGAAGAGACCTTACACTAGTGTTGCTGGAGTGTTGCTAAGCGTGTGATTCTGTGTAGGAGAAGCAATGTGTCAGATCACCAGAGATTGTAACACTCTGTACTGCACCTGCACTGCTGTTCATTGTGCACAGGACATTGAGTGTACAATTCAATATTTTGTATGTGGTTTTTAAAAAACAGTTTCTGTGTACAATGTGTGTTTCATTCTCACTCATTCTGGATACTCTAAGCAGTCTGTTGTCATGTGACAGATTGAAAAGCCAACTGGAATTTTTTTTAATTATTCATTAACGGGATGAGGGTGTCACTGGCTAGGCAGCATTTATTGTCCATCCCTAATTGCCCAGAGGGCAGTTTAGAGTCAGCCACACTGCTGTGGGTCTGGAGTCACATGTAGGCCAGACCAGGTAAGGATGGCAGTTTCCTTCCCTAAAGGATATTAGTGAACCAGATGGGTTTTTCTGACAGTTGGCAGTGGATTCATGGTCATCATTAGATTCTTAATTCCAGACATTTTTATTGAATTCAAATTCCACATCTGCCATGGTGGATTTAAACCTGGGTCCCCAGAAGATTATCTGCGTCTCTGGATTAACAGTCCGGCGATAATACCACTAGGCCATCACCTCCCTTTATTATAGGCTTTAAATCCTGTTCCTAGTATAGAGTCATAGTTGTACACATGACACTGAGTGTAAAATGCAATCTGCTCTAAGTTGGAGATCATGTTGAAGTTGATTGGATGTGAGGTTTATGTATGTATCCAAACATCTCATTTAAACATTCCCGTATGCTGGTTATAGTTCAGATACGTGGTTCATTAAAACTTGTCATCTGGGTTAGTGAGCTTTGTTTATTTGGTTCATGGAATTTCGGTTTCACCCTAAATGCCTAGAGGGCAGTCAAGAGTCAAGCATATTGCTGTGTGTCTGGAGTCACATGTAGGCAGTTAACGTTGGCAGATTTCCTTCTCTAAAGGACATTTGTGTACCTGCTGGATTTCTACAACAATTAAAAGTGGTTACTTAGCTATCATTAAGTCAGCTTAAATTCACCACCTGCTATGGTGGGATTCAAACTGATGTTTCCAGAACACTAACCAGGACGTCTGGTTCAGTGCCACCACCTCCCCGTTGATATAATTGATATATAATTTTTTAAAAAGTTTCCTTGTACATTGCATATTTCTGGATCCTCTAAGCATTCTGTTGTCCTTTGATAGACTGAAAAGCCAACCGGATAATAGGCTTTAAATCCTCTTTCTATTATAGAGTCATACAGCACAGAAACAGCACAGCCCAACTAATCCATGCCGACCTGGTTTCCCAAACTGGACTAGTCCCATTTTGCCTGCATTTGGCCTATATCCCACTAAACTGTTCGTATTCACATGCATGCCCAAATGTCTTTTAAATGTTGTACTTCTACCACTTCTTCTGCCAGCTCATTCTATTTGTGCACCACTCACTGTGGAAAAAGTTGCCCCTCAGGTCTCTTTTAAATCTTTCCCCTCTCACCTTAAGCCTATGCCCTCTAGTTTTGGACACCCCACCATGGGGAAAAACATTGGCTATTTACCTTAGATAACAAGGTGTAGAGCTGGATGAACACAGCAGGCCAAGCAGCATCAGAGGAGCAGGAAAGCTGACGTTTCGGGCCGAGACCCTTCTTCAGAAATGGCGGAGGGGAAGGGGGTTCTGAAATAAAGAGGGAGAGAGGGGGACACAGATAGAAGATGGATAGAGGAGAAGATAGGTGGAGAGGAGACAGACAGGTCAAAGAGGCGGGGATGGAGCCAGTAAAGGTAAGAGTAGGTGGGGAGTTAGGGAGGGGATAGGTCAGTCCAGGGAGGACGGACAGATCAAAGGGGCAGGATGAGGTTAGTAGGTAGGAGATGGGGTTGGGGCTTGAGGTGGGAGGAGGGGATAGGTGGGAGGAGGGACAGGTTAGGGAGGTGGGGACAAGCTGGGCTGGTTTTGGGATGCGGTAGTGGGAGGGGAGATTTTGAAGCTTGTGAAGTCCACATTGATACCACTGGGCTGCAGGGTTCCCAAGCGGAATATGAGGTGCTGTCCCTGCAACCTTCGGGTGGCATCGTTGTGGCACTGCAGGAGGCCCAGGATGGACATGTCGTCTGAGGAATGGGAGGGGGAGTTGAAATGGTTCGTGACTGGGAGGTGCAGTTGTTTAGTGCGAACCGAGCATAGGTGTTCTGCAAAGCGGTCCCCAAACCTTAGCCGAACTCGTCCTCACCCTCAACAACTTCTCTTTCAATTTCTCCCACTTCCTACAGACAAAGGGGTTCCGTAGCTACACTGGCCCTAAACCCCAACTGTTCCTCCGTTACATTGATGACTGTATTGGCGCCGCCTCATGCTCCCACGAGGAGCTCGAACAGTTCATCCACTTCACCAACACCTTCCACCCCAACCTTAAGTTCACCTGGACCATTTCTGATACCTCTCTCTCCTTTCTCAACCTCTCTGTTTCCATCTCTGGTAACCACCTGGAAACCGATATCCATTTCAAGCCCACCGACTCCCACAGCTACCTAGAATACACCTCCTCCCACCCACCTTCCTGCAAAAATGCCATCCCCTATTCCCAATTCCTTCACCTCCGCTGCATCTGCTCCCAGGATGAGGCATTCCACTCCCGTACATCTCAGATGTCCTCGTTTTTCAAGGACCGCAACTTCCCCCCGTCAGTGGTCGAGAACGCCCTCGACCGTGTCTCCCGCATTTCCCGCAACTCATCCCTCACACCCCCTCCCCGCAATAACAACCAAAACAGAATCCCCCTCGTCCTCACGTACCACCCCACCAACCTCCGGATCCAACGCATCATCCTCCGACACTTCCGCCATCTGCAATCCGACCCCACCACCAAAGACATTTTTCCCTCCCCACGCTTATCTGCTTTCCGGAGGGTCCATGCTCTGCGGGACTCCCTTGTCCGCTCCACACTCCCCTCTAGCCCCACCACACCTGGCACTTTTCTCTGCAACCGCAGGAAGTGCTACACCTGCCCCTACACCTCCCCGCTCACCCCCATCCCAGGCCCCAAGAAGACTTTCCACATCAAGCAGATGTTCACCTGCACATCTGCTAATGTGGTATTCGGTATCCGCTGTTCCCGTTGTGGCCTCCTCTACATCGGGGAAACCAAGCAGAGGCTGGGGACCGCTTTGCAGAACACCTACGCTCGGTTCGCATGAAACAACTGCACCTCCCAGTCGCGAACCATTTTAACTCCCCCTCCCATTCCTCAGATGACATGTCCATCCTGGGCCTCCTGCAGTGCCACAACGATGCCACCCAAAGGTTGCAGGAATAGCACCTCATATTCCGCTTGGGATATAACTGCATATTGCATATTACCGCATCCCAAAATCAGCCCAGCTTGTCCCCACCTCCCTAACCTATCCTTCCTCCCACCTATCCCCTCCTCCCACCTCAAGCCCCACCCCCATCTCCTACCTACTAGCCTCATCCCACCCCCTTGACCTGTCTGTCCTCCCTGGACTGACCTATCTCCTCCCTAACTCCCCACCTACTCTTACCTTTACTGGCTCCATCCCCGCCTCTTTGACCTGTCTGTCTCCTCTCCACCTATCTTCTCCTCTATCCATCTTCTATCTGTGTCCCCCTCTCTCCCTCTTTATTTCAGAACCCCCTTCCCCTCCCCCATTTCTGAAGAAGGGTCTCGGCCTGAAACATCAGCCTTCCTGCTCCTCTGATGCTGCTTGGCCTGCTGTATTCATCCAGCTCTACACCTTGTTATCTCAGATTCTCCAGCATCTGCAGTTCCTACTATCCCTGAGGCTATTTACCTTATCTATGCCCCTCATGATTTTATAAACCTCTATCAGGTCATCCTTCAACCTCCCTTGTTCCAGGGAAAAGAGTCCCAGCCTGTCCAGCCTCTCCTTATAACTCAAACCTTCCAGTCTCTGTAACATCCTTATAAATCTTCTTGGTACCCTTTCTAGTTGAATAACATCCTTCCAGTGCCAGAGCAACCAGAATTGTATGCAGTACTCCAAATGTGCCCTTACCAATGTCTTGTATAGCTGTAACATAATGTTCCAACTTATGTACTCAATGCAAACTGTTGACAATAAGTTCAGTGGAAATTAATACGTCATCAATGTAAAAGTAGCAGAGACACTTTATGCTCACAGAGAAAGTTCATTAAGGAGCAGTCTGTTCTGAGCTGCTGTAGGTTGTCAGACAAGTGATATGAAGAGCTTACAGGACTTGAATTCCTTCTGGACTTTCAGTTTCATTGGTTATACATTATTCAGAAATAAGTTTTAACCAATGCTTTCAAAGGGTCAATATTTTGATAAAGTTTAAAGCATTATTTTCCAGTTGTACCTGTAAGTGAAAAGGTGCAGAATTTTCAAAAGATTGTAACTTGCACTGCTAGTTCACTTAGCTATGTGGTTAACATGTTAAACAAGTGAGGGTTCAATTCCTGTTATGGCTGAGATAACTATTAATTCTGCCTTCTCACCCGTCCCCTGAGAGTGCATGACAATAGCAAAGTCCCACTGACAAAAACTACCGAGAAAATAGACTCAGGGTGAAGCATCGTCAGACATTGAAGCACAGACCTGCCTTTAGGCAGAGCACATATGGCATGCCATAACCCACAGCTAATCGAGCACTAGAGATTATATAACAAATAATGGGTATCACAGCAACAAATCTGAGAATCCCTGATCTATAATCACAACAAAGGGCTGTATTATAGTTTCTCTAAGACCAAGGACAAGACCATGAGATTTAATTCAACAACTTCAGTTCAATTAGAACCTATATATTAGAACCTCAAGTATGAAGAGCCAGGTGGCATCCATCTGTGCTTCCACGTAGTGCCCCTACCTTTGGGCCAGAGGGTCCAGGTTTACATACCAGGAGGTATGTTATAACCCATCCGAACAGGTTGATTAAACCAACTATATTTAAGTTCTGGAGTGGTCTTAAAGATAGTCTTTTGCTGACAATTTTAGTTTATTGTTAGAAATGCATATTTATTGTCTCTTGAACCAACAGTTTGTCACTGCCACTCCCTTCACTTAAATATATTAAATATATACCCCTAACTCTGTGTTTATAATAAAGTTTCTTCCTTCCAAGTTTCCTAATTTCAATCATCTATCTAAACAAAGAGTATTTCAGCTCATTAAACAATTATTTTGTATATCCTTCATACAAGTCTACTTAAAAGAATAAGATCTTGTTGTTGTCCTAATATGCATGACATTTTATCAGATTGAAAGGTAAGGTGTATTAATGTTTTGGTGATGTTTTCTCATTATTCTAGGAGTCACAGTGACTCCAGATCTTGAATAATTAAGTAATAAAATAATCAAAGTCCTAATTCCTAACTGTCTTCAAACACAGACATAAGTTCATATTTTGAGTGATTGTCTTTCTCTGTTCTCAGAATTTTACTGTTTTCCACTGATACATTGAATAGATTGGTGGGCAATGTAATTAAATAAACTCTTAATGCAAGAAGGATAAATGTTTAGTCTCATCTGAGCAACTGAAAACAAAAGACTGGTCAAAATTAACACTCCACCTTCTCACTCTTGATACACTACCAACTATTTTGTTCAAGTTAAAATTCCTAGAGACTGGACAGTACAGAACATGTTCAGCATTGCTAAATTGATGATTGTGATGAAAACATTTTCACTTGTAAGATGTTATGTGATTAAACATCCACTTAATGCATAAGCCAGACAATCCTGACACTTATACCTTTACGTTTTTCCCTATAATTATCCTTTCGCTGACAGCTAGAATTCAGGAAGTAAATTTCATAATTCTAAAGATGAAGGCTACATAGTATAACATCCATCATGTAAAACTGCTGAACTAGTGTGAATTGCACAGAAATTTTACATAAAGTGGTATTCACCACAGAACTTGGAACCTTTAAATCTGAGTCTACAAACAGTAACAAGGCTGCCAGTATGAACACTGAGGTACCTTAAATGTTTTTACTGTCGCCAACAGTCATGGGGAGAGAATCAAAGGATCATGTGGTGATGTTGGACAAGATTTTCATTTACAAAGGATTGGCATCAGTGTCCTATTAAATTGAAACACATGGAGTGCAGCTTATGTCGAAGTTGTCTTTTTTTTGATAGATGCTTTGGAAACCAGCATAATAAAATTGATCAGCCACTAAAAATACTACTGCTTTAGTCATTTGTGTAAATTCAATACTTTTAATAACTGTGATCTTGTACAATCATTTAATTTCAAATGTTGCTTACTGTTGTGCAGATTGCTTAGCGATGATATTTTTGAAAAATCAGTACAAAATCATGGGAAAGATTGTTTGTAGCTTTGGGCACCTTGCTTTTAAACTTTCAAATGAGCACTCAGAACCAGGGCAGCATGTATGGTTCCATCACTTAACAATCATTGAACAAATGAAGTGTTGTGTCTTTTCATTTCATGGAATGCGATTCAAAGTTTTTAGATAAGTACGAAAAAGCTGTGCAAGTATTATGTTTCTTAAATGGCTGGAGCCATGGAATTGCCATGCCAGGAAAGGCACCAGCAATAAGGGGTAATGTGTGCTGTAATAATTAGTTAGGTATTCTGGATCCTTTTCACTGAACAAAATCCCACATTGATGAAAAATTGCAATTTCTTACTGTCATATATGCAACAACAATTTTACACTTAATGCCATAAAGTAATTATCCAATTGTGATTGCAATGAGAATTTTGTGAAACACCAACCATATGGTATTGCACCAACAAAATTTTGTTTTAAAATTTTAAGGTTTTAAATAATCTACTTTTATAATTACTGTGACCACATCTCCACCAAGTCTCCAACTTTTAGAGTTGATTGTTAGAGGATATTTGCAGGTAAAGAGATAGTGGGAAGGTGCGAGGCCTTCAAAAATGAGATAACCGGAGTTCAGAGACAGTATGTTCTTGTTAGTGCGAAGGGCAAGGCTGGTAGGTGTGGGGGATGCTGGATGACTAGAAAAATTGAGGCTCTGGTCAAGAAGAGGAAGGAGGCATATGTCAGGTATAGAGAGAATCCCTAGAAGAGTATAAGGGCAGCAGGAGTATACTTAAAAGGGAAATCAGGAGGGCAAAAAGGGGGCATGAGATAGCATTGACATATAGAGTTAAGGAGAATCTAAAGAGATTCTACAATACGTTAAGGAGAAGAGAGTGACGATAGAGAGGATAGGGCCCCTTAAAAAAAAATCAATGAGGCTATCTATGTGTGGAACCACAGGAAATGGGTGAGATACTAAGCAAATATTTCACGTCAGTATTTACTGTGAAGAATAACATGGAAGCTAGGGAACTTGGGGAAATAAATAGTGATGTCTTGAAAAATGTCCATATTACAGAAGAGGAGGTGCTGGAGGTCTTAAAATGCATAAGGTTAGATAAATCTGCAGGATCAGGTCCATCCCAGAACTTTGTGGGAAGCTAGGGATTGCTGGGCCCCTTGCCGAGATATTTGTATCGTCGATAGCCACAGGCGAGATGCTGGAAACCTGGAGGTTGGTTATCATGGTGCCACTATTTAAGAAAAGTGTTAAGGAAGAGCCATGGAGCGATAGATCGGTGAGCCTGACGTAAGTGGTGGGTAAGTTGCTGGAGGGGATTCTGGGCTGCAGGATTTACACACATTTGAAAAGACAAGGACTGACTAGGAATGGTGTGGGAAATCATGTCTCACTAACTTGCTTGAGTTTTTTGAAGAAATGACAAAGAAGATTGATGAAGGCAGAGTGGTAAATGTTGTCTATATGGACTTCAGCGACGCATTTGACAAGATTCCCACTGGTAGACTGGTTAGCAAGGTTAAATCACACTGAATCCAGGGGGATCAAGCCACTTGAACACAAAATGGGTTTGAAGGTAGGAGACAGCGCAGTGGTAGAGGTTTGTTTTTCAGACTAGAGGCCTGTGACCAGTGGTGTGCCACAAAGATCAGTGCTGGGTCCACTGCTTTTCATCTTTTATATAAATGATTTGAATGTAGGAGGTACGGTTAGTAAGTTTGCAGTTGACACCAAAATTGGTGGTATAGTGGACAGTGAAGAAGGTTATCATGGACCTTGAGATGGGCCTTGATCAGATGGGCCAATGGGCCAAGGAGTAGCAGATGGAGTTTAATTTAGATAAATGTGAGGTTTTACATTTTAGTAAGACAAACCGGGGCAGGACTTATACAGATAATGGTGTGGCCATGGGGTATATTGCCAAACAAAGAAACCTGGGCTGCAGGTTCATCATTCCTTGAAAGGGAAGTCACAGGTAGACAGGTGGTGAAGAAGGCATTTGACACGCTTGCTTTCATTGGTCAATGCATTCAGTATGGGAGTTGAGATGTCATATTGCGGCTGTACAGGACATTAGTGAGGCCACTTGTAGAATACTGCTTTCAATTCTGGTCTCCCTACGATAGCAAAGATGTTGTTGAACTTGAGAGGGTGCAGAAAAGATTTACTGGCTTGTTGCTGGGGTTGAAGGATTTGAGCTATAGGGAGAGGCTGAATAGGCTGGGGCTATTTTCCCTGGAGCGTTAGAGGCTGAAGGGTGACCTTATAGAGGTTTATAAAATCATGAGGGGCATGGATAGGGTGAATAGCCAAGGTCTTTTCCCCAGAGTAGTGGAGTCCAAAACTAGAGGGCATAGGTTTAAGGTGAGAGGGGAAAGATTTAAAAGGTACCTGTGGAGTAACTTTTGTATACAGAGAGTGGTGTATGTATGGAATCAGTTGCTAGAGGTGGTGGAAGCAGGTACAATTACAACATTTAAAAGGTGTCTAGAGGGGTACATAAATAGGAAGGGTTTAGAGCAATATGGGCCAATTTAACAGATTAATTTAGGAAATCAGGTCAATGCAGACAAGTTGGACCGAGGGGTCCGCTTCTGTGCTGTAATACTCTGACTGTATAACTGCACAAATGTTGGTGCTCTGGATGTTTCACAATTTGACCTTTTGACCATATCTTGACTTTGTGGACCTTGGTCTTGCTTCCATAGTGTTAGATGTAGTTCATATTCATGTCGCTTAAATAAATCTTTACTCTCAATCTGCTGAGATGACTGAGTGGAAGTATGCAACCTCTTTACTTTCATTTTTTGATTAGATTGCGTGTCTTAATTTGCCCCCTGTGGGCAGTCTTACTCATGAATTTAGCATTTTCATATCCTCAGATTTGCCACTGCAGAATTGCTGCCCACTCAGCATAATGGCTGTCTCTGATCCTGACAATTTTGCTTTGAGAGACAATGGATTGAAATGTTCTTTCATGTAAGATCTGTACTTTATTCCTGTTGACTGTATGAAGTTATTCTCTTTACTAACATGGGTAATCTCAATCATAGGCAGCCTGTGAAGGCCTTAACCCTTGTGTCTTCAGCCATGGTATTTGGCCTGATAGGACAGTGAAATGTGCCAATGTGTCAAGCTTAAACTTAAACATGCTTGTGAAATTTAAATAATTTGGATTGCTAATTACTCCTAGCAATGCCTTCAGTATCATATATATTAGAGATTGTCCAACTGTATTAACTTCTTTGTGTGAGTAAGCATTTGGCTTTTTGCTGCTCTGAACTGGTGTCCTACTTCTGTATGTCTTTTGTGAGTAACCTGTAGTTTTACAGATGTACCATTCCTTTTTTCCTTCTTATGTTTATTTATACTTATTCTCTTAAAGCATTCTTAAGTGTACAGCACATCAATGCTATTTGTAGTCTTCTGTCTTCAAGCTTGTATACATGCAGTTCATCAATGCTGTTATCTAAAAATCTGAATAGTTCTGTAATGTAACAGTTATAGTATTTCTTTGTCTGTAAGCTTTTAAAGATTTACCTGTAAAGATTTACATTCAGCTAGCAAAACAGTACTGTGTTACTTCGTACAAACTTTAAATTGTGTTAAATAGCACTACTCTATTTCTGTCTGGATTACTTGGGTTTCCCACCTCTTTTCACACATAAAAATTGTAGTTTTCTGTCATCTTGAGGGTTATCCCACCTTCTGTGGCCAAGAGGGAGGCTTTCACTTTTTCACAGGCAATATGGACTTTTTCCCACTTTTCAAGGCCCAAAACATAATGTAAATTCCCTTCCACAACTTTTTAAAAGTTAACTAACTATGGGTGCGGCCTTACTAAATCTTCTTGCCAAAATCGTGATTTGTTATTCCCCAGATCATCTAAAAGTCGTAAGACTCTTTTAACATTCTTCTATTGTTAGACTCTTTCTTCAAATCTTTTAAATTTGCCTTTTTGTGAAATAAAATTAAATAAACTTTGGGTGTTTTCCATTACTGCAGCCTCAATGTAATTTTTCTTTCTGTCTGTGCCCTATCCAGTATAGACATGCCTTATCAGCGTTCTACTGATGCTGGCAATGCTTGTTTTGAAGGGTAAGTATTATCCTTCCCTTCAATCTATCCCAGCTTGTTTTTGTGCCATCATTATAAAGGATCTGCCTTTGTCCTTAGAGATCTCTAACTTCTGTCATTGAGCTTCCAATACTCCCACATTTCCTTTTCAGTAATAATTCTGTCTTTTCACAATGTGACAAGTCTTTACTCCTACTCTTTTTTTTATCTGTGCTTCTTACCAGCTATGAAGTGAAGGTTTTCTTCTGGTATGCCACCGCCTCTCTTTTGTTGCTCCCATGAGGTGCTGCCAACAACTTGTTAGCTTATAATTTTCGACTACTCACTGAATGCCTGTGTCCTCTTAAAGCAGCAATACTTTTAAAGTGATAAATTCGCTTGTCTTAATTTGACCCAAGTTTTTGTTTTCTGAATTCTCTCCAGTATTGCTATTATGAACTATTTCAGCTATTAGGTACATTGTAGCTCTTTGTGGTTGAGGAATAGTGCAGCCACCAAGAGGTTAGGTATAGTGTGGGAGGAAGGTGTGGGAAGGGGAAAACGGGCCTGGAGCAGGGAAAGGGGGTACCAGGTCTGGAGTGGGACAAGGCCGTCAAACACCAAGGGTATCTGGAGAGTGTTATTGTTCTGGTGAAGGTGTAGTTGGGAGTGTGAGAAGTAAGTATAGGGTCAGTTGAATAGTTACCCAGGAATTAGGTTGCTTATTTGGTAGTTTAACTTTTCCTGAGAAACTGATTCTCTAATATAAATGGGCACTTTCAGAAGGTTATTGGTATGAAGGAAATTCTCAGTGGAATCTTCAGTTTCATGGGTAATTCCTTCAGAGAGTGCTATGCTGGGGATTCCTCAGAGTCCCCGTGTGCAACTCCTATCTGCAGTTAAATAACAACTGTCTAGTTATAAGAAAATCTAGTCCAATAAGACTATTAGAAATGATATATCCGTTTCCATCAGGATCTCATGGTAGAAACTATTTAACTAATGCCATCTTCAATTAAAGCCAAATCACTCTGACTTAAGGCACTGAGCTTCAGTATGCAAATGAGAGATAGTAGGAACTGCAGATTCTGGAGAATCTGAGATACCAAGGTGTAGAGCTGGATGAACACAGCAGGCCAAGCAGCATCATAGGAGCAGGAAGACTGACGTTTCGGGCCTAGACCCTTTTCTGATGAAGGGTCTAGGCCCG
>NC_063361.1:21288761-21341848 GCF_021869965.1 Rhincodon typus
ACCTGAGACGTCAGCTTTCCTGCTCCTCTGATGCTGCTTGGCCTGCTGTGTTCATCCAGCTCTACACCTTGTTATCTCAGATTCTCCAGCATCGGCAGTTCCTACTGTCTCAGAATCACTTTGGGGGTGTTCTCAAGCAACATCAAAGAGGGCGATAATCTCCATTAGCTCATGAGTGCCCCTTATTTGTGAATGATTGTCATGCACAATGAAGGCATGTTCACATTCATGGACTGCCTTCAGTATATACCTCTTCTTTAATTCTTTCATGGAATGTGGAATTTGCTGGCTCGGCCGCATTTATTGTCCTTGAGAGGGTGGTGGTGAGCTGCCTTCTTGACCTCGTGCAGTCTATTTGGTGTAAGTACACCCACAGTGCTGTTAGGGAGGGAGATCCAGACTCTTGAGCCACTGACACTGACAGAAAACTATACATTTCCAAGTCAGGCCTGTGAGTGGCTTGGAGAGTAACCTGCAGGCAGTGATGTTCTTATGTATCTGCTGTCCTTATCTTTTTAGGACTGCCTTTTCCTGTAATGGAAATCAAATAAAAGGCTAAGGTGACTGCTAAGGGATGGGTGACTTTTTCAATTTTTGGCATAGACTCAGAACAGTCTTAGAATATTCCGAATTAAATAACTATTGGTGCAATCCTTGAGTGGCTACATCAAGTATTTGTGGAATTTGTGTCTTATATTAACTGTGAACTTACCCAAAACTCACATTCAAAATTAATGTCTCTGAATTTGAAATTTCACAAAAGAAACAGTTAATCATAAGTGGGTATGAGCGGTTACCATCCATCTTCCTTTGTGTGGCAATGTCTTTGTGCTTCCATCATCCTGGGTGGACAATAGAAGGGTGGACAATTTGTGTAATTGAATCTGTCCTCAGATAATAATCTTATTGTCCAGAACCAGGGAGAACAATGCCACTTTGGGAAGAACAGCTGCAGACAGCAGCAGAAGAAGTGGCAAGATCTTTGCCTTTTTAAACCTGGAGACTGCAATAATTTAAAGTCACCTTTTTCAAGTCCACCACATAGAGATCTGATATCTTGATAAAAACGTTACTAGTAGCTAATGTTATGACAGACTGAACAACCCAGCACTTTGAAGAATCCTGCGATAATATTGATATCTGACTTGGTTCTTTAAAGCCACCTAGACAGCCACACAGATGTGAAAATGCTGTTCTCACCAGGCTTGCAATGTCTGTTTCTTTCCTAAGGCAAGCCAAACATGTGAATAATGAATTGTTCCTTGGTAATTGCTACAAAAGCATTATTCTTTTTAACTACTTTTCTCATGATTGCATGTGTGTGTTTGTGATTAATGGAGCTGATTATTCCAATTCTTGCCACAGTCCATGCCTGAGAGACACAGGCATTTTCTTTTTGAAAAACACAGATTCTGGGAAGGGAATTTGGGTTCTGGTTTTTGTCTATCACACCAACCAAAAGAAAAAGTCTATTTGATAAGACATTGAACACACCATGAAACTTCATTGTGAGTATGTAGAGGCAAAGTCAAGGCATTAAAGTGAATGTTCAAGCCGCCAACCATATCACCTATTGCCAAGCCAATAAACACCAGCTGCCCCTTCTATGACAGAATTCACATATTACACATAGGATTTATCAATCATCTCAAGACTCATTGAACCCAAATAGAAGCAAGTCATCCTTGATCCCATGGAAAACTTGAGAAGAAGAGAAGAAAGACTCCTCATTGAAACACAATTTCGTTTTGTTCCCTTTTCAAGCTTTTGTATTGCCCAGCACTATAAACCTTGACCCTTCTGCTATTCTTATGCAATTCCCTCACACTCAGGAATTGCGCAGCATGCTCTGTTGTAAGCGACTGATTGTTGACATTGTGAGTCACCAGGCATGCTGTTTATTGTATCACGTCATCTGCATATTGTCCGTCATCAATTCAGTGGTCTTGGAGTGAGGAGAATGGCCTAGGTTCTATAGGTGAAACAGGCTGGTGGTAGTATGTGACAATTTTTAAAACAACTTTTAACAACACAAGAAATCATCCAAACAAAGACAGAAGATGTAAACATCTTGTACAAATCAACAAAACCACCAATGACATCAATCAACATAGCATTGATTAGTTGCGCGCAAATTTACATCGAAGTGGTTTGTTGAAAGAACAGCAGGAACTCTGGCTGATTCTCTTTCTTGTCCCATAAAGCCTCCAAGTTCATACAGGACTGAGACCAGTTGTAATGTCTCAACATGTGCTGTAGCTTGCTTATCACAGACTTTCGGTGCTGTTGGACTGTATCACACATTAGATAAATCTGCTGGCACATGCTCTGTCAGGGTGCAACATAGATTTTTTGTTTCTTTTTAATGTAGCCTGTGTGTCATTGTACTGAAGACATTATGTCTCTGATTTTTTTTCAGTCTTATGTAACACAGTGCAAAGTTTCTTTTATTACTCTGTATAAATGTTGCTCGTGAACATTACTGATGTTACGTAAAATCATCGCACACTACCCATTTAAGGATTTAAAATCTAGTGCATGCAAACCTGTCTGATAAAGATATAAACTTGTAACTAACAGCATTGCTGAATATATACTTTCAATCAGATAATTTCAGCAGGTTTGCCAATATTACGTTTCGATAGTAATTTTATGGACAGTGCATTTTTGTTTGCTCCACTTAACTCACTGGGGGAGAAGGTTAAATTAGAAAACTTTACTCCTGCTTTCTTGTCTTCCTCCCTTCCTTTCTTCCATCATCCATGGTACTCTGGCTTTCTGTCATCCTCTTTTTATCATTTTCTCTCACCTTTTATTCCCCATCCTATCCCGACCTATGTATTTTTTCCTTGAACACTCATTTCCTGCTTTTATTCTCCCTCTCTTTTAATCTGGAGATTATATATATTACAGCAATAATGCAAAGTGATCATAACTAATGACAGGCTGAAATCTGGGATCTTTCTTTGCTGCTTTCTCCAATTGAAATTAAATTGACTATTTCTAACTTCAGCAATTACATTGTGTCTTATAGCTGCATATTGGCCATTTGTGTTCACTTCAGTAGATTGTGAATAAATTATCCATTTTAAATCCTCCACTCACTTCATTTGTGTGTTCTGAAAGGTAAAATACACCTTGCTATCTCAGCATCTCACTTCAACTGAGCAGTTTGTCGATTGTATAAGAGTAATCTTTCAGTCTGATGGCTTCTGTTGCAGAGAGTCAATGATGTGTGATACAGTTACATTGCTGTAAAGAGCCACTATTCTCTTCTTTGGAACTGGGGAAAATGTTGAATCTCTGATTTTCCATTCTAACGTAACATTGACAGTAGCTGAAGGACACATGAAGAGCTTTTGGGATAATTAAGTTTTACAAAGGAAATTTGCCTAAATGACAGGCTTTAAAAAATCTATTTGAAGAAATGATACATCTGGTCACTATCATGGATTTAATCTATTGAGATCAGTATATCCATTAATTGGCATTGCAATTATTTTGATAAAGGCACAATTGACAGAAAAAGAAATTAGTCTATTTTTAGTGTCTCAGAAGATGTATATGATGATGTATGTTCAATCCCAGTTAAAGCTACACTTGTGTGGGAGGAATTGAAGGTGGAAAATCAGTGAACATCACAGCAGTGCCTGTCATCTGATCTTGATTATAATTGTGCAGATTCAATAACAATTTCAATATGGTCACATTTTCTATCGCCCTTTCCTGAACAATGCCATCATGGAAGCTGAGAGCTCTCTGTTGCTTCATTCACTTTAAGTCTGAGTCTTTATCCTGAATGCTGACAGGCTGTTTGAAACATAGAGCATGCATTACAATTGACTGATAATGTAGCCATTTTATGTCTGACTTTCCCTTTCTTCTTCCATTTTCTTTCTTTATCTCTCACTCTCGCCATCCATTAGTAATGCTTTTCTTTCATGAAGAGATGACTGCATAATGTGCAAAAGTGTGATCTCCAGCATATTGTATTCTATTTGCCTTGAAGTTGTGAACGTATCTTCAAAATTACTTTAGAATATTATTGACTGGACATATATCTTTGTCTTGGACTTTTTGAAAAGAACAATTAGCAAATCAAAGGAGATAGCTGCAGCAGAAAACAATGATACGTTTTGAAAAGAACACAATTTACTCCATGGAGAAGCCAAGTCTGCAACACTTTCAGTAAGAGGCCACCTGACCAAATTTGTGGGAGTAATAAACCTATTAGATTTAAACACAGAATCAGAGAGACAGCTTGCCTGGAGCAATAATCTTCGCAATCTCCTTCTATCTCTGAAATCCCTCCCATCAAAGCCTGTAATTTGAAAACTGACTGGAAGACCTTGTTATTGCAAGTAGAGAGTTCTTAAAGCAAAATCTGGAATCTACCAGCACTGTCTCCAGATAAAAAGAATTCAGCCAACCGTTACTGATCTAGGAAGAAATCCTGGTGCCAACATTTATGTATTAGTGACTTCAGCTACAGACCAACAATTGGACGATCTGTGAATAATTCTCTGTCCTGAATTGAATGTTACTTGGCCAAAGTACTTTTAAGACAATACTCTGTAGAGTTTTTTTCATTTTTTCCCCCCAGACTTGGAATCTGTGTATATGGATGTGTATATTATTTTTCAAAAAGAAAAGTTGTATATAGATGTAGTTTATGCCTTTCAGAAATAATCTTCATATCTTTGCTTGGGTAGGTTTTGTTTGCAAAAAACTGGTTCTTTATTTGTTGTTAAAGGAACCTGGCAGGTTTCTTTCTGATAGTGAGCCATATACTGTCTGATATATTTCATATTTTAAACACAAATACATGACATTATAACCTCCTGGTTTAAATGCTAATTTTCTTGTGACCAGAAGAGAAAAGTGGCACAAGGAAAGGAATCCTCCTTCCAAATGAGTTGTAACAATGGGCATTGACATCAATGACACTCAGCTTGCTTAACCCTGCAGAAGCTGAGAATTGACTCTGTGATCATGTTGGTTTATACAGCTGAGTATCACACTGGCTGTTGCATTTACTCACAAAACAATTGGGAGAAAGTATGAACCTAATGACTTTTCAAAAGTTTGACATATGAAATTTAAAGTTTATTTCAGTATTAATACATTCAGAAGCAGACATGTTTGCTGCTGCTTAGTCTTTTCAACAAGCAGATCCAGAAAGATATATCTATTGTCCAGCTTTATGGCATGGTTCCAAACTTACACTTATTCAGAACTTGTCATTTTCAAAGCTGTCTTCCTGGTGAAAATTTTAGACTTGAAATTCATGAGCAAGCCATGTACAGATTGTAAACTGATTGAAACAAGTGGAACCTTTTAAGGGTGAAATGTATCAAAACAGTCACTTTTTAAACTAAAATGAGTGGAAGCAATTACTAACGATTGAAATGTGACATATCCATTATTGTGTTTCAGGAATATTGAATTTCTTCTTTCACACAATGTATTTAGGAATGAATTGTGTTTTATATCATTAAACTCACAGTTTTAAGAAACTACCGGCAAGTCCAACTGCAATAGATGGGAACTTAATATAATAATGAGCCTATCCCAACTGGAGAAATTACCCAATTGGTTCTCTGAACTCTGATGGCCTAATGGAATGAATAATGCAACTCCCATGTTACAGACAATCCTTTTCATATTAGACCAGTATGATCCATTTGCTAAGAATATAGTCTTCCAAGAGAAGAGAGCTTAGTTGAAATGCTTCCTAGTCAAGGCCCAAGAAGTGAAGGAGACGAATATGCAGCCCTCCTCCTTGCTAGAAATAGGCTGAAAAGGGGAACAGCAATGGAAGGATATTTAGTCCAATTATAAATAGGGAGACTGAGTTCCAGTCCTCCACCTGGAGTGGATTTGGTTGCAGATTGTATAAAGTGCAAACCGCATAATGTGCCATATGACCATTAGTTTTGGCACTGAACTGTGTCCAGTTTGCCTCCGAATACCTGGAAGGAGAAGGACTTTCAAAAATTTGAACAACAAGTGAAGCTAGTGTTATGGTTCTAGCTGACATTTTTATTGGTCAAATCATATCCTAGATTGAAATCTGGCTTGATAGATCATAGTTTCTTTTTGATTTCTCTTTTTGCTTTCAACTGAGTGGTCCTTCACTGAAGCACAAGCACACAATGCTGCAGGTTAAGATTTAACAATAAAACAGAAGTTTATTATGTGAAAGAAATGAAGGACAAAGAAATAGAATAAAGCAAACTTTTTACATATTTAAGCAACTTTAAAGATTTCAAAGCATACAGTAAAATATAATTCCATTAATCCCAACAGCACTTCTTCACAATACTCAGAGTATTATGCCAGTGAGAATTTCCTTCTCTATCACCTCTATAGGATTTAATTTAACAATGCTTCATATCTCAGTTTTGAGAATCTAATAACCTCTTCTTTGAGTCTTCATACAACTGAGTTTACACTTTCCCAGTTACAAATATTGTCTTCAGGGCTGTAACCAACCACTTCTAGTCAGGAACTTTCAAACTAAACCCCTTACAGTGAGGCAACTGATTTCTTAACAGTTCTAAACCGTCTCCTTTCTTAAGGTGTAACTGACTTATATATCCAACTTTACCCAATACTTCTGCAAATATATCAAACTGAAATTAGCAAATGTTTAGAAGCTGTGGGTGTTTCCCATCAACTAAAAATTAACAAAATATCAGGAATCTTCTAACTGAAGCCCATACACCACATTGTTTACTCTGTGCTCATAATACTCATTCAATGTAAACAAATTCCAATTAGCTTCCAAGAACCATTTCTCATACTGCTTAAAAAACTCATCATGACTACAGAAATATGAACAAGTTAACCATTAAACCCCTTCACTAAATCCACATGTCACTAGTTCAAAAACCAAACACTAAAATAAATAATTTTGAAATATATATATGCACACTTTACCTCACACTAATTTCTCATTGTAACTTTGCTGTAAACACATAAGTGGCTTCGTCTGCTTAAGAAGCTGGTCAGGTTTATAGTTTGTTTCATTTTCACTAGAAGCTACATACATTAACACATAGGGCCCTGTGCTTTATGGAAGCAAAAGAAATTTGCTTACACATCGCACCTTTCTTATTGAGAAATAGTTCATGGAGACTGCCAATCCCTGCAGCAAAGCCCATTGCAGTACTGAGAGTCTACCTGAGATGCCGTGATGTCTTTCAGCAAACTAAGATTGACAGTTAAAGTTCTTGCTGCATCTCCAAGTCAAGCATAAGCAAACCAATCATCACTGTCTTCTCATGCTCTACAAATTGGTATTATCTGTCCAAGTTTGTTTTCTTGCATGTCAGTAGCGATGAGTGAAAGACAAAAGGCTTTAAATTTGTGTTCAATTTCAAAACTGTGAAACAGTTAAATTCTGTACATTCTCAGTAGGAAGTAACACAGAGTTCCTGAAACAAATAATAGGAATATTTGGTCTTGGAATTTTCAGTTTCTTTCAATGATATTCTGGACTGATGGAGTGTTACTCGTATTCTTCTACTCAACAAAAAGTCACTACAATAACATGGGTTTTTAAATATCATCAGTACAAGTAGACAGGCCTGCCATTTTTTCCAACTATTATTCATTATTAGCTAACATAGCAATGTAATTAATGTACAGATTTTAAATAAAAATTCCATATGGAAGATGTGCAAGATAGCTTTGTTTGATTTATTTTTAAAGTTTTACCTGGTAATTATCATGTTTCATTGCATTTTTTCATTCTAACATCTTCTGTTTGCCCAAGTATGATGATCACTGGAAATAGACATTTGTATCATGCAACAATTAATTGCCGTTATTATTTGGGTAGCTCCTGCCCTTTGCACAATCAGGATATATTATGAGATTAGTGTGTTCAGCCAGGCGGGTTGACCCAACATTAGCTGATGCATCTATTCATTCCAAGCAGATCCAGTTCTGTTTTGCTGATACATTTGATCCTATTTGACAAGTGCTAATTTAGGTTACACCATGGAAACATTATGTTGCCAGTCAGAAAACTGCAGCATACGTGCATACCTTGCTCCCTATTTCTCTGACATTATGACATTGAATTACATGAACCAGAAGCCAGATGAATTACTTGAGATGCTATTATTTGGCAGAACTACACTGGGCAATGCATCTACTTCTGTAAAACAGGACAATGATATCAATTCCTAGCTTACTATTCTTATTGATTCCAATATTTCCAAATTCTCATCTTCCCTTTGAAATAACTCCACAGAGACTGGTATCCTGTCACCAAGTCAACCTTTATTTATACACGTAAAGTCCTTGACACTGATCCAGCTTCTATACAGCCAGCTCTCAGAATGAATAGAACCTATGACAGTCCCGTTCATATCTGTCAGCCAATGCTCCCTGATTGGATCAGATTAACAGCCCCAATCAGGGACCTCATATTCTATGAGGTCCACCTAGCTGACCTCGGTACAATCACTACACCCTTAGAATTATGGTTTATGTTTGAAAGTAATTCATTTATTGGCAGCGTGTTACTCTTACTGTTTTGTTTAAAATTAGAGCAAGTTTCACATAAAATAAATGGAGTAATTATGCGAAAGGAATTGTTTAATTTTTTCTAGCAACTCAACAAGTTTGTCAAGTGAGCAGTTGAGGCCTACAGATTTGAACAATGCTGAATTCAATCATTCAAGCGGGTTGATTATGGTCACAGTAGTTGATGCACTACAGACTGCATCCAGCTGTCCTGATAAGCAACTATCTATAAATGCACCCAGTGGTCAAATAAGCTGCTAACATTTCACACCGTAATTTTATAGATGAATAATGGCCAATTGCAACTTTTCAAAAAGCAACCATTACTTGTCTAATTGTATCTGAGAAGAAGCAAATGGAGCAATTAGATAAGGCAAACTTTATAAGAATATGAATGTTACCATGTTAAAATTCAATTTTCATCCATTAATTTCAGTGACACACTATTCTTTTATAGGCGAAAAAAAAAGTGACAACTTTCATTTATGTAACATCTTTCATGGTTGCAGGATGTTCCAGGGTAAAGAATTTCCAAAGCATTGTTGCTGCTGTTGGGGAAAAAAGAAGTGGCAGTTGATCTGTGCACTAAAACTCAACTGGACTTGCCACATAAACACAATGGCTACAAGAGCAGGTCAGACGCTAGGAATACTGCAGTGGGTAACTCACTTCCTGCCTCCCCAAAGCCTGTACACCATCAAAAAAGCACAAGTCACGAGTGTGATGGAATACTCCCCACTTGCCTGGATGAACGCAGCTCCAACAACAGTCAAGAAGCTTGACAACATCCAAGATAAAGCAGCCCTCTTGATTGGCACTACAACCACAAACATCCACTCCCCCCACCACCGATGCTCAGTAGCAGCAGTGTGTACAATCTACAAGATGCACTGCAGAAATTCACCAAAGATCCTCAGACAGTGCCTTCCAAACCCACAACCACTTACATCCATATGGAGAAGGGCAACAGTTACATGGGAGCACCACCACCTTCAAGTTCCCCTCCAAGCTACTCACCGTCCTGTCTTGGAAATATATGACCATTCCTTCACTGGTGCTGGGTCAAAATCCTGAAGCTCCCTCCCTAATGGCATTGTGGGTCAACCCACAGCAGGTGGTCTGTAGCAGTTCAACGAAGCAGCTCACTACCACCCTCTCAAGGGCAACTAGGGACAGGCAATAAATGCTGACCCAGCCAGCGATGCCTACGTCCCATAAATGAATTTTTAAAAATCCCGCAAACAGCAACGTAGTATTAGCTAAATAATGGACTGCACTTCCATGGAATCAGGGGAACTCCATGCAGTTGTGAAGTTGGCAGCCAAGACTCGATTCCAGGAACTCCTGACCACATTCTGAGGGTGAGAGATAGTAGGAACTGCAGATGCTGGAGAATCCGAGACAACAAGGTGCAGGGCTGGATGAACACAGCAGGCCAAGCAGCATCATAGGAGCAGAGAGGCTGACGTTTCGGGCCTAGACCCCGCCTCTTCGACCTGTTTGTTTCCTCTCCACCTATCCTCTCCTCTATCCCTCTTCTATCCGCCTCCCACTCTCTCCCTATTTATTTCAAAACCCCCTTCCCCTCCCCTTTTCTGATGAAGGGTCTAGGCCCGAAACGTCAGCCTCTCTGCTCCTATGATGCTGCTTGGCCTGCTGTGTTCATCCAGCCCTGCACCTTGTTGTCTCACATTCTGAGGGTTTCCAGTTTTCATCAATGCCTTTTCATTATGCTTTCCCTACCGCCCTTCCTACCCCTAAGCTGAACGATGGCCATTCCATGCCCCTTCATCCACTGTATAGAACCAGTAAACACAATAGGACGTGTTAGAAAAATGTTTTGTAAAAAGTCATTTATGTATAACTTTCCATTTCATTTAAAAAATCTTCTTCTGCAAAAGGCTGATAAATTGTCAATCACTTTAAAACACCAGTACCAGAAACTACATGCTCTTTAAATAGCTTTAACATGTGGAAATAAACATTGTGCAGCTGACAGCATAGACTTGAGAGCCAAGACAATCAATCAGACGATGCCTTGAAACTCTAATGGTTGTAGGGCTCTCGGCTAAGCCTCATTATTCACTCTGCGTTGACTTTTCCTCTTCACATATAGATAGTGTGGTTAAAAAGGCATTTAGCACAATTGCCTTCATTGCTCAGTCCTTTCAGTACAGGAGTTGGGAAATTGTGTTGAGGTTGTACAGGACATTGGTGAGGCCTCTTCTGGAATACTGTGTCCAGTTCTGGTAGCCTAGTTATGGGAAGGATATTATTAAGCTGGAGAGGGTTCAGAAGAGATTTACCAGGATGTTGTGAGGTATGGAAAGTTAGAGGTATAAAGAAAAGCTGGATAGGTTGGGACTTTTTTCACTGGAGCATAGGAGGTTAAGAAGCAACCTTGTAGAGATTCATAAAATAACAATGGATAGAGTTAATGGTAGTTGTCTTTTGCGTAGGATGGGAGATTTCAAAACTAGGGAGCACATTTTTAAGGTGAGAGAAGAGAGATTTAAAAAAGACCTGAGGGGCAAATCTTTTTTACACAGACAGTGGTTCGCATGTGGAATGAACTTCTTGAGGAAGTGGTGGATGTGGGTACAACTGCAACATTTAAGACATTTGGATAAGTACATGAATTGGAAAGGTTTGGAGGGATACAGGCCAAGAGCAGGCAGGTGGGACTTATTTAGTTGTGATGTGGGATGGACAAAGTCAGAAGTCATACAACACCAGGTTATAGTCCAACAGGTTTATCTGAAATCACAAGCTTTCAGAGAGCTGCTCCTTCATCAGGTGAAGTCACTCCTGGTGTTGTGTGACTTGGGATAATGTTCAGCATGACTGGTTGGACCAAGGGCTTGTTTCTGTGCTGTATGATTCTATGACTTTATGACACTCTGATTAACACATCTGTTGGACCATAGTGAAAGTAGATTTTTTTTTAGTGGGAAGTTATGGATGAATAGTTTCTTTGTTAATGCTTTTTCAACGCATCCTATTGTGAATATAGGATTCATTGATTTTATGCAGTGGGTGAATGGTGTGGAAGTCTATTAGCTTAGCATGGAGGAATAGGAGGGGCCATAGATGGTGAAAGGGGGACTTTGTTTGAAATGGAGGGTATGAAGACCCCTGGAGTAAGTGGAGGGATGTAACTTGGCATTCATGTGGGTTTGGGGAGTGTGCAGGCAGTGTGGTGTGAGGCATAGAGGGACTTGCTGTTATTATTATAACATGGGTGAAGTTTCACAACCCCAAGGCTGTGCCCATGTATTTTCCAAAGTCAACTGGTCTGACTAGAGCCTGGACCTGCTCCCTGCTCCACACAATGAAAAGTGCGTATTTGCGGGAACTTCCTCCCAGGACAAGTGTGGCGTGTCAGAAAAATCCTCAACTCCAGCTACCTACGTTGAAGATGACCAGCAAGTCCAGCCTTATTTGTTTTGCAATGCCATTAATTGAGAGAAATACTTTACAAAGAAATTAGGAAAATGGCTGTTCATTTTTGTACAGATAAGCATTTTATGCAAAATCGCAGCAAGGAAGATAACTGCAGTCTGTCATCAGTTGATAATGAAAATGTCAGTTAAAAGTGCTTTTAAAATATTGGAGAATGTTTCGTCATTTTCATGTTGTTACAGTGGTACTGTTTGCTTATGTGCTAATTTCAGAGGGGTGCATTAATAGAGAATTCACTTACATTGCTTTATTTATTCATGTCGCCTTTTATGATCAAGGTGATTTATTGGTGGGATGAATAAAGACTGTCTGACCTTATCTGGTTGGATCACTAATCTTTTGTGGTCTACAGCTGTTGATAGTGAGTCCTAGCTTTCCCCATATCTATTTGTCTCAGTCTTATCATCTTTCATGTCAGTTGAATCCAATTCCAGAAAACCTAAAAAAAAAATTCCTGGTACATTTGGAATGCAGAAATATTTGCGAAAGGGTGGTGTGGGGCTAAAGTTATTATTCAGTGATGATTAGACACAGATCATTGAAGATTTTCATCTTTGGTTGCATTAGCTGTTTAAGAAAATGTTGCTGGGCAAAGAAAGTACTGGGCATAAAAAAAATTGCATCTTTGAAAAAAGTTATTTTTAAAAATGAATACTGTGCTCGGAAAAATAACTTAAGCATGCTAATTAAGTCAAGTTTGCTATAGAATGAAATTAAATTGCTTTCATGAGTTAGTACATGAACATTTCAATGTTATTTTTAATGCAGATTCCATTCAAATTGCCTCAAAACTTCAATTAACCTTTAAGTCGAATGAATTTTTTTTAGATTTCAAACTTTAACCCTTTATCAGAAAGAGAACTTCACTGTTGTCCCCTCCATGACCAAGATTGTCTATCTGTGAGGCTCCTTTTGCTCTTGTTCCCAGTGTCAAGCTACTCCAATCCTAAACAAAAACAGAAATTGCTGGAAAAGCTCAGCAGGTCTGGCAGCATCTGTGGACAGAAATCAGAGTTAATGTTTTGGGTCGAGTGACCCTTCCGCAGAATTGATGGTGGCTAGGAAAATGTTGGTCCAATCCTAAATCCTTGTCTTCATCTAGCTTCCCCCTCATTGACTTCCCCTTCTTCCTGAGTACATTGCATTAATGAAAGTCATATGCTGCTCCCTCAGTTTTGATGATACAACCCCTCTCTAACTGAGATTGCCAATGTTCCCTCCCCTTCAGAAATCATTCCTCTGTTATTGGTCAATCTTCCATTCAAAACAAGTCATCCTTGGCTCTCCATTTCCTCTTCAAATTGTTGTTATCTCCTCCAACATCTGCAATTCAGTCTATGCTACCTTACCTTCTTCCACTCTTTGAATATGTGAACTTGTCTGAAATCATGTTGGACACATTCTGTGCTGGACTAAGATGTCCTAACTGCCAACTCCTATTCTGCCTATCCTACATTAACTTGCTAACCAATTACATTTGAAGCTCTGGAAGGTAAAACTTCATGATTTTTTTTATGCTTGTTTTGGTACCAAAAGGATGTCTCTGCTGCTTGTGCTTACTTGCCTGTGTAGCCCATTCTGAATATGATCCCAACAAATGCATTAGCATAGGCTTTAGGACCATGCACTATGAGTGTGCAGAGTAAGCAGATGGTTACATCAGTGTTTAACTGATGACAGCACTGCCATTTTGGATCTCCCCTTGAAGTCGACGCTCTGTCTCAAAGACATGTGCCAGAACATTCATTCAGCATGTGGGACACCTTCGTATTTATTTTTGTTGTAGAATTCATGAACAACTCTCAGGTCAGTTACTAGTTGCTGTCTACTGGCTTAGTTTGAGTTGCAGTGAGTGCTGAGAGTTTAGAAGAGTTGTTTATGCAGAGAGCTGTTTATTCAAACAGGCATTGGTTGTGCACCTCACTTCTTACCAGGTACATTGGCTGTTGTAGTGGCCATTCCTCGGCTCCAGTGGGAGTGGGGTCTAGTGCAGAGGCAGCACATGCTCTTGGAAGGAGGTGGGGGTCAGTGAGGGAGGGTTTGCAGGGAGATGGAAACTCAGCAGGATCATGATATCACATTTCTACCTCTACCAGAGCCAGGAGCAGTTCCATGAATCAGCTAGGATTTACAAAAGAGGTGAGTACAGAGCTCTGACATCTCTTGCACCCAGATCTGCAGCTTAAAGGAGGATGAGGACAGCCCTGCCCAGTTACTCTCACAGGCATCATTCACACTTTGCAAAATAAGGACTACAAGTTCTGCATAAAGCTTAGTGTCATGTTGAAGCCATAGGCAGTGACAGCAGGTTTTTTGGAAAGCCTGCTCAGAACACCAACCATTTCTACGTGCATGACCATCAGTGTTTTGTCTGTACATACCTCATCAGGTTCATATCTGAGTCCAGTATAGCATTACTAATGTGCGATCTAGCCTCTGGGAAGCTGGCAATTGGCATTCATACTGTCCTTTCCTCCTCATCTGGCTGCAGCCCACTCTTGCTCAGTGTCTCACCACATGCAGATCTCACTTCTAAGCTAAGTTTGCGTGCTGTTGGTATCTGAGCTAGTGGCTGCAAATATGAGATTGACATTTCTTTAAGATCAGTCTTTTCATAGATCATAGAATCCCTACAGTGTCGGCCCAACCAGTCCACACCGACCCTCGGAGCATCCCACCCAGACCCATCCCCCTATGACCCACCTAAGTTAAACATCCCTGGGCACTATGGGCAATTTAGCATGGCCATTCCATCTACCTGCATGTCTTTGGACTGTGGGAGGAAACCAGACCACCCGGAGGAAACCCACACAGAAACGGGGAGAATGTGCAACCTCCACACAGCCAGTTGCCCGAGGCTGGAATCGAACCCAGGTCCCTGGCACTGTGAGGCAGCAGCGCTAACCACTGTGCCATCATGCCACCCTACAATGCTCGTTGTTTCAGCTTCCAGCATCACCGCCTAGCTGGATGGCAGCTTTCAATTATCTAAATATACAAAGGCAGAATGGTGAGTTTCAGGTGTAGGAGAAAGCAAGAGATGCATTGTTGCACCATTTTTAACTTTAGAGAAGTGGGACATGAGATGGTTGATCTGACTTAGACATATCCTCATCCTTGAAGGCTTCAGTCCCATCACTGGTCCATTCCCATTTGTGGCTGTACAACTAATAGCCTATATTTTTTTCCTCCTTGATGAAAAGGAAATGCCTGTCCCTGGCATTTAGGTTATGCTGACTCTTGGTCTGCATCATGTTGTTCAGATAAGGGCACATTTAGAGTTCTGCGTACAGTTCTGGTCACCCTGCTATAGGAAGGATGTTATCAAACTGGAATAAGTGCAAAAAAAATTGACAAGGATGTTGCCAAGACTGGAAGGTTTGAGTTAGAAGGAGAAGCTGGATAGGCTGGGATTCTTTTTCCCTGCAACGTAGGAAGCTGAGAGGTGACCTTATAGAGGCTTATGAAATCATGAGGGGCATAGGTAAGATGAATAGTCAAGGTCTTTTCCCCACTGTAGGGGAGCCCAAAACTAGACAGCATAGGTTTAAGAGACAACAAGGTGCAGAGCTGGATGAACACAGCAGGCCAAGCAGCATCATAGGAGCAAAAAGGCTGACGTTTCGGGCCTAGACCCATAGGTTTAAGTTGAGAGGGAAAATATTTAAAAGGTATCTGAGGAGCAACTTTTTCATACAGAAGGTGGTGCATGTATGAAATGTGCTGCCAAAGGAAGTGGTGGAGGCAGGTACAATTATCATGTTTAAAAGACATTTGGACAGGTACATGGATAGGAAAGGTTCAGAGGGATATGGGCCAAATGCAAGCAATTGGGACTAGTTCAGTTTAGGAAATCTGGTCAGCTTGGATGAGTTGGACCAAAGGGCCGGTTTCTGTGCTGTATGACTCTGATTCTAAAACATAGCAGGAAACGTGATAAGACATATGATACATTGTGTTTGAATTATGCGCCTGTCACAATTCAGTTGTGTGCAGGCTGTGAGATGAATGTGCAGCTTGCAGCAGTGCTAAATGTGTAAGGGTGATGTGAGGCTATTCATGTCAGGCATGATTCATGATTGATAGAGATAAAACTGACAAGTCAATGATGAGGCTGTGGTGAGTGGAACTAAGTGAGACTATTGCTTTGGTTTTAAGAAAATAGCATGTCAGATGCATTCACTGACCTTCACCTCAAGGGAAAGGTAGTTATATTTCTAGCAACAGTGCATCCTTGGGGCTAGACTGATGGCGTTGACCCTGTAGAATACCTGTTGAGTGCTGCCTTAGGGCTGAGTTTTTCCAGGGATAGAATGGCTTTGCATCTTAGCCAAAATGGTATTGGACACCTGCTTCAGGATGTCTCACCCTGGACCTTAAACTCACAATTTTGGCTGGGGGTGGGAACAGGCTAGGGAAAGGAGCTAGGGAAGCAAGGGCAGGTTGTAGTTTACACGCACATGGTTCCAAGTTGCCTCTAATCAGATCCAGTTTTTGTTAGTGATTCATGTTTCAGACATTTCAGCTGAAAGTCTAAAGTTATTTGGAGATTTGGGAAACACTTTTTAGAGAGGTTCTGATACCGCTTTTGGAGAGGTCAAGCCCCTCTTTGGGCTGGGCTTGGTGCCAACTGGGAAGAGTAAGATCCATTTGGGATTATTACAGTGGATACAAATGTGTGGAAAATAAATTCAATTGAACTATCAAGTTGGCAAGAACTTTAAATCCCTAAGATGTTTAAAGTTTTGAACAATACACACTGCCAAACATCTGTGCATGCAATTGCACTATATGTGACATAAACCTGAGGGTTATTGTGATAGGATGAGCGATCTATCACTGATTCCGCAAGTTATTATTATCAGAGTGGGTAGCATATCAGTTCACAGTTTGATTAAAGCTCCAAGTCTTTGATTTGGGTCTACAAAAACACATGTATATTTTCATACAAGATTAAGTATTTAAGAGAATTCAAATGGAAATTATTTCATCAATGATAGTAAGTTTTAAGTCTTCAATAGAAACACAAAACTTTATTTTATTTAATCTCAGAATGGCTCCTGAATTCTTCCCATGCTGGATAGTGAATGGAGTTGGCATGAAGGGCTGTAAGGTTGGTGTATAGATGAGCATTATGTTAACACAGATGATAAAGGAATGTAAGTGTGGGTACATGGGCAAAGATTTGCATCAAGGATATGAGAAGGTGGGGATATGAAATGGTATAAGTTTACATGGATGGAACATGAGTGGTGTGTGGCAGTGAGGAGGGTGGTGTTGTGGGTGGTAAAGAGTGAGGCCCTGGGAGGGGGTGGGGGGGTGCTATTTTTGCGGTTATTGTTTCTTTACAGCTGGAATGAAGTCCCAGAGCATTGAGTTCACTGACAAGTCTGGTGCATCAGGTCTCCATAACTGGGGCTGGGGATCTCGGAGGCCCTTGTGTTTGTGACAGGAGTGGGGAGGGTGTTTTGGAGGGGGAGGGGTTGCGAGATGAAGCCAAAGTATCTAGACCGGAGCAGAATCAGTCATGAGACTCAGGACAACAGGTTGGGGGCCTGGGCCCAGGAGCAGTGCTGGGGTCCCCTGATTTCTATCGCTGGCCTTGCACCATTGACACTGAGCACCCAATTCTTTCCAGGACCAGCAGGCCTGATCCTTTCTATCATCCACCCCTTACTCCCAGAACGAAGATTCGATAATCTGGAGTACTGAGTAGGAGCAAATTACCACAGGTGCTGGAATCTGAACTGAAAATAAATACTGGAGATCACAGTGGGTCAGGTAGTTTCCATGAAGAAAAAGCAGACTAACATTTCAGCTGTAGATAACTCATCATCATAGCTGAAGTGAAGTGTGGAGGCAACAGCAATTATGCAATAGTGGGAGGGGTGGGGAGAGTGGTTCGAGTGCTGGGGGAGAAGGGATGTTGACAGTTCAGATTAAGTGATCAGAACGTGAGAATGGCAGAATAATGGTGTGTCTAATGCCAGACTTGAAAGGACAGTCCCGCTGGGGTGAGGGAAGGGGAGAGAGGGCGACAGAGAATGTAACAATCAAAGCTAAAAGAAAGGGAAGGAATGTGTTCACAATTTGAAAGTGTTGAACTCACTATTAAGTCCAGAATGTTGTTAAGTGTCTATTCTGAAGGTGAGATGTTGTTTCTCCAGTTTGCAGTCTGATTTGCTGGAGCATTGAAGCATGCTGAAGACAGAGAAATGGGTATGCGAGCAAGACACTGTGTTAAAATGACCAGCTACAGGAAGGTCAGGGTCATGCTTGTGCATGGACCGGAGGTATGCTGCAAAGCTGTCACCCAGTCTGTGCTTGGTTTCTCCAATGTAGAGTAGGCCACATTAGGTGCAGCAAATGCACAGCACAAGATTGGAGGAGGTACAGGTGAAATGCTGCTTCACCTGGAAAGACTGTTTAGGCCCTAGGATGGTGAGCAGGGAGGAGGTGAAGGAGCAGATGTTGCACCTTCTGCAGTTACATGGGAAGGTGCCTTGGGAAGAGGGGATAGTGTTGGTGGTTGTGGAATGGACTGGAGTGTCCTGGAGCTTGGGAAAATGCAGATGGAGGAGTGAGGTGAAAATGTGCTTGGTGATGGCATCTTGCTGGAGTTGTCTGAAATGATGGAGAATGATCCTTTGAATGCGAAGGCTGGTGGGGTGCAAAGTGAGGACAAGGACAACCCAATCACACTGTTGAGAGTGGTGGGAAGGGGCAAGGGTGGGAGCACAGGTGATAAGTCAGATGCAGTTGAGGGCCCTGTCACCCACAGTGGATGGAAAACCACGGTTATGGAAGAAACAAAAACCGAAAAAAAGTTGGCAGATACTGTAAACCAGAAGCAAAAACAGAAATTGCTGGAAGTGCTTAGCAGGTCTGGCAGCATCTGTAGACAGAAATCAGAATTAACGTTTCAGGTTGAGTGACCCAGCTCAGAACTGATGGTAGCGAGGAAAATGTTAGTTTATATGCAGAAGATAGTTTGTGGAGAGGGGGTATGGAATAAATGACAGGTGGGGACACAGCCCAAAGAGAGAGGAGAACAGTTGGACAGACAAAGGAATGGATAATGATCTGCCTAGAAGGGTGAATAGCTATTAATGGGTCCCATTGTTAGCCAGATCGTTACTCATTCCTTTGTCTGTCCAACTGTTCTTCTCTCTCTTTGGGCTCTATCCCCACTTATCATTTACTCTATAGCCCCTCCCCCCACCCCACCTTATCTTCTCTATATAAACTGCCATTTTCCTAGCTGCCATCAGTTTTGAGGAAGGGTCATTCGACCCAAAACGTTAACTCTGATTACCCTCCACAGATGCTGCCAGACCTGCTGAGCTCTTCCAGCAATTTCTGTCTTTGTATGTTTTGGAACATGGCATTGTCCAAACAGATACCACATAGGCAAAGGAACTGGGAGAATGGGGTGGAGTCCTTGCAGGATGTGGGGTGTGAAGAGCAGTAGTGAAGGTAGTTATGGGAGTTGGTGGCTTTGTAGTGGATGGCAGTGGACAGTTTAGGAGAATGGGGTGGAGTCCTTGCAGGATGTGGGGTGTGAAGAGCAGTAGTGAAGGTAGTTATGGGAGTTGGTGGCTTTGTAGTGGATGGCAGTGGACAGTTTATTCCCCAAAATGAAGGCGAGAGGTCTAGGAAAGGAAGGAAAGTGTCGGAAATGGACAATGTGAAGGTTATAGACGGGTGGAAATGGAGGCAAGATGAGCAAATTTTTCAAGGTCCAGGTGGGAGCACGAAGGGGCACTGAAGCAGTCATTGATGTACTGAGAAAAGAGTTGTGGGAGGGGGCCAGTGTGGGACTGGAAAAGAGACAGGCATAACTGGGACCCATGCGGGTTCCCGTGGCCACTTTCTTTGACTCGGCAGAAGTGAGACAAATGAAAGGAGAAATTGTTCAGTGAGAGAACAAGTTCAGCCAAGCAGAGGCATCAAATCTGTGGAGAGAGGAATTTTCTCTGACTTGTGAGCTAAAATCCAGTTCCCGGTAATTACCTTGAGTGCCTACTGACCAACTGAGGAGAGAGGGGTCTCTGTTCTCCTATGTATCTCCTGCACCATGGCATTCTAAGCTCATATAAGTACCTCTGGTAGGGGACATGCTGTCTGGTCTGTTAGACCATGCCTCATGTATCTTTTCTACTCGTTTGTGTTTCCTGAACCAGTTCCAGCCCTGCTACAGCTAGAATGTGTTTCACCTGTAGGAGGTGCAACAGGTTGTGAGTGGCATGAACATAGTGCTCCTGCTGAGATGTGCTTGCCATTCATTAGTGTGTACAGTGCTAGGCACACCGCATTAACCAGCACCAATACATTGGTGTGTTACCTCCATTACTTTCAACAAGCACAATTTAATCATGTGTCATGATTCCCTCTGCCACTTTTGGTCCTTTTCCAGTTATTTCCCTTCTGTCTTTAAACTCTTCAGTCATTTTATTACATCATACATCTACAGACTCCTACAAACTCTCGTCTATTTCTCAACTAAACACCGCTTCCTGACTGTACTCCTTTATGCGTTGGCCACCAGGATTTTGATCACTTACTCTCTTACTTCATAGCTTTTAAGTCTTTTGGAAGTTTTTGCATGAAAGATGCTATATAAATGCAAGGTGATATAGTATTACTGCTAAAAATCAATTCTTAAAACCCAATTCCATTTCTGTTGCATGGAGAGAGGTAGAATGAATCTTTATTGCAGTGACTTGCCATACCATCATTTTTTCATGGTGAGGTAAATTATGAAGAGAACTGAATAGAATTTGCTGCTTGGACTACATAAACATTGATTCTGATTTGATGAGAGTGAATATAATCTGCAAGTAGGAAGATATTGATCGTTAGCACAATTATCTATTTTTAAAGGTGAAGATTCATTGTTCAATTAAAACATGGAGACATATACAAATATCAACTTATTTTCATTTTGATAGCTGTAGGTCTACTGCTCTGCTGCTTCTGTCCCCAGGAAATGAACTTATGCCATTTTTAGTGCCACAAATTGTATGATGGAGGTGAAGCTTAGTGACTGAGTTAACAGGCAGAAAAATATGAATGTGGATATATATTGGGGATAAGAAGTGTTTTAAAAATCAACAATGCAGTCACAACAGTGATGTTTATTATTGTTATTCAGCATTATAGTCACTGATAGTGTCATAATGTCTTACAGCATAAAAACAGGCCCTTTGGCCAACAATGTCTATGCTGACCAACAAGCGCCAAACTACACCAATCCCAATTAATTGCAATTGATCAATAGCCTACACTGCCCTAATATTTTAAGTGCTTACCCAAATGCTTCTTAAATGTTCCCAGATTACATATCTCCAATATCTTATCAGGCAGCAAGTTCCATATAACTACAATCCTCTGGGTGAATTGTTTTTTCTCAGGTGTCCTCTAAACCACATACTGTTCACTGTAAACTTATGCCCTCCTGTCTCCAACACAACTGCCATGGGGAAAAAGATTCTCATGATTTACTCTGTCTATGCCTCTTATGGTTTTGCATATGTCAATCAGATTCCAGCACCCTCCCCCCACCCCCCAAACCACCACCACCCTCAACCTCCCAACACCCCTACCCCCAGCCTCCTCTGCTCCAAGGAAAACAAACACAGCCTATCCAGTCTCTCCTCATTGCTGAGACTTTTCATCCCAGGTAACATCCTGGTGAATCTCCTCTGCACCCTCTCCAACACAATCACATCCTTCCAATAATGTAATGACCAGAACTGCACACAGTGTTCCATCTCTGGCCTAACTAATGTTTTAAAAAGTTGTAACAAGACTTCCTTGCTCTTGTATTCTAAGCCTTGGCTAGTGAAGACAACCATCCCGCCAGCCTTTTTCACCACCCTGCCTATCTGTGCTGACACTTTCAGGGATCGAAATTGACACATACACCAAATGCCTTTGTTCCTCAGTTCTCCCTGGGAACTATTGTGTATATCCTTCCCTTGTTAGACCTCCCAAAATGCATAGCCTTCCATATGCCTTTGCTCTGTCCAATTTACCAGTTCATCAATATCAGACCATAGCCTGAGAACACCTTCCTCACTACCAACATTACCCCCAATTTTCATGTCATCTGCAAACTTACTAATTATACCTTTTAAATTCACATCCAAGTCGTTAATGTACATAACAAATAACAGAGGTCCCGGCACTGATCCCTGCGATACGCTGCTGGTCAAAGATTTTCAGTTACAAAAGCAGCCCTCCACCATTACCATTTGCCTCCCTTTTGGAAGCCAACTTTGGATCCAGTTTGCCCACTTGTCTTGGATCTGATTGGCTCTTACCCGTTGGACCAGCCTTGCAGTGGGATCTTGTCAAAGGCCTCACTAAACTTCACCTAAACCAATTCAACTGCACTACTCTCATCAATATATTTAGTCACCTTTTCAAAAAACTCAATTAAATTAGACAGGATTTTCCTGTGTGCTGACTATCCCTGATCAACCTCTGCTTTTCCAAGTGTTGATTTATCCTGTCCCTCAGAATTGTTTTCAATAATTTCCTTCACACTAACATCAAACTAACTGGTCTGTAATTATATGGTCTATTCCTGCTGCCCTTCTTGAACAAAGGAACCACATTAGCTATCCTCCAGTTATCTGGCATTTCGCCTGTGGCCAGCAAAGTATTGAATTTATCCACCAGGGCCTTAGCAATCTCCTCCCTCACCTCCCATAGCAGCCTGAGATACATCTCGCCAGGCCCTGGGGATTTATACACTTTTATACCTGCTTAAACCTTCCCCTTATTAATCTTAATGTGTTCTAGAACCTCTCCATCCTAACCGAAATCCCCAGCTATGATGCTTTTCTCCTCTGTAATTACAGATGAGAAGTCATTTGAAAACTCACCCACATTCATTTGCCCCTTTGGTCTGTAATAGGTCCCACTCTTTCCCTGGTAATCCTCTTACGGTGAAAACACTTATAAAAAGCCTTGGGGTTTTCCTTGATCCTATCTGCCAAAGATATTGCGTGGCCCCTTCTTGCCTTCCTAATTTATTTCTAAGCAACCCCCTAACACTGTTTATACTTTTGAATGGCCACCCTGTTTTAATGCACTGTACCTTCCCTTTCTTTATCATTCTCTGGATATCCCCTTGACATCCAGGGTTCCCTGGACTTGCTGTTCTTACCGTTCACTCTTAGAGAAGCGAACTGGCCCTGAATATTCACTGTACTACTTTTAAAAGACTCCCATTTTCCAAATGTAGACTTACCTGCAAGTAGTTGCTCCCACTCTATGTTTTCCAGATCCTGTCTCATGAATTTGAAATTGGCCTTACCCCAATTTAGACACTTAAATTCTGCACTATCCTCTTCCCTTTCCATAATGACTTTGAAACTTGCAGAGTTATGATAACTATCCCCAAAATGTTCGTCCACTGAAACTTCAACCACTTGACCGGCTTCATTCCCTAGGATTAAATCTAGCATTGCCTCATCTCCAGTATATCTATATGCTGGCACAAAAAGCTCTCCTGGACGCAGTTTAAAAAATCCACTCTGTCTAATCGTTTCACACTAAGTCAATCTCAGTTAATGTTAGGAAAGTTGAAATCCCCTACTATTATAACCCCTGCTTCTCTGCTGCCTTTCTGTGGCTTGCCTATATGCCTGCTCCTTTATCTTCCCCTGTCTGTCGGGAGGTTTGCAGTAAAATCGCAGCAAAGTAATCTCTGCTTGTTTTTTATTTCTAAGCTCTACCCAGATGGCCTCACTTGAAGACTGTTCTAGAACATCCTTCTTCATTACTGCAGCGGTGGTTTCCTTTACCAGTAATGCAATGCTCCCAACACTCTTACATCCACCTGCCTATCACACCTGAAAATTCTATAGCCTGGGCAGAAAGACTTATTCTGATTATAAACTATAGTGTCATCGTAAACTCCACTATTTTTGAATTCTTTCCCTCTCACAGCATGCAAGATAACCAATAGAATCTGACTCAATAATTTTAAAAAGCAAACTCAACTCTTAAATTGTCCCAACAATGAACCTATAATGTTAGTAATTAAAGTTAATGGTAGACACCAGGTGGCTCGAACTGTAAAGGAGAATATGGGACTAAAATTCCTCTGACAGATATTCCATCCATCATATGGTCTGTAATAACCGACTCCGTGAGAAGCACTGGCTCTGCAATGATTATGCATTAGATATACAATGTTACTATACAGCTTGTATTCTCTGCTAAATGATTGAATCACTTCCAGTAAACAGTTTTTAACTCCCTTATTTTATTTACTGAACACATCTTGGAAAGGAAGTGTTGTGTTGTAGCCATTAAAACCTTGACTTCTCTATTTTTGATTTCATGGCTCAATTATCTGATGCTGCCTGTACATAATTCTATGTCACAGCACTTCACTTGAAAGACAGGACAACAGAATTTGTTTCTTCCAAATCAATGTTGTTAAATGTCCGTGATTTGATGTGTTCCTGATATTGAAATGGTAAACAATAGAGTAAAAGTTGGAAAGCATTGTGCAAAGCAAATGCAATAACAAATTTACAGATGCAGCCAACCTGCTTGTGAAGCTCCATCTATTTTATCCATGTCTCTGTGATTTGCCAATCATGGACCTAGGGCTCCCTCTACATGCTAATAAGGTCCCCTCAGTGAAATTATTTTCTGGTGCACAAATATTTATTGTTGCAATGTCACTGAGCGAGTAACTCAGAAAACCAGGTTAATGTTCTGGGGACGTGGGTTCAAATCCCAAATTCCAATAAAAATCAAGCCTAATATTGACCATGGAAACACTGCTGATTGTTGCAAAAACCCATCTGGTTCACCTAATCATAGAATCTCTACAGTGTGGAAACAGGCCCTTTGGCCCAACAAGTCCACCTGAAAGCATCCCATCCAGACCCATTCCCTTGTAACCCACCTAATCTACACATCCCTGGACACTACTGGTAATTTAGCATGGCCAGTCAACCTAGCCTGCACAGCTTTGGACTGTGGGATGAAACCGGAGCACCCAGAGGAAACCCATGCAGACACGGGGAGAATGTGCAAACTCCATGCAGACAGTCACCCAAGAGTGGAATCAAACCTGGGTCCCTGGCACTGTGAGGCAGCAGTGCTAACCACTGAGCCACTGTGCCACATTAATGTGCTTTAGGGAAGGAAATTTTTGCCTGGTCTGATCTACATGTGACTCCACATCCACAGCAATGCAGTTTATTCCTAACTGTCCTGTGGGCAATTAAGGATGGGCAATGAATGGTGGCCTATTCACTGATAACTGCATCCTGTGAATGAATTTTAAAACAGCAGGAGCCAAAACTGTTCCACTCAGGACTCAGCAGTTCCCTTTCTTTGAAGCCAAGAGGAACAGAATTGAACTGTAAATGTACAGCATCCCCTCTTTCTCAGGACTTAGATCTGGGCTTCCACCAACCAAGCAAAGGGCCTAAGAATAATTGTAAACAGTAGTCAAGCTAACTGCAGTAGTGTTGACACCTAGCCTAACTAATGAGTTCTGAGGTCCAGTCCAGGTCACTAGTTCAGACATTCATTGCTAGTTTCTACACCAGGAATTTGAAAGGATATTGTTGGAGTCTGTTTTACATTTTTTAAATAAAAAGCATAAGATAAAATTCTTATGCTTCATCTTGTATTTCTTCTACCTGAAGCATCTCCTCATTATTTTTAGTACATTTATTTTCAAGATTTTCTTGTGATCTTTAAGTAGTTTGACATCTCTAACGCAAACCGCTCCTGGTGAATTTGGTAAAGTTCCTAATCACACTAAAAATTGCTTTTCCGATGTCCTGGAGCTAAGCATCGCTTTGAACATAAGGACAGTGAACACTGAGATGGCTAGGAGAGGGAACAACAATTGCTATTGATTTTGATGAAGCATTTTCTCCTATTTGGATGCCAAACCTTGTGATTTAACTTTGAAACCTATTTTTGTTTAAAATCTATTAATTCTCAGCCTTGGTGCAATAGTACCATTCTCATCTCTATGTGAAAAGGTCCTGAGTTCAAGCATTACTGCAGGACTTAAGCAAATGGTCAAGGAATTAACAATTAGAAATTTTCTAAGAGTAAGCAGATGTTTAGTCGTCAGCCTGAAATAGCTAAAATGATAGGTTATTGCTTTAAGTTCTGTTTTACAGGAAACAATGCAACATTTCAGAAACAAAGTTCATCCTGTCCTTCTTGTAGCCACCCCCTGAGGAAATCTGCTGTCATGATACATCTCACTCCTCTGTCTTGTGTCGTTTTCACACATTTATTGTAAACTCATCTGCAATCACTCTGTGTTGTCCATCATCCAACTGCACCTCAGTTGACCCTCTTCTGCCCTTCACTTTAAAGAAGTCATAAACCAGTCACAGGGAGCAGACGACAGAAAGATAAGGAAAAATAATGTAAAGGCCAGATTGCTTAGGGACACAAGCAACATGTAAATGCTGGTGAAGTTCATAGCAGAGGGATAATACCAGGGCAGATGTTTACCTTGTGGTTCTCAAAAACTGAGAGATTTCCTTTCATGCAAGGTGCCTAATAATTGCTAGGCAATTAAAGACCTGTCAATAGTCTATCCAGATTCGTCAGAGAGCAGTGGATATAAGCTAAGAGACTTTAGGGCCTCAGTGAAGTTGGAGAGAAACCCCTAAGAGTAGACCCTTGCAAATACTATTGGGTAGTTTGAGCAATTGTGAAGGTGTAAGGCTTTAAGAGTGAGAAGAAGTTAGAAAGACCTTTTCACACATGCTAGCCTGGCTGTCAGCTTGGACTGATACTACAGTCCTTTTTGTAGTTAATTATTTTTCTGCACATCTAGTTGGAATAACTCCACAGAGAACAGTATCCCATCACCAAGTCACCCTTTATTTACAAGTGTATAGTACTTGACACTGGCCTAGCTTCCTCAGAGTCAGCTCTCAGAGTGAGCAGATCCTCTAACACTCCTGTTTATATCTGTCAGCCAGGGCTCGCTGATTGGGGCTGTTAATCTGGTCCAATCAGGGAATTCATAATCTATGAGGTACACCTGGCTGACCTCCTTACAATCACCACACTGGTGTGTTATATTTTACTTGAAGTTTGATTAAACTCAGTACACCTGCCATATAGATTTTAAACTTCTCCTTGACATAAGGTCACAGCCTAGAAATTAGATTGTGCCCAAATACAGACGTATTCATGATTCAGGAAGGATGTAATGTTCATACTGCCTGCTTTTTACAATAATTTAAGTGGGTAGGCAGCTCTCCGCACGTTACATATTAACTGCATGCTTCATTGCGGGAGCTAGATTACCAGTGACTTGGAAGTCATTTGTGACGAATTTTCACAGGGAGCAGTTCAAGTGTAGAAGCCTCTGACCTTTGTCATCAGATTCCCTGAAAAATGATAAACTGCACTGCCACAAACTATCTCACTTTGACCAACAGCAAATGTACTTCATAAATAGCAAGTTCACATGGCATATGACTACTGTTGTGCTGAAGCTGAAGCGTCAACACACTGATGGAATCTTGACCCAACCGTGCAGGATGGTAAGGTCAATTACTCTACAGTGTTTTGGCATGATCCCTGGTGTGTGTGAGGAATTTTGTAGAACCTCATCATCTTTGTGGCTTACCTACAACTACATTCAGAGAGGAGGATTAAGGAGCTTTCATGGTAGAAGGAATGCAAAGCTGAATAATGTTCATCATTCTATAGATCAGTTTCAGACTGGAATTAAAGCTTTGCTAAGCCAAGTTGTTTGGAATTTTAAAAAGGGGGATCCATTTTATCACCTTGACTCCCTGTAGTACTGTTTGTGACGAAGTCTGATCTTTTTCACCATTGGAAGTAAAAGCTATTTCATGTTTAGCATTTTGCTTCAGAAAATAATTTTCATTTCAGAATAGTTCATTGGCAGAATGTGTACATAGATTTCAAGATGAAATGTTGCAGACTGTCTCAAGACGGTTGTTTTTGATGTGGGAAAGATGTAAATTATATGCATACCACTGGGGATGTGACAAGAGACTTGGAAAGTGTATATTTTATCAGTTCATTTGCAGTTTGCAACTGTGGTAAATTAAGACAGCACATGCTGAAATATCAGCTGAATATTTTTAGTCTGCAGAAAGGAGAAATAGTGATTTTAGGTCTTTTGCCCAGTGCTGAAGGTGTTTCTGTTTAACGTCACCCGCACACTACACACATTAAAGCTAATGTCCGTTTCAGTATGATGGATTAGTCATCCTGTATGTTTGCAGCCAAGGTAACACTCACAGATGTGCAACACCTTTCAGAATAAATTAGCTTGTTGGTCAGTGGTAACACTGGCCTTAACCACTTTAACCAAAAGCACACTAGGCCTCTCCGCAGGATTTACTGCAACAGTTCATCAGAAAGGACTTCTTAATCTCACAGTCGTCAGAGACACAGTATTCTGCAGGCCCGGTGGTGTATTTAGGCAGGATCATGGCCAACCCAAACTCTTCCTGACCTTGTCCTAATTAAATTCTGGGTCAAAGGGCTGAAGCTCCACTTATCTACCACATTGCCAATTGAGGTCTTTGAGGAGTTAATGAATAATTCCTTAAAGGTCTCATTTCCCCAGAGCTGCAATTATTACAGCTCCAGGCAGGAGGGAAAAGAGTGAACTACCCACCCAGTTAACCACTGTAAGGCTTTAGGGTGGCTCTCAATCAGCCCTATCCTGTGTACAGTCAAAGAACTGGAATCATGGCAGGGCAGTGGTCCCAGGCAGCTACCATCCTGCCTTCGCTTCTACTCAACCTGTCCAATTCCCCCAACACCCTGGCCCCATGAGATCCTCCCAAACAATATTTTCCTTTTCCCATGGGCAATCCTTTGTCCTGAAAGGTTGTGGTGGTGCTGGTTGGGTCGGGGGTGTTGTCCCAGAGGCAACCATGGCCTCTTAAGTGTCCTGGATCATGATGGGCTGCTATTGGTGGCCCAGACTTCCTCACTCTGGGTTGTAATGCCCATCGGTAGTCAATCAGCTGCCTGATTACTAAGCGGTCTGGCTGGCTTTTTCATGTCTGTAGGCTGTGTATTTCTCTTCTGGAAACTCTAATGCTTTTGAAGTTTGTCCATAAACTGGAAGATCCCAGACTGTGTCACTGAGGAGGACAAGAGCAGCAAGATCATTGAAGCACCATCTGCTGGAAGATTGATACAGCTATCCTCATATTGTCACTGGATGCAAATGTTGGAATTCTGTACTTAGCATCCTTGTAGGAATACAATTTGTGTGAAAACTGCAGGAGGGCAGGAACTAGATCCATAGTAACGTTGTGATGGGAGCTGCCATGCACAATGAATGTGTCAGCCATATTGCAAGAACAATTTTAAAAATGCTGAGTTAATTTTGAGGTAATAGGATGAGGTTAAGGAAAGCATTGGTGCAGAAAGATGACTGTGCAAGTTGGATTAAAAAAAATTCTCTCTAAGTCTTTATTTAAGTAACCGTGTTTAGGACCATGCCATTCATGGGGGTGGGGGCAAGGGGTGTGGTTGGGGGAGGCAGGGGTGGGTTTACAGGTTGGGGGATGAATATGCCCAGTACCCACTTGATTCTGGAACTGAATAAAGTGAGAGTTCAAACTTACGCCCTTGGCACTTTGGGACTGGATATTGGAATGTCAGTGCATCATGTTAGACAACAAAATATTTTAAGAAACATTTAGTCTGAAGTAATTCACTGTGTTAATTTTTCAAGTGTGAAGTTACTCTGGAAAAAAGTGTGCATTTGAAAATCAAGTCTCCGGCATCACATTACATCGCATAACTGAATAAACACAAAACAACTTTGTTTTTTGCCTAAAGCATTAACCGCTTTGAATCAGTTATTACTGAAGTGAATAAAAAATGCACTTCCACTGGTATTTGCCTTCAGTGATCCCTTTGAAATTGAGAATAGGTGACAAAGCATCCTCCACAATAATCCTCAACACCTGTGTCCCGCAAGGCTAGTACTCATTCCCTTACTATACTCCTTATACACTCACAACTGTGTGGCCATATTCAGCTCTAAAGGCATTTACAAATTTGCTGATGACACCACAGTAATGGATTGAATTTTAAACAATGATGAGACGGAATATAGGAAAGAGATAGACAGCTTAACAGCATGGTGTAAAGACAACAATCTGTCCCTCAATGTCAGCGAAACAAAGAAGCTGGTCATCGACTTCAGGAGCAGAGTGGAGCACATGCCCATATCTGTATCAATGGTGCTGAGGTGGAGGTGGTTGAGAGCTTCAAGTTCCTAGGAGAAATGTTACCAACAATCTGTCCTGGTCCATTCACGTCAATGCTACAGTCAAGAAAGCACACCAATGCCTCTACTTCCTCAGAAGACCAAGGAAATTCGGCATGTCCACAATGACTCTTACCAACTTTTAGAGATGCATCATGGAAAGCATCCTATCCAGACGCATCATAGCGTGGTATGGCAATTGCTTTGCCTAAGACCACAAGAAATTACAGAGTTATAAATGCAGCCCAGTCCATCATGAAAACCAACCTTCTTTCTGTTGACTCTGTCTACACATCCCGCTGCCTTGGGAAAGCAAGCAATATAATCAAATATCCCTCCCACCCCAGTTATACTGTCTTCCACCTCCTCCATTGGGCAGAAGATACAAAAGTTTGTAAACACGTACCAACAGATTTGAGGACAGCTTCTTCCCTGCTGTTATCGGACTTATGAATGAACCCTTCATATATTAAAGTTGGTCTTTCTCTGCACCTTCTCTGTAGCTGTAACACTATATCCTGCATTCTGTTCTACTACCCTGATGCACTTACGTAAGGTATGATTTGTCTGGTTAGCACGCAAAACAATATATTTCACCGAATCTTGGTATTGTGCCAATAATAAATCAAACCAAATCAAATGATTTATGGGTGAAACGGTGGTTAGCCCTGCTCCATCACAGCGCCTGGTTTAATTCCAGTCTCAGGTAACTGTCTGTGTGGAGTGTGCACGTTCATCCTGTGCCTGTGTGGGTTTCTTCCCACAGTCCATTGATGTTTAGGTTACAGTGGATTGGCCGTGCTAAATTGCCCCATAGTGTCCAGGGATGTGCAGGCTATGTGGGTTATGTGGGGTTACGGGAATGGAGTAGGGGAGGTGGGTCTGGTGGGATGCTCTTTGAAGGGTCAGTGCGGACTCAATGGGCTGAATGGCCTCTTTCTACACTGTCGGGATTCTATGATTCTAAACACCATTAGTAAAACAGTGGATTAAAATTTTATAGATCTATTTTTCCATGAGTGACGTGGGCAGTGGGAAGAAATTTGGAAAATTCAGGTGAGATATTGAGCAAGGACCATTGCTACATGGGAGACCTAAAAGTCGCTTTTCCAACCAAGTCTTGGATGTCAAAATAAGATTGTCACTCGTATTTAGCAAGAGGCCGATTAAAGGGAAATTATCAGTTATTATCACCTACAATAATACCTAATCTCAACTGAATATGCAGGCTGCCATTCCACCACCCACCATATAGAAACCGAATGCTGAGAATTAGAGCCATACAGCACAGAAATAGACCCTTCAATCCAACATACCCATGATGACCAAGTTACCCAAACTAAGCTAGTCCCACTGGGCTGCATTTGGCCCATATCCCTCTAAAACTTTTCCTTTTCATGTACCTATCCAAATGTCCTTTAAATATTGTAACTGTACATCTACTACTTCTTGTGGCAGTTCATTCCACATACAAACCACCCTCTGTGTGCCAACGTGGATGTCGGAGCAGGCACCTGGTGACTTCAACTCACTGCTTACTCCTCCAGACTTCCACCTTGGACTCGGTGCCAACATCTTAGGGCATGCTGCAACGGCCGCAAGTACCTCATTTCCATGAACATTGGCATCGTTTGTGTACCAGCCTGCCTGCATCATTGTGACTCAACTCCAATCCACTTGTAGTCCACTTCTGCACTTTAATGCTGTACTTTGGAGTGTATTGGCACCTTTCAGTACAATGCTGTTTTAAGGACACTTTGCACGCAGGGGCAGGAGCCTGTCTGTCAGACTGGACTAGAGTGCGTCTCAGTGCTACTCGCTCATTCTCTTAGCACATACACATTTTGTGTCTACCTGGATTCTCAGCAATTCCTTGCCATGCTGCACTTTGCCCATGCAGCCAGAGCTTAAAGGCTCCCAGTACTTCTGTCTTGCCTCGCTGTTCAGGGCAGACATGGAGCCAGGTAGCTTGTCACAGTTGTCAACCATCGTCAATCAAGCAGGTGAACAGTTTACTGAACTATTTCAAAGTCACACCTAGAACATGTGGGGGAAGCGCACTGCAAGTGCATTTACCAAATGGCCATATTTCCAGTCCTTAGTCAAGTCCAAATGGCCACTGTCAGTCAGGGGTCACATTCAGTCAGTCAAAGGGCTTCCCCAGTATCAGTCCAGGGGCATGTATATGGTCAGTCCACTGCTCAGGACAGAAAGTCAGGATCCTATCCCCATGGTGGGGGGAGGGGGGTGGTAAGGAGCCAAATGTCAGGCACCCCACCACCCATCTTGCTCTTTCTGCCTGTCATGGACTGTTTTCTCCTAGAATGAGACAAGGAAGGTATTGGGTGAGATGAAAGTGACTGGCACAGCTGTTAGTGCTAGTGCAGGTCAGGGTAAGATGGTAAGGTGTCCCAGGTGAGTGAGTGAGTAGGCAGCGTAAATGAATTAATATGAGTCTGGGGATTTGGTGGATTAGAGCAAGTGAGGGAAGATGTTGCATGTGACGGTGAGAGTGGTAGACCATGGTAGAGTGGTAGAGCCTTGGAGGGAGGTGTGTGGTAGCAGCAGAGATAGAGTGAGTGTGAGGGGGCAGAGTGGCAACCTTGGACCAGACTGGCAGGGTCAGGTGCCGTGTTTTCTTCAGTCAATCCTGGAAGTAGAGGATGGTTCTCCTCTTACACTATCCCATCCACAAAGTTTAGGTCACTGTCTGTAAAGCAGGCACCAATTTCCCCTTTTGTGTCATGTCTGGGATCAATGTTATAAACTGTGCAGGGCAGCTCTGAACTGCTAGCACTTGACAGGGTGCACAACAACCTTTTAACAATAGTATTGGCATCAGGGATCCTGGGATATTGTGGCAACAGTAAGTACTTCAGGCTGCGTTGAGTGGGAGAATCTTGCTGCCATCAGACAAGAAGGGCAACATAGGGGCATGGTACTTAATGAGGCAAGTTTGGAACAATCACACGAGTAAACCTACAAGGCCTCATGAAGGGAAACTTTCCATGAAATCTGATGAAATGACACTTAGTCAAAATATGGGACGATTCAACACAATGTCTTTGTGTGATCCTTCTCTGTCCATGATTTGTGTGGAGGCATTAAACCTTGCAAAAAGTGGGTTAAGTCTGTATGTAAAGAACAAAAGAATGTTTTATGAATGCACTCATCCTTAAAACAGTTAATATCGTAAAATCAATTTTAATTTACTACATCAAAATGAACCTTTGCAAAATCCATTTATATTAACTTCAGATTCTTTGATGCCCCTGCTGCTGAGTTTGAGCTTGAATCTTGTGATGTTGCTGAACAGATGAGCAGTACCCTTCACCACATTGAAGAACAGATTGATCACTGTTCAACATAGGAAAGCTATTAAAACCATGGCCAACTGCTGACCATTTTCCAACTGACCAGGGCATTTGAAATTGACTCAGTTACTTCTGCAGTGATAATTTAGAAAAAGCATAATAAAATAAAAGCTTTAAATTAATTTGGGGATTAACAAAGCTCCAGGAGATTCTACTGGCAAATTAATGTCACTGATGGTTACTTTCTATTTCGAAGAACTGATAAACATCATATTGTGATGTGGGTGTGTGTGTGTACTGATTGTAATTTTAATGGAAAACATCTGAGGGAATTAAACCCATGGAGACATGTTGGCTTACTTGAGAAAAACAAAATGCATTTTTTCTTGTACTGAGGCCGGTTTGAACTTCATAGCAGTTGTGTTTGTTATTGTTTCTGCGGCAAATGCTTTCATGTTACTTTTACCAACAGCGTCCATGTGTGCTCAAATTTTAGTCCATTCAGTGAATAATGGATTAAATGCTTTTGTAAATATCCTACCCTTTTTTACCCAATTTTTGCATGCTTGAATACCAAAGCGTAGGACCACAATGAATATTTGGCTACCTCCAACCAAACCTAGGAACTCAAGGTGCTTGATGCTTTCCCTTGTTTAAATGGGAGAGTTTTGACAATGTTATATGGCATCTCTGGAAGTCTTCTGCTGTGCTGAAATGATCCATCTTTGCACAAGGGAAGTTGTAAGGTGCACCACTTGATTTTTCTTTGATGTACTATATATATATTTCTTTAAAAAATAGTTGGTGGTTACATCCTCTCATCACTGGTGACAATATAGTATCGGAGACTGGCAACTCCCTATACTATAGATAAACTCACATCCAACAATGAATTGTTTCCCAAATTTCCTTGTGCAATGTGGTAAAATCAAAGTATAGACTTTATAAGAGTATAGAATAGAAAGTAAAGCTTTTGAATATGAGCAGAATTAACTTCATATGCTCTGATCCAGTTGTACCATGTCTCTTACCTATAATTTATCTGAATGTTACACTGTCTTCACGCCCTGTAACTCCACAGGAGGACTAGTATTTTCTATATTTCTGCAGCTCAGATCATTACATACTTTCAACTGGAGGATGTTAATAGGTCAAGCATCACCCGTGGAGAAATGGATGAAGTAACATTTACACTTAACAAAGCACTCACCCACCACTTTAAACTGTTCATCAATTGCAATCTGCTGTTGAATAAAGAATGTACGTACACAGTTTTTCTTACAAATTAATTTATTCCAGAGCACGTACAGAAGACTGTAAATTCACAAGATGGAAAGAAAACCACTCAAGCTCCTCGATACAGGTTATAAAGATTGTGTGACTAGCTGTTCCTATAAGATTCCAGGGTTTTGGCTCCACTACCCCTCTCAGGAAGTCTGTTATATTGACAACTGTTAGAATGAAGAAGAATTTCCTTTTATCTAAAATGTTGCTTTCATTTGTTTGAACCTGTGCCCCCTTAGCTGGCAGTGATGGTGTGTGCATTGGTCACACCGCTCCGAAGAGGGGATTTATGTGGTTGCATAAATCAATCACAATATATGAAGCTGAAATATTGACTTTTAGTCATTCCCTTATTACTGATAGGAAGTGCATTCTGTGTCTGTTTTTAATAAATCATTTTTTTTAATCACATAGGCCCATGAAAAATTAGAAGACACAAAGCTGGAGGCTGTACGTGATAATAACCTGGAGTTAGTGAAGGAGATCATTGATGATATCAACCCAATTGCAAAGGAGAACGATTCTGCAGCTGAACTCACTCGTATTCTCCAGGAACCACATTTTCAGGTAAAGGGCAATCTTACAATTATCTGATATCCTTTGTTTATGACAGCTGCTACAATGCATTTCATTCTCATTCCAATTGTAATCTTCAAGAAGATTACATTCTAGCTGCCTCAAACTGAATTGTACAGTATCACTGGGTTAACCATAAATGAGGAAACATTTTTAAAACAAAAAGACAAACCCACTTGTTACCATGGTCAAGCATTCAAAAGGTGAGTGGAACTGTAGTAAAACGTCTGATGGGTCAATCATTGGACCATCACTAAACAATCCTTTAATCTTTCAAAATTAGTCCGAATGTTGTTAAATAATATGCCGTCACCCAGTTAACCTAAAACTCACCACTTCATTGCCATTTATGGATTATGCTTTTTTGTTTTAATTTGGGGTTGTTGTTTTATCATTTTTGGAGTGATATCCCTTTAAGAGATCAACATGGAATGAGCCAAGTTACCCAAATGTTGTCAACATGACCATAGGCTGTCTGCAGCACTCAAGTCACAGGCTGTGTTTGGAGATTACTGTATTTATTAATTTGGCTACAAATAAACCAACCAGATATCTTCAAGTAAACAGAATCCATAATAACTCATTTGTGTTACATTTATATAACACCAGAATGTCACACCAGAATGTCGTTACAGCGAAGAGAATTTCTTTCTGTCACCCCCTCCTCCCTTTCTGTGAAACATGAAAATTTACAATCATGAATGTTGTGGATACAGATCACCTTATTCTGAATTTGACTCCCTTTGATCCAAATATCCAGGTTGTAGACTGGCATCTATTATAATGTATTGTTTCTCATAACCTTCCCCAAAGCAATGCTAATTTACTCATTGTCTGCTGTTTTGCCTTCAACTTCAATCCTGTGCATAATGTTATAAAATAAAAAATAAAGCCTAGAACAACTTCACTTGTGCTGTTGTTTTTTTTAAATAGAAACATGGTAAGCATAACAGAAATATAATTTCTGGAGAAGGACAAATTTGGAGGGGAACAAAATCAAGGGTATTTGTCTGACTTTTGTGTCCATTCAGTTCTTTACTGATCTTGAGGTTAAACTATAGTAGAGTCCTTTTGCTATAAATTTTCTGCTAAATACCATGATGAGATTTGCCTGCTAAATGGCACAGCGGTCTCTTAATAATCAATTTACCAAATAGCGCACTGAGGTAACGATAAAATTCCAATCAATTTAAGCTTCCATTGGTGCTAATTTTGAAACAGCTACTGAAACAAGACCTTTTATTTGATTTTTTAATGACATGAGTGCAATGTTCCTTCATACAATTTCCTACAGCAATCAAATATAACATACTCTCATTCAATTAAATAGTTCATTTGATAGATGTGTTGCTGCTAAATCATGAATGGATTAATCACACTCCATTGGTGCAGGTTTCGAAACAAATAAAGAATTTAATAGTTTGGACAGACCTTCAATTAAATTGTCCACCCTTAAAAGAGCTAGAGAATTACTGCTGTTCAGGTCCATTTCAAAGCAGCCTGGAGAGCTTTTATGGCCCTGTGGTAGTGTACCTATCTCTGAGCCAGGATGCTAAGTTCAATTCCCACCTGCTGCAGAAGTGTTTAATAACATCACCAAGCAGATTGATATAAAATATCTTGAAAGGGCCTGGATTCAAGTCCCACCTGCTGTAGAGGTGTGTGATAACACATCTGTACAGGTTGATTTTTAAAAAATCTAACAACAGCCTTTGCATTGAGACTATTAAACAAAAAAATGTGACACACAGCAAGCAAATCACAGAAGAAGCAGTAAGTGTGAAAAATCGCATGAAATCTCATCACTTGTTTGGTCATTGAGCCATTAATTATAGGTCCTTATCAATGCTCAGTGAACTATGGGTTCATGCTTTCTATGTCTAGCTGCTCACAATGTAAAACCTCAGTCCCTGCCTTTTGTGTAACAGTGAAGCCAATTTAATTTTCATGAGTGTCAATTTTGCTTCTGATAGTTTCAATTTTTTTTTTCCCTTGAGTTTCTAATTGGAAACCTCTGCAACAAGCATGGTTGCAAGTCAGATGCAAAGTGGCATTTCTTTCAGAGACTGGACAAATATATGTCTCCAGTTCATGAGCCTGGAAATACTTGTACCATTGCAGCAGCCTTGTCCTCTCCTGGAGAGTGGCCGGGCTGAACCAGGTTTCTGTCTCTGAGGTACTCCATCACATTGCTCCATGTAGCGTAGGTGTTAATAGCTGTTAGACTAATAGGTATTATGCCTCATCAGTGATATCTCCTGATGGAAGATTATTTTAAGAGTCCATTTCTCTGGACCATTTCTCTATAAGTAAATAATTAATATGTGTTTGTTATTTTGCACTGGTTTAGTTCCATCCCTCATCTGTCAAAAACATCCACAATACAGTCATGATATTTATATACCCAGTGAAGGAATCCTTTCTGGATTCAATAGGTCCACTTGTCCCTGGGAAAAACCCTAATGTTTGTCTTAGGAAGGTTCAAGGAGATAATGAAAAATGTGGGTAGTTCAGTGTTTCCAAATCTTTTGTGATTTTCTCATTTATTCCCATTTTGATAAATTATGAGCAATGTTGTTGTTGTGATTGAACGCCTACAAAAAGGCACAATTTGTCTGAAGATTAGGATTACCAAAAGCAAAACTTCAAAAATGTACAGCTTAGGCTCCAGATCTCTGAGTGGGTCAATCAAGCGACTCCAAATTAGCAAAAGGACCCCTTCAAGGTGGTTGGTTTTAGGTCCAAATGACAACAGCACAACCCCAAGACAATGCAACTCATGCCATGGATAATAGAATTTGTCAAATGTGTCACAGGGCAGCGAGGTAGTCATCCCAAGCAACAAATAGAATGACTCAATTCACCCACTAAAACATTGAGTTAATTGGTACCAGTTAATAAGTGTTGAATTTGATTAGTGTTTAGGCAGCAGATACATTTGGTTCTGTAGTCAGTACTATTACATCAAAAAAAAATTCCTCCAAATGTTCAAATGAAGGTTGATATCTAGAGTATTACACTTATATAAAACTTTTAAAGTTTCTCCTGTTCTACAAATGCGCAGAATTATTGTGTTTGACACAAGGAACTAAACAGCAGTATTATTAAAGTGGATTCCTCTGCAGAAAAGAAGCAACACATTCCTCTTGTAGCATTTATTCATATATGTGCAAAACTTGACCCAAGGTCTTGTGTGACGCAGTGGTAGTGTCCCTGCCTCTGAGTCTGAAGACTTCACTTCAAGTCCCACATAGCATGTCTGAACAGTTGATTAAAATATCTAAAACTTGAAACAAATGATTTTCAAGGCTGGTCCATAGAAATGTTTTATATTTTGAAACATCAGTTTTTCATAATCAGTTCCTAAGAATTTGTCACTAAGTACATGTCCTGTTCACTCCACAGTCCCTGTTGGAAGCTCATGATACAGTTGCCTCCAAGAACTACGAAACTCCACCCCCAAGTCCAGAGTCTCTAATGGACTCTACGTTCAACAATCAGCCTGTTCCACCAGATGCTGTCCGAATGGTGGGGATTCGCAAGGTTAAGGGTGAACATTTGGTACGTGCAAAAATCCAAAACTGTTCTTTATTGTTTGAGACATTCAAAACACTGGATGGTGAGAGTCGTTTTACAAAGCTGAGAGTTTTGACAAGGTTTTTAAATACGTTTGTCACAATGTTGAAACCTGTTGCCTTGCTTCAGGGCTTTGGTAGTGCTATTTAGTGACTTGCCATGGGTAAGGAACGCTGGTCAGAGTAACTCTCACTCATTCCTCATATCTTTGCTATCAGGGAGTACCCGTTCTCCCCAAGCTAGCATAGCCAAAATTGGAAAGATAATTCCAAATTCCCAGAGAGGAGCTAAGCTCACAGCAAATCCAGTTCAAATATCAGGAGCACACTGTTGCTGTCTTATCTCACTCATTTAAGAAATTGGATTGTAAAGGGAAGTCTGTTTGCCAATACATTAAATGATTGTAAGTCACTGTTCACTTTGTGATCTATCTTCTATTTTCTCAGTTTCAAAAGCCCACCTATTTGCAACAGCCTAAAGCTGTACCTAATTGAACAGTCGTGACAGAACTGGAATCCCATCCTGCCTACATATAAACCATGGCTCCCTCTCTGTTTGTGAGTTCTAAAAAACGAAGTGGTAAGAAGAGGCAAGCAGTGCCCTCTGACATCTGTATCCAAAGTCAGTTTGACCAGATGCTTCTTCTTGGCCAAAACCATATTATTGATTTGAGAGGGAAGCCATCAATTTGAAACATTAACTGAGTTTGTCTTGCCACAGATGCTGTCTGGCCTGTTGAGCAAAACCAACATTTTCTGTTTTTATTCCTGTTTTTGATTATCTGTAGAATTTTGTTTTTGTGTTACTTTCCTTCCACCAAATGTCTTCCCACATTTGTGATTCCTTTCCTCTCCCTGCTTACTGTCTCAGGTTGAACCAGACCATACTGTATACAACCTTGGCATCCTATTAAAACCCGACCTAAGTTTCAGACATCATATCCATTTCCTTACCAAAACCAACTACTTTAGAAAGGTCATATAAATACAAGTCATGTTGCTATTGTTGTACTTATGATGAGGCATTTGACTGCGAGACACTAAGCAAGTCAAAGGGGTTGGACAGGATTACTAAGAAAGGACAGGATTACTAAGAAAGTGGCAACATGGTGACATCCCATCCCTGGTCCAGAAGCTCTGGGTTCAAACTTGGGTGAGGAAGGTGCAATCATCAGGTAACCAAACAAGCTGATTTTCAGCCTATAAGTCCTTCCTATCGGCCTGATGACAAGCAGAAAGAACAGCAGAAAATCCTGGTCAGTAATCCTGAAGCAGTCAATGAGAAACAGCTGCAGCAGTTTTCCCATAAATGCAGAAAAATAGAATAGGAGCCATGTCCAACCTGCAGAAACGAGGATGGGAGAAAAGACAGACTAACAAAGGGTGATGCATCCATGATCTATATTGTGAAGTTTGATTACTACTAATAATCCTGTATCAGACCTTCAGTTTTTAATGCATCAAATTACAGGACATATTCCATTCTTTATGTACTGTTTATTGTTGTGTTTGTCTTATAACACTAATCTGCAAAACTCATTGGTTTGCAACATGAGGCAGGCTAGCACAGGAAATGCTTTAAGAACAGTGAACTGCAGAATGACGAAGGTAGGACTTGATGTAGCCAATACAGAAAATAATTATAGTTACATTCAATGTGAAAATAATTACTTATCTTGGAGTCATAGAATAAGTTAATTATAAATAAATTGTTTGTAAGAAACCTGTTTAGATGCAACAGAGGTGCTCAAACCAATATAGAACACATCCCAGGGGTAAGATTTGCTACTGATTTCACAGGTTTCTAATACAAAGAATGATTAAAAATTACTATGAATGCAGCTTGGGAAATTAATTTTGTATAGGTGGTAAGTTATCTCTAAATAAGGATAGAAGTCACAATATATTCCAGTGGCTCTTAAGCACATAGTGTGCAAATAATGTGTCACTGCAAACAGCCATAGTATGACATTTCATATTGGTTTCAATTTCCTTTTGGGGCCATAGATAGTGATTTATGTTTTAATGGAAATACAGAGTTACTTATTTTCTCATAACTTTTTCACAATGATACAGTGATAAGTATCAAAGGAGACCCTGTTCTACATACCTCACAATAACAATGAACATCAGGAGTGAGGCTGTCGAATACTAGTATATGGAATAAGACTCAGAGGCTGACAGAACCAGAGGAGCAGGTGAAGTAAGAACCACAAGACAGGCAATACAGTGTAGAGCTGGAGGAACACAGCAGGTCAGGCAGCATCATAGGAGCAGGAAAGTTGATGTTTTGGGCCTGGACCCCTCATCAGGACTTTTCATCTGCAGTTCTTGTTATCTCCAAGTGACTTATAACCACAAGACAAGCAGCCAAGACAGGGATAGGCCTGAGAGCTTGAAAACAGAGTGAGTGAGGAGTGTCCACCTTGGAGCAGTCTTCTGTAGTTGGCTGTCACTTCAGTACAGGGGAAGAAACTGACAGATGAGCAACAGTAAGTTTTTCTCTTGATCAAATGGTAATAATTTTTTAGATGAGTTACAGGAAGGCAGGTCAGCTTGACCAACAGGAATATTCATGCTGCAGAATGTGTGAAGTTACAGATGTACAATCATCACGGATGGAAGCATTTGCTGCACAAGCTTGAGCTCTGGATTTCAGAACTACTGCAGCTCGAGATGTTTCTCTGCAAGCACGAGGCAAAGACTTTGGATAGCGAACTTCAGGAGGTGGTCACACCACAGGTTGGAAGTGTATAAACAGTGAGGGAATGGGTGACCATCACACAGAGAACCAGGCAGGCAGTGCATAAGTCCCCTGAGTCTACCACGCTTGCAAACTGGTATTCCATTTTGGAGACTATTGAGGGGGATTGTTCCCCAGGGGAGTACATTCAGAGTCAAGTTGATGGCACCACAGGTGTCTCAGATCTATAGAGGACGAGGAAGATGAATAGAAGAGCAAAAGTAATAGCGCATTCCATAGTCAGGGACCAGACACAGTTTCTGTGGCTGTCAAAATGATTTTTTGCCTCCCTGATACCAGTGTAAAGGATGTTATGGAGTGGCTTCAGGACATTCTGCATGGGAAAGGGTGATTAGCCAGAGGTCATGGTACAGAGTGGGTTACTTAGGCAGGAATGGGGAGGATGCCCTGAAAGCAGATTGCAGGAAGATATGTAGGAGATTGGATGTAGGACATTGAAAACAGCAACCAGGACTATTCCCAGGCCTTTGTGCTAGGAAGCAAAGACATAGGAGAATTGAGCACGTGTCCAAAAAACCGATGTAGAAGGGTGAGCGTCAGATTTAGTCATAGGGTCTCGCAGCCCGGGAACAGACCCTTCGGCCCATCTTGACCATGCCAACCAGGTTTCTGAAACTGAACTAATCCCATTTGCCTGCATTTTGCCCATTTCCCTCTAAACCTTTCCTAATCACGTACCTATCCAAATGCGTTTAAATGTTGTAAATGTACCCGCCTCTACCACTTCCTCTAGCAATTCGTTCCATATACATGCCATCCTTTGTATGAAAAAGTTGCCCCTCAAATGAAGTGCTTTACTTAATCTGATAGAACAGGGCCTTGAAGGAGCCCAGAACCTTTTTGAATTTTGAGGAAAACCATTGAAATTAAAATAAATGGATTTTTCCAATGGGTTTTAATATCTCCCAGAAGCCTACTGTAGATTAATGTTGGTAGAAGTTGAGGAGCTAATGGTGACAAATAAGAACAAAGGAACAGAAGAAGTTTATTTCATCCATTGAGCCTGTTCTGCCACTTTGTATCCTTGACAATCCCAATTTAATCCCAATTCTACACAATCATTTGATCTGTTAATTGTGAGATCATTTAACCCTGTACAGCATGCTGCTTTCAATGTTTAGCACACACACAGTTCTATTCTGTCTTCATCTTCGGCAGTCCCTTGGGATCCAGGATGACTTTCTGGCTTGGTAGGTCCTTGAGGTGTCTATACAGTCTAATGCTAGATCCACACACCCTACCACAAATGGGAAAGGTGGTATTTGCTAAAGTGGATGGGTGGGATATTCAGGCTTCCACACACTCTTTCCACTATTTATACTGGCCTTCAGCTGGGCCTGTCAGAGTTGCTGAAGATAGTTAGCACCTATGTAGATGCTTCTTCTCCAGTTTGAATGATCTTGAGCATGAGATTCCCACAAAGTGGTGCAAATTGGCACAGGGTCAACAAGATTAAAGAGGTTTCGAATGCAAACCTGTTTCTCCCACACCAATCTTTGAGCTATGTTTTTACCTTTTTAATCTTGTTGACCCTGTGTCAGCTTGCTTGTGGCTCAGCTAGTAACCTAGAGATGATTACCTTTTTGGTTCTGCTTTTTAATATAGCCCATAGCTGCTCATATTTCTTCAGTAGAACCTCTTTTCTCTTTCTACCTATACCACTCCAAGTTCCTCTGTGGCCCTGTGAGATACCCTGAACCCAGGCACCAGGTACACAGCCTTCGACACTCTTAATCCTGGCTACAAAGAGTGGTGTCTATTCCCCTGATTATACTGTCCCCAGTTATAACTGCATTTCTTTTTCCTCACTCCTCTTGAATGGCTCCCTGTCCCACAGTGCTATGGTCAGTTTGCTCATTCACCCTACAGCCCTGCTCCCATCCACATATGGAGCAAAAATCTCAAACCCGTTAAACAAGCTCAAGTGCTGAGGCTCCTTTAGCACAACATCCTCGATCCCTATGCCTGCCTAACTCATAAATGCACCCTCCTGTCCCTGACCACTGACCAAATTCAAGGTAGTTAATGTAAGGGGTGTGACTGCCTCCTGAAACACAGCATCTAGGTAACTCTCCCCCCTCCATGATGTGTTGCAGTATTCAAAACTCAGATTCCAGCTCATGAACTTTTCTTTTATTTCAAAAATAACATTTATTCACAAAAAATATCTTTATAGACACAAACGCAGTTCGGTTCCGTACAGTAGCATATCAAGGAAACAAAAACATTGGCATTTGACTGTATCTAACAAACCAAAGATATCTCTTACACATATAAAACTATATTTACATGCATTTGAGGCATGAGGTGGGTACAATAACTGAACGGACCTGCATTTAACTTCAGTAGGAAGACCTCAGACAGTGGTCTTGCCCCACAGCGCTTAAGTGGCAGCAGCCCCAAGCTTTAGTGCATCCCTCAGCATGTAGTCCTGGACCTTGGAATGTACCAGTCTGCAACACTCGGTTGAGGTCAACTCCTTGTTCTGGAAGACCAACAAGTTTTGGGCAGATGAAAGACCATCTTTTACCAAGTTGACAGTCCTCCAGGCTCAGTCGATGTTTGTTTCGGTGTGCGTCCCCGGGAACAGATCGTAGAGCACAGAGCCCTGGTCATGGAGCTACTTGGGACGAACCTTGACAAAACTCACTGCATTTCTCTCCAGACTTCCTTTGCAAAGGCACATTCCAGAAAGAGATGTGTGACAGTCTCGACCGTCTCACAGCTGCTTTGAGGGCAGTGTGCAGTGGCGCAGACCGACTGGGCTTACAAGAAGGATCATAATAAGGTAGTGGCGTTCTCACCACCAGCCAAGTGATGTCTTGGTGCTTGTTAGAAAGTTCTGCTGATGAGACATTCTGCCACTGACTTTGACAGTCTGCTCAGGGAACAACCCGACAGGATCCACCCTCTCCTTTTCCTGCCTGAGCCAAAGTTCCTCAAGCAACCAGCACTTGCTATGATGTGGTCACTCTGAACACAGTGGGGTCCACCAGTGGCCACATTATGCTGCTGCAATGCATCACATGGAACAGCTTCTCGATTTTATTTACTTAGTTCTTAATTTGATTTGTACAAATTTTGTACTTGCCTTTTCGTTTGCAGCCTGTATATATTTCCTCTATTTACCTTCAATCTGGAGGAAACCTATAATAGATCATCAAATTAGTGGCTAAGACCAACCAATGAACTTACAGTTTAACTGTGACATCAGTGCTGGGCCATGATCCTGGCCTTGAATCTATCCTCTTAATAAAACCTTACAAACTATGAGTTAAAAAAAACCCAAAAAGCAGCCTTCCACCCTGCACTGAATACCATGTTGCCACCAAATTCTCTGAACTTTATACTTACTCAGACTGTGTCTCACTCCAGGTATGATCTCTCCTTCCTGACCATTTGAAATTTGCTGATCGGGGGGACAGATTCTGGGGATTGTACGGCCTACAAAACTAGATGGTCCGCAACTGAGCAGGATCAGGCCAAATACCCTCTCTTGAAGATTTGTTTTTGTTGTTGGGCTGGGTTGAAGTGAGATTGACAGGGGGAGGGGAACCTGACAGCTGATTTAGGCCAGGGAATGTGAAGCAGAGACCTTGAAACAGACAATTGAAACAGAGAGAAAGTGGAGATTTAAAAATGGACAACATAGAAACTGGGCAGTTTTAAAAGACATATACATAAATGTCAGGGGCATTTTAGAATAAAGCTAATGAGCTGAGGGTACAGATAGACACATAACAGCATATCATTGCTTTAACAGAAGCATTGCTTAAAGAAAGGCTAGGATGGGAGCTCAATATCCCTGAATATAGAAACTTTCAGGCAGGATGAAAAGAAAGGACAAACAAAAACATAGCTATACGATTATTGATTATAAGTATCATTCGCAGCTATGAAGAGAGATGACATACAAAATGAAGCATCAAATGAAGCCTTATAGGTTGAGTTTACAAACAAAAGAGGAGCAGTTGCACTGCTAGATGTTTACAATAGACCCCTAAATAGGAGAGACTTAAAGGGGTAAATATGTAGGTGAATTTCTGAGTGCACCAAAAATAAAGAAATAATAGTTGGGGATATCACTATCCAAATATTAACTTGGATACAAACAATTTGATAGGCAAATAAAGCAAATAAATCTTGGACTTCATGCAAGACAATTTTATCTTAGCCAGCACAAAGAAAACCCAAGGAGAGAGAGGGGATTGGTTATTTACCCAGCTGCAAAAACTGGTTTGCCATTTGTTTAAAATCCTCACAAAGGCGAACTGACCCATTGAGCTTCACAATCGATATGACCAGTGCTGCCCATTCTGCAAACTGAATTGGTTTGATGATTCTTTCACCTTCTAACCTTCTTATTTCTGCCTCTACTTTTACCCATAAGGCAAATGGCACTGGATGGGCCTTGCAGAATCAGGGAATTGCTTCTAGTCAATGTGCAAGTTGGCCTTTTCTCCTTTGACAGTCCCTAGACCTTCCTGGAAAATGTGAAAGTATTTAATTAGTACCAATCAGGCAGCCATTTTCTAATGGAAAAATGTTGACCCAATCTTTTCTCAACAAATTTCACTCCATTAAGTTTGGGCCCAAGTCTTTTTCTACAATCAGTGGTAACTGAACCAGCTGCTTTTCAGAAGAGACCAGAAACAAAGTAATGCCCTTAATCTGTAAAGATTCAGCGATATAGGTTCTCAGTTTAGTTGAGGCATTGCACAAACTTAAGGGCTGGAATCCAGAGTGAACTTTGTTAAAGACTGTTTCTGTGACCACTGAAACAGCCACACTTGTACTGACCTCTGTTAGAGCCGGGGACCATTTAACCAAATGTTTATTTTGATTGGTTCTGATTTGGATGTTGCTGAGCAATTGAACTGTTCCAAACCAGATGTATGTAGACTTTCCAGGGTGTTCACTGTTGTGGGTACTGGCCTAAGAGTTCCCTTCCTCAATTCAGGTCTGGTGGGGCTTTTTTGCTGTTTCAAGTCCGTGTACCAGTAGCATCTACAATGGCTTGCCGGCCTTGATCTTGAAGAAAATTTTAACCATTTAGCTGAGACTTGGCTTTGTTTTGGGATTTTGCTGGGGGTTGACCCAGTGTCCCTCTGTTCAGGATATGTCCTGTGTGAGGCTATACAATTGCCTTCACTCAAGTGGTGTTCCCCAAGCTCTGTTGGACGGGTAAGGATGTCCACTTCTATCAGAATACCCTACAACTCATATGCTTGCTCTTGCTGCAATTTCCAATGATAAAGCCAGTTGTAGTGCCTGTTTGATGTCCCATCAGCCTTCAGCTATTAGCCACTTTTGCATGGCTATGTCATTGATTCCACATATCAAACAGGTCTGACTCTCAACATCTCATTAATGGTTAAACCAAAGTCACATGCCTCTGCCAGTTGTCTTAATCTAGTCAAAATCTGAATATGGATTCCCCTGGTTCTCAAATTGCCAAATTAAACCAGTAGCATCTCAAAATTAGAGGAGGCTTGGGGTTATAACATTCCTTAACTAAATCTGTCAACTTTTGAAATGTTTTGATATCTGTTGCCTCAGAGAAAGTTAGGCTCCAAATAACCGAAAAAGCTATGGGTCCACAAACTATAAAGAGACTTCTCATTGCTTTTCATCTGCCCCAATGTCATTTGCCCATAAAAAAACACTTTCTTTGCACATATTGGGCCCAGTCTTCAATGGCAATGTTGAAGGGGTAAAGCTTCCCAAATAATGTGCTGCCAGCATTGCTTATCCCCAACTCAAAGATGACCATTGTGAATGAATTTCTTCAGGAGCTTGCTTTTCCCTCATTGCCACTGAGTAAATACACAGAGGCCAGTATACCATCACCAAGTCACTCTTTATTTACACATGGAGCATCCTTGACACTGATCCAGCTTCCTCAGAGCCAGCTCTCAGAGTAGTCTGGATGTCTAACACTCCTGTTTATATCTGTCAGCCAGTGCATCCTGATTTGACCAGATTAAAAGCCCCAGTTAGGATACTCACATTCTATGAGATCCACCTGGTTGAAATATGGAATGTACTGCCTCAAAGGGTACTCTGGGAACATTTAAGAAGCATCTGGATGAGCACTTAAAATGCCAGGGCATAGTAAGCTGTGGACCCAGTGCAGGTAAGTAAGATTAGTGTAGTTTGGTGTTTGTTGGTCAGCATAGATATGGTGGGCCAAAGGGTCTCTTTCCATGCTGTATGACTCCCTGACTCACAGATAAACTATTCTTTTACCTATTGCACGTTTTGAATTCCATGTTACTTAAGAATTAAGATGCAAGAATTTTTTTTTAATTTGTGGATTAAAGCCAGGCTGACAATAAAGGTCTCAGTATTAATCCAAATTCACGTGATCAAGCACTTAAAAAAATGGTATTTTAAGTGAATCTTCATCTTTGAGCAAGATGTTGGATTTCAAAAAGCTTTTTTCTCCATTACAGTCTCTCTTTTTTTTAAATTCTTGCATGGGATGGGGGCATCACAGAGAAGGCCTGCATTTATTGCCCATCCCTAATTTACAGCAGCTATGAGTCAATCACATTACTTTGGGTCTGGAGTCATATGAATGGCCAACCGGGCAAAGGTATCAGATTTACCTCCCTAAAGAGCGTTAGTGAATCAATGAATCTACAACAACTGGTTACCATTTCAAAGACTAGGTTTGAATTCTAGATGTATCAGTCAAATTTGAATTCCTCAAGTTGTCATATTGGGATTTGAGCCCATTTTCCCATCCTGTTTGAGTCAAGTTGTCATATTGGGATTTGAGCCCATTTCCCATCCTGTTTAATCAAGTGACATGACTATTACGCCACCATCACCATTCCCTGCTCCCCCCCCCCACCCCCCAGAATGTTTTCTTTTGTGTGAATGTAAAAGTAACCAGACTAAATTGCTATTTTTACAAACTAAAGCTTCTTCTACTCATTCGATTTTGAAGGAAAATCCTTGCAAATTGCTATGATCTGTGGTCCAAGGTTACAAAAATGCAACCGAAGAAGGTAACAGCTCTTTTTAGAAGCAGCTGCAGCTTGTCTCATGCTGCAGTTGGCTGCATAACATGAGTTTTCCGTGAGTGTCGCGGCCATTATCCCTCAACCACCACCACTTCAGAAATCACTCTATTCCATAACCTGTGAGAACAAACCATTTAAGTACAGAGACTAAATAAGAAAATAATGAGGAAGAAATTGTTGAAGGAAAATCAGGAAATTAAAATGAAGAGATGAGCAAAGGTGAATGGTGGCGTAATAAGGAATATTAGTGCAAATTATATAAACCTGTTCAAAAATAGCCTTTTTGACCCCATATTTATTTTGAATGGTACATATTTATCCAGCATTCATAAGTGGATGCATTTACATTATAATTTAAAGGGAAGATGCATGTAGAGTTGCATTTCAGTCAATACTACCATGCAGGCAAATTACTTCAAAATCTAATTATGGACAAGAATTTCAGTATGTCAAATAACACATTGGCCCTGTTAGCTCATATTTACAAAACATTAATTTTCTGGATAATTCTCACAATAGAAATTATAAAATTTGGAAATACTGTCACTTCAATCTGTAAAGTGGAACAAGTTAAATGCTAATAGCATGTAATAGGTGGACTGGGCTGACATTGAGCAGTCTTTTGTGATGACATTTTCTTTGCATATCTCTGAGAATTTGAGGCTTCAATGGAACTGGGAGTAATTCTTTAAAAATTTGATGGTACCAGTGGTGTGTGGGACTCACAGGATCCATTTGAAGAGTGCCATTAGCACTGCTAACTAAGATGATGTCATGTGGACTTGTGGGTGCAGTGGCTTAGGACCTTGGAGAAGTAAAACAAATGTCCAGGGTTTCCTCGTAGTCTCTGTAACAATGTCTGTCATACTCATGTAACTTGCAATTAGTTCAATTAGTTTCCAATATGCAATAGCTACTTGTTACTCAACATAAGGACCTTTTCTGGTTAGACCAGTGCAAATTTCCTCCACCACACTAGATCAAGCAGTCCCTGTAGACTCCCATACTAAGAGAAAGGTTGCAGCCTATCACATGGTGCTCTGATGGACCTGTCAGAATTTTGCACTGTCTGGCTTCTTGGTGGAAGAGAGGAGAATTGTGAGTTGTGATTAAGGCAAATTAGGGCATTAATGAGGCGCAAATCATGAAAATATGGCTGTTGCCTCTCAATAATTAGATTTTTAAGTCATAATTTGAAGTTGGAGGGGAAAGTTGGTAAAATGTTTCTCGGTGCTGAGAATGTGATTTTTTTTGTTGCACAGTGCCACCATCTTCCCCACTAGAAGTCTTTTTTGTGAATAAAAGTCATCTGACAAAGTTACTATTTTTACAAACTAGAGATTCTTCTATTAATTAGATTTTGAAGGAAAATCCTTGAAAATTGCTATGATCTTTGGTGTAAGTTGCAATGCAAATGCCGTTTTGTCACCATAACTTACCATTGTTCAGGGAGGGAAGAATTGTGCCTAAAGTTTCAGATGAGCAATAAATCAAATAAATAGGTAAATACCCCACACAGATGTTAATGAGACAAAAAGAAGTCTACAAAAAACAAATACCTGAAGTATTGTAAGGAGATGTAGCGGGTCGAAACCATATGTTTTGGAAATTTGATATTTGTGTCAAAGGCCATCTCAAGTATTTCAAGCTAGGTGTTGTGTCACACTATTATCTGGTACTGAGCTACGGTTTGGAAAACACTGTTTACAGTTTCTGACAGTGCAGCAACATGGTCTCGGAAGCATTGCACTTAAGATTAAAGATGTGCTACAAGCAAGTCTCCAAAATAGCAGATTCCAAACAGTAAAACAAAACCTACACATACTTCACAATCAAGAATTCTCAGTCTTGAGTAGAAATGTGTGAGTTGACTTTAATCTTCTTTAAAATGGTGTATGCAATTAAAATAGTTGAAGTCAAGGAACAACTAGTCAAAGAACTACCACTGAAAGATTTTAAAGGCCTCTCGAGACTCATAACGGAACCCAAAGAGAAATTAGAATCCATTGAGATTAGCTATTATGGCAAAGAATGTTTCCTAGAAATAGGAAGCCATGACTGTCTTGGTTTGGGAGAAATGTTTTCCACTGCTATCAACACTGAAGAGAATTCAGACTGCAAGAATCAACAAGATTTACATGGAAATACAATCAATGAGAGAGATCATACGCAACATTCCCCACTTTAGTTAATGGAAAAATCTTGAAGTGATGTAACTCAGCAACTCAACTGATGCAGTGCAGCTTGGGAAACAGTTCCAACAGTTTTGAGTCAGATGTTAGGTGCTAAGGTGAATTGGAAGAGACCAGTTCAAGCAGAATTTTTGACGGTTTTATCTTCCTTGGAAGAATCCTCAGTAACAGTGGGAGAGCTCATGCCAAGCTAGGAGCAATCCTCAAAAAGCAAAATGAGGAAGGGAATATGTTAGTTTCACTAATAATGCAGTTCCTGATGGTGAAATATAATGTCAAAACCAATCAACAAATTAAAGTAAAGACTCTCCAGAATTCATCACAGATCTACAAGCATGCTGCAAATGAAAATCTGCTGAAGCAGATTGAAGATGTATTGCATAGAACTCCAGGGAATCCGCCTCCATGAAGGGATGACCAATATCCAGTGATTAAGATACTCAAAGAAGAAATTGCTTGTTTCAGCAGAGAGAATATCTGCTGTCAAGGAAGAATGGGACATTAAAGGTTCTCCAATTTAAAGGAAACTTCAGACCTCAGACCATCCGGAAAATAATCAAGAATCTTCCACCCAGTAAAGTATCAGTCTTCCAACTTCTGATGTTTTAGGAGAACAGCGAAATCTCCAGGATGCCTTAATTTGTAAAGGCAAAAAGTTGGGAGAGTTTGGTTAGAGTCACGTGTAATTATACAAATAAATGTATAATAATTAGAATAAAAACTTCCAGAAGGTGCTGTTTATGGGTCTGAAAGGGTTATTACTGAGAAGTGCCATTAGCACTGCCCATTAATAATGATTTTATATGGGCTTGTAGGCAGAACAGCTTAGGATCTCAAAGGGTAGAGACAAAATATCTCCCAAGGCCTCTGTTAACATCCATCATATTCGATGTAACCTGCAACGAGTTGTGAACATATAAAAAGCTACTTCTTGTTCAACACAGGAGCCTTCTTTGGTTGAACTAGTAGGTAGTTTTCCTGTACCATATGAGACCAAGCAAACCCTGTGGATCCCCACACTTAGAGAATAGTGAGAGTAAACCTACCAGTGGTGAGATGCAGACTTGGCTTAGCTGCACATACAACATTATCTAAAAGTTTAAGACTTGGCTCTGCTATTAGAATTTCAGTGGGGCTTGAAGCTGTGATTTCAATCCTGTGAATTTTGTATTGACATTGCCACTTTCATGCTCAGTCACAGTTCTTACCTCTTGTTGAAATCTTGGAAATTCCTCCTGATTGACATTATAAGGTAATTGGAGACTTTAGTGGAACTAGGGAGCAATCTGTTAGAAAGCTGGGTTCCAACTAGTTTGAATTTAGATACCTGAGTAATTAATGGAAGGAATTAAAACAGTTCTGGTGTATGGATAAGTCCCCAAAAAAATGTTCATTATTCTAAGTAATTTTAATAGCTTGATACAAGCCTTGGACAATTTAATTTAGATTTTTCCCTGGAGGGTGAGCTTAATGGATTAAATCTTGTACAACGTATTTGAAGCAATGACTTAGCATTGGCATTTTTGCAGTTTCACTGCTGTTCCTTGAGTTCATTTGCAATCCTACAATGCATCCACCAAATTTCTCTTCATTGACCAACAAGTTGAAGATTACGACTATTCTCCCAAACACATGCCTGTCTCATTTCTTGTTTCTGTAATGCTGTCTGTTTTAGATTAATTTTATTGGCATTATTTCCTTTTTCCCTCACTCCTCCTCCTTACTCCTTTACATTTAAGGACCATATCTGCAAGATGGAGGCAGAGTAAGACGCTCCAGCCAGAGCTCCTCTGTACTGCCTGTTCCTTGCCTTTTTTTTCTCTCTCTCTTTTCTCCCCCCTTTCTGCGTTAGGGGAATGGAGGAGCTGGCAAATCTTGGAGCAGCGGCTGGCACATGGAAGCAGTCCCGGAGCAACAGCCAGGGAAGGAGGAGGCCATCCTTGAGCAGCGGCTGGAATCAGGGGAAGGCAGTCCTGGAGCAGTGGCTGGAACAGTGGGGAGGCAGTACCAGAGCAGGGCATGGGGAGGAATTGCGGGGTGGAGGGGGGGGGGTGGGGGGGGC
>NC_063361.1:21341948-21351946 GCF_021869965.1 Rhincodon typus
AATTGGGGGGGACAGTCCCGGAGCAGGGGCTGGAATAGTGGGGGGAGGCAGTCCCGGAGCAGGGACTGGAATGGGGGGTGTGGGAGGCAGTCCCGCAGCAGGGGCTGTAATGGGGTTGGCGGGGAGGCAGTCCTGGAGCAGCGGCTGGAATTGGGGGGGGGGGGGCGCAGTCCCGGAGCAGGGGCTGGAATTGGGGGAGGCAGTCCCAGAGGAAACTTACCTTGGAGCAGCTGAGAGCCGGTACGGAGCGGACTGGAGGATTGGAGTGGAGTGGGGATGGGTGTTGGACTGGGACCTGGCGTGGGCAGTCATACTATGTGTGGAAGCCCCTGTGTTGAGCTGCTGCAATGTAATGTTTACTTGAATTTTTTTTATCTGACTGTAATGTCAATCCTTTAACTATGTCTTACTTATTCTTTAAACACTGTAAAGTTATGCAACTACTTTTCTTTTTATTCCTCGTCCGTATCTAAGATCTGTACCTTGGTATTTTGTACCTAAGATGGTGCCATAAGAGATGACATTGTAAAAATTTTCACCATACTCCTGTACTTCTGTATTTGAGTACACGTGACAATAAAAGATATTCTATTATATTCATTGGAGAGAAATCCCCCCTGTGGAGAATGGAACTTGCAATATCCCCAACAACACTTAACATTCAAAGAAAAGGCTGTGCAACAGGTCCATATTTGCATTATATAATCTAGAAGATCACTACAAGGATTGTCATAGGAGACCACTCACCCTTTTGCCAATATCTGTGGGACAGCTAAAGTGAAATACTCAAAGCATAAGTGGTGCAATTCACATTTGACTATTGCAGTTATATAGTGCATGCCTATAGTGGAAAATTGTTTATTTTTCATGCTTATCATGTGCTGATATATGCCCTTTGTCCAGAAACAATGGGATATAGTTTAATAGAGCTCCACTGCAACATTATTCAGTTCTAGCCTGTAGTACTGTACTTTCTCTGAGCACAGTGTTGTATCATAGTTACTATAATCTATTTGGTCCTTTGCTTTGTGTTGACACATCAGCTCAGCCTTTGGTATCACAGACACACCTCTGTTATCATGGAGGCAATCGTGTAGTAATCAGGCCTGGCAGCAGAGAAACTGTTGCCTGAACCTGTATAGTCTCCTGGGGCAAGTTGAATGTTAATAGTGTGTAATAGGTACATTGGGATCATCAAATCGAACAGCATTTTCTGCTAACATTTTTACTTGGGGAGACAATAAAAGCGTTTGATGTAACAGTGTGTTTCTGAGGTTCAGATGTTGTTTGTCTAATTGAATTACCATTTTGCTCTTAAGTTCAGTGACAAATCTTTCTCGCCCCATGACGCAAAAATAATTATTCTGGAATGAGTGACTGGCAGTCAATAATAAGTATCAATAATTCTTTCCAGGGTGTAACATTCAGGGTTGAAAATAGTGAGCTTGTGATTGCTCGCATTCTCCATGGAGGCATGATCGACCAGCAGGGTTTGCTTCATGTGGGCGACATTATCAAAGAGGTGAATGGGAAAGAGGTTGGAAACGATCCAAAAGTCCTGCAGGAAATGCTGCAAAACGCCAGTGGCAGTGTCATCTTGAAGATCCTGCCCAGCTATCAGGAACCCCATCCTCCACGACAGGTAGGAGCTGCAGCTTTTAAGCTTGGTTGCTAAAGATTTTGCTCCACTGTCAATGATTAATATTGAACTTTATTCTTTCTCTCTTTTTCTCATTGAATTGTCAAGGTAGTTAATTTAATTTAACAGAGACATTCGGGTGACAAGCTGAGGTACACAGAGTGGGATAACAGCAAAACAAAAAGTAGGAGAGAAAAAAAAAGCAATCTCACAACAATGGTTAGACGATATAAGCTTAGCGGCTGAAAAACATATGAAACATGGGTTGATAACAGGATTAAGATCAACTTCATCAATCCAAAGCCAGAGGTGAAGATTTCACAATAGATACAGCTTGCATACAGGTTTCTCTCTCAGTTGTATCAGCATCACTGTCTTTTGCCTATGTTGCACTAATGTTTGTATGGATAGTGCTAACTAAACAGGCAAGAGCTACTGAGATCACAGCGGGTCAGGCAGCATCCATGAAGAGAAAGCAAGCTAACGTTTTGAGTTGAGATGACTCTGCATCAGAGCTGCCTGACCCGCTGTGATCTCCAGCATGTTTTGTTTTCAGTACACATTCCAGCATCTGCGGTAATTTGCTCCTACGAGAGCTACTGAGTTGGGAATCTTGATAATGAAAATGTGCTAATAGAAACAATCTGAAGGTGGACTTTGAAGATTTCAAGAGCTCTTTGAAGGTTGCACCCATCTTCCCTGGCTGTGTCTTGTTGGCCTTGCTGTCAGCAGAGCCGGCCCAGTTTCTCCTTTTCACACCTAGGATTTATTCTATGAATCTAACTATATCTCATTTACTATCTCGATCACTGCCTTTGCTTTTTGCTCTGGTCACCCCCACAATTGTTTCCACTTCCCCACCCCCTTTACAAAAATAATTGCTTAAAAGCACAAATTTCCAACTCTTTTCAGTTCTGAAAATGTGTCATACTGGACTGGAACCGTTAACTCATGACAGGTGCTGCAAGATCTGCTGAGGTTTTCTAGCATCTTCCGTTTTAACTTCTTCGGCAGCTTGTTCCATTATGGCGTCTTAAGGAGGAGTTCTTATCACTTTAGGACCTGTTTGGTCAATGAGGCTTCCTGAAAAAAAAATCAGAAATCTGCAGTCTTAAGAAGTTGGTGTGAAATTCCATGGGGATTTTCCATTAACTGACCAGAGATGTTTTACTTTCTCACAGGAGTTAGCATTGCTAAAGGTGGCGGAAGTTATTACATGAGGTGCCCTACATGATAGATATAGTGAACTTTGGCTAGTCAGATGGTGTTTTATCATATCTTTGTTCATGCACTTTGTTCTTAACTTAAATTTAGCGAAATTTAAAACAAAAATCTTAACCCAAATTTTCACCAGAAGTGGAGAGGTGAAAATCACAGATGTGGCCCAAAATGACAGGTCAAAATGGCACTTCATTTTCACGCAAAATGGAAGGCAGGCTGGGTTTTATACATGAACATTCTATCAAGGCAGCTGAAGTGACATTTTAGTATCTGTGAAGCGTGAAACCCAGAATATACACTTTAGATCTGTTAAGGGCAGGTCTGAACTTTGTGTGGATTCATTTGGTAGCCAGGGTACCTTTTTATTTTAAATTCATCTGCAGGATGAGGGTGTTGCTGGCTAGGCAGCACTTATTGCCCATCTCCTAATTGCCCAGGAGGCTTTTAAGAGTCAATTGCATTGCTGTGGGTCTGGAGTCACATGTCAGCCAGACCAGTCAAAAATGGTATTTTTCTTCCGTAAAGGACATTAGTGAACCAGATAGATTTTTCTTGAAAATCGGCAATGGGTTCGGGATCATTAGAACTCTTATTTCCAGATTTTTATTGAATTCAAATTCCACCTTCTGTCGTGGTGGGAATCAAACCTGGGTCCACAGAACCTTACCTGGAGTCTCTGGATTAACAGTCCAGCAATAATGCCACTAGGCCATTGCCTCCTCAATGGGGTCCCCAATGGTTAAGGTTCTTTGTGTGTAGTCCTGTACCTTTAGCAGGTGTAAAGTAGCTTTAGAAGGTATCCTTAGGATTATTTTGTGCCTGAAATGTGCGTAGAATCCTATCATACAATCCCTGCAGTGTGGAAACAGGCCCTTCGGCCCAACAAGTTCACACTGACCCTTGGAGCATCCCACCCAGATTCATCCCCTTTAACCCACCTAATCTACACATCCCTGAACACTATGGGCAATTTAGCATGGCCAATCCACCTAGGCTGCACATCTTTGGACTGTGGGAGGAAACTGGAGCACCCGGAGGAAACCCACGCAGACTCAGGGAGAATGTGCAAACTCCACACAGTTACCCGAGGGTGGAATCGAACCCAGGTTTGTATCCCTTTGAACTGTGAAGTTGTCAAACAACTTTCAAACCTGTCAAGAATTGTCAAAATGGGCTGGTTTAAGGCACTGGGTGTGTCGTAGGCATCTTCAAAGAGTGGCTAATCTACCTCCCACCCACATCCGTGGAGAAACTCACTGGATTAAGCTCCATTTGGTCACTTCAGAGCTGGCTGGCAGGCTTCTAGGTCTATTACAAGTCACAAAACTGAGCTCGCACTCCAGGCAGGCTTTCGGCCTCTCTCCACAGTGGGCCCTGGTTTCACTGTTTAGAAGGCAACCACTTTGCTCAACTGCCCAGAAAGCAAGAAATCATGCTGATGGTGGGGCTGAGGCCTTTTAAGTGGTCATTAATTGATCACAAGGGCTTTATTTGCAGCCGGTCAGGTAGGCCATCAATGGAACTTCCACACAGGCTCTTGTAATGAAGTGATAGTGTCCCGCCTCTGGACCAAAAGGCCAGAGTTCAAATCCCAGCTGCTCCAGAGGCATGTAATAACATCTCTAAACAGATTGATGGGAAAGATCTGGAACGTGCAGCACAAAACTTAGTTGCTGATGTGGAGAGAAGGGTAATTGTATCTCAGCAGTGCCAACTTACTCAATTATTTGCCCCCTGGGGAGGGGAAAATGCTAGCTTTTATTGAGCGAGAGCACCTATCTTGATAGAGTGGCACCTTAATGTAGAATTTTAATTATAGAATTCTATTTTTTTCTCCTGTCTGCAGGGATACCAATGAATACTAGATGAGAAGGCATGGTAGGTGAAAGGGAGAAGAGCTATGGGTTGGCACTAAATTGGCATAGGGTTATGGGGGCCATGAAGAGAGGGGGGTAGAGATAGCATACTGTGGCATAGGGTAATGAATTGCCATGGGGAATAGATAGAGAACATTAGGTGGCATGGATTGACATGAATGTATCCTGGGGATTATGTGCTGTGAGGTGTTAGGATGAAGGAATATGTTTTAATTTTAAGTTTTGAACAGTGCTAAAACCCCGAAAAAGGCTTTCCACCCAGGCCACCTCAGACCTTGAAGCCTCTTCAGCTTGTCTTGGGACACCTGACCCAAAGCCCAATCCAGCTTACTTTCCTTCACCTCCAGACTGAAAATGGGAAGTGCAGGAGACCATTTGTAAAGGTCGAGTTTGCAAAGCCAGAAATTTTACTGCTTCTGTGTAGTCAGTCCAGGAGCGAAATTTCGGCCCTTATTTTCTCTAGGCTTAAGATGCAGGATTCAAACTCCAACAATAAGCCTGGCCTAATCCAGTGGGATTTATTACTTACAACTCAAAAACTCCTGTCCTAATTTCCATTAGGTATGCTTCAGTTTGCCATTCCAGTTTGTGCAGAGGTAGTATTACATAACCTGCATTTTAAACTAATATAACTATTTTTCAACTTATTGAGCTTTATTAGTTGTTCCAAAAGGTATAACATTAGGAAAGGAAAGAAATGTGTTTTTCCTCATTAAATATGTGCTTAATAATTCTAAGCAATGAATGGTTCAAGGAATTTATCTAGGGAAGGTCCAGTATATGCTATGCTAACTCTTCTGAGCTGTGGTTTTATAACCAGCCTGAATGGACTTGTCATTATTGCAAAACTGGGCAAAACATGAAAAAGCACCTTGCCGGAAAAAACAGAACAGAGGATTTTAAAAAAATCTACTGAATCACAGCAACAAAATAGATAAGAAAGGACTATTTAGCTCATCTAACCTTATTCATCTCAAAAGAGTCTGTAACATTCTTACCCGCTATAGCATCTATTTACTCCTAAATGAGCCCAAGGTGTTTCCTGACACTGCCATACTTGGAAATCTATTTCACATATTATCATTTTCTAGTACTGGGTATCAGCCTCATGGTTCCAATTTGCAGTAGTTTCAAAGCTTGAGCAACTTTGTACTAACTAGAACTGGTGCACAAATTTGCAACGATTTTTTTTGAGTGCAAATCACCAGTAGGATCCAATGCTATTCATTCCTTTGTTTTGACATCTATTCCCTAACAATTACCTGCTGTTTCCTTTCCTGGCTTCTGTTTCTCATTAATTTCCATTTTCCCTTCGAAATTATTGCTTTAAGCTTACAGCTTCCTGTCGGACAGGATTGAAATAGCTTTTCAGGATGTCTCATTACACTGTGACATGAGGCTGTCCACAGCCAATTTACAATGTCACTTTCCTCACAAATTTTGAGGTCAGTTTGCTTGGACATGCCCCTTTTTGAACTAACGTTTGCCGTTATTTAACAGATTTCGACCATATATGTAACACTGAAGTGAGACCGATTGGAATGTAGTTGGCTGCACCATTTTTATTAAACTACATTTTTATAAAAAAAACTTTGTCTCCTTGCAATGCAGTTGAACATCCCAGAATTCACAACGCCTTCAAAATAGCATTTCACAAGCCTTCCTCACCTTTTACACCTTAACAATGAAAGCTGTGACCGCTGTTAAAAATTTCTCTGTTCTCCCTAAAAGGTATAAAACCTTATTTTCTCTGTGGAGCTAGCCATTTGTTTTCTTCGCATTATCAGTTATTGTAGTATAATGTGGCAGATTAGGGGATCAAATTCCAGAGATACAGTGTTGTGAATTGGTATTATACTTCATTTTCAATAGACATTCAAATTGGCCCAATGACTAATGTGAGTACAATAAGGCATCTTAAATTTGAACTGGAAATAAAACACCTTGCATGAAGTAGAGTTCATTCTTCCTCAGTAACCCTCCATTACAAAGCTGCTTTCAGGTCATGAAGCAAACAGGGAACTTAAAACCACTTTTCAGTAAATATAAACCATAGAGGATGAAATGCAATTGCAAATCTGAGAGATTTCAGAAGTTTGTAAGATAGAAAAATTAGTCTCTTGTAGACACCACATTAGTGTATGTAGCTATTTTATACCTCTTGAATGTTTAAACTCTTTATATAAATGGATTTTACACTTTACCATTTCTACCTAAGCATAAAAAGGAATGCAAAGTGTTGGTTTTGAGTGTTTATAGTAAGGATCAAGTTTCTACTTTCTGTAACTCGAGTAAACGCCTTCAGAAAAGCCTTGAATCAAAGTAATGCAAGCCGGTTTTTCACCCCGATCAACACAAGGCTTCTACCCCAGGCTTCCTCCATATGAAAACAATTTACTTTCTGCATCGCTTCACAGTGTATATTTTAGAGCATTGTGAGTTACTGGTGGATAAAATTATGAACAAAACGTCAGTGATTAGCAATAACAGTTTTGTCAAATCCCTTCAATATGGTTAAGAGCTTTGTTAAATTCAGTTGGGCATTGCGTAATTCAAATGGTCTTTAGCTATAGGTTTTGGACCATCATTGTGTTCATTTCAAATACTTAAGCCTTATGACAACATCTTGTTGTGCTTAATCTGATAATTTCCACTCTTCACAATGTTGAGTTCTACTTTGTTTGCTTCATAAGAAGCTTTAATTTTCACTTGGTTTTATTCACCTTCAAAATCCTCTGTGATGTTTTAGATATGGTGATTTTTACTAGACAGTAGCTGTATTTTGAAGACCATTTCTGTGGAATCATAGTTGTCATAATATGTTTTTAGCCTAGTCAGTGGAAAGGTTCTCAGCCGGGACGGAGGTCTGAGTTGCAGTGAAGCACTTCATCTTACACAACAGGCACAAAATGAGCAATTCATGTCCCATGAAAATGTGCTGTACTTCAGTTAAAACCCATAATCTGCTCTGACGTTATCTTATCTGATTTTCTAGTTATAGTGCTCTTATCTTTAGCTGTGTAAATTAGCATTCAGAGTGCAGTAGCATTAATTTCAACAATAGCTCAGTAACTGTCAATAAGCCCAACATGCCGCGTGAGTACCGTCACTTTGTTGCCAATTAGTTTTATCTTTTAGACATTATTGTTGAAACGATAAACAAGAATCGTCATCTCTCATTGTTGCACTGCTATCAGCATGATTTTTGATGTGTGTAATCGACACATTACATTTACATCTGTGTGCATGTATTTCTCATTCATGAAAGAATCAATTATGAATGACTTTCCAAACCTTTAATATAATGCTGTTTTTATGTGTTTATGCATGTGTGTGTTTCCCAGAAATTATGAAAGGAGGAACTGTTGCTACTCCAGTCCCACAGCAATGTGGTTGACTCTTAATTGCCGTCTGGGCCATTAGGGATGGGCAATAACTGCTGCCTAGCCAGCAGCGCCCTCATCCCGTGAATGAATAAAAAAAAGTTTTCCTGCACATTTGCACTGATGATATTCAGTTTTACCTTCACCACGTCTCTTGACTTCTCCATTGTTGCCAGATTATCAAACTGCTTGAAATGTGCTCCAATTGAATATATGAAAAGCCAAAATCATTGCTTTTGCTACTCACTTCTACCTCAACACCACCACCCACTCCCAACCCCTCCGCAACACCCCACAAGTTCTGATCTCAAGTTACCAATTCCACCTGTCTCTGCAGCAACCATCTGAGGCTGTTTACAATCCAGGAGTCATCTTCCAGCTGGAATGAACTTCCAAAATATATACACACCATCACAAAGACCACCAATTTCCATCTTTGTGATGTTTCACGACTTTGCATCTGCCTCATTTCATCAATTGATAGAACTATCATCCATGCCTTTGATAGCTCTCAGTGGACACCACATGGCTAGCTTTACACGTTCCATCTTTTGTAAACTTAAGGTTATTTCAGACTCTAGTGACAGTGTCCTCACTGCATCAAGTCTTTTTCTTCCAGCACTCCTCTCCTAGCTGCTCTTCACTATCTCCTGAATAAGCAATGTCTTGGTTTTGACGTTCTCAGTGTTGTTTTCAAGTCCTTCCATGGCCTCACTCCTTCCTATATCTGTGATTGCCTCCAGCCACGTAATCCTTCCTGATATTATCCATATGGTCTATTGAGTATGCCTGATTTTAATTTCTCCACCATTCAGGTCATGCCTTCAGCTGCCCTGACCCTAAACTCTGGAATGCCCTGGCTAAATTTCTTTGCCTCACTGCCTTTTATTTTTGATCCTTTAAGGTGCTTCTTCAAACCCAACTCTTTGACCAAACTGTCGATAGTCAGTACATTTATGGTTTTATATGTCTTATAATTCAAATTTTGCTTTATATCTTGTTAGGGGCTTTAATACATGTGTTATATAAGGAATGTGATAGAAAATACTTAAGATAAATACTGTCTACATTTAATAGATAATCATCTATTGAATGAATAGTGAATCACAAGCTACAAATAAAATAAAAAGTAATGTCACCATTGTCGCTAAAGACTACTCTGTCATTAGAGAGAAAGAGAGAGATAACTGGTGGTGGTTTAATCTGACAGTCACCATACCCCAGATGAGGGGAAGATTGAGAAGATGGGATCTTCATGGTAACCTCAGCAGGTAGGGAAATCGAACCCACATTGTTGGCATCATTCTACATAACAAACCAACTGTCCAGCCAACAGAGCTAACTGACCCCCAGACATCTACAAACAATAACAAGTATTGAATTTACTCAAGATGAACATAGTTAAAGATTGATCTGGGGATGATTAAAGAATTGTAACACTCAACAATTCCATCACACATTTCAGGTCGCTTATAGAATTGAATTACTTTGGATGTGTTATGATGGTGAGTACCAGATCAAATTCAGAGTTTAGTAACTAAGCACCACAACAGACCATTTTCTACCATCACATTGCCAACCATCTGACTATTCCGGTCTTCCTGACTATTCTATGACTACAGTCCTAAACTATCTGACTAAACCTAATTGTCTAACTGCCCCAAACTCCTGATCGCACTCCTCCACGGCCATCACGTTTCACCCACTCACTAAGCCACTCATTTACTGATTTGGATCTTTTAAGTCTTATCTGACTATGGCAGCTAGTCTCATGAAAAAGGACATAGTCCTTTGTCTCTCCCATGTTGCTGGACTTGCCTTTGGGATGCCACGCTGCCCATTTCTGGACTTGCCTTTGGGATGCCGCGCTGCCCATTT
>NC_063361.1:21351956-21406059 GCF_021869965.1 Rhincodon typus
TGCCCATTTCTGGACTTGCCTTTGGGATGCCGCGCTGCCCATTTCTGCTTTAGCCTGGGAGAAAAGTCCCAGCTGGAATTGCTCACTTGATTTAAAATAAAAATTGTTGGAAAAAGAAAAGAAGAACTGAGAAATTGAGAATCTCTGTGGAGCGAGAAAATTTCAGATTGAAGACCTGATTTGACCTGCCTAACCTGCTGAATTAGTTCCACCATTTTTCTTTATATAATTTTGAATTGCCAGCACCTGTAGTGTTCGTTCATCTACTCAGAGAACTGGATTTTCCAATACAAAATTCCCCAGCATTCTCCAAATGATATACCACCATAATACCAGTTGCCAAAACAATGTACTCTTTTGAACCAACTACACCCACTATATTCAAGGAAGTCTTTGTATTGTTGATTGATATCTATCTGCAGACAGTTTGGCATTCCATGAGAGAGATAGTAAGAACTGCTGATGCTGGAGTCAGAGATAACACAGTGTGGAGCTGGAGAAACACAGCAGGCCAGGTATGTTCATCCAGCTCTACACCTTGTTGTTTCAGGTTGGGACTCTTCTTCAGAAATTTCTGAAGAAGGGTCCTGACCCGAAACGTCAGCCTTCCTGCTCCTCTGCTGCTGCTTGGCCTGCTGTGTTCATCCAGCTCTACACTTTGTATATCTCAGATTCTCCAGCATCTGCAGTTCCTACTATCTCCCAACCTGAAACGTCAGCTTTCCTGTTCCTCTGATGCTGCCTGGCCTGTTGTGTTCCTCCAGCTCCAAACTTAGCATTCCATGAATTAGTTTTACAGAGGAGTTTCTACAGCTAGATGAACTAAAATTACTGAGAGACAAAGCTTTCTTTCAGGGTAGATTCAACCTTGACTCTGACATTTCCCTCACAGCTATGCAGTTTAGCTAATTGTAGAATATTGAATTTTCTGCATAGAATGAATGTAGCTATTACTAACACTCAAGTGATTTCATCAGAAATATGAAAAACCCAGATTTCCCAGCTCAATAAGCTGTTCGCCACAAGCCTAAACCAGGGAAAGGAAAAGCAGTCAAGGATCCCCAAATCAAACCACTACCCAGTAAATCCTGCCTAACAATGCAAAGCAAAATCTTCTGCCACAAAACTTTCTGCACTCCGATGCAAGTGAGCAATTGCAGCTGGGACTTTCCATCTGGACCAAAGGGCTGGTTTTTGCTTCCCAGGATTCTTCCCAGATCTTGGTGTCAGAGATTTGGGCTAGATATGTGCAATTTAGCTGTACAATTACTTTGGATGTGATATGATGGTGAGCACCAGATTAAATTCAGAGTTTAGTAACTAAGCACAACAACTGACCATTTTCTACCATCACGTCACCAACTATCTGACTATTCCGGTCTTCCTGACTATTCTTTGACTAAAGGTCTAAACTATCTGACTAAACCTAATTGTCTAACTGCCTCCAAACTAAAGCAGAAATGGGCAGCGTGGCATCCCAAAGGCAAGTCCAGCAACATGGGAGAGACAAAGGACTTTGTCCTTTTTCATGAGACTAGCTGCCATAGTCAGATAAGACTTAAAAGATCCAAATCAGTAAATGAGTGGCTTAGTGAGTGGGTGAAACATGATGGCTGTGGAGTAGTGCGATCAGGAGTTTGGAGGCAGTTAGACAATTAGGTTTAGTCAGATAGTTTAGACCTTTAGTCAAAGAATAGTCAGGAAGACCGGAATAGTCAGATGGTTGGGGACGTGATGGTAGAAAATGGTCAGTTGTTGTGCTTAGTTACTAAACTCTGAATTTAATCTGGTGCTCACCATCATATCACATCCAAAGTAATTTTACAGCTAAATTGCACATATCTAGCCCAAATCTCTGACACCAAGATCTGGGAAGAATCCTGGGAAGCAAAAACCAGCCCTTTGGAATTTTAAACTTCCTGGGTAATTTCAGCAGGTGTGTGTGCCAGGACCAAACTTGAGTCCTACAACCAAAAATCCGGATAGTTGATGATTTGAGCCGTGCATGCAGTTTTTAGGTGAGGACAAGATTGGGCATTGTCAAATAAAACTTGACATGGAACTATGTAAAGAGATGTTATTACAGTTATATTAAAGCTTGGTTACCAGATTTTAAGGAGCATTTTGAGATGCAAGAGAGATGGGGTGGAGGGATTAAGGCGTAGGGCGCAATATAGAGGAGTCTATATGCTTTTAAATGAGTAATTAGAACCTTATTGTTATCAGTTTTTTTCACATAATTTGAGACCTTTCATTTCTCTACAGGATGCCTGAAAAGGTGCTAATTGATTCATACACAAGTAAAAGCTGCCTTGTCACCGTGATTAATCATAGAATTTTAATCTTTAAACAAAAAGCAGTTTAGACATAGTCATAATCTGCGTGTTTAATTCTTTCTCACAATTAAGTAGGCTGTGGAATAATTGTTTATGGCGCATTGATATTTTTCTAAATAAAACCAGTGGCTCAATGGCTTGCACTGCTGCCTCACAGCACTAGGGGCATGGGTTCAATTCCACTCTCCAACAACTGTATGTGTGGGTTTCCTCTGGGTGCTCTGGTTTCCTTCCACAGTCCAAAAATGTGCAGGTTAGGTGAATTGGTCATGCTAAACTGTCCATGATATCCAGGGATGTGTAGATTAGGTGGATAAACCATGGCAAATGCAGGATTACATAGACATGGTAGAGCTTTTGCGTCTGGGTAGGATGCTCTTTGAAGGGTTGATATGGACACGATGGGCCAAATGGCCTGCTTCCACATTGTAGGGGTTCTATGACTCGATGAAAAATTTTATTAAAATAACAACTAACTTTTACGTTTAAACCTGTCTAGACATCAATACCAGAAGTTTTCAGTTGTTGGTAACTATGCTTATTATATGAAATACTCTTATAAGGTGGAATGCCACTTTGCTGGAAATATCTAGTGGTAAAAGAAAAAAAAACTTCTAAAAAAAAAGAAAAAAATTTCTTTCATGACCACAGGGTCACACCACTTTATAGTCAATGAAGTATACAACCAAATATGTTCGATGTACTTGGGAGGTCAGGCACCATCTGTGGAGAGAGAAACAGTGTTAATTTTTCATGTTGATAATGTTTTGTCAGAACTGTTCTGATAAAAGGTCAGCAGTCTGAAATTTTAGCTCTGTCTATCTGTCTGTCTCTCTCCCTCTCTCTCGCTCTCTCTCCCCTGCCACCTCCCCGCCCCCCCCCCCCCCCCACCCCCCAACAGGTGACATCTGGCCTGCTGAGTCCTTGCAGTGTTTACATGGAATTTCACTGGAATATTTTTGAAGTGTAATAATGGTCATTCAAATTGGTTTGGCATTGGATTTAGATCACATCAGAATTCTGAAGTTAAAATGAGCAATGTACAGAGTCAGCAGAGGGCATTGACCTAGACTTAAACTGGGCTGAGACCATAAGAAACACTGGTATTTTTAAGTGTACAGACTTTGAGCTGCAGGCATCCATCATTAATAGCTCCTTCGGCCAATGGGGAAAAGAAACACCTTGGATGAATTACAAGTGAAATGGGCACAGAACTTTTAGCACCACAACAGAAAACACATCCTATTTTGCAACCGGGTTACAATATACAAAAAAAACAGAAGTTGAAAGCAGAATATTTATCAAAAAAGTAAAAGAATCACAAAGTAGATCGCTGTTTTTTCAGCTACCAAACTTAGTCAATTTAAATCTAAATACCAACAATACAAAAAAAAAGCACAGATGTGTGACTGCTAACATGTCAGTTTATGTTGACTCCTGTCTTGTGTTTTATTGCTGATGAACAGCCTGAGCTACAGCTTTCCTGCAGGTCCCTGGACCACATCCTCTGGCTGAATTGTGGCATTGGAAAACAATCATTCATGGTGACCAATTAATAGACGGAGAGCAAAGATGGGAGCTAAACAGAGGTGTTCTTAGCTTGAAAGCTACAATAAGATGTAATGGAGATAATTAAGCAAAAGGGTGTATCATAATGGACCCTTTCCAATCTCTTTAAAATCTAAATGACAAAAAAAAAATGATTTGGTAGCCAGCCCTACTACACAGCAGACAAAGGCTGTTGCTGCAGAACATGGAAGGTGTACAATACCTGAGGACTGCTTCCTCATTACACAGAGATCACTAGTGGTGGTCTATCCTGGCAGTCACTGCATCTCAAGTGAGGGACAAGGTTGTGAAGCTGGTAACCTCAGCTGGTGTGGGAATTGAATCCATGCTGTTGGCATTACTCTGCACCTGTCCAACCAACTGAGCTAACTGACTTCCACCATATGGTTAGCACAGCTTCCACCACCTCCAGGGAGTCTAAAGAGAAAAAAGCCATTCATTTGCTTGGCTTCAAATGAACCTTTAAAAGCCTTATCAGTTGTGTGTCATGTGAAGACTGGTGGACCTGTTGTATCAGCCTGTTCCCTCACCTTATCTCGCCCTGGCATTGGCACTGAGCCATGGAATGTGCAGTCTGGCTGATGGGGCTGGTTTTACCTCTCACCCGCTTCTGATCCCAGCCCCAGTGGGGCCTCAAATTCAGATTTGATATTTCAGGTGCCTGTGATAAAGCTTGGTAAATGAGATTTCATCAGACTTTGTGCCAAACTTGAATTGTCTGCAGCAGTAAGGTTCCTAAATCAATTGAGTGTAACAGTACAATGATTAGCATTGCCCAGGTGGCCTTACGCAAATAAAAGACACTGAACTAGGACCACAAATGCTAAATTCAACGTAATAATTTTCTTATATTCTACACAGCATTTTGAAATAATAACCACCATCACAGCATCATCAAATACTAGTATCAAGTCTCTTGCGAGACATGACTGCCCCCATCAGTCTGCTTAATGCAAATGTATTCTATAATTATTTTATTTTTCACACACCTATCATTTCTCTCTGTCAACATTGCAGGGTACAGTTTCTGCCTTTTGTAGGGGGTTGAAGGGGAGCTGGATAGTTTCAAATTTCATCTAACGTTAGTTTGAGAAGGACTGATCTGTTCTGCCCTCACAACCAGCCATAGATGCAGTGGTGGGCCTTTTATCACTAACAGGATATTTTATTTGCTGAGTCGATAAGTATGTTAGCTCCCACAGCATTACAACTAGACAAGGGTAAGTGAAATTTTCAATAGGTGTTGGTTACAGTTCCTGATATTTACACATATTACAATCAGAGACACTGCTGTGCTTGGTCTGTACCGAATAATCCAATTACAAACTATCGCACTATTCCCTCAACACATCATGGTTTTTGGTTTTATAAGTAACAGCATAGAGTGAAGTGGTAATTTTTATTGGCAAACACATTAGTTGGCTCACATATTGAACAGCATGTGCAGTTGTGAGAGCTTAAGACAGTAGATTATGATTTTGAAAGTATTTGGATCTAAAGAGATAGAAGCTGATGGAACTCCTGCTACAGTTGAGTTGAAGGAAAACAAAACTCTCTGTTGTCAGAGTAAATCATCTGGGAATGTATATATGTAGAACTTTCCTGCAGGCCTCTGGACCACACCCTCAGACTGAATTGTGATATAGGAAAACAGCCATTCATGGTGATCCATTAATGGGTAGACAGCAAGATGGGGGCCAAACAGAGGTGTTCTTAGCTTGAAAGCTACAATAGGATGTAATGGAGATAATTAAGCAAAAGGGTGTATCATAATGGACCCTTTCCAAACTCTTTAAAATCTAAATGACAAACTTCACTTTTAACAAACTTCACTTCAGGGGTCTAACAGGGAAGTGGAACCAAGGTCTCAATCAGATCATGCATGACCTTATCAAATCTTGAGGAGCCAAATGGCAGATTCCTGGTTCGAATTTGTGTGTGTGTTCAAGTGAGAGAGAGTCTTTGTGTGGGCCATTGCACCATGGTATGAATATGCAGCAATATTTCACTTACACCTGTAAATATACACTCTCTAATAACATTACATATAAGAGAATGATATTCTTCATTGATTACAAACGTCCATTGTTTTTCTGATCAAAATATGGAAAATTTGGGCTCTGAACCTGGAGCTGTCAAGCTAAAGAGCCTGGGTAAAAGCTTTTATTGCTTTTTATTGCTTTTCTTATCATTAAAAAACCATCGACTATGTAATCTGCCCCAATTATTTCCTAAATCTCTGTACTAGTTTGCACTGCTAAAATTATACTGTCGCACCTTTGTGTGAAGCTGAGTATAATTCTGCTTTAATTAACAGATTGTATTCCCATTAATTGGTTCGGGATTTGCATTTCCAGTGAAGTGAACAGAGATTCCATGTGTGTTACTTAACACTGTTAAAATTCAAAACTGTACCTTAAATTGGCTGTCATTATCTGGAGATTTATCCTTGAGACGATGTTTTCACTGACAGATTCTTACAGCCTTTACAGTTCAGGGCTGTCACCTATGTCTCCTAGCAGTAAGGTCTAGGATACTAAGGATAAACTTGATGTTATCCTATCTTGTTCTGTGTCCACCTTGTGACTTGTTTCATGCTGGTGATGAATGATGTGGAAAGATCAGATGTCAAGTGTAGTCAAGTAGAATGATTAACCACTCGACTTAGTCACATTTGATTTGATTTGTCAGTTGGCATAAAGTTTTATTCAAGATTTGTCCTGGTGCTCAACCTATTAGTATTCACAGTAAAACCTAGAACCAAAATCATCAATCTGCTTATTTGTTACTTTTATGCAAACCCAAGCTTCTGAGCCTTTTGGATAAAGTGTAATAGAACTGCACTTTGAGATTACAAGTTGTGTTTTCTTCATTTATTATCGATGTCACATAGAAGAGACACTGCATCCTAAACAGTTCAATTCCAAAGAGGGTGTAAGATCAGAGAGAGACCTGTGTTATATATAACTCTATGTTTGAACGTGACAGGGCGGGCTAAACAATTGATTAAAAAGGCATGTGGAATCTTGGGCTTTGTAAGGAGTATCATGGAGTATAAAAGCAAGAAATTTACGAAAACACCAGTTCAGCCTCAACTGGAGTATCATGTCAAATTCTAGGTAGTTCAGTGAAGTATATGATGACATTAGAAAGAGTGCAGAAAAAGTTCCCCAGAACATGCCAGGGATGTGGAATTTCACTTATGGGGATAGATAGGAAAAGCTGGGACAGTTTCTCTCAGACAGAAGATTTCATAGAGATATTCGAAATCAGCCAGGGTAGTTGAAAGAAACTGTTCCCATTGGTGGAAGGATCACGAATCAAAGAACACAGATTGAAGGTGATTTGCTAAAACAAAAACGAGGCTGACTTTTTTTTTGAAATAAGAGTCAGTGGTTAAGATCTAAAACACAATGCCTGGCAGGTGATGGCAACAAAATCAGTTGTGATTTTCAAACAGGATTTGGAGAGCACATGAATATTAAAAAAAAGAGAGATTTACAGGCAAAGGCCAGCAAAATCGGCCTAGCTGTTTCCTTTTGCAGGGAGAAAGAATGGACACGTACTTTTTATGATTCTAGTGTATATATGGGCTGGATTCTTTTTGGCAGAAACTCCACATTTATTGAATAAATTAAGTCTATCACTGCAGCTTTTCACAAGGTTCTTGCATTTATTTATGGGTTCCATCAATTCTCCTCATTTGTTAATTTGCAGGTCCAGTAAGATTGTCTAACAATAATTAAGACCTGTGAAATTTTTCTGTGAACTATGGTATGTATATAGTAGGTAAATATAGTAACTTCACACTCTTTGCTACATTTTAATGGTTAGTGTCTTGGTTTATTGCTGTTTTATGATGCCTTCGAGAAAGACGTATTGGACAGCAACTAGGTGTGGAGCTGGATGAACACAGCAGGCCAGGCAGCATCAGAGGAGCAGGAAAGCTGATGTTTCGGATCGGGACCCTTCTTCAGAAATGGGGGAGGGGAAAGGGAGCTTGAGAGAGGAGGGGTGGGTCTGGGGAAGGTAGATGGGATGGTGATAGGTGAGTGCAGGTAGGGAGTGGTGGGGACTGGTCAGTGAGGTGGGAGAAGTGGATAGGTCGGGGAGAAGATGGACAGGTCAAGGAGGCGGGGATGAGAGGGAGTGTTGGTCATGGAATGAGGCCGGGATAGGGAGAATTTGAAACCAAACAGAGGCTTGGAGACTGCTTTGTAAAGCATCTGCGCTCGGTTCGTGACAAACGACAACACCTTCCAGTCACGAACCACTTCAACTCCCCCTCCCACTCCCTGGACGACATGTCCATCCTGGGCCTCCTCCAGTGTCACAATGATGCCCCCGGAAACTGGGGGAGCAGCACCTCATATTCTGCCTTGGGAGCCTACAACCCAATGGTCTCAATGTGGATTTTACTAGTTTCAAAATCTCCGCACCCCCCGGCCTCATCCCATGACCAACCCTCCCTCTCATCCCTGCCTCCTTGGCCTGTCCGTCTTCTCTCCCACCTATCCGCTCCTCCCACCTCACTGACCAATCCCCACCACTCCCTACCTGTACTCACCTATCACCATCCCACCTACCCTCCCCCAACCCCCCCCCCCCTCTCTATTTACTTCAGAGCTCCCTTTCCCCTCCCCCATTTCTGAAGAAGGGTCCCGACCCAAAACGTCAGCTTTCCTGTCCCTCTGATGCTGCCGGGCCTGCTGTGTTCCTCCAGCTCCATGCTGTGTTATCTCTGACTCCAGCAACGGCAGCTTCTACTATCTCTTGGGCAGTAACTTCCTGATTTTTGCGTGTGATTTTGCATTCATGGTTGCTGGAAGTTACTATCTGATTCATATGTTAATATCAGTAAGACCTATTGACCACATCATAATCAGCCTTCTGCAATGATGTCATTTAATCTTGCCTTTCAAGATTTCATTACAGAAAGAGTCCATTATGATTTGTGTTGCAGTTGAAAACAACAGTATTTTGTGTTGGGCATCGTAATTATTTTCCATAGTCATATACTCAGAATGAATGCTGCAGCAAGTGTATTAATTAGGAACTCATTACTGTTGATTGTAAAATAGTTTTTAATTTTATATTTAATTGCATCCAATAACTGCAGTTGAGTGGGTAAATGCTGATTAGAAACAAATTTCTGATCGTGTTGAATTTGTAGTGCATTATAACAGCACCTGGTGGTCACTTTGCAAATACACTTTTCCACATAGACAGGGACTTAGAACAGAATTCCTACACTGTGGAAAAAGGTGATTCAACCTATTGAGTTTGCACCAACCCTCCAAAGAGTATCCCACCCACACCCTATCCCTGTAGCATTTCATTTTACCACGGCTAATTCAATAAGCCTGCACATCCCAGACAATTTAGCATGGCCAATCCACCTACCCTGCACGTCTTTTGACTGTGGCAGGAAACTAGAGCACCTGGAGGAAACCCATGCAGACACAGGAAGATCATATAATCTCCACACAGCCAGACACTCAAGGCTGGAATTGAACCTGGGTCCCTGGTGCTGTGAGGCAGCAGTACTGAGCCATTGTGCATCATGTTTAAATAGTTTTAAATTAAAAGATTGGTGCTTGAATTTCTTCATTGCCAGCCTCCTAATGTGAGTTTTGGACAGCCTTCTGCTCTGCAGTACAGTGCCCCTTTAAGAGGGTCTGATAGCCTTGAAGAGCTGGAGGCTAGCAGGAACACATACCAACCACTCAAGCTCTTAGATCCCATACTTCATGTGCAACCATCATGCAGCACAGGGTGTCTAAGCTACAGGTGACAAACCATTCAAATAAGGAAGCAACATGAAATAAATGTGCTGTCTGCCTCAGACAGAACTGGCATGGGCAGGTCATGAATTGTGAGTTCTGCACTCAAAAATGGAACAGTCTAATTTTTCGGCCAAGGACTTCTGATCTCCAGTGTTCCTCACACAGATATCCTGCTTAAAGAATGGAAGGGAGGCTGCAGCTAAGTGCATCTGTTCTTGCAGCACCTTGGCCAGTTGTCACTTGCATGGTTAGTCAATGGTTGCTCATCTTGAAGAATGCAGAGGCAGTGAGAAATAATCATTGTGTTTAGATTACATTTGGAGTCCTTCTCCCTGTTTAATACATTCCTCAGTGGCTGGTACTTCAGGCAGTCTTTATTTCCTTTGAAACAATTTGTCTTTTAAATAATAGCATTCAAATATTGGTTCTGATGCAATGTCTGAGTAGGCTGTTTGACAGATTTAGAGTTAGAACTAAAATTTCATGTCACTTCCCTTTTGTATACTCTTCCTCCTCCTGTCTCTGTGCCTGAGATCTGGTTACAACACAGCCAGCAAATAATCCAGGATGTTTCTTTCTCAGCTCCTCAGTTTCTTTTTGGTTGTTTGTTACAACACCCTCAGTGAGGTCAACATTTTGTTGTAATTCCCCAAGGTAAAATCAATTCCTTCTGTCGGGATTTGTTGCACTAATCTAACTATGACTTCTTCGCTTAATAAGTCATGTTTCAATTCAACTGTACACAATGAAAGTGGTTTGTAAACCTCTGGTATACATCCAATTAATTCTTTTTCCTTTTTTCGTCCCTGTGGAAGACAGAAATTGTATCATCAGTCTGCATTAGAAGTGGACTTGTTCTACTGCCTCTTAACACCTTTTATTGGTTTGCCTCCTTGATTAGAAGTGTAAGGAAATGTCTCAGCCTTTGAAAAAAAAATCCAAAATCTCTACCAGTCTGATTCTGGCTATTCTCAGCATATAGAACAATGGTTGTATTCACATTGTGCATTTTATCACTTACCTGTTGGCAAGATGGTAGAACAAAAAGCAGAGATAGTTCCCCTTCCCAAAATAAAACCCAAACCCGCATCGCCCGTTTCTATCACCTTCCCAAAATAATAAAAAACATTCTGAAGAAGGGTCCAGACCCAAAACGTCAGCTTTCTTGCTCCTCTGATGCTGCCTGGCCTGTTGTGTTCATCCAGCTCCACACCTTGTCATACAAAAATCAGATTGTGAGAGTGCTTTTTGGTAATAGTGAGCGCTTTACTTCCCAAATGACTGAACAATAGTGGGGATACTCAAGTAAGTATGCACTTCTGGTGACAAGTGGCATTGACTGAATCAGTGTAAAAAATGGGGGAATTTTAAAGATTTGAATGTTGTGCTTGTGTTTGTGTTTCCATGATCTTTTATATTAGGTCATGGTACAACTTGACCAGATCAAAAATCAGTCATAAAATTAGCTCAAGCCCCTACTCTCCCCCTCCCCAAAAAATAACCGAAATTATAAATAGAGACATGGAGAATGAAAGCAGGGAAGGATGCCACACCTCTACAAATCATTGGTCAGATTGCATTTAGAGTATTGTGCTCAGTTCTGGATACCTTATTTAAGGAAGGATGTTAAAGCCCTGGAGAGAGTACAAAGGAGTTTTGCTAGAATAATACCAGGAATGAGGGATTTTGGATATAAGGAAAGAATAGAGAAATTGGCTTATTCTCATTTGGCAGGGTAAATAAAAATATTTTTTTTCTACCAGCTGGTATATCAATAACTAGGAGTTACAGTATCAAAACTGTCAACAAGAGAGCTCTGAGTGAGATGAGGTGAAACTTCTATACACGCAAAGTTGTAAGGATTTGGAATGTGCTGCCTGGGAAAGTGGTGAAGTACATATACCTGTGTTGCTTAAGATGTTCCCTGCTCAAATTAATTTTGCTGCTTAAAACAGCATGACCGAATACTTGTGGCTGATCAATGATGTGCACTGTGCAATACTGAGCTAGAATGAGTATTATCATTGTAAGGAAACCAAATAATACTTGAAGTTGCACAATGATAGCTATGTAAAATTCAAGTGCTGATTATTTACATTAATGTCGGTGGAATAGCATCGCTCATATTTATAAATTTACAACACTTAACATTCTTCTCGCCATAGCTCCAGATATACATCTTCTTCAGATTTCTCTCCCTCCTCCACTCTTGTCCATAAGATTCACCTTGTTCTCCTTTAACCCTGTTTCCATAAACTGCTGAACACCTATTTTACCTTCTTGGCCCTCATGTGAGTTGATTATAGTTAATGGCTCCTTTTCTTAAATTACTACATAGACTTAACTGAAGTCATTTTCTCTGGACCACACCACAAACTGTTCTCTCACTGAGTCCATTCATCTCCCTGACTGTTCATAACCTTCACATTGTATTCAATCAAGAGACATCAAAATAATAATGAAGAAAGTTTACAACACAAAGTAAATAAAGAAAGTATCATGCTTCTATTAGAATATGACTGGACATAATAAACCAGAACTGCTGGAAATTAAATGGGAAACCTATTGCAGCAATAGGAATGCCTAAGAAATCTTCAAAAAGGGATGCATCAGGAAAGGTATTTTGAAAACGTAGCAGCGAAACAGGAGGAATATGTTCCCTCAGAACATACTAGAAACGGGGGAGGTAACTCAGGATAGTCAAGAAAATCGTGGCTCAGTTGTAGATCAAGAGAATTGTTTTTATTCGTGGGATGAGATCATCGCTGGCTAGAACAGCATTTATTGCCCATACCTAATTGCCCAGAGGGTAGTTAAGAATCAATCACATTGCTGTGTGTCTGGAGTCACACGTAGGCCAGACCATGTAAGGATGGCAAATTTCCTTCCCTGAAAGACATTAGTGAATGAGATGGGTTTTTCCTGACAATTGACAATGGATTCATGGTTGCCATTAAACTCTTAATTCCAGATTTTTTTTTCTTGAATTCAAATTCCACCATCTGCCTTGGTGGGATTCAAACCCATGCACCCGGAACATTATCTGGTCTCTAGATTAATAGCCCAGCGATGATACCGCTAGGCCATTAGCTCCCCAGTCAGAATCAGACTGGTGCAGATTTTGAATATTTTATTTCAAAATGGGAGGGACAATTCCTTACACTTCTAATCAGGGAGGCAAATCAATAAAAGGTGTTAAGAGACAGTAGAACAAGTCCACTTCTAACGCAGACTGATGATACAATTTCTGTCTTCCACAGGGGCTGATAAAGGAAAAAGAATTAATTGGATGTATACCAGAGGTTTACAAAAGACTTTCATTGTGTACAGTTGAATTGAAAAGTGATTTATTAAGTGAAGAAGTTATAGTTAGATTAGTGCAACAAATCCTTGCAGAAGGAATTGATTTTACCTTGGGGAATTACAACAAAATGTTGACCTCACTGAGGGTGTTGTAACTAATAAACAAACAAACAAAAAGAAACTGAGGCACTGAAGGAGAAACATCCTGGATTATTTGCTGTGTTGCGCCTCGATCTCAGGCCCATAGACAAGACGAGGAAGAGTATACAATGGAATTTTAGTTCTAACCCTAAACTCTGTCAAACAGCCTCCTCAGAAATTGAATCAGAACCAATACTTGAGTGTTATTATTGAAAATGCAAATTATTAAGAAGGAAGTTAAGACTGCCTAAAATACCAGCCACTGAGGAATGGGCAATGGTCCATCAGGTTGCAACTTATCATTGTATTGTGAGATATGACAAATGGATCATACAATTCCTAAGGCAGATTATTGAAGACTTACAAAAATGCAGGCTAAAATATTAACACGTTTTATTGGATTACTTAAAGATGTTGTTAAATTTTGCCATACATGTCAGGAACCCCCAACCATCAATTAAACTTGCACTTTTAATTCTGATGCCAGCTTCCAAAGGACCATTTAGTCTTATTGGATGATGTAAGACTCCTAACTAAAACCAGGAGTGGAATCAGTCTCTTTAGCAATTATGAAATGTTTCAACAAGATTTCCTGAGCCAGCACCTTTGGTGAAAATGAAAGAAAAAACGGTGGTGGAAAAATTAATTCAGTTTTTATTCAAGATATGAATTACCCAAGGAAATGCCATTAAATCAAGGTTCAAATGCTGTGTTGCAAATATTCAAAGAAGTAATTAGTAGTTCAGTAAAAGTATTTATGTTTTCTTCTCATCATCCACAACCCCAAAAAGCATTAGAATGATGACATCAAATTTTAAAGGCCACAATTAAATTTGATGGAAGGAACGTCTATTGAGTTAACTTATGAAAGCTTGTACACACTCATAAATCATCTAATGTAAATAGGCCAGAGAAACATCTTTGGCCATACAGAATGTTAATGTAGGGGATGCAACACAGAATCACATCCAATTTGATGATTACTTATTTCAGGAAATAATCTGCAAACTACCTTAGCCAAATTTTCATAACAAATATCTGAAATTGTTTTGTTTGACTTCAATGCTTGAACTAATCAATTTGAAAATCATTCACATGACATGAAGAGATGGGGTCATAACAGATACCTTTTTCTTCATATTTGTTATTTATAAAATATCATCGTCAAAATGGGCTTTTATAGGAGATGATTGTTGTGGAAAATTCTTGTGTATTTAATGTTATCATAAAAGAGAAATCTGTATACATAGAATAGATACAGTCATGTGGAAATTGTAATAGAAAATGAAAATGCCTCTTAAAGACACCTTTTTCTCTGTGGTGAGTGTGATGAAGGTACTTATTATTGAATTCTAGAGTGAATGAATGATGTGTAACTTTATGTTTGATTTGTATTTCTATTTTGTATATGTTTAAAAATATGGGAGACAGACTTCAAGTTTTATTTTCGAGTTTTTTGAGCGTTTTGGTACCAGGAAGTCTCAAGTTTGTTTATGGATGTATTTCAGCCAAGTATTTACAGCTTTGCAGTAGAGTTGGGACTCATGGTTCAACAGTTCACTGTATTTGAAAAAATCAAGTAGAGAAAGTTGTGATGTGCCCAAATAGCAAGAAGAAATCTCTGGAATCTGACTTGTCCAGTGTTACTATCAGCTGGGACGATAACACGATATGCCTCAGTGTTGTACATGCCAAAGTTTGGGGTCAGCTGGATGACTGGTTTGTGACGCAGACTGACACCAAACAGCGCAGATTCAATTCCTGTACCCACTGAGGTCACCATGAAAGTCCTACCTTCTCAACCTCACCCTCATCCTCACCTAAGGCATGGTGACCCTGCAGTTGAACTCACCACCAGCCATGTCTCTCTCCAAGGAGAAATGGGACTATGGGGACTTTTCTGTAAATGCCACGGTTTTATTGCAGTCATTCCTGGATATATTGTTGGAGTAAAATAACTCTCTGTCATTGTTTTTAAATCTTTCAGGTATTTGTGAAGTGCCATTTTGAGTATGAGCCTACCAATGATAACCTGATTCCATGTAAAGAAGCTGGCTTGAAGTTTACTTGTGGTGATATTCTGCAGATTGTGAATCAAGAAGACCTCAACTGGTGGCAGGTAAGGCCATTCACTGTGTCTGCTATTCTGCTGCGTTACTGGAACAAACTCTTCCTAATGGGTTGAATTTTATTTGATTAACATTGGCCTAGGTGTTCTGAGAGTTGTTGGAGCAGAGTAGACTGAAGTGCATTGTGGAACCATGCAAACTGCCCGAAGCAGCTGAGTCCATGGAAACTGGCTGGGAAATTGTTGGGCAATTCCCCCGCACTTCGAACCCTCCAAAAGAGTCAATTGAAGTTGGAAACTTTGGAGGTTTCAGACTCACTTAAGCTTATTAGTTACCCAGAAAACATTAAAGGATTAAAACCTAACTCCAGGATAACTATTGAATTGATCCACTCATTCACCATTAACCCCACCCAACTACACCTCCACTGACCACTGACCCAAGCTGGATGCTCCAGTTCATGCACTTTTGGATCTAATAACCCGATGAACAGACATACCCTGGCACCAGCCTCCAAACCAAACAGCTAATGCTGCTGTCCTGATCCTTCATCAACCCGAAAACGCTAGCTAGAACTTTGATGCCCACCTCCTCCAGTCCCTCAGGCTGTGTAGTGTGTTGTACATCACTTGGGAGTATCAGTTTGTGGTGTTGATGGTCCAATATATTCATCATGAGTTTTGCTTAAGCTGTTGTGTCCTCTTTCAGTCCTGAACCCACCCTTATCAAATTCACAGATTGTTTCCTAGGTGTCTGAGATAACAATAGACTGTCCTCCTTTCCTCCTCCTCCACCTATCTGCAGCCCATGACACAGTTGCCCATACCATCTTTCTCCAATGCCTATTCTTTATTTTTGTATGGGATGTGGGCTCCCTTGGCAAGGCCTACATTTGTGCCCATCCCTAGTTGCCCTTGAACGCATTGACTGTCTAGGCAATTTCAGAGGGCAGTTTCGAGTGAGCTTCGGTGCTGTAGGTCTGTAGTCACAGTTGGGTCAGACCAGGTAAGGATGGCCAATTCCCTTCCCTAAGGGGAAACCTTAGTGAACCAAATGGAGTTTTAGAACAATCAACTCAGGCGCCATTGGGTGAGTTTTTAATTCAGATTTTATTTATAAATGACAACAACTTATTCAAAGAGTTGGGTTTTAAGGATCATACTGCACCACAGAAATATAGTTTGTTTACATATATATGAATAATGACATTAATTAAACTCACATTCACCTCTTGTTCTAAATTATAACGGTCAGAATTAACTCAATAGCATTCTTGCTTCACCTCTGCAATAGTGGGATTCACACCTGGGTCCATAGAACATGGGTCTGGGATCGGAGACTGTTAGCCTAGTGGCATTATCACGCTGCCAGCACCCGCCAGATGAAAGTGTATTTGTCAGGCTGTATTGCCAGCTATCCAGCTGTAGCCAGGGAATCAGCTGGAAAGTCATCTGTCCCTGCTCCTGAGTTTTTACATTTGATGACCCTTCCTCCTAAGGATCTATTCTTCAACTCTGCATCTACATGATTCTCCTCAGCGATGTGTGAAAAAACATAGCATCAGTTAGTGCATGTGTGTGAATGGTACCCAAATCATCCATTTCTCAAGACCCCTCCACTGCCTCTTACTTTTCTAACTGGTTGTCTAACATCCAGAACTCCATCAGCAGAAATTTCCTCTAACTAACTGTTGCGGTAATCAAAGGCTTTGTTTTCCATCCACAAAGCAAGTTTCATTCTCCTGCTCATGGCATCCCTTCCTCTGGCAATTCTGGTTCAAACATTAGTGTTGTGTTTGATCCCTTCAGGAGCTTCCAATCACATGTTCACTCCATCAGCAAGACTGTATTTCCAACCATGACATGTGGCTGGATTCCATCCCTATTTTGGGCTGAAACCCTCATTCATGCCTTGTAACCTTTATCCTAGAATATCCCACTGCATTTCTCACTGGACTCACATATTCTGCAAACCCTGACGTTTGAGATAATCTGAATTTCTGTTAGTGTGTTGTAATCCATTTACTGCCACCCATTCCTCACCTACATTGGCCTCCAGTTAACAAATGTCTCAATTTTAAAATTCACATCCTAACTTTCAAATCACTCCAAGATCTTCCTTTCAGGATTCTGTAATCTCCTCCAACTCTATAATCCTTCATGATTTCGGCAGTTCTTCAATTAGATCCTGTTGTGAATCCCTGAATTTGATCCTCTACCATTGGCAGGAATGCCTTCGGCTGTCAAGACACTAAGCCCTGGAATTCCCCCCGAAACATTTGTGGTTGAATGTGTCTCATTCCACCTTTAACCAGGTAAAATGCTATCTCCTAATAGTGCAGCACTCCCTCAGTCAGCTCACGTCTCTGGAGTTGGGTTTGACCGATCAACCTTCCAACTCTGAAGCAAAAATGCTATTGAGTTAAATCTGACCTTAGTAATTTAGAACCAGAAGTGAATGTGAGCTTGATAAATGTAATTGTTAATACATGTAAACAAGCTATACTTTTTGTGGTACAGTGTAATCCTTAAAACCTACGTCTTTGAACAAGTTAATGTCATTTATCCTCAGATGGCCCTTATCTGATGTAATGTCAACATTTGCTTGAAAATACTCCTAGATGCAGCCTGGGCATCATACTAATGTGTAATGTTATATGTAAACCTTAAGACAGTTCACATTTACGGACTCCATGTGCTATAGTGTATATAATGTAGCTACTTTGCCTGGTAGCCCACAAACTGCACTCAGTCTCAGAAATCAGTTGGTTTTCTGTAATATCTGCTTCATAACTTATTATGTGCTTTACTGTTATAAATAAACTAACCCACAGAGTTAATCAAATCCCAATGAATGACTGATTATTCAACTACTATCATTAATTTGTAATAAAGGCACTAATATTTGTTTTTCTTTTAATCTTTTATGGAATGTGGGCTAACTCTGGTAAGGCCAGCATTCATTGCCCATCCCTAATTGTCCTTGAACTGAGTGGCTTGCTAGACCATTTCAGAGGGCAGTTAAGAGTCGACCACATTGCTGTGGGTATGGAACTACATGTAGGCCATATATCCTAATCGACAGATATTTGTAAGCCAGATGGATTTTTACAACCAACAATGTTATTTTCATTGTACTGTTATGGACCAGACCAAAACCCCTCAAAATATTCAGAAGATAGTCTACATCTTAACTTTTTCTTATTTTAAAGGTAAATGTAGGGTGCTGCATTCCAGATGCAATTCAATTTGTCAAACTACCGGATTTAAATCAAAACACACTTTATTCATCCACAATAGTTAAAATATAACAAAAGAAAGAAGGAACAAAAACAGAAGTTGCTGGAAAAGCTCAACAGGTCTGGCAGCATCTGTAAAGAGAAATCAGAGTTAATGTTGCCGGTCCTTCCTCAGAAAAGAAAGAAGAAATTGGAATAACTTAACTCTATTGGAAAACTTGACAGAATAATAGATACAGTAACCATTACTAATTAACTTTTCCAATGTAGTAACATCCCATAAACACACCCTTGGCAAAAGGCAAATTCAGAAAACAGACTGTCTCACACACAACTCCAGTACTAAAGAACCAAGATACATTAGGAACATTTAAGCGACTCTTGGGTAGGCACATGGATGATAGTAAAATGAAGGGTGTGCAGGGTAGTTTGATTTTAGAGTAGGATAATAGGTCGGCACAACGTTGTGGGCCAAAGGGCCTGTACTGTGCTGTACTGTCCTGTGTTCTATGTTCTATGTTCTTACCCCCAGGTTTTGGCTATAACTGAGAGAGAGAAAAACTAAAGCTTCCAATTCTTCAAGATCCCAACAGCAACTGCTGAAAGCCAAAACTAAAAATCCTGATTCTGTAGGAGCTTGACCACATCCATTCAGGTTGCTTCTATTGTTCCAACTTAAAAAAAAACCCAAAGCCCAACAAGCTGTTTACTCTAGTGGCTCTGGTAGACTGCACATCACCTCTGCCTTAAAATCTCTCTTCAAAAAAACCCAGGACGCACTGACTTCTATATCGCCGAGGCCAGACGCCAACTCTCCGACACCTCCTCCTACCACCCCCTTGATCATGACCCCACCCCCGACCACCAAAACATCATCTCCCACACCATCCACAACTTCATCACCTCAGGTGACCTCCCACCCACAGCCTCCAAGCTCACTGTTCCCCGACCCCGCACTGCCTGTTTCAATCTCCTTCCCAACATCCACAAACCCGACTGCCCTGGCCGACTCATTATCTCCACCTGCTCCTGCCCCACTGAACTTATCTCCACTTATATCAACTCCATTTTCTCCCCCTTGGTCCAGGAACTCCCCACCTACGTCCGTGACACCACCCATGCCCTCCACCTCCTCCGAAACTTCCGATTCCCTAGTCCCCAACACCTCATCTTTACCATGGACATACAGTCCCTATACACTTGCATTCCCCATGCAGATGGCCTAAAGGCCCTTCACTTCTTCCTGTCCCGCAGGCCCGACCAGTCCCCCTCCACTGACACCCTCATCCGCTTAGCCAAACTCGTCCTCACCCTGAACAACTTCTCCTTCAATTCCTCCCACTTCCTACAGACAAAGGGGTGGCCATGGGTACCTGCATGGGCCCAAGCTATGCCTGCCTCTTTGTAGGATACGTGGAACAATCCCTCTTCCGAAGCTACAATGGCCCTATCCTCCACCCCTTGCTCCGTTACATCGATGATGGTATCGGCGCCACCTTGTGCTCCCACAAGGAGCTCAAACAGTTCATCCACTTTACCAACACTTTCCACCCCAACCTCAAGTTCACCTGGACCATCTCCGATACCTCTCTCTCCTTCCCGGACCTCTCTGTCTCCATCTCTGGCAACCACCCGGAAACCAATATCCACTTCAAGCCCACCGACTCCCACAGCTACGTAGAATACACCTTCTCTCACCCACCTTCCTGCAAAAATGCCATCCCTATTCCCAATTCCTTCGCCTCCGCCGCATCTGCTCCTGAGATGAGGCATCCACTCGCGGACATCCCAGATGTCCTTGTTTTTCAAGGACTGCAACTTCCCCTCCACAGTGGTCGAAAATGCCCTCGACCGTGCCTCTGGCATTTCCTGCAACTCATCCCTCACACCCCCTCCCTGCAATAACAACCAAAACAGAATCCTCCTCGTCCTCACGTACCACTCCACAAACCTCCGGATCCAATGCATCATCCTCTGACACTTCCGCCATCTGCAATCCGACCCCACCACCAAAGACATTTTTCCCTCCCCACCCTTACCTGCTTTCCGGAGGGACCACTATCTCCATGGCTCCCTTGTCCGCTCCACACTCTCCACCAGCCCCACCACCCCCTGCACTTTTCCCTGCAACCGCAGGAAGTGCTACACCTGCCCCTACACCTCCCCCCTCACCCCCATCCCAGGCCCCAAGAAAACCTTCCACATCAAACAGATGTTCATCTGCACATTTGCTAATGTGGTATACTGTATCCACTGTTCCTGTTGTGGCCTCCTCTACATCGGGGAAACCAAGCGGAGGCTTGAGGACCGCTTTGTGGAACACCTACACTTGGTTCGGGACAAACGACTGCACCTCCCAGTCGCGAACCACTTCAACTCCCCCTCCCACTCCTTGGATGACAAGTCCATCCTGGGCCTCCTGCAGTGCCACAACGATGCCATCCAAAGGTTGCAGGAACAGCATCTCATATTTCACTTGGGAACCCTGCAGCCCAATGGTATCAATGTGGCTTTCACAAGCTTCAAAATTCCCCCTCCCCCGACCCCATCCCAAAACCATTCCCCCCTCCCTAACCTGTCCATCCTTCCTCCCACCTATCCACTCCTCCCACCTCAAGCCCCACCCCCACTTCCTACCTACCAGCCTCATCCCGCCTCCTTGACCTGTCCGTCTTCCCTGGACTGACCTACCCCCACCCTAACTCCCCACCGACACTCACCTTTACTGGCTCCATCCCCACCTCTTTGACCTGTCTGTCTCCTCTCCACCTATCTGCTCCTTTATCCATTCTCCATCTGCCACCCCCTCTCTCTCTATTTATTTCAGAATCCCCTTCCCCTCCCCCATTTCTGAAGAAAGGTCCAGACCCGAAACGACAGCTTTCCTGCTCCTCTGATGCTGCTTGCCCTGCTGTGTTCATCCAGCTCCACACCTTGTTATCTCAGATTCTCCAGCATCGGCAGTTCCCACTATCTCAGGACAAAATACTCCTCTTAAAGCCATAGTATCATCACAACCATAGTACCATTACACGGACTAGCTTTGCACAGATAGAAAGTTACCATTGTTCTTATCACTGAAGAAATATCAAAATGCTTGGCTTGCCTTGGCTTGGTCTGGCCTGACCTGGCCTTGGAGACAAAGAAGCAGAGAGAAAGTGCCAACAAGCTTTCCATGTTGAGGCATAGACATAGACATTAAAATCCAATTAAATCCATTGATTGAAACACCTCCCGAGGAAAGGTCAGAGCAAATAATATACACTACATCGCAAACCCAGAAACCATAAATACCTCAAGATCTAAACTGTATGTTCGTTCACATTCTTGTTGATATACAGTGTATGTTATTAATTGGGCTTTTTTTGCTAGTTGACTAATGTGCCGTAGTTGATAAATGTGTCAGATGTATTGGAGCCATTAACGCATAAATCTCACCGTAAACGGAGATAATCAGATGTGAATTAATGTCTCTGTTGGGATCTCTCAATACTGAATCATGGCTGTTGACACTTGAAATTTATTTAAAATATCAAGCGAATCATTCAGGATCTTCTGGCAATGGAAAGACATCAGTAGGAGGTAGCACTTTTAATATAGTTTCTCGTGATAACATTTTAGGAAATAGATAAAGAATGATAAAGGTTATTTAGCTCACCCTCATTGTAATTTTTATATCCAGTTCAAACTTTCTAATAGTAGTCAATTCCATTTGTACACTTGCTCAGTACTGGATATTTGAATCAAATCATTTAAGTTATTTTCACTCTAACTGAATCCCAAACTATAATACTTACTTTGCTGTTATCTTTCTATCTTGCTATTTATGTGGTAATTTCTGTGACTTTTTCCCCCATTTATTGCCTAACTATTTATTTTGTATTCAGACAAACCCCAATGAAGATGCCTCACCATCTCAATGTGTTCATTTTTGGCATTTGCCCTTTTTTTTAACTCATTGTTTCCCCTTAATTGATCCAAACCTTGCTGTGGGTGTTCACTGTTGTAGACATAACTATGCCCATTGAATCCCATGGTATCTCCCTCTGCCAGTTACTGGAAATAGGATCTTAGTTAACAAAGCAGGTGTATCCCTAACCAATCAAATTGTAGGATGGTCAAGTGAACAGATCAATGACTGAATGAGGAAATGTAAGTCAGAGTAATGACTTCACTGTCAAATCAAGTTCATGAAGAGAATTGAAGAGATGGAAAAAAATGAGGATGAGATAAGGTAGAGAGATAAGTGAGACATTGAAAATGTTATTTCAGAAAGATTTAAAATGTTGAGAAATGAAAATTGCCCATTTGTAATAGTTAATTTTCCATGCCAGACAGGTTAGCTGTTCAGTAATTAACACTTGGCGTGTTGTTTAAAGATATTTATGAAATGGACAAATCTTTACTTTGCAAGTCACTCTGCTCTCTTTTGTTTTTACTCATTCGTGGGATGCGAGGCATTGCTGACTGGCCAACATTTATTGCTCGTTCCTAGCTGCCCTTGAACTAAATGGCTTGCTAGGCCATTTGAGAGGACAGCTGAGAGTCAACCACATTGCTGTGGGTCTGAAGTCATATGCAGGTCAGACCAGATGAAGATGGCAGATTTCCATCCCTGAAGGACATTAATGAGCCAGTTGAATTTTTCCAACAATCAGCAATCATCAGTAGATTCTTAAAGCAGATTTTGTTTTTTCAATTGAATTCATGGCAGGATTTGAACACCCCAGAAAATTAGCTGAGGTTCTGGCTCAATAGCCTCACGATAATACCACTTGACCATGGCCTCCCTTATAGCTTGCAATTAAGAAACTATTCAGCAAGGTACTGTTTTTACTAAGGTAATGGTAAAGCTACACATTACCCAGAGAAATCTTTTAAGCTGAAGGATACCACAACACCATTTCTACCAGGAAGGACTTTGAAGTTTTCTACTCATAAGATACTGTTATAGAAAGTTAAACTTTAAGACAATGATTGGAATTAAGGAGAATGCTGGAGTTTTTACACCCTTTTTATTCTCTTGCCTTTTAGGCCTGTCATGTGAAAGAGGGAGGGAGTGCAGGCCTTATTCCCAGTCAGCTGTTGGAGGAGAAGAGGAAAGCATTTGTGAAGCGAGACTGGGATTTCTCCAGTTCTTCCGGTAAACTTTACATGATCAAGATGGCATGTGTTCCCATTTCATTCTATAAAACAAGTTCTGATATTCTTAGTAAATAGAGTTAAATTGCAGTAAAATACTTAAGGGTAATAATCTGTAACTGCTTTCATAGACATTGAACGAAATGAAACATCAAGGTTCATCTAGTTGGTCTTATAATGGCCTAGTAATGGCTTGATGTAACTAACAGGAGGATAGATGACCAGTCTGGCACAAAGATTATGTCAAGATGTATAACAAAATGTTGTAAATATCTCCCAGGAACAGTTTACTATCTAAGTTCTCGTGCCCGGTGAAGGCATGTCATATTCATAACTTGTAAAATTTGAACTTAACATGCTAGAATTGTTACAAATTGACTTTTCTTTGAAACTGACAATATATATTGACAAACACTGTATTTGGAAAAGGGAGCCATGAGAAGCCAATTGTGAGGCAGGAAATGTTGGTCTCCTTTTTAACCTTGAAGGGCAGAATGAGACAAAAGCAGTAAAAAAGACAGTGACATCTGTGCCTTCAGAACCAAAGACTGTAACACTGTATTTTCTTGAAGCCTGCTCCCCTTTGGGTCCACCATATAACAAACTGAGCTCCTGGTAATGAGACTGACAGCAACTAAGTTTGTGATTTGTAGAAAGTCCATCCCTTAGCGAAAGTGCCAAAACAGCAATGGGATATGCCTTTGGTTACTGAATGCCTAAAAATAACCCTTCAGGAGAGAAAATATCTTCTACGTCACACCTGAAATATTTGATTACTAGAACAAGCCAATTTTGCAAAATATGAGATACTGTTTTGCTTACAACCTGTAAAAATACACTATAGAGGGTCCATGCTATTTGTTACCCCGATATTTCACTCTTTGCATATATCTCCCTATTTTGGTTAGTGAATCACTTTTGATATTCAGTTCGCTCAGTTGGGTAAGTTGACATGTTTGGCATGTTGCCAAAAATGCGTTCATTAAGTCTTAAGGGAAATAAACCTTGTTTTTCGTTCTTTCACTGTCCATCGTATTTTTCTGAAACATATCTCCATTTAGGCGCAAGGACCCCTCGCATTCCTTTCAGTGATACTTTGCTTGAATGTATGTGTATGTGTTTGTGTGTGTGTGTGCGTGTGTGTGTGTGTACGTGTGTGTACGTGTATGCGCGCGTGTGTGTGTACGTGTATGCGCGCACGCGCGCGTGTGTGTGTGTTTGTGTGTGTGTGGAGCAACATTAGTTTCCAGCACAAGCATGTTGATAAACAATCCTTTCCTCTCTTTCTGCGCCTTCACATTGAGGGCCATAAAGTACCAAATGAGCCTTTATCAATAGTGTTGAAAGTTTCATTGGTGCTAAAGAACATTTACAACATTTGCTAAGGTGAAGAAAACAAGCTAAGAATTCTCCTAAGGTCCTGGATGGAGTGGCTACAGTGAAATCTGTGAGAACCATGTGTGAAATCGAGAGAGAGTTTTCTTGACGTCGGGAGCAATTAGTTGCACTTTCCAATCAAGTTCCTGCTGCCAAGATGAGATTCTCGCAAAGAAACAGTGTGATGCCTATTGACAGTGACTATTGCTTGTTATCACTAACTGCAGACCTTATCTCATTAATGTGCTGCATCCTATTGTACAGCCTGCCACTATGAACAAGATGCCAAGAATTCAGGAAAAGAAAGTCTGGAGGGCATGCAGGGCACGTAGTATAGGGGAATTGGGTGGGTGAGAGCAAATAAGAGATGTTGCCTACAATGGTGAATGGTAAAACATGAGCCTTGGTGGGATGAGTGTGCAGTCATGGAGATAGTGAGTATGAAGAAGCAGGGAACAGATGATGGAACTTCTCTACTCTGCCAGGGTAAGGTCACTGAGCTTCTTCCTACACTGCTGACATTCCTCCAGAGGGCTGGAATCATGCTGACCCAAGTGAGTAACCTTGAAACATGCTGGCAGGGACTGAAGTTGTGACCTTGTCTGCCAATCTTGGGTGAAGAGAACGTCCCTCCTTTACACCACTCAGTCTACCAGGACTTCCTGGTCCTTGCCTGTAATCGGGATACGAATTACCCCTGTGTACCATGTCCGGCCTGAACGTGCAAGGCAGCTCTGAAGGGAAATTATTTTTTAAAGAAGGCACCAGAAATTGGCTATTCCAGGATATCTGATCAATGGTGAATTCTTATGGCTACATCAAGAGCTAGAATCAGGCTAGCATTGGACATGAAGAGTGCCATGGGGCAGAGTCGATAGTTAATGAGGTAAATTGCGAATGACAGCTTGATAAAATCCTGTAGGCCTCACAGAGGGAAACTCTTTGTGAAACCCAAGAAAATGACACCAAACTAAAATGCCATCAGATTCAGCCTCTGTTAACTTGACTTAAGAAGCATCTTACTGTCGCTTCATCTTGAAAGGCTTCGAAACAGAGTAAGAACAGAGTAATGTTGCATCATTTCCTGTGGTGTAGCAAGCAGTATCTCATTAGCAAATCATGCCGATGATATAACCTCTTATACTGCACTGTCAATAACATATTGTGTCTTTATAATTTTCTGTATTTTTAATCGTTGACCAAAATTAAAAGAAAAATTGTTTTAAACAAAGGGTTGCTGAAGGATTGCTGCCTGTTTTGAAAGTGAGAAACCTGACACCTGTTGTGAACTGAAAGAACTGTGGATGCTGTAAATCAGGAACAAAAGCGGAAGTTGCTGGAAAAGCTCAGCAGCTCCAGAAGCATCTGTTCTGAGGAAGAGTCACCGGACCTGAAATGTTAACTCTGACATTTTTTTTAACAGATACTGCCAGACCTGCTGAGCTTTTCCAGCAACTTTTGTTGTGAGCTTGCTGTGAACCAGTGGTTAGAGTGTGTGAGCTGGAACTCAGAGGTTGTATACAGATGGAGCCTTGGTTGATATAAGTAGCTGATTGAACAGTGGGCAGGTCACCAACTATTGATGACAAAGCCTTCTGCTGGACAACAACAATATGATTAGTTCTCGGGTAGCTGTACAGGTTTGGGGGGTGGACATGATAGAAAGGAACCTTCAGACCTCTACCAGCTCAGGCATTCTCTCTGTTCTCTACAATAAATATTACTTTAAACCTGAGGGAGAACAGTTTATTTTGCCTTGAGCAGTCCCTGTAAGCTGTGACTTTTAATTAAAGTTGGAAACCTTTTATAAGAAAACCAGCCACCCTGCTGTTCTTGGAAACCAGTAGCCAACAAACAGAAAACAAAGACTGAGAGGTAGCATTTTGATCAACACAAAAACCGCTACAACAAACCTCGTGAGCAAAGATCATTGAACTGCTTTCCCATCCACGACACCCATGATTTTTTATCATGTACGTGTGTGTGTGCGCGTGTGCGTCTGTGAACAAAGAAAGAACAAAGAACAAAGAAAATTACAGCATAGGAACAGGCCCTTTGGCCCTCCAAGCCTGCACCGATCCAGATCCTCTATCTAAACCTGTAGCCTATTTTCCAAGGATCTGTATCCCTCTGCTCCCTGCCCATTCATGTATCTGTCTAGATACATCTTAAACGACGTTATCGTCTCCACCTCTACCACCTCCACTGGCAACGCGTTCCAGGCACCCACCACCCTCTGCGTAAAGAACTTTCCATGCATATCTCCCTTAAACTTTTCCCCTCTCACCTTGAAATCGTGACCCCTAGTAATTGAGTCCCCCACTCTGGAAAAAAGCTTCTTGCTATCCACCTTGTCTGTACCTCCCATGATTTTGTAGACCTCAATCAGGTCCCCGCTCAAACTCCGTCTTTCTAATGTAAAGAAATGTGAGTGTGCACGTGTGTGTGTGTCTATATGTAAGGGGAGTTTGTAAGAGGATTAGAGTTTTGAATAATATTGAATGGCAATGGTTCATAATTGTTTACCTATAGCTAGAATCTAATTACTTTTAATAAATATTAATTCTAATTAAACAAAATCCCTATAGTGCGGATAGAGGCCATTCAGCATAAACCCTCCAAAGGTCATCCCACCAGATCCCTGGTAACCTATATTTACCATGGCTAATGCACTTAGCCTACACCTCCCTAGACACTATGGGACAATTTAGCATGGCCAGTCCACCTAACCTGCACTTTTTTGGACTGCGGGAGGAAACCCACACAGATACAGGAGGAACATGCAAACTTCACACAGACAGTCACTTGAGGCTGAAATCGAACTCAAGTCTCTGTTGCCGTGAGGCAACAGTACCAGCCATTATGCCACCGTGACGTCTGGCAAAAACGATACAGTTACCATCGTCCTATCATAGGGCTGCTGTCATTCGAGAGACACCTGGCAGTAATTTAACATGAGGTTCACCAGGCCACAAGCAAGGGGAAAATTTGAGAAGAGTCCTTCATGGTAACCTCAGTGTGGGAATCAAACTCACACAATTGGTATCACATTACAGCACAAACTGCTCTTCCCACTGAGGTATAACAGCATTCTGCTACAGAGGTTTGATCAGCCTCTGGACAATGGGTTCATACCAGTCTTCAACTGAACAAACCCTTTGCTCCAGGGCACACTACATTTTGGGACCTCCTGCCCCATGTACCTAGGCATCTGCAGTTTGAGAATCTACCTGTCCATTCACATGAGGACCTATGACTGAAAGTAATGACCACGAGTAGCTGTCATCCTTGAATCAAGGGTCAATTGATGATGCTAATAATATAAAATATAAAGTAATAACTAATTTCGTGGAAGTCATAAATTGCTCATTTATTTTGTGAACTCATAATGGCAAGTGGCATAAGCTCACTATCATTTCTTTCAGCAATCTCTGACCCAGAATGTATTCAGGGAGTTCTTTTTTCATTCATTCATGAAATGTGAGTGCCTTTAGTTGGGCCATATTTATTGCCCATCCCTAATTCCCCAGGCAGTTAAGAGTCAACCACATTGCTGTGGGTCTGGAGTCACATGTAGTAAGGATGGCAGTTGTTTCCCCTAAAGGACATTCTGTTCCTATTTTGTTAAAGACATACAGTAATTTAATTTGAGTATGGTAACGAGCATGCTAATTTCACTGCCATTACTCAAAACTCTAATCCTCTTACGCACACATACATGCGGAAAAAATGTCATGGGTGTGCAGATTTTGATCATCTGAAGCATTGTGTGTCCATTACAACCGTGAATGTCTAATATTTAATTTTATCAACAGGTGCACTTTGTGGGAGCATGGGCGGAAAAAGAAAGAAGAAAATGATGTATCTCACCACCAAAAATGCAGGTAATTGACACATTAGTTCCATTAAGGGTTACACTTCAGCATAGTGTCTTCTCTCACTACAAGTTATGTCCAATCAACTACATAGTTCAAGTTTTCTTAATACTTATATCACTAATAAGATCTTTTCACATTGAATGTAGTCAGATGTTTGTCAAGCAATTATTAAGGTTGTCATCTGTCTAAACTTCTTGCCAATGTAATAATTATTTTCACACTAGAAAACTACATAAAATTAATAACCCACCAGGATGCGAAGGAAAAGAGCAACTAATTCCTAGTATTCTGAATGATATCATGTGTTAAAGAAAGATTTATGTTTAAACAATTATTTTTCAAACTTCAAGACATTGTAATTGTAACAAAGTATGTACATTTTGTACATTTTACTGTCACAATGTAAAGGTAAGAAATGTGCCAAATAATGTGAACCACAGATGGTTCAGGAGATGATTTGAAAGAATAAATGTTTGCCAGGACACACTGGGGTTAACTCCATCACCCTGTTGAGAAATGGGACAGTGATGCCTTGAGAAGGCAGACAGGGCTTTGGTTAAGATGTTTTATTTTAAGGATAAACCCTCTGACTCACCTTGTACTGCAATGATGAGTTAGTTTGGATTATGTTTAGTTATAGGCAAATTAGAGATAAAGTAATATATTAAACAGGTTTGGACGCAAGCCATGTGCTCTCTGATAATTTGTTGCTTCCTTTTATTTTTGTTTTTGACTTTGCCCACCATTTTTCTCTTCATTGCTGTTGAATTCTTCTAAGGAAGTAATTCTGTGAGTGCTGCACACTCTCTACCATTTCCCTCAGTGACTGTTCTCGAGCATCGGCAACATGGTCGATTAGGTCCACATTTCAATCACGTCTGATCTAATCTGTCTATTGGACATGGAGAAGTGGTCAATGGGAACTGGATGATTGCTGGTCCCATCTGTAATTCTCAGGCAGTGAGGCGAATTGTAGTGAGGTTAATTGTAGTGCTCCCAACAGTTTTGTAAATTGCCATTAGCAGACTCAACACAGATCAGTGAATGAACTTAGGATCTTTATGAACTGTACTTTTCATCTACTTTGTAAGTGGATTTGTTCAGCACAACTCATTTAGATTGTATGTTAAATTTTTGGTTTGTGAGGGGAGTCGGGGGTCATAGGGCATAACATAGAAATAAAGTCACAATCAGTTCAACTATGATCATATTGAACGATGAAAAAGGATCAAACAACTGAAAGGCCTACTACTGTCATTTCTTAGGATCTCATGATCTACAAATGAATGATTGCAATCATACAACTATGGAACCACTGAACTATCAGAAGTGTCATCTTTAGGATGAGAGGCTTAACTTAGAAGGAAACCCTTAACTGAGGTGCCATTCTGCTTTCTCAGGTGGATATTAAATATCCTAATACACTAATTTGAAGAATAGCAGAGTAGTTAACCTCCCCATATCCCAGTAAATATTTATCCCCTAATGCTACCCCTGGCCCACCCATGACCATGTCAGTATACTCAAAGCATGTTATCTGCTATTGAATATATTCCTGTCTGTGGGAGTTTGCCATGCATTAATTGGCAGTTGTTTTTCCTATATTTCAATGACTACACCTCAGAAACACCTAATTGCTTATAAAGAACTTTTGAACTTTTATGAGGTCATGAAAAGCACGAGATAAATGCACATCTTTTGTCACGCAAAAACTTGTGGTTGTTAAAATGAGAAAATGCTTTTTATGCATAGCTTGTTCAACTAAGTGAAAACAACCAGTACTGTATGAATCAGTGTAATGTTCTGACAAGGATAGTAGGAACTGCAGATGCTGGAGAATCTGAGATAACAAGGTGTAGAGCTAGATGAACACAGCAGGCCAAGCAGCATCAGAGGAGCAGAAAGGCTGACGTTTCGGACGGAGACCCTTCTTCAGAAATGGGGGAGGGGAAGGGGGTTCTGAAATAAATAGGGAGAGAGGGGGAGGCAGATAGAAGATGAATAGAGGAGAAGATAGGTGGAGAGGAGACAGACCGGTCAAAGAGGCGGGCATGGAGCCAGTAAAGATGAGTGTAGGTGGGGAGTTAGGGAGGAGATAGGTCCGTCCAGGGAGGATGGACAGGTCAAGGGGGCGGGATGAGGTTAGTAGGTAGGAGATGGGGGTGAGGCTGGAGGTGGGAGGAGGGGATAGGTGGGAGGAAGGACTGGTTAGGGAGGCGGGGACGAGCTGGGCAGGTTTTGGGATACAGTAGGGGGAGGGGAGATTTTGAAGCATGTGAGGTCCACATTGATACCATTGGGCTGCAGGGTTCCCAAGCGGAATATGAGTTGCTGTTCCTGCAACCTTCGGGTAGCATCGTTGTGACACTGCAGGAGGCCCAGGATGGACATGTCGTCTGCGGAATGGGAGGGGGAGTTGAAATGGTTCACGACTGGGAGGTGCAGTTGTTTCGTGCGAACCAAGCATACGTGTTCTGCAAAGCGGTCCCCAAGCCTCCGCTTGGTTTCCCCGATGTAGAGGAGGCCACAACGGGAACAGCGGATGCAGTATACCACATTAGCAGATGTGCAGGTGAACATCTGCCTGATGTGGAAAGTCTTCTTGGGGCCTGGGATGGGGGTGAGGGGGGAGGTGTAGGGGCAGGTTAGCACTTCCTGCGGTTGCAGGGAAAAGTGCCAGATGAGGTGGGGCTGGAGGGGTGTGTGGAGCGGACAAGGGAGTCACGGAGAGAGTGGTCCCTCCGGAAGGCAGATAAGGGTGGGGAGGGAAAAATGTCTTTGGTGGTGGGGTTGGATTGCAGATGGCGGAAGTGTCAGGGGATGATGCGTTGGATCCAGAGGTTGGTGGGGTGGTACGTGAGGACGAGGGGGATTCTGTTTTGGTTGTTATTGCAGGGAGGGGGTGTGAGGGCTGAGTTGTGGGAAATGTGGGAGACACGGTGGAAGGCGTTCTCGACCACTGATGGGGGGAAGTTGCGGTCCTTGAAAAACGAGGACATCTGAGATGTACGGGAGTGGAATGCCTCATCCTGAGAGCAGATGCAGCGGAGGCGAAGGAATTGGGAATAGGGGATGGCATTTTTGCAGGACGCTGGGTGAGAGGAGGTGTTTTCTAGGTAGCTGTGGGAGTCGGTGGGCTTGAAATGGATATCGGTTTCTAGGTGGTTGCCGGAGATGGAGACAGAGAGGTCCAGGAAGGAGAGAGAGGTATTCGAGATGGTCCAGGTGAACTTAAGGTTGGGGTGGAAGGTGTTGACCTGAACTCACAATTCTACTCAGCTTTATTGGACACAAAAAACTGTAAGTGCAGTAAACTTACTGGTGCCTACCACCCAAAACAGGCTTCCTCCACTTCCCAAAACCCCAACCCTACCCAGGACCTTCCCCACAATGTGCCCGCCGCCATCGGCCATGTGGCCACTGTTGGAGCAACCACGGATGACGTCACATCCTCCGCCGCCGGGTACACCACTTCCGGGACAGCGAACGCCATCGACACCGCTGCTGATGCCACCACCTCCATTTCCGAGGCCGACACCGTAGACACTGAGGACACGCCTACCGTCACCGCTGCTGCCGCCTCCTACCCCGCTCTGCCCACCGCCGACGCAAATCCGCCCACCACCAACGCCGATGCAACTCTGCGCACCGCCAACACTGACACAACTTCGCCCACCACCGCCAACGCAACTCCGCACACAGCCAGCGCCGACGTCGCTCCGCCCACCGCCTCCACAGCCAGCAGCTCCAGAGGAGACAGTAGCACCCAGCCCTGCCGAGTCTTCACCATCCCCCCAGACCTCCCCCTTATTGAGGACGAACGGTCACAGGGTTGTAGTCATGGGTGACTTCAACTTTCCAAATATTGATTGGAAACTGTTTAGTTGTAATAGTTTAGAAGGTGCGGATTTTGTCCAGTGCGTTCAAGAAGGATTCCTGACACAGTATGTGGATAGACCAACACGAGGAGAGGCTACTTTAGATTTGGTGCTTGGCAATGAACCGGGCCAAGTGTTAGATCTGTTGGTAGGAGAGCATTTTGGTGGTAGTGATCATAACTCTGTTACTTTTGCAATAGTCATGGAAAAGGATAGGTATATACAGCAGGGTAAGGTTTATAATTGGGGGAAGGGTAATTGTAATTCTGTTAGGCGAGAACTGGGTAACATAAAATCGGAACAGATGCTGTCAGGGAAGAACACTATAGAAATGTGGAGATTGTTTAAGGAATGCATACTGCGTGTGCTCGATATGTTTGTCCCTAGCAGGCAGGGAAGAAGCTGTTGAGTGAGGGAGCCTTGGTTCTCAAGACAGATCAAACAACTAGTTAAGAGGAAGAAGGATGCTTATATAAGGTTTAGGAAACAAGGATTGGAAAAGGCTGTAGAGGGATACAAGTTAGACGGGAAGGAGCTGAAGAAAGGGCTTAGGAGTGCTATAAGGGGGCATGAGAAAACCTTGGCAGATAGGATCAAGGAAAACTCTAAGGCTTTTTACACATATGTGAGGAATAAGAGAACGATCAGAGAAAGAGTCGGGCTGATCAAGGATTGTAAAGGAAATTTGTGCACGGAGCCTAAAGAGATAGGAGAGGTCCTTAATGAATACTTTTCTTCAGTATTCACAACTGAGAGGGACCTAGTTGTAGAGGCAGACAGTGTGAAACAGGCTGGTAGGCTAGAGGAGGTGGATGTTAGGAAGGAAGATGTTCTAGGAATTTTGAGGAACTTGAAGATAGATAAGTCCCCCGGGCCTGATGAGATTTATCCAATGATTCTATGGGAAGCGAGGGAAGAGATCGCAGGGCCTTTGGCGATGATCTTTTCGTCCTCACTGTCCACGGGTATAGTGCCGGAAGATTGGAGAGTGGCAAACGTCATTCCCTTATTCAAAAAAGGGAATAGGGATAACCCCGGAAATTACAGGCCAGTTAGTCTTACTTCAGTGGTGGGCAAATTATTGGAAAGGGCTCTGAGAGATAGGATTTATGATCACTTGGATAGGCACAGTTTGATTCGTGCTAGTCAGCATGGATTTGTGAGGGATAGATCATGCCTCACAAACCTTATTGAATTCTTTGAAGAGGTGACCAAACACGTGGATGAAGGTAGAGCAGTGGATGCGGTATACATGGATTTAAGTAAGGCGTTTGATAATGTTCCCCATGGTAGGCTCATGCAGAAAGTAAGGAGGCATGGGATAGGGGGAAATGTGGCAGATTGGATTCAGAATTGGCTGACCCTTTGAAGACAAAGGGTCGTAGTGGACGGAAAATATTCAACATGGTGCTCAGTTACGAGTGGTGTACCACAAGGATCTGTTCTGGGTCCTCTTCTATTTGTGATTTTTGTAAATGATTTGGATGTAGGAGTGGAAGGGTAGATTGGTAAGTTTGCAGATGATATGAAGGTGGGTCGAGTTGTGGATAATGCAGAGGGCTGTTCTAGGTTACAATGGGACATTGATAGGATGCAGAGTTGGGCTGAGAAGTGGCTGATGGAGTTTAACCCTGAAAAGTGTAAGGTGATTCATTTTGGAAGGACAAATTTGAAAGCAGAATACAGGGTTAACGGAAAGATTCTTGGCAGTGTGGAGGAGCAGAGGGATCTTGGGGTTCATGTCCACAGTTCCCTGAAAGCTGCCACCCAGGTGGATAGAGTTGTTAAGAAGACATATGGTGTGTTAGCTTTCATTAATAGAGGGATTGAGTTCAAGAGCCGTGAAGTTATGCTCCAGTTATGCAAAAACCTAGTTCAGCCACATCTGGAGTATTGTGTTCAGTTCTGGTCGCCTCATTACAGGAAAGATGTGGAAGCGTTGGAAATAGTGCAGAGGAGATTTACCAGGATGTTGCCTGGAATGGAGGGAAGGCCTTATGATGAAAGGTTGAGAGAGCTGGGGCTTTTCTCTTTAGAACGACGAAGGATGTCAAGTGACTTGATAGAGGTGTACAAAATGATCAGAGGTATAGATAAAGTGGACAGCCAGAGACTTTTTCCGAGGGTGGAGGTAGCTATTACGAGGGGGCATAGTTTTAAAATGAGGGGAGGTAGATATAGGGGAGACGCCAGAGGTTGGTTCTTTACTCAGAGAGTGGTAGGGGCATGGAATGCATTGCTGGAGAGGGTAGTGGAATCGGCCTCATTAGGGGCATTTAATATAGGCATATGGATGATAGTATAAGGTAGGGGTGGAGGTTAGATAGACCTTAGGTTTAGGGTAAAAGTTTGGCACAACATCATGGGCCGAAGGGCCTGTACTGTGCTGCGCTGTTCTATGTTCTATGTTCTATGTTAGACTGTCTTCCTGACAATCTGAGATCCGTAGTTTTCTTTCAAACTGGAGGGTCTTTAATCTCTTGTATTTCGTTAATGGAGGACATTGCTGATTTATGGTCCATCAGGTTTATTTGAAAACACAAGCCTTCGGAGCCTCAGTTCTTCTTCAGGTGTTAGTGAGAGAGGTAGTATCAGATGCAGAATTTATAATTAAAAGATCAAAGGGTCACACCTTTGATGAGGATGTACTGAACAAACCCAAGATGCTGTTAAATCTTTGATCAGTTAGAAGGTTTTAATTGATTAATATGTATATGTAAATCCCCAAATTCCTTTCAAGTCATGGTCTTTAGAGAACTAAGGGTTTTATTAGTGGCAAGAAGAGGTGACATTTTAGGTCAGATAATACACACGCACTCTTTCTGTCTCTCTCTCTCTCTCTCTCACACACACACACACACACACACACACACACACACACTCTCTCTTTCACACACACACACTCTCTCTCTCACACACACTCTCTTTCACACACACATACGCACACACACTCTCTCAGTCTCTCTCTCTCTCTCACACACACACTCTATCTCTCTCTCTCACTCTCACTGTCTCTCTCACTCCCTCTCTCTCTCACACACACACAGACACATTCTCTCACACACACACACACATAGACACACACGCACACACTCAGTCTCTCTCAGCCTCTCTTTCACACACTCTCTCACTCTCACTCTCTCTCTCTCACTCTGACACACACTCTCTCTCTTTCACAGAAACATAAACACACATGCACACACTCTGTCTCTCTCAGCTCCTCTCTCATACACTCTCTCTCACTCAGTCTCTCTCTCTCTCTCTATCTCTCTCTCACACACACACACACAACACACACACCCATACACACTCTCTCTGTCTCTCACTGTCTCTCACACACACACACACATACACAATCTCTCTCTGTCTCTACCTCTCACACCCACATGCACACGCACGTACACGCACATACACACACACACACACACACACACACACACTCCATAGGGTGTGTTTGTATTTGCAGATACATTTTACTTTGTTCAAAACGCACACAATTTATAGACAGTCAGTCAATGTGGCGTTTTATAAATTCCTACTTTAGAAATAAAACCAGTCTGACTTCAAAGTAAAACACAAACAGATTCTAAACATGGCTTCACACCTAACATGCATTGTCTGACCAAATTGTCATCTCTTCTTTTACACTGATAAAACCTTTAGTCCTCTCAGGACTGTGACTTGAAAGGTATTCAGGGATTTCCACATACTATTAATCAATTAAAACCTTCTAACTGATTAAAGATTTAACAGCATCTAAGGTTTGTTTAGTACACCCTCATCAATGGTGTGATGCTTTGATCTTTTCATTATAAATTCTGTGTCTGATACTACCTCTCTCACTAATACCTGAAGAAAGAGTGAGGCTGCAAAAGCTTGTGTTTTCAAATAAACCTGTTTGACTATAACCTGGCGTCATATGATTTCGGACCTTGTCCACGTCAGTCTAACACCAACACTTCTACATCATTGGTGATTTATGTCCATTCTTTACAGCTGTGATCGCAGTCCTTGCTATTGCAGCCAATATTTTATTTTGCTGTATCTTCGATCTTGACATGTTGTTTGCCTCTTCTTATTGACATCATCTATGGACATGTATGAACCATATGTATGCACCATAGTGATCACAACTCCCTGACCTTTACCATAGTCATGGAGAGGGATAGAAGCAGACGGTATGGGAAAGTATTTAATTGGGGGAGGGGGAATTACAATGCTGTTAGGCAAGAACTACGGAGCACCAACTGGGATCAGATGTTCTCGGGGAAATGCACGACAGAAATGTGGAGGTTGTTTAGGGAGCACTTGCTGAGAGTGCTGGATAGGTTTGTCCCACTGAGGCAAGGAAGGGATGGTAAGGTGAAGGAACCTTGGATGACAAGACATGTGGAACACCTAGTTAAGAGGAAGAAGGAAGCTTACTTAAGGTTGAGGAAGCAAGGATCGGACAGGGCTCTAGAGATCTACAAGGTAGCCAGGAAGGAACTGAAGAATGGACTTAGGAGAACTAGAAGGGGGTATGAGAAAATGTTAGTGGGTAGTGGTTAGTGGGTAGGATCAAGGAAAAACCCATGCTTATGTGAGGAACAAGAGGATGGTCAGAGTGAGGGTAGGGCCAATCAGGGATAGTGGGGGGAACTTGGGCGTGGAGTCAGAGGAGATGAGGGAGGTCCTTAATGAATACTTTGCTTCAGTATTCACCAGTGAGAGGAACGTTGACGTTTATGAGGACAGCATGAAACAGGCAGATATGCTCGAACAGGCTGATGTTAGGAAGAAGGATGTGCTAGAAATTTTGAAAAACATGAGGATAGATAAGTCCCCTGGGCCAGACAGGATATACCCAAGGTTACTACAGGAAGTGAGGGAAGAGATTGCTGCCCCTTTTGTGATGATCTTTGCATCCTCACTGTCCACTGGAGTAGTACCAGATGACTGGAGGGTAGCAAATGTCATTCCCTTGTTCAAGAAAGGGAATAGGGATAATTCTGGAAATTACACACTAGTCAGTCTTACTTCTGTGGTGGGCAAATTATTGGAGAGAATTCTGAGAGATAGTGTTTATGATTATTTAGAAAAGAACAGTTTGATTAGAAATAGTCAGCATGGCTTTGTGAGGGGCAGGTCATGCCTCACAAGCCTTATTGAATACTTTAAGGATGTGACAAAACACATCGATGAAGGTAGAACAGTGGAAGTGGTGTATATGGATTTTAGCAAGGCATTTGATAAGGTTCCACATGGTAGGCTCATTCAGAAAGTAAGGAGGCATGGGATTCAGGGAAATTTGGCTGTCTGGGTACAAAACTGGCTGTCAATAGAAGACAGAGTGTGATTGCAGATGGAAAGTATTCAGCCTGGAGCTCGGTGACCAGTGGTGTTCCGCAGGGATCTGTTCTGGGATCTCTGCTCTTTGTGATCTTCATTATTGACTTGAATGAGGAAGTGGAAGGGTAGGTTGGTAAGTTTGTGATGACACGAAGGTTGGTGGAGTTGTGGACAGCATGGAGGGCTGTTGTAGGTTGCAATGGGACGTTGACACGATGCAGAGCTGGGCAAAGAAGTGGCAGATGGAATTCAACCCAGAAAAGTATGAAGTGATTCATTTTAGAAGGTTGAATTTGAATGCAGAATACAGGGTTAATGGCAGGATTCTCAGCAGTGTGGAGGAACAGAGGGATCTTGGGGTCCACATCCATAGATCCCTCAAAGTTGCTACCCAAGTTGATAGGGTTGTAAAGAAGGCATATGGTGTGTTGGCTTTCATTGGCAGGGGAATTGAGTTTAAGAGCCGTGAGGTTATGCTGCAGTTCTATAAAACTCTGGTTAGACCACACTTGGAATATTGTGTTCAGTTCTGGTTGCCTCATTATAGGAAAGATGGTGGTGGCTTTAGAGAGGGTGCAGAGGAAATTTACCAGGATGCTGCCTGGACTGGAGGGCAGGTCTTATGAGGAAGGGTTGAGGGAGCTAGGGCTTTTTTCATTGGAGCGAAAAAGGATGAGAGGTGACTTAATAGAGGTGTGCAAGATGATGAGAGGCATAGATAGAGTGGATCGTCAGAGACTTTTTCCCAGGGCGGAAATGAATGTTATGAGGGGGCATAATTTTAAGGTGATTGGAGGAAGGTATAGGGGAGATGTCAGAGGTAGGTTCTTTACACAGAGAGTGGTGGGCGTGTGGAATGCGCTGCCGGCAGTGGTAGTGGAGTCAGATACTTTAGAGGCTTTTAAGCAACTCTTGGATAGGCACATGGAGGATAGTAAAATGTAGGGTATGCAGGGTAGAAAGATCTTAGTAGGATGATAGGTCGGCACAACATTCTTGACTTTGTGTCAGTGTAATTTGATTCTGATTCCTCTCGTAGGTCTGTACTGAAGTATGTGAAATTGTTGCTTCAATTTATAAAATATGTTAGACACTTTTCTTCCATTTCAGTACCAAACCACTAATGTTACCTCTTTTCATCCCTTTGAGACTATGAAGCATTTTTTTCTCACCAACGTAGCCAAACTCAGGAAATTCTGCTTTTTGTTTGATTTCTGCCAAAGAACCTAGCAAAACCTTTTCTTTCAGCAATTTTTCCTTGACTTTTGCTGTTTAACCTCTTCTGTTTTTTGAATAAGATTGATGTTAATATAACTTCTTCTCCTCCAGAGTAAAAATTCTTTGTTGTGATGTACATTGTGGTCTTTAAATAATGTTGGAGGGTGAGAATCATTTTATTTTTAGAATCATTTTATTCAAGCAATGCAAGGATTCACCTCAGGTATTAACAGAAACAAAACACTAAAATATACAAAACATGGATTTTCTTTATATTATAGCATCCTGTTATCCATATTTCAATTTCACTTCATAGCTAACAAATAAAACAGATATCTCTCTGTGTTATAATTTAATATATTAAGATCTCCTTCATCCAACCAGAGTATAAATAATCAATCTTGCACTTGATGTTGCTGTCTCTTCCCTATTAGTGTTTGTTCTTTCACTGTTTCTTCCCAAGCCAATCTTAGAATGTTTTTATTAAACTGTCTCCTGTTTATATGGATGCCTATGGACATTAAACTGCATGAGGTTCACTCCATTGCAAAGCTGAATCCTGCCTCTAATTCTATTATGCCTAAGGTATCATTTAAGCCTTAGAATCAAACATCTATATTTTCCCACCAACAGATATAATGGTTTTCTAGTATTTGGCAAGTCCAGTATTTTGCAAAATTGTTTGTATGGACTAAACTTTCACATTAAGTGTAATGTGAACAGTCATTGTCAACCAAGGCTTTCCATATGACAGTATTTTGATTCTTCTTCTGTGTCTAACTTGAGATGTTAAATAGCATTAATATCTTGCTGTGAAAATATTTGATTTGGGGTCCTGAATTTGACTTTGAAAATTTTTGGGTTTATCTTCTACTGGAAGCTGTTCTAGATCATTTGTGTGTTGGTGTTCATCAGTCCTTTGCTTTCAGTAGCTGTGCCCTACTTTGGCGCATTTTCTGAAGCTGATCTACTTTCTTACACTTAAATTGTTTGGTTTTAAAGCTGGGTGTTATTCATGCTTTTGAGGTTTCTTCGCTCTACTTTGTTAGGAAGCATTTTTGATGTCTTAATGTCTGCCCCTAACACAATGTTGGCTTATCTGGTGTCTTTTCAGGTTTTATACTTTCAGAAATCAATACATTCTGTGAATCTTCTATGCCAAGTTTGATTATGTCCTCCTCGTCTTGATCTGTTTTGTATCTGGACCTCTGCTTCACTCGTCATCTGAATGGTTTTCTCTAGTGTTAGGTCTTCTTTGCACTTTAATGAATATGACAAAGATTCATCAGTAATACCAACAACAAACTCTCTTATGAATTCTGACCTTAAGTTATCAAAGGGGAAGGGGAATAGGTCTGGGTGGGATGCTCTTCAGAGCGTTAGTGTGGACTTGATGGGCTGAATGGCCTGTTTCCACACTGTAGGGATTCTATGGTTTCTATTCGATGGATTCTATTCTATGATCCATTCTCTAGGCTGCAGAGATCATTAGTAAGTAAACTAAAATTAGTAAAGTTATGGAGTCATCTGAATGTTCCAGTCTTTTATTAAATCTTGCCCTTTCAATATTTTGATTAGTTCTGAAGTTGAAATAAGGTGATAAGGTATAGAAGAAGAATTAGGCCATTCAGCTATTGACTATGCTCCACCATTTGATGATGGCTGATATATTTCTCAACCCCATTCTCCTGCTTGTCTTCATAACCCTTGATCCCTGCACTAATCAAGAACCTATCTGTCTCTATCTTAAAGACACTCAATGACTTGGGTTCCACAGCTTTCTGCAGCAATAAGTTCCACAGTTTCACTACACTCTAAGTGAAGAAATTCCTCCTCATCTCAGTTCTAAAGGGCCACCCCTTCACTCTGAGGCTGTGCCTTTGGGCCTTAGTCTGTCATTGTGGCATTGGAGGTGGTCCCACTTCCCACAAACTAAGGGGGTTGCCATGGGCACCCACATGGGTCCGAGCTATGCCTACCTTTTCGTAGGATACGTGGAACAGTCCCTTTGCTGCTGTTACACTCGCACTATCCCCAACCTCTTCTTCCACTATATCGATGACTGTATCGGTGCTGCCTCATGCTCCCACGAGGAGCTTGAACAGTTCATCAACTTTACTAACACCTTTCATCCTAACCTCAAGTTCACCTGGACCATCTCCGATACCTCCCTGTCCTTCCTGGATCTCTCCGTCTCCAACTCTGGTGACCGCCTCAACACCAACATCTATTTCAAGCCCACCGACTCCTACAGCTACCTGGACTACACCTTCTCTCACCCACCTTCCTGCAAGAATGCGATCCACTACTCACAATTCCTCCACCTCCACCGCATTTGCTCCCAAGATGGAGCATTCCACTCCGGACTTCCTGGATGTCCTCCTATTTTAAGGATCGCAACCTCCCCCCTCTGGTGATCATAAATGCCCTCAACCACATCTCTTGCATTTCCTGCACTTCTGCCCTCACATCCCCAACTCCCCAACAAAATTAAAGACAGAATCCCCTTGGACCTCACATACCACCCCACAAACCTCCAAATCCAGTGCATCATTCTCCGCCACTTCCACTACCTACAATCCGACCCTGTTACCAAAGAGATATTTCCCTCCCCACCCCTATCTGCCTTTGATTGGGACGGCTCACTCCATGACTCCCTCGTCCACTCCACACTCCCCACTAACCCCACCACCCCCGGCACCTTTCCCTGCAACTGCAGGAAGTGCTACACCCTGCCCCTACACCTCCTCTCTCACCTCCATCCAAGGAACCAAAGCAAATCTTTCATATCCAACAGGGGTTCACTTGTACATCCACCAACTTGGTCTACTGTATCCGTCGCTCCTGATGTAGCCTTCTCTACATCGGTGAAATCAAGCACAGACTCAGAGACCATTTCGTGGAGCATCTGCACTCTGTTTGCGACAAATGACAACACCTTCCAGTCACCAACTATTTTAACTCCCCCTCCCACTCCCTGGGTGACATGTCAATCTTGGGCCTCCTCCAATACCACAATGACACCACCTGCAAACTGGAGGAACAAAACCTCATTTTCCACCTCGTGAGCCTACAGCCCGATGGCCTAAACATGGAATTCACCGGTTTTAAAATTTCCCCACCTCCGGCCTCATCCCATGTCCAAACATCCCTCTCATCCCCACTTCCTTGACCTGACACAACCTGTCCATCTTCTTCCCCACCTACCCGCCCTACCATTCCCATAGACCAATCCCCACTACTCCCTACCTACATCCAATCTATCACCACCCCTTCTACCTTTTCCCAGCCCCACCCATCCTCCCTCCTGCCTCCTTGACCTGACACAACTTGTCCATCTTCTCTCCCACCTATCTGCCCCACCCATCCCACTCACCAAATCCCTACCACTCTCTACCTGTTCACACCAGTACCTTGCCTCTCACACCACAGGGTCTTATCTTCTTTAGCAGACTCCTGTGTGGGACTTGTCAAAGGCCTTCTGGAAATCCAAATATATCATATCTACTGGCCAAGCAGCATCAGAGGAGCAGGAAGGCTGACGTTTCGGGTCTAGACCCTTCTTTTTCTGAAGAAGGGTCTAGGCCCGAAACATCAGCCTTCCTGGTCCTTTGATGCTGCTTGGCCTGCTGTGTTCATCCAGCTCTACACCTTGTTATCTCAGATTTTCCAGCACCTGCAGTTCCTACTATCTCATATCTACTGGCTCTTCTTTGTCTAACTTGCTTGTTAACTCCTCAAAGAAATTTAACAGATTTGTCAGGCATGACGTCCCCTTGGCAAAGCTATGTTGACCCAGCCCTATCTCAGTGCACTTCCAAGTACTCCACAAGATCATTCCTAATAATGGACTCTAAAATCCTAAGGTCAAGCTAACCAGCCTTTTGTTTCCTGTCTTCTGACTCCCTCCCTTCTCAAACCGGCGTGTTACATTAGCCATTTTACAATCATTTGGGACTCTCCCTGACTCTAGTGATTCCTGAAAGATCACCACCTTTCAACTTCCCCAGCACCTTCTCCTTAGTGACGGCCACTGCACTCACCTCTGCCCCTTGACTCTCTTGAAGTTCTGGTATGCTATTGGTGTCTTCCACCATGAAGAATGGTGCAAAGTACCTATTCAATTCCTCTACCATTTTTTTGTTCCCTATTACTACTTCTGCAGCTTCATTTTCCAGCATTCTAATGTCCACTCTTGCCTCTCTCTTACCCTTTTTATACCTAATTAAAACTCTTGATATCTTTTTTGATATTACTGGGTAGCTTATCCTCATATTTCATCTTCCTGTCTTTTTACTTCTTTAGTTGTCTCATTCTGAATTTTGAAGGCTTCCCAACCTGTGGCTTCCTACTAATCTTCATTGCAATGTACGCTTTTTTTTTTGCCTTTCTGCTGTCCCTGACTTCCCTTGTCAGCCATGATTGCCTCGTCCTTCCCTTCGCATGTTTCTTCTTCGTTAGGATGAATTTCTGCTGTGCCTCCCAAATTACCCTCAGAAACCCCACTCATCGCTGCTCCACTGTCTGCCCTGCTAGACTCCTCTTGCAATCAACTCTGGCTGGCTCCTCCCTCATGACTTTGTAGTTACCTTTACAAAACTGCTCTGTCTGATTCCAACTTCTCCCTCTCCAACTACAGGGTTAATACTATCATATTATAGTCACTGACCCCTAAGGGCTCCTTCACCTTAAGATCCCTAACCATGTCTGCCTCATTACACATCACCAAACTCAGAATTTCTTATTCCATAATTGGCTCTACCACAAACTGTCCCAAATAAAACCATCCCACAAAAACTCCACAAATTGCTTTTCTTAGAATCTACTACCAACCTGATGCTCCCAGTCCACCTCCATACTAAAGATCCCCATGATTTTTATAAAAGTGCCTTTCTCACATGTCTTTTCTATCTCCTGATTTATTTTATTCCCCACGTCATGATTACTGCCAGGGGGTATGTACTCCCATCAGGGTCTTTTTTCCCTTTTGTGGCTCCTCAACTCCAGGCACGCAGATTTCTTGCCTTTCAAATCTATATCACTTCTTGCTCTTGATTTAATTTCACTGATAATTTTCAAATAATTGTCAAAGGCTTTCAATGCTTCTTCAAATTTGTCTGATGTTTCACTTATCCTTTGGTGAGTAAAGATATCATCAACTATATTCCCAGTCTCATGTAGAAGTGTAATTACTTGTTTGACTTCAATAAAACTATGGGTTTCAGAGCTATTCACTATTGTAAGAATTGTTTTCTCCAATTTTATATCTGTTTGACCCAGTTCTTAAATTAAATCTTTCTGACCATATTATTTCTATGCCCATAGCTTCTTAAGATAAGGCATTTTACTTTCTTTAGAGATTATTAATCTTCAGTAATGGTGATTCTTCTGCACATTGCCACTAGACTGAAAGGTTTTTCTGTACCCTTGCATTGTGATGGAGGTTTCCCCATGCTTTGGAGCCTCCCTCTGACTCCTTGTTTCCTGAAGAAAATTTTGTTGGGCCAGTATTGCACATGTCTTCAAACTTCCAATGTCTGTCTGCTTTGTCTGTCTTTGTTAGCACTTGGCCCATTGTTCCCATGCCATACAAGTTTTCTCTCATAGTATTCTTAGGTTTATCTTTACAGCCCTGCCTCGGGGTGTCTACGGGTTATGGCAGTGGCACCTGATCAGTACAACAACTGCTGTTTCAAGTTTCTCCCCTTACAGCCTGAATTATTGTGCATTTTAAGGTTTCTCCTTGTAAATGAGAAATGTTTGGCTTTAACTGACAAAATCCCTGATTTCTGATCAGTTCAATGCCTCTTCTTGGACTTGGAATCATTTCTGCAGACCACCACCTTTATATATGGCGTCTCCCTTTGCCCTGGAATTGCAGATTTGAAATGCTTACTGTGTCGTTCACTGAAATATTCTATCGTCTTGAGTATTACCGCAAGTTTTACTGTCATTGGCAATCAGTAGAACCAATTTGACTTGATGTTCTCTGGTCGCCAGCATGCCTTTTTCCCTTTATTTCTTCTTCTTGCAGGTCTGAACTCAAATTTCTGTTAGCTAGCACCATTTAGAAACAATATTAGTCCCTGCTACTTTTTGGCAGGGCCTTCTCTAGTCATCCCACCATTGTCACTATGTTGTGTGCACAGACTCCTTCAAGCCCAAAGTGATCCAGCGTAGCTGAGGACAGCCATCTTTCTGATTTAACTAGAAACGTTGTTGAGTAAAAAACAGAAAATTTATTGCATTATTGCAACCATTTGCAGATTACATGAATATGATCTACATTACTACAGAGACTGTTAGCAACACAGTGACCTCAGATTGTCTCCTACAGGCTCCTTCATTACTCTGAACAAAACTCCGTACAACATCTTAATGTACCGCTGTTACTACACCTAACCAGGTCTTAAATCTTGCAGATCCTTTCAGACCCATAAGCGGCTATTGCTGCATTCTTCTTTGAGTCTGTGGTCTTGTCTGAGGTGCTGCCAAATATCTCACATTCTGTATCTCCCCAATACCATCTCCCTGCATCTCTTTGAGAGATCTCACAGCTTTGCATAAAATGTCATTAGAATGTAAACACTGGTAAAGAAGATATTAGTGCAATTGATATTTTGGTGTGAAGGGTTTTTGTGCACTACTTCAACACTGTTGTTTCAAAAGATTAGTTTCTTCATTGAGATAATAGCTCAATAATAAACCACTTAAAGATGTTTGTTCTCGGTTTTACTGTGCAAATGGTTGGTATAAGAAATCCATTTTTTAAATATCAGACTGCAAAAGCATGTGTTTTAGATGAAGACTCATTCTTGGATTAAACCTGTCTGCATATGAAACTAACCCAGAACTGCGAGCACCTGATTGAAATAATGAGTCAAAGATATGAAAAATGCAATTTAGCATAAGGCTGATGTTCCATATATTAATAAATGCAATAATACCTGAATAGCAACACCTGTTTTAAAAAAAAGTTATTTAACTACTTTTGTCTTAAGCAACAAGTTAATTCTGTCAAAACTTTTATCTGCTCAGAGCACATGGGATAACACCTGAGGTATTTTTCAGATTTCTACAAGACCTGACTATTGAAAGGAAATGGTATTGATTTTATATTGAGCCATTTTTTTGGACCTCTGAATTCCGAAATTGTTTCAAACTTTCCAAGTCATGGATTGCTCTCACAAATCTTTCAGCCTATTTTTATCTCTTACAGTATATATACTCTTTTATTTCTTTCTGTCACTTTTAGTTTCTGTATGCCCCCTCTGGAGTAAACATCATTGCCCATCTGAGAATGTGGGGAGCCTTGTAATTCCCAGATATCTGACAAACACTCTGGATAACCAGACACCAAAAATTATGTAAGAACATTCCTGGTAATTTACCCATAGCTTTTAACTCTATTCCTATAAAGGAGTTCAGAGAAGGTTCCTTTTCCCATTGTTTAAAACTGTGCTTCAACTGCACTAATTCTCTGGTGTTGCTAAAAGATCTCCTGGTGGGAGATTGGGCAGAAGCTGTAGTTGTGAAGACTGAGAGAGCACTTCATCTGCATTCATTGTAACAGCCAACCATCAATCAGTGTATATTCAGATGTACTGTTCTGTTTACTTTCTAGAATTTGATCGTCATGAACTTCTAATCTATGAGGAAGTAGCAAAGATGCCACCATTTCAAAGGAAAACCCTGGTCCTTATAGGAGCACAGGGTGTTGGGAGACGAAGCTTAAAAAACAGACTCATAATGTCTGACCCAATGCGTTTTGGAACGACAATTCCTTGTGAGTAGATTCAGACATTTTGTGCACGTTAACTCTAATTGCTAGTTGTCTGATGATGACCTTTATGGTAATTTAACTATTTGATGATTGAGCCAATATGGCCAAGAGTGAGATGGAAAATGGGCTGGCCAGGATGTGAAATGTGAGAAGTTCCACCTGAGTGAAGAAACAATCAAATTTGGAAGCTCAATCCTTTGGAAAGGTAGACCAAATCCATGTTCCAGAACAACGAATGGGCCATTTATGATAAAGTTGCCTTGTTGTACAATCATTAATTAAACAGTTCATCCATTTCCCAACGTATATTGTACTTCTTAGTTTTGTGTTTTTTTGAACATAATATTTCTACCAGAAAATAAAAGGTCACTGTTGGTTATACTTCCCTGACAGCTTCAGCTCCTAGGTCTTCCATTATATAATACAAAGTCTCAATATTCAACCATCATGCTTTCTACCTTGGAAGATAGAAAATGATAACAGAGGAAGTTTTCCTAATACTTCACACTCTTTCAGAAAGCACAGCTGATCTGAGGGTAGTGTGTGTATGATCATAGAATCCCTACAGTGTGGAAACAGGCCCTTCCCAACAAGTCCACACTGACCCTCAGACCATCCGACCCAGACCCATCCCCCTAGAACCCACCTAATCTACACAATCCCCGAACACTATGGGCAATTTAGCATGGCCAATCCACCTAGCCTGCACATCTTTGGACTGTGGGAGGAAACCAGAACACCCGGACGAAACCCACGCAGACACGGGGAGAATGTGGAAACTCCACACAGACAGTTGCCTGAGGGTGGAATCAAACCCTGGCGCTGTTAGGCAGCAGTGCTAACCACTGAGCCACCGTGCCGCCCCCAATGTAAAGCTAGCACTGGCATAAGGCATTGTATTTTTGATGTTTTACCTTTGTGACGTTGAAATTATGTGGCAACTCTTCCAGTATCAAAATTTTATCAGTTAGGATTCTTTGTAGAATTGATCTATTCCTATCTCAATGCCAGTCACACCTAAACGACACAGTTTCACAAGTCCTGCTGTTTGGAGATATAGGGCTGATAACTGGTTTAATTATATTTTCTGGCACTTGTTTGCAATTTGCATTCAGCCAGCACCCAGTGCAGTGGAGGTAGGCAGCATATTAAGCTGATGCCAATTCCTCATTACCATGGTTTCAGGTGAGAGTACCCTGTGCTGCTAGCTGGCTGCAAACTTAACAGGGGCCCCAGCAGCATGCTGGTTTAGCCTGGAATCTAGATAACCTGCACTTTTTAAAAGCAGATTGTTCTTCTTAAAATGGAATGGCACTAACTGTGGGAAAGCTGCCACTAGCTCACTGTGCAGGAATTAAGTGTAAGCAGAAGTGCCCAAAATGTGAGAGAAGAGGAAACGCCCCCCTGATACTTGCACAAAGTACTGGAGGTCTTTGTACTGGAAATTGTTGGGAAAGAGGATCCACTTTCTGCATGAAGCCTCTGAGAATGAATACAACACCAGGGATGTAACTCTGATTTCACTCCACAGAGGCTGCCAGACATGCTGAGATTTTCTAGCAATTTTTGTTTTTGTTTCTGATTTCTGGCAGCCATAGTTCTTTTTTTTTTGTTCACCTGTTGGGCTAATGCTAGTGTTTTGTGCATTTAAGATGTGATGAGAAGACTGGTTGGGCCATAGCAGGAGCTGGCTGGCTTCCAGGTTTAGAAATATTCCCCCTCCTTGCCCTTTGGATTAAGATTTCCACCTATTTTTTCTCTCTAAGTCCTGCTAATGTGTTGATTGATAATTCAGTTTCCAGTTCTGCTGAAGAGTCTTTCTGCAAATTATTAGCATAATTTTTCTCTTGACAGCTGTTGAGAGACCACTCGTGTACTTTTTAAAACTTCTTTCATGGGATGTGAGCACTGCTGGCTGGACCAGTGTTTATTACCCATCACTCCTCGTCCTTGAGAAGGCAGCAGTGAATTGCCTTCTTGACCTGCTGCATGTCCTGTAGGTAGACCCACAATGCCGTTAGGGAAGGAGTTCAAGGCTTCTTACCCAGCGACTCTGAAGGAATTGTGATGTATCACCAAGTCTTGGAATGGAACTTTGGTTTCTTAATTTGAAGTCTGATCTTTCTCAGTGAAGTGATTGAAGTTTCTTGTTGTATCCCTTCAATATAGTCACCTCACGAAAGCCAAAGGAGGATGAGAATGATGGTCATATTTACGCTTTTGTGTCCCGTTCTGAAATGGAAAATGACATCAAAGGTGGGCGGTACCTGGAGCATGGTGAATATGAAGGAAACCTTTATGGGACAAAGATCGATTCCATCCATGAGGTAGTTGAATGTGGAAAAATATGCATCTTGGATGCAAACCCACAGGTACTGGAAGGCTTGGATATTTGCATTATTGCAACATAATTTTGTTGATATTATCAATTTGAAAATCTATTTACTGTAGAATTGGTCTTCAGGCTGTTTGCCTGAAATGCCCATTAAAAAGTTACAATAAATAATAAATGCATCGTGGCCTTTAATATAAAATCTAAAAAAATCATGTTGTGGATACTTATCATAGCATTGTAAAGCTCACTTGTAAGAATTGAGTCTTTTTATCCTTTAAACTATACAATTTATTTTGAATCTAAGTTTTTAATCTGAAATTATTTGGCTCAAGTGTTAGCAGTTCAATGAAGTTTTGAAACTGTCAGTGTAAAAACAAATTGATTTTTACTTCCAGGTCGGTCATTGCAGTAAACAATCATTAAGTTAGTTGCGCATGAAGGGACTAAGCTGCGCTATAGCGACAAAAAATAGTCTCCACAGCATATTTATCATATTGTGTGCTGACGTCTCTACAGTTTCACGGGCAGCTTCATCATTATCTGTTAATCTGAAAATGCATATTGATTTCTTATTGTGAGATGTTGGCACACTGCTAATTCATTAACCAGTATCAAACTATGAGCTGAATTTTACCCAACTTACAGGGGAAGGCTGTTCAGGGTGGGTTTGCAGCATCATAAAATGGTGAGGAGAGAATTGGGAGTGGTGGCCAGGGCAATGAGCGAAGCCACCACAATGCCATGGAATCAGCAGTGGGGATGATGGAAGTCAGCTTCCATGCCCAGACATTAAGACCTGAATGATTATTTAAATCCTCTTCTTATCTCTTCTGCTACTTTACAAATGGCTAGTGGGCCCTCCACCAATCTTCAGAAGCTGCCTCATAAACCCTGGTGGCCTCCTTACTGGCCGTAGTGTGAAGGGGGTGGCAGAGGTGTTTCTCAGGGGCTTCCTCCTAATCAAACAACCAGTGGCCCCAATGAAAACATACCTTTGTCCCTGCCTGCCCTTACCAACTGCCCATGGCTCCTCACTGAGGTCTGCCTGACTGGCCTCAGTGATGCCTGACCCTACTCACCTTGTGGAAAGACCCATGCCCATTTGTGAGAGCTGCAGTTACAATGGTGGCCACTGTAGGTGGCGGCACTGCTGAAATCAATGATCTGCTCGTACTCTGGCTGACTGCTTTTGGAGGAAGGATCCCAGCCACTCTTCCACTCGCATGAATGAAATTTGTAAAATTTGAAACCGAAAGAAATAGGATCTGATTGCTCATTGCCAAAATTTTAACCCTCCCTTCCATACCCAATGAGGAATGTGGATAGAAGCAGTGCTTAAAATCAGGGCCATGGTACAGAAAGAGAAAAACAATATCCTTGTCTTTTAGGCACTGAAGGTTCTGAGGACATCTGAGTTCATGCCTTATGTGGTATTCATTGAAGCTCCAGATTTGGACACACTACGGGCAATGCACAGGGCAGCTATTGATGCAGGAGTTACAACAAAACAACTAACCGTGAGTTGGAGCATCAGTAAATTTATTTATTTACAGTCAAGATCGCCATAACTCAGTATAATCACAATGATTCTATGATTTGTGAATCAAAAGTTAAGTACACTTTTTAAATTATTTATGTAATGTTGCAATCTCTGTGGATTCCAATGACTTTTAAAAAGGAATTCAAAATTTCTGTTCATAGTTGAAGGATGACACCACAAGACTTCATATTTTTCAACGTTTACTGTAACAAAAGATTGAAAATTCAAGGACTAAACATTAGTCTTTAAAACTTGTGAAAGGGACAAGAATGAGACATCATAGATATAAAGTCACATTTCAAAAGAATCAAGAGTGATCTGAGAAAAGTCTTTCCCACATTGTATTACATCTGACACTTTTTTGCCAACTCTCCTGGCCCAAGTTCTTCTGCAGCCTCCCCACTTCCTCAACACTATCTGTCCCTTCACCTAACTTAGTGTCATTTGCAAACTTAGCAACAATGCCCTCAGTTCCTCAGTTCCTTCATCCAGATTGTTAATACGTAACATGAATAGTTGTGGTCCCAACTCTGACCTCTGCTGAACTCCACAAGTCATTGCCTGCCACCCTGAAAAAGACCCTTTTATCCCCACTGTCTGCCTTCTGCCAATCAGCCAATCCTCTATCCACGCCTGTACTTTGCCCCTAAAACCATGGTGTCTTATCTTATTTAACAACCTCCTGTGCAGCGCCTTGTCAAAGGCCTGCTAGAAATCTGAATAGATCACATCCACTAGATCTCCTTTGTTTAACTTGCATGTTACCTCCTCAAAGAATCTAACAGATTTGCCAGGCATGACAAAGCCTTACTGACTCAACCCTATTTTACCATGCACTTCCAAATACTCTGGCATCTTATTCTTAATGATAGACTCTTAAGTCTTACCCATAACCAAAGACTGGCTAACTGGTCTACAATTTCCTGTCTTCTGCCTCCCTCTCTTCTTCAACAGGGGTGTTACATTAGCCATTTTCTAGTCCTTTGGGATCCTCCCTGACTCCAGCCATTAGTGAAAAATCACCAGCAGTGCCTCCACAATCTCCTCAGCTATCTTCTTCAGAACCCTGGGGTATATTCCATCTGGTCCGGATGATTATTCCACCTTCAGACCTTTTGGCTTGTCTTGCACCTTCTCCTTAGTGATGGCCACTGACACTGCCCTCTACCCCCTGACTCTCTTGAAGTTCTGGTATGCTACTGGTGTCTTCCACCATGAAGACTGATGCAAAGATCCTGTTCAGTTTGTCACCATTTCTTTGTTCCCTACTACTACTTCTCCAGCTTCATTCTCCTGATATCCAATAACCACTCTTGCCTTGTTCTTACAGTTATTGCATCTAAAAAAAACTCTTGGAATCTTTTTTTCATATTACCAGCTAGCTAACCCTCATATTTTATCCTCTCCATTTTTAAAATCATCCTCTGCTGGTTTTTAAAAGCTTCTCACTCATTTTTACTACATTGCATGCTTTATCTTCTGCTTTTATGCTATCCCTAACTTCCCTTGTCAGACATGGTTGCCTTGTACTCCTCCCTGTATGCTTCTTCTTCCTTGGGACGAATTTCTGTTGTGTGTCTCAAATCCATTCCCCCCCTCCCACCCCCGCCGAACTTCCTGCCATTGCTGCTACACCGTCTGCCCTGCTGCACCCCCATTCCAATCAACTCTAGCTCACTCTCATGTCTTTGCAGCTACCTTCACTCAATTGTAATATTGTTCCATTGGATTCCAGCTTCTCCCTCACAAACTGCAAGGTGAATTCTATCATTTATGGTCACTGCCCCCTGGGGGTTCCTTCACCTTAAGATCCCTGATCAAGTCTGACTCGTTACACATCACCAAATTCAGAATTGCCTGTTCCCTAGTGGGCTGTACCACAAGCTGCTCGAATTCCTTTTCTTGAGATCCACTGCCAATGTAAGTTTTCCAGTCCATCTGCATACTATAGTCACCCAGATTGTAATTATTATTGTAATTATGCATTTTCTACATGCTTTTTCTATCTCCTGATTTATTTTCTGCTCACAGCCCAACTACTGCTAGGAGGCCTTTATGTAAACCCAATCAAGACCCTTTTTCTTTTGCAGTTCCTCAACTGTACCCACACAGATTCTACGCGTTCTGGCTCTATACCACTTCTTGCTATCGATTTAATCTCATTTTTTACTAACAAGGCAACCGCACCCCTCTGCCCATCTACTTCTCCTCTTCATAGGACGTGTATCCTTGGATATTTAGTTCCCAGCTCTGATTCCTTGCAGCCACATCTCTGTGAGACCCACAACATCGTACCCACCAATTTCAATCTGTGCTACAAGATCATTTGAGACAACAAGGTGCAGGGCTGGATGAACACAGCAGGCCAAGCAGCATCATAGGAGCAGAGAGGCTGACGTTTCGGGCCTGGACCCTTCATCAGAAAAGGGGGAGGGGAAGGGGGTTTTGAAATAAATAGGGAGAGAGGGGGAGGCGGATAGAAGAGGGATAGAGGAGAGGATAGGTGGAGAGGAAACAAACAGGTCAAAGAGGCGGGGATGGAGCCAGTAAAGGTGAGTGTAGGTGGGAGGAAGAACAGGTTAGGGAGGCAGGGACGAGCTGGACTGGTTTTGGGATGCGGTAGGGGGAGGGGAGATTTTTGAAGCTTGTGAAATCCACATTGATACCATTGGGCTGCAGGGTTCCCAAGCGGAATATGAGTTGCTGTTCCTGCAACCTTTGGGTGGCATCGTTGTGGCACTGCAGGAGGCCCAGGATGGACATGTCATCTGAGGGATGGGAGGGGGAGTTGAAATGGTTCGCGACTGGGAGGTGCAGTTGTTTATTGCGAACCGAGCGTAGGTGTTCTGCAAAGCGGTCCCCGAGCCTCCGCTTGTTTTCCCCAATGTAGAGGAGGCCACAACGGGTACAGCGGATGCAGTATACCACATTGGCAGATGTGCAGGTGAACATCTGCTTGATGTGGAAAGTCTTCTTGGGGCCTGGGATGGGGGTGAGGGAGGAGGTATGGGGGCAGATGTAGCACTTCCTGCTGTTGCAGGGAAAAGTGCCGGGTGTGGTGGGGCTGAAGGGGAGTGTGGAACGGACAAGGGAGTCACGGAGAGAGTGGTCCCTCCAGAAAGCAGATAAGGGTGGGGAGGGAAAGATGTCTTTGGTGGTGGGGTCGGATTGCAGATGGC
>NC_063361.1:21406159-21475551 GCF_021869965.1 Rhincodon typus
TTGGTTCTTATTGCGTGGACTGGGTGTGAGGGATGAGTTGCGGGAGATGTGGGAGACACGGTTGAGGGCGTTCTCGACCACTGAGAGGGGGGGAAGTTGCGGTCCTTGAAAAACGAGGACAACTGAGATGTACGGGAGTGGAATGCCTCATCCTGGGAGCAGATGCGACGGAGGCGAAGGAATTGGGAATAGGGGATGGCATATTTGCAGGAAGGTGGGTGGGAGGAGGAGTATTCTAGGTAGCTGTGGGAGTTGGTGGGCTTGAAATGAATATCGGTTTCTAGGTGGTTCCCCGAGATGGAGACAGAGAGGTCCAGGAAGGAGAGAGAGGTATTAGAGATGGTCCAGGTAAACTTAAGGTTGGGGTGGAAGGTGTTGGTGAAGTGGATGAACTGTTCGAGCTCCTCGTGGGAGCACGAGGCGGCGCCGATACAGTCATCAATGTAACAGAGGAAGAGGTGGGGTTTAGGGCCAGTGTAGGTACGGAAGAGGGATTGTTCCACGTAACCTACAAAGAGGCAGGCGTAGCTTGGGCCCATGCGGGTACCCATGGCCACCCCCTTTGTCTGTAGGAAGTGGGAGGAATTGAAAGAGAAGTTGTTGAGGGTGAGGACGAGTTCGGCTAAGCGGATGAGGGTGTCACTGGTCGGGCCTGCGGGACAGGAAGAAGCGGAGGGCCTTTAGGCCATCTGTATGGGGAATGCAGGTGTAGAGGGACTGGACGTCCATGGTAAAGATGAGGTGTTGGGGACCGGGGAATTGGAAGTTTTGGAGGAGGTGGAGGGCGTGGGTGGTGTCACGGACATAGGTAGGGAGTTCCTGGACAAAGGGGGAGAAAATGGAGTCAAGATAGGTGGAGATAAGTTCGGTGGGGCAGGAGCAGGCGGAGACAATGTGTCGACCAGGGCACTCAGGTTTGTGGATTTTGGGAAGGAGATAGAAGCGGGCGTTGCGGGGTTGGGGAACGATGAGGTTGGAGGCCGTGGGTGGGAGGTCACCTGAGGTGATGAGGTTGTGGATGGTTTGGGGGATGATGGTTTGGTGGTCGGGGGTGGGGTCATGATCAAGGGGGCGGTAGGAGGAGGTGTCGGAGAGTTGGCGTCTGGCCTCAGCGATATAGAGGTCAGTGCGCCATACTACAACTGCGCCTCCCTTGTCCGCGGGTTTTATGGTGAGGTTGGGATTGGAGCGGAGGGAGCGGAGGGCTGCACGTTCTGCGGGGGAGAGGTTGGAGTGGGTGAGAGGGGTGGAGAAGTTGAGGCGATTGATCTCTCGACGGCAGTTAGAGATGAAGAGGTCAAGGGACGGTAGGAGGCCTTGGGGTGGTGTCCAGGAGGAGGGTGTGTGTTGGAAGCGGGAGAAGGGGTCAGTAGGGGGAGGATTAGACTCACGGTTAAAGAAGTAAGCGTGGAGGCGGAGGCGGCGGAAAAACTGCTCAATGTCCAAGCGTGACCGGTATTCGTTGATCTGTGGGTGGAGGGGGACAAAGGTGAGCCCTTTACTGAGGACTGACCGTTCGTCCTCAGTAAGGGGGAGGTCTGGGGGGATGGTGAAGACTCGGCAGGGCTGGGCGCTACTGTCTCCTCTGGAGCTGCTGGCTGTGGAGGCTGTGGGCGGAGTGACGTCGGCATCGGCAGTGGGCAGAGTTGCGTCGGCGTAGGCTGTGGGCGGAGTTGCGTCGGCGTCGGCGGTGGGCAGAGTTGCATTGGAGTAGGCGGTGAGTGGAGTTGCGCCAGCGGTGGGCGGAGTCGAGCCGGCGTCAGCGGTAGGCAGAGTTGCATCCGCGTCGGTGATGGGCGGAGCGGCGTCGGCGGTGGGGGGAGTGGGGTAGGCGGCGGCGGCAGCGGTGACGGTAGGCACGACTTCAGTGTCTGTGGTATTGGTCTCGGAAATGGAGGCGGTGGCATCGGCAGGGATGGCGTTCGCTGTCCCGGAAGTGGGGAACCCGGCGGTATATAAAATCAGTGCAAAAGCAGTGTGCTAAATTTCAGATAAGGTACATTTATAAAATACTGCATGATGCATTCAATTGATACATGTTCATCAATAATAAAAGTTAAAGAACTATATAAGCTACAAAAATATTAATTGCAGAACTCAGTTTTTAAACTCAGTGAACAAAAGAGTACATACGTTTGCTGCACATTTTGTAAGAAAATAACTACATCTCTTCAAAGCATTACCCACTAAAACAAAAGTGTATCAGTTTATGTTGTATGTTGATGATATCAACATTTATACAATATCTGCTCTCAGGCCCAGAAGCAACGTATGCCAAATCAGCAGATGAACCTTTTTACAAATTGATGCAAATTTCTTAGACAATTTCAGTTTTTTTTTGCTTTTGCACCAATTATGCTCTGGAATGAAGAATATTTTGAGATTCAATAAGTCTTGATGTTTTATATTTCTTTCAAGGACACTGATCTGAAGAAAACAGTGGATGAGAGCTCTCGTATCCAGCGAGCATACAGCCACTACTTTGATCACACCATTATGAATGACAACCTTGACAAGGCCTTCCAAAAACTTCAGGCTGCTATGGAGAAACTCTGCACAGAGCCCCAGTGGGTACCAGTGAGCTGGGTCTACTAACACTTTTCAAAGGGTGGAAGGATATGGTTTACACAGAGCACCATTAATTTTACAGAAGAAGTCCTTTAGAATCTAAGAAACCTCCATTTGGACTGATTATATTTGGGGCACCAGTTCATGGTGACGGCAGTTAAATTATGCAAATCAGCAATGGGGGATAACTAAAAAGTTTTTTTTATGAAAGGATGGAAATGCTCCAGCTACCATTACTTTTTATTTTTATGAGCAATACAGGGATCAGGCAAATGTAAGCTTTTTCAGCAGTTTAGTCCAAAGGTCATTGTCAAATTTTGCTAGATCCTATAAGCCCTTTAGTTATCAAATAAAACGACTAGGGAACCAAGATTTCACTTATTCATTGTTGGATTTCACCAGGGAAGTGAACAATTTATTCCTTCTTAAGGAAATTAATATGGGCACATTTGAGTTGAAATTCAAAACAGTCATTCTCACTTAGGTTTCTGTTTGCATTTACATTCTTATAAAGAACTTCACAATGATGAAAGTGACAACCTTTGAATTCAAAGGTTATCAGAATTGTAACTTGAAACCATTACCCTTAATTTCTAAAGATCATTTAAGATGGATTAAAATTTAGTTCCATTGTACAGATTTGCCGCTAGATACTGAAATTTTGGTCTTCACTCAATGAAAAATGCAATACATAATTAAAACTATGAAAAATATAACACTATTGTTTTCATTTTTTGCAGTTTCAGAAGGCAGCAAACCATTATAATTATGATAATGTCTTGATTAAATAGTAGAAGACGAATTGCCTATATTAATATGTCCCTGTGTTAATATAGTAAACATGGTTTCATCCCAGATTTGACCACTTTTGTGAGTCCTATAAGTTGTTAATGGAATTGGACGCAAATGTATTGTTCTGTATTGGCTTTGGGAATTTTTTTTCCACAACTCTTATTCTATTGGACTTTTTCGGTCAGACTTGAGATAACATTTACTAATAACAAGGATCTTCTACAGGACATTATCTCTTTTCATTGGCTCACTTGAACTTTATTTTTAAAATTGGATTCAATTTTAATTGAAACTTTTTAGGATAAATTTAGTTTGCGGTAAAACATAGACTTTTTGTTACCGTTCTTTGTCCCCTTCATTTTTATTTAACGTTTACTATAAATCAGGTATAATTCATACCATGTGGCTGGAACACTAATACTGAAATAATCAATCTTTTATTGCCATCGCTCATGTCAGTTTCAAAGCTGTGGTGATATGGATTCAGGCACTTCAGGTATGATTTGGTTATCAACTTTTAATTTTAGCAGGTTCTTGAGGTGCAAGTTAAAGGTTTTGCTTTCTGTTTCCCAGTAAAACAAAGCTGAAATGGAATTGAGACATAAAATTGACAACTGACAACACCCAAGGCAAAACATCTCTACTGGAATTGACATCCAGAAATTTGCTCTCACAAATAATCCCCACACACACATTTAAAAATATACATTTTGAACAAATTCTTAATATTAACAGAGTATTTGTACTGTATTACTGCCATAGTCTTGTTTAATATTTTTGCTAATATGAAGATGTCCTACTTATTTCACTGAATTTATTTATAAGCATCAATCAGCTTGCAATCACTACATTGTTGTCCTGTGTTACTCTCTTTCATACACACCAGTCAGTAATCAGTAAACAATTTCAGGAATAAAACCCCTCCAGTCAATAATTTTACTAGTAGTGTTAATGTGAGTACAACCCAGAAAATCCTAATTGTACTTCCTTTTTTTTTCATTAAAATTAGGGAAGAAGTTCACTTTGTGGATTAGTGATTAAACTTATGTATATGAAGGATTGCAGAGAGTATTGCTGATACTTAAATATCTAGACATTCTTTGTAGATTTTGTTTTATACTATATTTCAAGTGCTAGCCAATAGTAAAAAGATATTGCTTCCGTAAGTAATATTGGACCCATCCTATATACTTGGTCAGTTAATATATTGAAGATCATTTTTTAAAACAAATCCCTGGAAGGGATTACTTTTAAAACATTGTTTTTTATTGTATTTTTAACTTTGTAACAAATTTTAAAAATCTCTATATATGTAATGTGAATTATCAATGTAAAAAAGACTCAATTATAGATTTAATTTGAATGAAACACTTGAAATGGTATACAATTGCTGTAAATGTATGATTGCTGTGGGCTGCATTTAGCAATTATTAATAATTGTATAGTTTTACAAAACAGATGTTTTCTTTGGAATTTTACAGAATCCTCTCATCCTGAATGAAAACTAAGCCCTGTGGTTTAATAGAACTGTAAAAATTACACAATAACATATGTATCAGCAGTTTTACTTTATAAATGAGGAGGACACCAAGAAAAACTATGAGTTGCAAGGTCCCTTTGAGAGGCTAACTCAAATCATCCTAGACGTGGTCATTTTGCTTGTTACTTTTTGACTGCCTCAGCCTTGGAGTGGCATTTGTTGAATTGTTTAACCACACATATTTCAATCCTTACAAGTCACCATGATTCTCCACTAACCAAATGATCTGCAATTGTCGTTTCTAATCTTATATATATTCCTATGCTTCTTAAAAGCAAAACAAAATTTCCCGGAATCTCCAGAACTATTAAGTCTGGAGGCAAGAGGTTTGGCATGAACATAAATATGAGATTTCCTTTACATACAATTTTAATGCCACATTGTAAATGCATTCTTTAGAGTTTTGCTGTAATAGGTGCATGTACAAAGTCTTCCGCCATAACCTATATATTATGAAAATGAAGCAAAATCTTTTTGAACCCTTCCACTGCACGTAACAGTAGGCCTGTATTTAAGACTTCAGATTTTTTGAGAGAAGTAAATTTGTTTCATCCGACTCTTCAAGTTTCAGTGGCTAAAACTATGACTCCAGGGGAGCCCATGTATCTCAATGCACACCAGAGTTTGAATACAGATCACACTCTCCATGCTCTCTCTCCCCTCAACTCTGACATCATGCATTTTGTCACCACCCCGTGCTACAATGAGCTTCACCACCACCCCAGCCCTTCCCATCCTTCCCTAACCCCATTCTTTCCCTCTCCATTGGAAACTCATTGCAGATTCCTAAGTCCCAGTCACCCTCTTCCTTTCACCTCTGATTTCTGCTTAAAGAACCTGCATACAGATGAACTTTTAAATCTAACTTCCTCCTACTGTTTTCTTCTTTATCTGAGTAATCATTTCCTCATACATCAATGACATACATTTGTATGATTTTCTATACAAGAAACACTATATGAATTCAAATTGTTGAGAATTCTCTTAGGCTGAAGATAATAAAGTCATTTTCTATATTCATTCAATTATTTTAAAGCATCCTTAATATATATATATATATTCTACTTGGTTGTCCTATTCAGGTTCTCTACAGTTACTTTGATAGAAATTAAACATAAATGACTACATTTCCATTTGAAATATTTACTATTTTGGTTTTATAGTAAAGATTTGAAGCTATTTGTGTTTACAAATCTCTGGATCGTTCTTTTAGTGCACAGTGTAATCATTACAATGAGACCCTATTCCAATTTGGAAGCCATAGTAAGAACAAAAAAGTCAGTTCCTTAGACTTGATTATATGTTGTCAATTGCACTGTGTATGCCTCTCAGTTATCAAGTCAGCTCCTAACCTCTGCATTATGAGAAAATTCGATCTGTTCATCTGAGGTACTATAATAATTATTATCAGTTGTTTACTCATTCACATTAAGGACATAGGAATAAAGAAGTAGACCTTTCAAGCCTGCTCCACCATTCAAAATCATAGTTTCATCATCTACCATAATGCTACATTCCTGCGCAATTATAGAAAATAGAAACAAGTGTAAACCACTTGGCTCTTCGAATCTGCTCCACCATTCAATAATATCATGGTTAATTGTTCAACTCAGTACCCTACTCCCAAATTGTCCCCATGCCTTTTGATCCCTTTAGTTGTAAGAACTATACCTAACCCCTTATTGAAAACAATTAATGCTTTGATCTCAACTGCTTTCTGTGGCAGAAAATTCCTTAGGCTCTTCATTCTATGGGTGAAGACATTTCTCTTCATCTCAGTCCTAAACAACCTACCTCTTATCCTTATACTGTGACCTCTGTTTCTGGACTCCCCAGTCATTGGAAACATCAATCCTGAATTCATTCCGTCTAATCCTGTTAGAATTTTATAGGTTTATGTGAGATCCCCCCTTATTCTAAATGCCAGTGAGAAAAGCCCTAATCGATCCAGTCATTCTTCATAGGTCAGTCCTGTAAGCCCATTCTTCAACCTGGTAAATCTTCATTGTGCTGTCTCCATAAGCAAAAACATCTTTCCTCAGGTTAGGAGACAAAAACTGCACACAGTATGTTAGATGTGGCCCCACCAAGTGGTGACCACGTGGTCTCCAGATCCCTTGATGTCATTAGTAACAATAAATCTCTTGATTTCTGCCTTGGACTTACTTAATGCCTGAGCGTCCACATCCCTCTAGGTAGAGAATTCTGAGAATTCATCACTTCTGCTTAAATGAGCTCCTTCACATCTCAGCCTTGCATGGGTTATCTTTTATTCTAAGACTGAGTCCCTGTTGCCTTAGCCAGGGGGGAAATCTGTTCTGCATTTACTCTGTTTTGAACATTATGAATTTTGTAAGTTTTATTAAGATTCCTCATTCTTCCAAACTTCAGAGAACAGGCCCAGTCACCTCACTGCCTCCTGACAGGACAGTCCCATCATCCCAGGAATCAGTTTGTGAACCTCTGCTGCACTCTCTCAATGGCAAGTGTATCCATACTTAGGCAAGGAGAGCAGAACTGCACGGAACACTGCAGGTGCAATCTCACTAATAGGTTATGCAATTCAACCTACACTTCTTTGCTCCTATGATGAAATCCTCTTGCAATAAAAATATGCCATTTGCCTTGCAAATTTCTTACTACACCGGTATAAGCACAGCTGGGCAATTTATCATCCAAATCCCATTCAAGCATTTCATCCATCCATCTGTAAGGCATGTTCAATGCTGTCGTTGCTAATTATCTGCATATCAGACAGACACAGTTACTTAAATTATGTAGCTACCAATTTTCAGCAAATTGTTTTGCTGCCTGCATAACATTAACATATATTTTTCAGAAAAAAAACAATTGCAATCCTTCACTCACCCTAGTTTTGTGCAGCACAATGAAAGCAGCAAAGAATTTTGCATATTTTTGCAGTGTGAACCAGCAAAGCTATGGAAATTTTCTGTAGATTACTGAGAATGAGAGGTGATTCTGAGTCTTGGCCTTCTAGGATACAGTGCTCAAAATCCATAGTGAACGGTCAAAGATCCTCCATCCATTAAAGTGAATAGGTGGAATTTCACAGGTTGCTCATCTGCAATTTCGTAAATGTATCCTTTGGGAGTGTTTCCACTTGCTGAGAGCCATGGTTTATGGAATCCCTCCTGTAGTTACTATCGGTCAGACAAGTTGTTTATCTATGATTTATCAATTCACAACTCTTCTACCAACCTGAAAGATTTGCCTGTCTGTGTATCCAGAAAAGTGTATAATCTGAGCACAATCATTTTGTAATGGCAGTATGTAGCTAAATCATGTACACCTTAAAGTCCCAAGAGTAATTCACGGTCTGTGTTGTTTTGAGTTCGAGTAATTGTAAGTATTGTATCAAAAGAGAATCAACTTCAAATTGTTCGAGGACAGAGCTATTTACAAGCCAAGGAGTGCCCTCCTGATCATTATTTAATAATCCTGTTCAAAACTGTGCTACTTTTGTGGTCAAATAGCGCACTAATGCTCTCCATTAAAATTTACAGGTGATGAATGGCCATTTGGGACAGAATATAATGGCTGGCAAAATACTAGCTGACAGAAAGGAGTTGACATTTTCAGGATAGGTTAAGAAAGAAAAATAACAATGAGAATAAAGCAAGTTGAATTTAATATGATATTTTGGAATGCCGTTTATGAATCTCGGCGCTACTGCAACTATGGATTCAATCACAAATTGGTAGTTATAGAGGTATCCTTACATTGGGCTGCTCAAAGTTTGTGGTAGAAACAGATTTAACATTGTGTTGATTTGGATTCTGAAAGTTCTTGCTGTACATTATGGTTGTCTGGTGTGATCCATACTAAATCCTTTCAGTTGAAATCAATGGCATAAAATGAAGGCACCTTCCTAAAACTCAACTTACTTTGAGTTTTGTGACTAACCATCTTGCCAGAAGTAGTGAAGGGTTTTGGAAGTGACCTTTGTGTGAGATAAAAATAAATCACATTTCTTTAATGCATTCTTCCTTTACAAATTCTTAATGTCCATCCTTAAAGTAGTTTATCAAACCAGGTGATGTTTCTTTTATTCACACTGCAGCAGCAAGCAAAACATTTATGAACATGTTTCATTTCCTGCCCCATTGAATTGATAAACAAATTGATCTATTGCCTCACAAGGGCAATGTCAATAAAATTGTGGATTCAGTTGTGGAGTTGTGTTGAAGCTGAGAATGAGTGGAAAATAATAGCCAATAGAGTTGCCTTAGAGATCTAGTTGTTCATCGACTTTTCTGTTCCATCAATTTAGTTGATAAGCGTACTCCGCAGGATTATACAGAAGTGTTGGAATCAATCCACATTGATCTGTATGATGTTCCAGCTCCAAGCTGTTTTCAGACATTCTCAGTTTGAAGTAAGTAGCTGGGATGGTTGAGCATGGTAGCAAGAACATATTGACACCTGAAAGTTGATCTCATAATTCAGACACATGTATTTTTTGCAGCCACCTTTATATGAATTTTTGGTAAGAGGTTAGTGTGTCTCAATAAGTTAAGACCACGCCCTGTACTTATTTGAAAGTGACTAAATATTGTACTTCATTAGTGAAATGGAAAGAAAGCTTAATGTAAATGTACATTAAATGTAGTGGCTACTAATTGGATAACTATCCCATGTTTTGTGTCACAGTTTGGTTCCCAGTTTGATTCCTGACTCTTCAGAATATATTCCTTTATTCATGAAAATATTCAAAAGGTTAAAAAAATTGTTGGGTAAACAAATGCAGGAGAAATTACTGGTCCCATTTATTCACACTCATGTTGCCGTCACATTTATAACTGAAGTTTTAGAAACTTCCAGAAGTTATTGTGAAAATGCATAAATATCACATTTCCTAATATATCTACCCTTATAGGCAACACAGAAATTGCTGGAGAAATTCAACAGGTCAGGCAGCATCTGTGGTGAGATAAACCAAATTAACATTTGGAGGCCATTATGACTCTTCATCAGTTCTGATAAAAGGGCACTGGACCCAAAATGTTAACTCTGCTTTCTCTCCATGGATACTGTCAGATCTGCTGGCTTTCCCCAGTAATTTAGGTTTTTTATTTCAGATTTCCAGCATCTACAGTTGTTTGTTTTAGTTGGCTGTTCATCAGAACTGAAAGGGATTGGAAAATGAATTTTTTTTTTGTACTTTTGACAGAGGCAGAGGAGGGATGAAGGGAACAGAGGCCCTGTGCAAAATGTAAACAAGTTATTAATAACGGCGGAAGAAAAAAAAAGATATAAAATTGGTGTAAATTAAGCATTAAAGGGAACAAGTGGGTCCTCTCTACTGAGAGTAAAATAATCAAGGCACACACAAGACATTAAACACTTGTCCCTGTAGTTCAAGAGATAGCAGAATGAAAGGTAGCACATTATGAAAATTGCTAATTGCTAACAATTGTCCATCTCCTACCACATAATCAGCAAGGTTGGTGTTTTAGAGCATTTTGCTATTATTTTTCTTGATTCACAAGCCATTTGATTCTGATTCTTTTGTGCACAGAATGGAATATCACTGGAGATATTAAGAGATTGTAATGTCCTTTCCATCCTTTCTTGCAGTGTTTAATAAAGCTGTCATAAAGTTATGCCTTCCCCTAGGATGGGACTGATCAATCGGCTCAGCAGAAAGAAATACCAAACTTACAAACAGCACCTCGAGTAACAAGAACAGAAGTTGTTGGAAACGCTCAGCAGTTTATATTATATAAACCAACATTTCCTAGCTATCATCAATTCTGAGGAAGGGTCACCAGACCTGAAATGTTAACTCTGATTTTTCCTCATAAATGCTGCCAGACCTGCTGAGCGTTTCCAGCAACTTCTGTTTTTGTTCCTGATCTATAGCATCCGCAGTTCTTTCAGTTTTTATTTAGCATCTTGAGTAATATTGTTTTCCTGATGATCTCTTGCATTAGCCTCTCTTGAAATAATCAGATTTATTTAATTTTTACTGCCCAAAATATTTAAAAACAATGGCTTTAAATTTAGACAATTGAGCAGCAAATTTTTTGTACATTTCATTTAATTCCTTGAATAAAAATAAAGTCACAACTTATTTAGCTGGTTATTTGAGAAAGAGATTTTTCTCAGAGATATCACCACATTTGACAACAGTTTTCTTGGTGGAGACTCTGACATTTTGAACAACACCATGTCTAAATGATTTGTGCTTTAAGAAGTATTTCAGAATATTAAAACTGCTGTTCATTAACAAGTTTGAGGCATCATTGAGATGAGCGACAGTAAAGTATAGGCCCCAGATAAACAGGATATGGGATAAATGATAAGTTTTAATTATACACAAAAAGCATTCCTGAATGTATCACTTTCTACAGCGTATATAGACTATGGTATTGTAACTTTTTTGTAACTTTTAATTATTATAAGAGATTTCTTGGCCAATTTACAGCATTTACTATTTGCAAGTCTGTTTAAAGATTTCTGAAAGGTGAACATCACAACAAAGTCACAAGTATGCCCACATTATTTGATTACAGGGTATCAATACAAAATTCTTAATTTAGCATTCACACATAAATCTTGAAAGAAGTTATTTAAGTACAAGACTAAATATTTTTCTTCCTGCCAATTGCAATATCAGAACAAAATAGATGTGGGTTTTCTTTGCTTCAGGGTCATAATAAAGTGGTGAAACAACTTAATTTTCTCTTTAATATGTCAAAGAGAAACATTATTTTAAAAAGAATATTCATGTAAGGTTTAAGTTTTGTGTCTTGTTTTTCAGTTAAATCTGACTTTTTTTAGCTTTACCTAAATCTACATTTTATGATTTTAAAATAGAAATTATATTTGAGAACTGTATTTCTGATTACTTTTTTTAAAAATATACACGGCAATTGTATATTACCTTTCAGCTTCCTTTAAAACTGTTTGCCTGCTCCAAGCAACAGAGAACTTTCTGTATGATGTGCACATTGAGATTATTTGTATTCTGGGTCTAGATTTTACCTTTACATACAGAAGTAAGTCAAAATATTTTTCTTAGTAGCAACAAGATGTAATTTGTCTTAAAATGCAGGTGATTCCGTGGGTGTTTAGTTAATACTGTGGTTACTTTTTGTATTCATGTCTCAAACAAATCGTGAACAGTATTTTTGGTTGTAGCCTTTTCTAAATGAAGTAAATCCGTTAAACCTTTACATTGTATAAATGAGGAGGCATATCGTGTGTGAATATACAGTATTATATACCCTATTAATGGTAAATAATGTCACTTGCTGTGCTCGCTAAGCAATATTATGTCTTTTTTGAAACAAAGGAAAAATCCACATTGTAAAGTTACTGTTGTAATTTATCAATTTTTTTTAATGTTTGGAGTATCTATTGAATGATCACTGTTTAAACTGCAATATTACTGTTATTACGCAATACTTCTGTGATATCCCCAGGTCTATTCATGTCTTATGTACTGGAGTTGAAACTGGAGTCAGTTGTTTGCTAAAGAGGTCTACAGAGTTTCACTGTTGTACAGAAGGGCCATAATATTATTATTATTTTATGAAGCCTTTGTGTGTTTCTAATTCTAAAATAATTAAAAAAAACACAAGTTATCACCAAAAGTTGTGTGTTTTAAGTTACTTGCTCTGCAGTCCATTCGCTGGGTTTTTGGGGGGAAATGGCAAATTAATAGCTAGCTGTCTTTCATTATGTGAGTCATGGTTAATAGAGTGTGGAAGGTTGACAACAGCAGTCATCACAGCAGAAACTGGCCCTGTTCTCACCTGATGTCCATCCACTTTTAAATAGATGTTTGTGACATGATCATATATATTCTTTTATAAATCTTCTAGCAGTGCTGATGAATGGGTTGTTATGGTGCAGTGGTAGTATCACTACTTCAGCGCCAGGATGTCTGGGTTCAAGTTCCACCTGCTTCAGAGATATGCGCTAACATCTCTGAACAGGTTAATCAGAAAGTATCTGTAGTAGTTCCATTAATTGCAGTGCAGGGCAAACAAACGTGGGAACAGGGGTAAGCCATTCAGCCTTGAGCCTGTCTACCATTCAATGAGATCATGGCTAGTTTGTGACCCAATTGCACATACCTACCTTTGGCCCATAGCCCTCAGTACCTTTGCTTAACAAAAATTTCTCGATCTCAGATTTAAAGCTGACAGCTGATCTGACATCAGCTGTGGTTTGTGGAAGAGAGTTCCAAACCGCTACCATCCTTTGTGTATATAAGTGCTTCCTAACATCCCTCCTGAAAGGTCTGGCCCTAATTGTCAGACTGTGCTCCATAGTTCTTGAGTCCCCAACCTATCTTTTTCTGTTAATACCTTGAAGATTTCAGATCATCTCTTAATCTTCTAAATTCCAGAGAAAACAGGCCTAATTTGTCTAATCTGTCCTCATATCCTGATCACACAGAGCAATGGATTTTCCCATTTTTGAGTGAGATTCATGGCACCAGGTCCACCAAGGTAAGAGACACCATCTTCTCTCAGTCACTTTGCAATCATAGTGCCCAGAGGCTGTAAGAGACTTCTCTCCTGCAATCATCCATCACCTTCACCTCATTAATTAAGCAACTGGCATTTTATGATATGTTTCTTGGGGGCTCGTGCAGCTGGAGAAATGGAAGCATTTGCCACTGCCTAAACCTTCTGACATCCATACCACTGCCACAATATTGAAAGCCCAGCTGTGCATCATGCCAGACATTGCAGGCCAGGAACTGCCCCTCACACTGTGGCCCTGACCCATTACCTCTGAGGATATGGGCCTGTAAGGCAAGTTAACATCCCACAGGTATGTGCACAGGGACCTGGAGGGCTAGTGGTGAAGAGGAGGGCCGTCCTTTTACCTACAGACTGCTAAAGGACTCAACCTGGGTAATGCTGAGTGCTGGGTTAAATGGAATGTACAGCAGATCAATGACCTTCCATGTTCTGTAAAGGTCAGCGTCACTATCTTCTTTCAGTCAGCTTACACTCATGGGGCTACTATTCACCAAAACTGTGCACCAAAGGCTCACAAACTACACCACTCCCTATTGTATGTAGCATTCCCTCAGTGTCTGGCACATACCTCATCCTCATCACTAACCTTTCGATCTTCTACACTCACTCACTAGGGACCACCTCCTGCATCACTACTAACTGATCTTCCATCCACTTCCGTCATGCCAAATCCCACTCTTTGTCTCTTTGCAGGAAGAATTGGCACACAACTGGCTTCAAAACAAGCAGGGTGGGGAGGACATAATGCTCCTCAGTTCTTTCCAGGAGAACATACATTTTTTTATTTCAATTTGTTCACAGGATGTGGATCCTTACTAACCAAAGGGCAGTTAAGAATCAACCACATTGTTGTGGTCTGAAGTCACTTGTAAGCCAGACCAGGTGAAGATTCCCAAAAAGACATGAGTGAATCAGATGTGTTTTTCCAACAATCCACAATGGCTTTATGGTCATCCATTAGACTCATAATTCCAGATACTTCTTGGATTTAAATGCCACTATCTACCATGGTGGAATTGGAATTTGAACCCAGGTCCCCAGAACATTACTGGGTTGTCTAGATTAATAATCAAGTGATAATACCATTAGGCTATCACCTCCCCCATTTGGCCAAAGAAGAGCACAATGGCTCATGTGGGGACAAGGAGTTCTCAATTTTTAATATTATTCATTCATGGGATGTTGGCAATACTGGCTGGCACAATATTTACTGCCAATCCCTAGGGTCTTCTTGAGAAGACAGTAGTGAGCTGCCTTCTTGAACTGCTGCAGTCCACAATGACATTAAGGAAGGAGTTCTAGGATTTTGAACCAACAACCCTGAAGGCATAGTTATATATTTCCAAGTAGGGATGGTGAGTGGCTTGAAGGGTAACTTGCAGATGGTAGCGTCTGCTACCCTTGTCCTTCTAGATGGAAGTGTTTGTGGGTTTGGAAGGTGCTGTCTAAGGATCTTTGGTGAATTCCTGCAGTACATCTTGTAGATGGTACACACTGCTGCTACTGAGCAAATATGGTGGAGGGAGCAGATGTTTGGGAATGTGGTGATAATTAGGTGAGCTGTTTTGTGCTGCATGGTGCCAAGGCAGGAGACTTGATGGCAAACCAACCGAGTATACATCATTATATTGTACCTCACTGCTCTCTATTTAACAGCAGTGCTAACTCATTCTTAATCTGTACAAACTTTCATCCCTCTTACAGAACTAAATCCCTCTCTTCTTGTATGCATGCATTAGCAGCATCCAGCACATTTCTAAAACAAAACCAGAAGTTGCTGGAAACACTCAGCAAGTCTGGCAGCATGTGTGGAGACAGAAACAGAGTTAACATTTCAGGACCAGTGACCCTTCTTCAGAACTCCAGCCAGATGCTGCCAGACCTATTGAGGTTTTCCAGCAACTTCTGTTTTTATCTCTGATTTCAAGCATCTGTAGTTCTTTTCTTGTCCAGCAAATTTCTACTCAGAAGAGGCAAACAGCAAAACCTTCGGCACCACCTTCATCTTCAAGCCACTGAACTTCAAGGGATGAACCATCTAGGCTTTCACCTGTATCCTCCATCAGCTCAGAGTCTTTCACCAAGGTGGGTCCTCAACCTAAATTCGCTTTATGCACACAACCTGCTGAGTACACCATCAACACATCTCCACAGCCGGTGGAGGAGGGAACATCCCATGTCTCCAGCATTCAGAGGACTGTCGGAGACCCAACACCTGCTCAGTCCCAGGCAGAAGACAATTCCATGGACTCGGAAGTTATCAAATTGCAACTGTAGGCACAGGAACAGCAGGCTGGTCCGTCAGAGGCAGTCCATAAGCAGGACCAAAGCATGGAGAAGTCCAAAATTGTTATCTACGCCGTGCTGATTCCAGATCTGCAAGTCTCCACAGAGAGATCGGTGACTGCCATAGACGTACACAAGGCAAGATCAGCATTAACAAGATCAGCATTGTTTGAAGTTAGGGATTTCATCCATCAGTGTAATAACGGCAGGGCAGAAGCTGTTCTTGAACCTGCTGGTGCATGTGTTCAAGCTTCTGTATTTTCTACCTGATGGAAGAGGTTGTAGGAGAACATTACAGGGGTGGGATGGATCTTTGATGATGCTGGCAGCCTTTCTGTGGCAACAAGGGACATGTAAATAGAGTCCATGGATGGAAGGTTGGCTTCCGTAATGGTCTGTGCTGTGCACATAACTTTCCATAGTTTTTCATGGCCCTGGGCAGATCAATTGTCGTTCCAAGCCGTTATGCACCCAGACAATACGCTTTCTATAGTGCATCTGTAAAAGTTGGTGAGGGACCTTATGGACATGCCAAATTTCCTGAGCTTCCTGAGGAAGAAGAGGCGTTGTTGCGCTGCCTTGGCTGTTGCACCAACACGGGAAGTCCAGGACTGGTTATCAGTTACCATCACTCTTGGGAATTTGACACTGTCGACCCTTTCAATCTGCGCTCGGCTGATGTGTTCTCTTCGTTTCTTTCTGCAGTCACTTATCAGTTCTTTAGTTTTGCTGACACTGAGAGAGAGCTTATTATTATTACACCATGTCACCAAGCTCTCAATCTCCTTTCTGTATTCTGACTCGTTGTTGTTTGATATCCAGCCTACCACAGTGGTGTCATCAGCATACTTGTAGATAACATTCGTTCGGAATTTGGCAACACAGTTGTAGGTGTACAGGGAGTACAGTAGGGAGCTGAGGATGGTGGGGGGGTGGGGGGGTGGCTCCACTGTTGAGTGTTATTGTGGAGGAGGTGCAGTTACCTAACCTCACTGATTGCGGTCTGTGGATCGGAAAGCTGAGGATCCAGTTGCAGGTGGTGGAGCTGAGACCTAGGTCTCTGAGTTTTGAGATAAATTTGGAGGGGATAATGATGTTGAAGGTGGAGCTATAGTCGATGAACATGAGTCTGATGTAGGTGTCCTTGTTGTCTGGAACTTCCAGGGATGAGTGCAGGGCTAGGGATATGGCATCTGCTGTGGACCTGTTAGATCAGTAGGCAAATTGTAGGGGATCGAGGCAGGCTGGGAGACTAGAGTTGATGTGGGCCATGACCAGCCTCTCGAAGCACTTCATATTATGGAAGTCAGAGCCACTGGGCAGTAGTCATTAAGGCATGTTGCACATGTTTTCTTAGCTACTGGGATGATGGTGGTCTTCTTGAAGCAGGTGGGGACTTCGGCTTGTAGGCGAGAGATGTTGAAGATATTGGTGAATATCTCCACCAGCTGGTCCACAGAGGATCTAAGTGCATGGCTGGGGATTCCATCCGGGCCCATTGCTTTCCTTGGGTTGACTCTCAGGAAGGTCGATCTGATGTCTGCGGCAGTGACTGAGAGAACAGGCGTGTTTTGGGTTGTTGGAGCAGATGACACCACAACGCTGGCATCCTGCTCCAACTGAGCTTTAAAAGTGTTGAGCGCATGAGGGAGGAATGTGTCTTTGCCCACTTTCTCACTCTGCTTCATTTTGTGTCCTGTAATGTTGTTTAGGCCTTGCCATAGGTGGCTTGAGGCTATATTGTTGGTTTGGGCCTCTAACTTGATCTGGCACTGCCTCTTGGCATCTCTGATGGCTTTGCAGAGGTTATGTCTGGATTTTCTGTGTAGGTCTGGATCGTCCAACTTGAATGCTGCATGCCTGGACTTCAGTAGGGAGTGGATTTCCCAGTTCATCCAGGGTTTCCGGTTGGGGAACACCCGCATTGACTTCTTTGGCAAGCAGTCCTCCACACATTTGCTCATGTGGTCCATGACGGTGGTGGTGTACTTGTCTAGATTTTCCATCATGAGAGTCCTGCTATGAGTCTTTGCGGATGGGGTGGTGTCCAAGCGAGTATTTTTTAAGCCAGACCTTCCTGGATGTTCTGTGCCTTTTGCCCAATAGGGTCACGCATGGGGTTCAAAGCACCCAATGGGGTCATGCTAACACACTTCACTGATGCCGGGGAGGTGTAAAGTGCACTTCCTCAGGCACTGGATGGAAAGATGCCAGAAAGTCTGACTGAAACTTCTCCAATACACAACCCTGAGGCTGGTTCTAACTGGTTTCCTCCTGAAATTTTGTGACCTCTTTGGCCTTGGTTTCCAATGTTCTCTGTTGCCAATAACTGCTGGCTGGTATTTAATATAGTTTGGCCAATTTTCTGTCAGGTCTGATTTCTCCGGCTGTGGGAGAATGTCCAATTCTGGGCCCATGGTCACTTGAAACTCTGAAAACTGAGGAAAGCCTGTGGAAATGGTCAGTCGAAGTAGCTACACAGTGAAGCAGGTTATTGGGAACCCGTTGGAAACTGGGAGTAAATGACCACTGTCTGTTATAGGAATGTAACTCTGCGGAGAGTACAATGGACAATAATTATAAAAGAGGAATGCTTCTCTCTGTACTTCAAATTAAAAAAAATTGCCTGCAAAAATGAAACATGTCAGAGAAATTCAGTTACTCCCTTCTGAACTAAATTTAGTTGAATCCACACCCCAGTCAAGAGTCCAATAAGGCAGTTGGGGAAAAGCAATAATTACTCATCTGCCAGTGACGTCACATCCATAAACGTATAAAAATAATCCAATTATGCTTTTAGTGATTTGTCAGAGTGAAAGGTTTAAAGTGCAAAGTCTTAAACATGTCATTTTGTCAGTGATGGAGTCATAGAGTCATATAGCATGAAAAAGACCCTTGGGTCCAACTACTCCACATCGACCAAGTTCCCAAACTAGTCCCATCTGTATGCCTTTGGCCCATATCCCTCCAAACCTTTCCTATTCATGTACTATCCAAATATCTTCTAAACATTTTGATTGTACTTGCATCCACCAATTCCTCTGGCAGTTCATTCCACACACTAACCATTCTCTTTGTCAAATGTTGTCCCTGATGTCCTTTTTAAAACTTTCTCCTCTCATCATATATATGCCCCTAGTTTTGAACTGCCCTACCTTAAGGAAAAACCTTTGATATTCACCTTACTTATTGAGTATAACGTTGAATTTTCTTTAAAAATGTCAATTTTTATGGTACCTGATAAACCTGCAATGCGAGTTCTCCAATCAGCTTGTGTAAATTTGCTAAACGTGACACTGCCCACACCAATTATTCATGTACCAAACCAAAGGGAATCATACCTAGTGTGCACTTCAAATGGAAAGCTTCAGCTTGCATGATCTGTCAGGAAAATAATTGGTCTGAAGTGAAATAAAGAAGAAAAAAATAGGAGACTGACATAATAAAATCCATTGACAAAAATAGTAAAAAGCTGGGAAGAAATTGATGGAAGAAGGTGAATAAAGTATTTGTGGTAAGTAATTTTAAAGTGAGTAAACAAATTAGTTTTACAAGCTTAGCTACGATAAATCATGGGCTATTCAGAAAATGAGTTTGCTAAAAAATATAATTAATGTACTAGTTGCCAAATTGAATTGACTGAGCTTGTTTTGACTGATCTATGTTGGACTTGTCTTTAAGTAAAGGACGTTTTCCACTTTATATTCCTTCTACTGTCACTCGAGAAATAATTGCCTTCTGCTTATATGTGTTTGCTCCATGCCAACTTTGCTCAATGTATTTCTCCTTCCTACGTTGGTTTCACACTTGTGCAGCTTTTTTACCTCCGTGTTCACAATTTGGAAATCTGAAATAAACATGGAAGATTATGGAGAAATTCACAGTCAGGCAGCATCTGTGGAGAAAGAAAGAGTTAATATTTGAGTTTGAGTAAATTGTAAGTTCAGTTTCTGAAAAGGGATTCTGCTGCTTGTGAGAGTTGCCGAACCTATGAGTAGCTCCATCTGTAAAACAATTGGCCAATCGTAAACCCCGTCCTCTCAGACTCATAGTAACTAAGCTGGAAGCAATTATAATAAATTTGGGGATGATATCATGTCATTACTTCCCAAGATGGTAAACTGAAATATTGAATCACACTTCGCAAATAACCTTTTAAGCTGTGGGGTGAAGATGGACTTGGAATAGTTCATTAATTTCTGGTGCTGGCCTGTCATCCATTTTTTTAAATTATCCATTGTAGGGGGTCTTTTAGAACCCTAAAAGACACGCCATGAGGACGAGAGTCTTGCTTCAGCGGTAGCACTTCTTTATTCAAGCTTGCAATCGATTACAGCAGGGAGAGCTCCAAGACACAGTCTCACAGGACGGTCAGGGAGGCTCTGATTAAACAAGTTAAAACAAACTGCAATTGTACTGTGTTTTTAGCAAGGCAAGGTCATTACTTAGGCAACCAGACATATATTAATTAAAGTGGAACGTGGTGAAGATAAGAGAGTGCAGATGCTATCTGTCCTATGTGACTTCTCAGGCTAGGGAAAGGCAGTTTGCAGTTACGCAATATGTACTATTTCATAAAGTTAAAGTTTCCCTACCTCATGCTCCTAATCATATGTTATTTTAACTCATAACTTCTCAGCCTAAATTAAAAAATCTCAACATACAAGTATTGCACAATTCCCTGTCCTGTGGTTACTAACCGTCAAATCCTGAGTCAGAACGGAGCAGGTCTTTAAGTTTTAATCATTGGGGTGGCTTCTTCATCTTCCATCCTTCCCTTAGGATAACGTGACTGCGTGTTTGTGTGTAGTGCCCTAGGGGTTTGTGACTTGTTTGGTGTGACTTAAGCTCCATTTAATTTAAGTTAATTCCTGGATTCTCCCAAACCTTATGGGCTTTAGTGCTCCTGAAAACCTTTCAATTTCCTACCTCATTGCCACTTCCCCCGGGTTAATTTCAGTGATCCTTCTTTACCCACTCCACCTTCTCAGGATTTGCTGACCTATGAAGGGTTCCTGAATGTTTTCCAGTTTTTGGGTTTCCCATTGTTGTGCTCATTGTTGTCTTTTTCCTGCCTTCCCAGCCTCCTTGGGTTGTCCCTTTCTGTTTTAGCTTATAATTTGCTTCCAGACAAATTATTCACAATAAATTATCAATCCCAGGCATTGATGGCCTTGCGACAGTCCCCAGACTTAGAAGACCAGCAATAAATTCACTTCTGACTAACCTGTAAACAGTGACATTTATACATTTTCCTATGAGCCCCTTTATTAATACATTGGAATTTAATTTGTTTCCAGGTGGAAAACCTTTTGTTTTCTCCACTAGCAAGGTCTGTGAGCACTCAACACCTTGGGGTATGCAGTTTCAGTCTCTGGTTATTTAAAACAATTGTTGATAATGTAACACCCTTGTTTAAGATGGGAGGGAGGCGGAAGATAGGAAATGACAAGCCAGTTAGTCCTGACCTCAGTTGTTGGTAAGATTCTGGAGTCCATTATTAAAGATGAGAATGTATTGTACTTGGAAGTGCTTGGTAAATTTGAGTTGAATCAGCATGGCTTCATCGGGGGAGGTGATGCCTGACAACTCTGTTGGAAGGGGTGATGGTAATGAGCAACTTAAGCAAAGGAGAGCTAGTGGGTGTGAAGGATTTGGATTTTCAGAAAGCCTTTGACAAGTTGCTACACAGCAGACTGCAAAATAAAGGAAGAGCCCATGGTATTAGGGCCAAGGTGCTGGCATGGATAGAGGAACAAAAACAAAGTTGCTGGAAAAGCTCAGCAGGTCTGGCAGCTTCTGTGAAGGAAAAAACAGAGTTAACGTTTTGGGTCCGGAGAACAAGGATAGAGGATTGGCTGACTGGCAGAAAGCAAAGAATGGGGATAATTTTTCAGAACGGCAGCCAGTGCCTAGTGGAGTTCCCACAGGAGTCAGTGTTGGGGCTACAATGACTCATGTGATGCATTAATGATCTGGATGAAGGAACTGAGGGCCTTATTGCTAAGTTTGCAGATGACGAAAAGATAGGTGGAGGGGACAGGTAATGTTGAGGAGGTGGGAATGCTGCTGAAGGACTTGGACAGGTTCGAGAGTAAGCAAAGAGTGGCAAATGGAATACGTAGTGGGAAAGCATGCAGTTATGCATTTAGTTAAGAAGAGTAGAGGTATGAACTCTATTCTAATTAGGAAAGGTTTCAGAAATCTGAAGCACAAAGGGAGTTAGGAGTCCTAGTTATGGATTCTCTTCAGGTTAACATGCAGGCTCAGCTGGCAGTTAGGAAGGCAAATATTCGATGGCTAGAATGATCCTATATGTAATGGTCAATGGTATTTATCACTGTCCTACACATTCCCAACATCTTTCCTGCTCCATAGTCATACTTGAGCAAACCCAAAACGGCAACCTTCCTGCTTCTCTGATGCTGCCTGACCTGTTGTGTTCCTCCAGCTCCACACTGTGTTGTCTCTGACCACCATTAATTCTATTGACACTGCTCTTGCTACTTCAGTTTGTTTGAATTTTTTTTCTGTTTATGTGCCCTTTTTTTGGCAATGAAAGCATTTGGTACAGTAACCCGCCTGTCTCCCATTAAATGGTCAGTGAGAGTTCTACATTCTCTGTCTCACCTCCAATTTTTCTCCAGGCTGTCTCTGCAGTATTTACCTCACCCCTACCTTTTTCTGGTTTGTGACAGCTTTCAGACACTTGCTTCCCTGACTTTTTCTATCCATGTGTTAATTCATAGACATCAGTCAGATTTGCTGCTTGTTTGGGCCCTGCTATAATCTGCACCTCAACATGAATCTGAATTGGAAAGGATATGGAGTTTTTGAATCTCTTGAGGAGAATTACCTCATGTGGGTCTTTGTGGGTGGCTACAATGTTAAGTGGCTGCACTAATGGTCAAATGTGAACTGCATCAGCCATTTATATTCTCAGTATAACTAATCAGGCCGGTTCCTTCAGGATACAGAACCTTTTGCCTATATGGCTCTTGCAATAGTTGATCTCAAAATCAAATGTTGTTGAGCTTTTCCTATCAGTTTGCTCCATAGCAGCAATGCCAAACAATAGACTGGCCATTCTGACAGCTGTGCTAATCGTTCAAAAGTAATAAAGAAGGTGCCTAACTCTTTCTTGTCAAATTTTGGGAGGAAATATACAAGTATGAAGACCTGGGACGTCCAGGCTAATTTCGGTGTGGTGTCTTACTGAACATGTTTTCAGTTCAAGATGTTTTAAATTACATTGCCTTATCCTTTTCATTCTTTCTTGCCTGGAAATCTCTGTTCTTCATTTTTTCCTGTTTGTCCCTCTCCTCCTCTTTCTGTACTGGAACAGCTTGGCTAAAGGTGTGGCTACTTTTGTAGCACAAGTCCTCAGTACTATTGCTGGAATTTTGCCACCCAATGCCTCCAAACACTTCTTGAATATCTGTTGGAGCGAATCAAATTGGCTGAAGGCTGGTATCTGTGATTCCAGGGATAGCTGGAAGAGGCCAAGGTGGATCATCCTCTTGATGCTTCTGGCTGAAGATTGCTGCAAAATCTTCAGCCTTATCTTTCGCACTGATGTGCTGGTCTCTCCTGTCATTGGGGTTCAGGATATTCACTTGATTGGCATCACGTTCACAAACATTCACTCCTGCCACCACTGACATTCAACAGCAGCGCTTTATACCATCCAAAAGGAACATTCCAGAAATTCACCAAGATTCCTTACACAACACTTTGCAAACCCATGGCCACTATCATCTCGAGAGATAAGGACAGCAGATACATGAGGGCATCTCCAAGTCACTCACCGTCCTGCCTTGAAATTATATCACTGTTCCTTCAGTGTCGTGGTGTCAAAACCCTATAATTTCCTGTCCAAGGGCATTGTGGGTCGACCTATAGCACATAAATTGCAGTGGTTCAAATAGGCAGCTCACCACCAGCTTCTGAAGGTCAACTAGGGACAGGCAATAAGTGCTGGCCCAACAAACAATGTCCATGTCCCATGAGCAAATCTTACAAATTAACCTGATATAGTGGGAACTGCCGATGTTGGAGAATCTGAGATAACAAGGTGTAAGGTTTTCATTTTCATGAAAACAAGGTTTTCATTTCTGAAGAAGGACCCAGACTGGAAACGTCAGCTTTCCTGCTCCTCTGATGCTGCTTGGCCTGCTGTGCTCATCCAGCTCTACACCTTGTTATCTCTTATTACAAATTAACCTGTTTCATTTTGCTCACTTTCCAGCACAAGAGACTTTGCCATCATTTTGCAATTCTCTTTTCTAGCTTTCAGTTGGAACTCTATCTTTAACAACTTAATGATTTACTTTTAATTCTTCCAGGGCCAAAGCTGTTAGAATCTCAAAAGCTATTTTATTCTGATCTATGGAAGCATTGACAGCAAACCAGGACATCTTAACACTTTAAATGTTAGACTCTCAAGAAAATCTTTCCATAGCTTCTAATTTTTTTTAAAATAAGCAAAACTTTTGAAAAAGCAATTTGTTTTCCCCCTCCAAACTCTTTCATTAGTCACTAGGTTTGAATGGAACAATCAACCCACAAATTTCTTATGACTGGATGAGGAGGAATCACAGCTCACCTTAAACAACATCACCTTCAAACACCTCCCCCTCCCCCAACATTGATCAGTGCCAACAAATATTCTTTGCTTTTTTAGCACATAGCCACCACATTTCAAGCAACAAAAACAGAAGTTGCTGGAAAAGCTCAGCAGGTCTGGCAGCATTTGTGGAGAAAAAGATCAGAATTAACATTTCAGGTCCGATGACACTTCCTCAGAACTGTTCAAGCAAACTTTGTTCACCAGATGAAAAATGTAGGAGAGTAAGTTCCATGAAAAAATGTAATAAAACATGACAACAACTACATACACTCTCAGATGTGTGTGATAGAAAGAAGGTGAGAGATATGGGTAAAGAAGGAGCATTTTACAGAGTTTCAGAGTTTTTGAATGGTTAGAATGAAAATACCTGAATTCAGCAGTTTACTGCTGTCTGGTTTCTGTTATTATGGCAAAGCTACAGATGTGCATGAATTTGCAGTGAATCGTGACTGCCGTTCTGATTTGTTTTTCATCTGCTAGCTTCTAGGTGAGAGAGAGTGGAAAAAAATGTCAACTCTTGCGCACAAATCTATTTTCCCTTGTCTCACTTTTTTAACTCATGAAAGTTTCAGGTATTAAATATTGATAGTCCATTTTCACTAAGGTCATAGCATCCTATCTTACTTTCCACCTTAACATTGAACTGTTTGTTTGATGCTTTAATAAACTGTTACATATTTTTAAAGTTATATTGTGTCTCATGGTTTTCTGTATCAACAATTTGAAGAACCCAATTCCATTGTCCTTTTCAGTGGAGGTTTCATCTGGATCCTTATTATATCCAAGAACATTACTGTCTGATTGTAACTGATTAATAAAGACTATCCATTTTTCCCTTCAGGGAGTGACTGATCAATTCTGCAGGCTCAGTTAAGTCACTCTGGGTCCTGGCTTTATACTAAGCTTGTTCCGTGAGATTGAAACAAGTGAATGAGCAGGTGCATCACATCTCCAATAGCCACAAATTGGGTTTGGACCATAATACGCCACACTCAATGACTTCTTCCTCCCTCGCAATATCATTACACCCTGTCCAATTCTTGCTTCACCTCCTTCGTTTTCTTCGCTCAGGCAACAATTGCTCAAAGAACGGGTAAATCTGTTTAATCAAAGGTATAAAAGTTTTATTTTCAGTGGGGAGGCATGGGCGTAGTGATTGTGGCAATGCCCTGCCGGACTGTTAATCCAGAGACCCAGGCAATGTTCTGGGGACCTAGGTTCAAATCTCCACTGTGGCTGGATGATGGAATTTGAATTCGATAGAAATCTGCAATTAAGAGTCTTATGATGACCATGAATCGATTGTCAGAAAAACCCATCTGTTTCGTTCGTGTCCTTTAGGAAATGAAAATGCCATCCTGAACTGGTCTGGCCTACATATGACTCCAGATCCACACCATGTGGTTGACTCCCAACGGCCCCCTGGGCTGTTAGGGATAGGCAATAAATGCTGATTTGGCTTTTGATTCCTTCATCCTGTGAATGAATAAAATGGTTTTGAGAATATAGCATCACTATAATCAGTTTTCAAACAATTTAGCATTGATGTTGTAAACATGTCATATCATGGTATTACTGCCCATGTACAAATCTAACGCTTGCAGTTTCAATTAATTTTGCTCCTTCGGTTCTTCAGGGCATAAGTATGGCTTTATCTTTTCAGTGGAGACATTTGCGTACTGGAATGTTTTAACAGCAAGCACGTGGCACAAAGCTGAAGAATACAAGTAGTGACACCTAGCGCCTCAATCAGGGAATTTGGTAAGTGAAGGAATTTGGTGCAGTGAGATAGAGATACTATCTGACCTTTCACTTGAGAAGTGTGGTCCTGAAGCCAGGGACATCATGGTTCCAAGAGGGAGAGCCACAGATCACAATACCTGAGAGTTAAAATGTGGAGGCATGAGTTAGGAGTACAGTTTAGGATTGCTTTCAAGCAGCACCTGCTCAGCAATAACCTGCTCAGTGACGCCCAGTTTGGGTTTCTCCAGGGCCTCTCAAAACCTGACCTCAATACATAGATAACACAGTGTAGAGCTGGAGGAACACAACAGGTCAGGCAGCATCAGAGGAGCAGGAAAGTTGACGTTTCAGGTCGGGACCCTTCTTTGAAAAATGAATTTCTGAAGAAGGGTCCAGACCTGAAACGTCATCTTTCCTGCTCCTCTGATGCTGCCTGGCCTGCTATGTTCATCCAGCTCTACACCTTGTTATTTCAGAAAATGAAAATGTCCTTCCAGCTCCACACTGTGTTATCTCTGACTCCAGCATCGGCAGTTCTTATTATCTTTGACCTCATTACAGTGTTGATTCAAACATGGACAAAAGGCCTGAATTCCGGAAGGAGAGTGACAATGACTGCCCTTGACATTAAGGCTATATTTGACTGAAAGTAGCATCAAAGAACCTCAGCAAAATGGGAATCAGGGGAAATTCTCCACTAGTTGCAGATAACCTGGCATGTAGGAAGAGGGTTGTGGCTGTTGGAGATCAGTCATCTCAGCTCTAGGCCATCTCTTCAGTAGTTCTTCAGGGTATGCCCGAGATCTAACCATCTTCAGCTGCTTCGTCATCATAAGGTCGGAAGTGAGGACATTTATCGATGATTGTACAATGTTCAACACCATTCAAGACTCCTCAAATACTGAAGCAGTCAAGGTCAAATTGCAAATAGACCTGGGCAGTATTCAGATTTGGGCTGAAAAGTAATAAGTAACATTCATGCCATACAAATGCCAGGTAATGACTGTCTGCAATAAGTGATAATCCAACCACCACCCCTTAACATTCAATGATGTTAAAATCACTGAACTCCCGCTATCAACAACTGGGGGCTACCATTGACCAGAAACTGAACTGGATGTATACAGTGGCTACAAGAGGAGATTAGAGACCTAGGAAAACTACAGTGAGTAACCCATCTCCTGACTCTCCAGAACCTGTCCACCATCTACAAGGGTCAAGGCAGGAAGATAATGGAACACTCCCAACTTTCCTGGATGATCCAACAGTCTTTGATTCACTTACTGAGCAATAATGTATCTACCATGGCTTCAAAAATGTTCACTGGCCTTGTTTTCTCCACTTTCTGAGGTAGAGATTTCCATAGTCCCACAGCCTTCTGGAAAAGAAATGCCTCTTGTCAATGTCTAGAAAGAGTGACCCCTTATTTTAAAACAGTGCCCTCTAGCTCTGCACTCACTGACAAGAGGAAATGCCTCACTCTTTTAAACTCCAGAAGGAGAAGAAGCCCAAGCTGTTTAATGTTTGCCCATAAGAGAGTTGCTATTCTAAGTACCAATCTGGTAAAGAGTCTCTGAATTGCCTCCTCAGCATTTAGGTGCTTTCTTACAAAAGAAGAATAAAACTAGAGTATTCGAGATGTACTGTCAGCAATGCTCTGTCTCACTGATGATCAACACCCTTACATTGATGTCCAATACTTCTTGCAATAAAGTATAGCATTCTATTAGTTTTCTTGATCACTCGCTTTACCTGCACACTAGCATTTTGTGATTCAGGAACTAGAACACGTAAACACCTCTGCACTTTGGAATACTGAAGTCACTTTCCATTTATTTATTATTCTGTTTTTCCATTCCTCCTGCAACAGTGAACAACTTCTCGTTTGCCCTCCCTATACTCAGTCAGACAGATTTATGCTCGCTCGTTTAACCTATCTGTGTCAGTACTTACTTTGTTATCTTCACAACACACTTTCTGATCTAATCTGTGTAATCTGCAAACTTAGCTGTCATCCCTTTCATCCACTCATCTAAGTCATTGCTATGAATTGTAAAAGGTTTGAGTGCCAACATAGATCCCTATAGGACTCCACTCATTGCATTGCTAATCATAAAGACCCACTTACACATGCACTTTATTTTCTGCCAGTCAACCAATCTTCCATCTTTACTGGTATGTTACTCCCTACACTATGAGCTCCAACTTTCCACAATAATCTCTCGTGGAGCACTTTGTCCAGTGCTCTCTGGAAATCTAAGTATAGTTTATCTGCCAGCTTCCTTTTATTCACAGTGCTTGTCACTGTTTCAAAGACTCACAATTGGTGAAACACAATATTTCTTTCATACATGAAGATTCTTCCTGATTGCTTGAGCTTTTCCAAATGCCTCCTTAATGAGCAAACCTAACACTTTCCCCACCAAAGACATCAGCTAACTGGCCTGTAGTTTCCTGCCTTCTGCCTCCCTCCCTTCTTGAACAGAATGCTTATGTTTGCTACATTCACTCTTATGGAACCATGTCCGAATCTAAAGAATTTAACAAAATCAACCTTAAAGCATGTATTACCTCATTAATCATTGCTTTTAAGACACTGAATGAAGTCAATCTGGACCTGGTGAATTATCAACCCGCAGCTCCATTAGTTATAGCTACAGAGTCACAGAGTCATAGTGCACAGAAACAGACTGTTTGATCCAACTCATCCATGACGACCAAGTTTCCCAAACTAAACTCGTCCCACTTGCCTGCATTTAGCCCTTATCTCTCTAAACCTTTCCCATTCATGTACCTGTCCAAATGTCTTTGAAATGTTGTAATTTTACCCACATCTACCATTATCTCTGGCAGTCATTCCACGTATAAACCACCCTCTGTGTGCAAAAGTTTCCCCTCATGTCCCTTTTATATATTCCTCCTCTCACCTTAAAAATATGCCTCTAGTATTGAACTCCCCTATGCTAAGTTAATGGCCTTTACTATTCATGTTATCTATGGTCCTCATGATTTATAAACTTTTATAAGATCACCCCTCAATGCCTAAAACTCCTGTGAAAATAGTTCCAGTCTATTTGGCCTCTCCTTATAACTCAAACCCTCCAGTCTTGGCAATATCCTGGTAAATCTGCCTTAGCCCTCTCCAGTTTAAGAAAACCCTTCCTACAGCAGGGTGACGAGAACTGAATACACTATTCCAAAAGTGGCCTCACCGATGTCCTGTACAACATCAACATGACGTCCCAACTCCTATACTCAATGGTCTGAGCAACGAAGGCAAGCGTGCTAATTGGCTTCTTAACCACCTTATCTACCTGTGACGCAACTTTCAAAGAACTATGCACCTGATCCTCTAGGTCTCTCTGTTTGACAAAACTACACGAGGCTACATCATTAAATGTATAAAATCTTGCTCTTTTTTGCTTACCAAAATGCAATACCTCACATTTATCTGAATTAAACTCCATCCGCTGCTCCTCAGTCTATTGGCTCAAAGGATCAAGATCTCTTTGTAACATTAGATAACCTTCTTCACTGTCCACTTTAACACCAAATACATTATCATTCAGGTATTTACTAACCATGCCTCCAAAATTCTCATCCAATTCACTTATATAAATGACAAACAACAGTGGGCGCAGCACCAGTCCCTGTGGAACACCGCTGGTCACAGGTCTCAAGTCCCAAAAAGCAACCCTCCACCATCACCCTCTGTCTCCTACTATCAAGCCAATTTGCTGTCCAATGGGAAAGCTCTCCCTGAATCCCATGTGATCTAACTTTACTGACCAGACCACCATGTGGAACCATGTCAAAGGCTTTATTAAGGTCTATGTAGACAACGTCTACTGCTATGCCCTCGTCTTTTTTTTTGGACACATCCTCAAAAAATTCAATAAAGTTCATGAGACGCCATCTACCAGATACAAAGCCATGCTGACTATCTCTCATCAGTCCTTGCCTCTCCAAATGCAATGTAAATCTTATCTCTCAGAATCCTCTCTAACACCTTAGCCACCACTGATGTCAGACTCACCAGCCTATAGTTCCCAGATTTCTCCTTGCAGCTTTTCTTAAACAAAGGCACAACATTAGCTACCTTCCAGTCCTCTGGTGTCTCAACCATGGCTGTAGATAATATAAATATCTCTGTTCGGGGCCCTGAAATTTCTTCTCTAGCTTCCCACAGCACCTTGGGATACACTTGATCGGGTGCCAAAGATTTATCCACCTTTATGGATTTTAAGACCTCCAGCACCTCCTCTTCTGTCATGTGGACCGTTTTCGAAACATCAATATTTATTTGTTCAAGTTGACTAGCCTTCATGTCTTTCTCCACAGTAAATACTGATATGAAATATTCCTTTAGTATCTCTCCCATCTACGGTGTTTCCACATACAGACAACCCTGTTGATCTTAAAGGGCCCTATTCTCTCCCTGGTTGTTCTTTTGCTCTTAATGTACTCGTAGAATCTCTTTGGAATATCCTTAACCTTATCTCCCAAAGCTATCTCATATCTCCATTTTGTCCTCCTGATTTCTGTCTTAAGAATGCCTCTACCACTCATATTTTTCAAGAGATTCACTTGATCCCAGTTGTTTGTAGCTAACATAAGCCTCCTTCTTATTCTTAACCAGATCCTCAATAACTTTATTCATCCATTGTTCCCTACTCCTACCAGCCTTATCCTTCCTTCTAACGAGATCATACTGCCTCTGAACTCTCATTATCTCATTTTTGAAAGCCTCCCACTTGCAAGTCATCTTTTTACATACAAACAGTCTACTCTAATCAACTTTTGAAGGTTTCTGTCTCATATCATCAGAATTTGCTTTACTCCAATCAAGACCTTTAACTTTTATACAAGGTTGATCCTTTTATGTAACTATTTTAAAGCTAATCGAATTATGATCACTGGTCCCAAAGTGATTTCAGTTTCACCATGTACTTTTCTTTCTTCAAGCCCCTGATTTGCAGGTCTTCCTGGAATTTTTTCTTGTACTGTCTATATTGAAAAAAGAAGCAAAAATATTTATTCATTCAATCTACCACTTCTTTACAACCAGATTACTAACTCCCCAATCTCAACCTCCAAATGACCAAAACTCACTTTACTTATACTTTTGCTTTCCAATATCCATGGAAACTCTTGCTATCTGTTTTCAGCTAGCTTCCTCTCATGCTCTAATTTATTTGTCCACATTAACCTTTTAGCCATTCTCTGCTGTTCTTTATATTCTGACAAGTTACTTGACCTTCCACTCATCTTTGCACAAAATATATGTTATTTTTTCCCTTAAAGTTGATGCTTTCCCTACTGCTTTAGCTGAACTTGGATGTTCGATCATCCCCTTGGAATTTTGTTTTATAGCAGGAATATATGTATTCTCAGTATTCTGAAAAATCCCTTCAAGTATTTGCACCTGCTTCTCTACTGACCAACTCCTAGCCTAATATACCAGTTCGCCCCAGCTAGCTCAATATTCATGCACACATCATTAGAGATAGTAAGAACTGCCGATGCTGGAGTCAAAGATAACACAATGTGAAGCTGGAGGAACACAACAGGCCAGGCAGCATCAGAGGAGCAGAAAAGTTGATGTTTCAGGTCAGGACCTTCTTCAGAAATGGGGGAAGGGGAAGGGAGCTCTGAAATAAATAGAGAGAGGAGCGGTGGGGCTGGGGAAGGTAGGTGGGATGGTGATCGGTGAGTGCAGGTAGGCAGTGGTGGGGATTGGTCAGTGAAGTGGGAGGATCATTGAGACCATTGGGCTGTAGGCTCCCAAGGTGGAATATGAGATGCTGCTCCTCCAGTTTGCGGGTGGCATCGTTGTGATACTGGAGGAGGCCCAGGATGGATACGTCGCCCAGGGAGTGGGAGGGGGAGGTGAAATGGTTCATGAATGGAAGGTGTTGTCGTTTCTCGCGAACAGAACATAGGTGCTCTACAAAGCGATCTTTGAGCCTACGCTTGGTCTCACCGATGTATCTCATCCCCACCTCCTTGACCTGACACAACCTGTCCATCTTCTCTCCCACCTGTCCAGTCCTCCCACCTCACTGACCCATCCCCACCACTGCCTACCTGCACTGACCTATCACCATCCCACCTACCTTCCCCAGCACCACCACTCCTCCCTATTTATTTCAGAGCTCTCTTCCCCATCCCCCATTTCTGAAGAAGGGTCCTGACCCGAAATGTCAGCTTTCCTGCTCCTCTGATGCTGCCTGGCTTGTCCAGCTCCACTCTGTGTTATCTATGCACTCATACATGCCTGGAGTTAACTTTAACATACTAGTCTTAGACCCATTCTTCCCCCTTTTAAACTGGATGTAAAATTCAATCATAGTTTGATCACTACTACCCCGAGGTGCCTTTACTGTGAGGTTATTAAATAATCCTGTCACATTAAATAATACCAAGTTTAGTTCAGCCTGCTCTCTGGTTGCTTCCAGAATGGGCTGCACTGAAATATTATAATTGTGGAAGACTTTATTCTCTTTATTTCATCTCTATGAAGAATAAAGTAAGAAGGGCAGCCTTGGCAATGAGTTTAGAGTACATTCAGGACAATTTGTTAGAACAATTCCTTAAGACATCAATTACGGAACAAGCTATTTTCAATGTGGTCATGTGTAATGATACGGAATTAATTAATGAATCATTAATAATACAGTGTCCTGTGGGTGAGAGTGAACATGTGATGATAGAATTTCACAGTCAGTTTGAGATTATGAGATATGAATCCATAACTAGTTCCTTAAGCTTAAGTAAAGGCAAGTGCAAACATAAAAATGACGAAAGTGGACTGGGAAAATAGATACCAAGACAGAGAAGTGATGGTAGACATTTCAGAAGCTATTTCGTAACTGTCAATTCCTTTGAGAAATTTGGATTCAACAAGAAGGATACACCATTTGGGGGTAAAGAAAGTAATTAACAATGGTATTAAATTGAAAGAAAAGATGAATAACAGGACAAAGTTTCATACTTAGAAGATCAGAAACATGTTAAAAATCAGCAAGGGATAAATTTAAAAAAGGAGAATTTGGAAAATGAGATGAACTGATCAGGAAATACAAAATCCCACACTAAAAGCTTCTATGAGTATATAAAAAAGAGGCCTGAAGGTTGTTTGTAAGGAAAACTGATGCAAAGATAAAAGCACCATGGATGCTGTCAAGGTAGTGAGCATTTGCGGTAACTAATTTCTTGGTCTAGTGATGCATCAACAAAGTGGGAGCTCTTGCCATGACAGTATCACTTCTGTTCATCGCTCTACACCTGTAGACGGGCCATTAAAGGCACAAAGCCATGTTCTCCATTGGAAAACCCTCCATTGGATGACACATATGCTTTCTTCTTGATCTTCCCTTTTCAGCAAATAGAGGATAAAACTGATTCAGTTCAATAGAAAGCCTCTGTTACCAAATTAATCAACCCTGAAACAGTGTAAGGCCTGTAACATCTAACAATTAAATGGTTCTCCCCAAGTCTCCACCTGCCAATTGTGAAGCTACATTTTCATCGCATATCTATCCTGTTACTTTATATCAATTTGCACTAAGTTGTTATGCCCTCAGTTTTATCAAAAATTCATCATACTTATTTCTCAAAAGGGCCTTTGTAAAATAAATAATCCTACAGCAATATTTGGAAACTTGTCCTTCATCATTGATGTTTTATTAATAAGCAATTTCTGGATTTTCAGAAACTCCACTTCAGGAAATTGTAAACTTCTAATCATAAGGTGAAGAGTCTCTGGATATGGTTCGTTTGATGGAAGTTTGTGCTTGGCCAGTCATGAAAGTGCTGGCCTTTGTATCTTTGTTTCTTTTCATAATGACAGTTTCTACAATGTATAAGTATCAGTTAAAATATGACCTAATATTCAAATATTTCCAAGCTTTTGAAAATGCAACCACTACATTGGAATGTGGAACAGAGAATGGCTCTGAAAAGGCGATGATTTCTTCAAAGGGATTTTGGACAATTAACTCCATTGGACGACTTGGCAACCAGATGGGGGAGTATGCAACACTATATGCATTGGCAAAATTGAATGGCCATCAAGCGTATATTTTACCTTCCATGGCCAATTACCTGTCCCCTATCTTCAAAATTACTCTTCCAACCCTCCATGGCAGTGTGGGAGAGAGAATAAAATGGAAGAATTATTATCTCCATGATTGGATGGAGGATAGTTACCGTAGTATTCAAGGAGATTATGTCCGGCTCTCAGGATACACCTGTTCCTGGACCTTCTACCATCATATCCGGTCAGAAATTCTTCGTGAGTTTACTTTGCACGACTTTATTGTAGAACAGACGGATGTATTCCTCAGACGCATTAGAGGTGAGAGAAAGAATGTGACTTATGTTGGTGTTCATGTTCGAAGGGGAGATTATATTCATGTCATGCCAAATGCTTGGAAAGGAGTTATAGCTGATAAGAAATATTTAGACACAGCAATGGCCTACTTCAGAAATAAATACAAAAATGTGGTTTTTGCAGTGACAAGCAATGGAATGGACTGGTGTAAGCAAAACATTAATAACTCCAAAGGAGATGTTTACTTTTCAGATGATCCAAAGCAGGCCACTGTAGCTTTTGACTTTTCTATTCTTGCACATTGTAACCACACAATAATGACAATCGGAACATTTGGTTTCTGGGCTGGCTACTTGGCAGGTGGGGAGACAATTTATCTCACAAACTTTACTTTACCTGAATCTCAGTTTCTAAAAGTGTTTAAATATGAGGCTGCTTTCTTACCTCAATGGATTGGAATTCCTGCTGATCTCTCACCTCTTCTGCACAAAGATGCTTCAAAATTGGTCCACTAGCTACATATCCTATATCTTTGAAGCTTGTTAGTTTCATATCTCTTGAGTTTAATTCAATTTCATATGGAAAGGAAATAAACTAAATAGCTCAAGCAAATTGATCTCCTGGAGAATAAGTAAAGTTAAGTTCAGAAATCAATGTGTCCAAAAATACACATTGAAATTTATGGAAAATGTTCTTGTCTTTGTTTTGTCCAAGCCACTGCATAATATATTTCAGTTAGTAACAGTTATGGTGCAGGAATTGGTTAATGGGTAGCATTAAAGCAGTTCAGAATATACAGGTCAAATCTGACTAGACAGTACAGCAGTGGAATTAACAATCGAAAGATCTGTATAGGATTGTCTCTTCAAGGAACATGCTGTAACTTTGGTTCTGTGGTTTCCTTTATTATTTTCTACAAGGCTGCCATGATCTCACTATCACTAACAACAAGATAATACATCCAGAGTAACAGTCTAGGAACCTCCATCCTTTAATGTAGAAAGAATGTTTCAGATCTTGGCATCTATCAATATCAAGGCAAAAGACTGCAGGTGCTGCTAATCTGAAACACAGAGAGATAATGTTGCAGAATTTATTTCCCTCATTATCCAAATCCTACAGCCTCACACAACTTACTCCTTCAAAAATTTATGTCACCTTCATCAATTCAATGGAAAACTGGCACAGTAGATTGTTCGCCTGCTCTTTTTCATTTTTTTTTGACTGAAGACAAGTCTGTCTCATGCTGCTGCAATCTCCACCACTCAGTAGGACTAAGCTTATGTCCTGACTCCACCCCAAGCAGGATTGGGATCAAACTCTGTGTTATTGGCACTGATTTGATCCTCACCAACTGAGATAAACCATTCCCCCTCCCCACCCCCAAACAATAACATGATCAAGGAGTGAGTATTGTTGTGGGAACACACACTTTTCAAGATATACTGTAGTCCAGAGTCAAGAATCATGACATGGAGACTGCAATTTTCCTTCCATCATATGGCTGACCAGGAATCTCTCCTGCTCTTATTGCCTGCCACGGGGTAGTCTTGCAGATTGGTACAAAACCTTTGAGGCTACATTACAATCACACTTCCTTTTGGCCATTAAGTCCCTGTGTGGGACTTGACCTGAGCAAATGGCTGAACAGAATTTGCTCCCAATTTTGTTAACTTTCTTTTTGAAGTATTGGAAGGAGTTACAGGTTCATCCTCAACTTGTCTGGCCACATTATGAATATACCATCGTTAGCCTTCGAGTCCTTAGATTGAATTTTAATCCAGAGCTTCTGGCTTCGAGGCAGGAATACTATGCCCTATAAAGCAAAACATCTATTCATAAACTGATATGCCCATTGAATGCTGGTCTTCAGAATAGCATTAGCCTTAATAACTCAAAGCTAGAATACAAGAGGTTTTTAGTCATGCTACAGCTACGCAAAGCCTCAGTTGGACACTGTGTTTATGACACAGGATGGCACCAACTTTATGTACAGTACATTAGCTTTTGAGGGAGTGCACAGTAGATTTGCTAGAACTCTATCTGGACACACAAGGATTGAATTACAAGGCAAGACTAAACAAGCTAGGGTCGTAAGGCTTGAATTTGGAAATTAGAAGTTTCAAAGGAGATTTGATTGGAGGTTTCAAGATATTATGGGGAACTGATTAGCAAAGGAAATTATTTCTCCTCGTTTGGGAATCCAGAACTGGGGCATAGAGCCTAAATATTCAAAGCAGGTCCTTTCAGGAGTGAGGTTAGAAAAAACGTCTATGTGAAAGGGTGGTAGAGGTTTGGAAGTGTCTTTTTCAAATGGTAATTCTGATCTCATTGAATGGTGGAGCAGACTTGAGAGGCTAAATTACCTATTCCTATTTTTATGTTCTAATATGAATCAAAAGGAATATGAAGTTTGGTCTGTTTCCATGAGCAGAGGATATTCCTCTCACCCAATAACTGAGAAACTGCTGCAATGAATCTCATGAATATTTTCAAAGGGAAATGCTGATCAAGAACATTGCTGTACTTTGACAATGTTGGGAACATTACTTATATATTTGTATATCATTGTGTGGAGAAACTGAGATTATTCTGTGATTTGATGTTACAAGCAAAATGCAACATAAATGAAACACTTTGAGGAAATATAGCCTTTAATTGTTTTGTCAATTTGTTCTACAGTGTCACATTAAAATTGATCAGTTGTACAGCTTTTTTTTAACATGTTTAGAAAGTTCAAGCCTGATTGGACAAGCATTACAGTTTGTTCACAAATAATGATGACATTTCAAGTAAAGCTCCAAACTGACAAGGAAAATTTAAGATATTGATCTGTAAATCCTGTGGTTTATGGTAACATTTTTATCATAATTAGTGCTAGCAGAAATTGTTCACGTTTACTTTGTCAAACTGCAAGCCCTATGTTGAAACATATAATCTTTGTTACAATTGCTAATTGCTAATAATGTTTATTTCTTGCTTTTGTAAATGAATAATGCTGCATGAGATGATCTAAGATGGAATGGTCCAATGGTCCAAGCTGGAATAGAAAATTCTGACCTTTTTGTAATCAAACTCATAAAGTACTGATAATCCTTTCCAATCACACATGCTCAGTGGAAATAGTTTCCTAAAAATAAATGCATTTCTGAAAGTATGTTAATGGATGCTAATAATTTTACTCATGTGTACAACCAGTCCTGTACTTGTGACGCTGTCATTGACATGGATTGACTTGAGAAGAATTCCTGATCACGAGAGTATTTGCACAGTAAATGAGTATAGTGACAGGCTGGAGTTTAACAGAAGTAGTGCAGAGTAGTTTTGCCAAAAATAGGAACCTAGGTATCAACATAACAACCTCCTCGTGTCAGAATATCCATGTCTCTCAAATGTTCCTAACAGTGCTGGTGGGTGAATGAAGAGGAAGCCCTACCAGCTGTTCTTCTCAGGCATCTGTGCTCTCTTCATTAGAGGTGGAAGACAGAATGTCTTGAGCAGCTGCCCTGTTGAGAACAGAGGCTGTGAACTTGTTGCTTGAACCCACAGGAGGCAAAAGAAAGAAAGTGTTCCAACCACGGGACAGACATTGTGGTAATGATAATAGGACATTCACAGTGGGGGTAATGGGAAGGTAGCATAATAACAAACTTGATCGGCGAAAGAATGTGGAGGTTTATGTATTTCCGCAAGGGGTCTGACTCAATGCCTACCAGGGCCAAAATTTTCTCCTCAGACTGGATGAAGAGACATTGTGGGTACCTTTGGTAGGAGTAAGTGGGAGAACTGTGCTAGTGAGGGGTCATGGTAGTTGGCTACTGAGGCAGGTTTGGGACAATTATTGGTGAAATTCACTAGGCTCCTCAGTGAGATACCAACTTTGAAACTTGACAAAACTGACACTTAATCAATTTCTGGTAAGATTGAGTCACAGTAGTTTGTACTGTTAAATGGTAATTATTTCTAATGGTCATATGCTTCTAACACATTTTTACATATTTTCCTATTCAACCTGTTCAGTATATACCTCTAGATCGGGTGGGACTTGAACTGAGGCATTCATGGCTCAAAGACTGGGGACACTACCACAAAAGTCCCAACCACCCCCCATGCACTTTAGTTTTCTTTTTTATATATCCAGAAGAGCTCTTACAAAAAACTGAATGTTTTTGTTCCCCTCACCAAATCCCCACAGATTTTTTTTCATCTATTAACCACAACCAGAAAATCACCTGTATTTCCAATTGATTTATTTACAGGTAAAATCTGTTGAAGGCAATGCAAGCCTCAAAGCTGAGGAAGAGGCAGGGAAATGGGAAAGGGTCTAAATCAAATGGAGTTATAGAGTTATTGAGTCATACAGCACAGAAACAGACCCTTCAGTCCAACTCATCCAGGCCGACCAAACTAAACTAGTCCCACTTGCCTGCATTTGCTCCATGTCCCTCTAAACCTTCCCTATTCATGTACCTGTTCAAATGTCTTTTAAATGTTGGAGTTGTACCTGCATCTACCACTTCCTCTGGCATTCCACATATGAACCACCCTCTGTTTGAAGAAGTTGCCCCTCATGTCCCTTTTCAATCTTTCTCCTCTCACCTTAAAAATATGCCCTCTAGTTTTGAACCACCAACCCCCCTCACCCCCCCACAACCATAGGGAAAAGACCTTGGCTATTCACCATATCCATGCCCTTCATGATTTTATAAACCTTTATAAGGTACCAACATCCTTTTCTCCAGTGAGAAACATCCCAACTTATCCAGCCTCTCTCTGGAACTCAAAACCTCCAGTACTGACAACATCTTGGTAAATTTTTTCTGAATCCTCTCCAATTTAATAATATGTTTCCTATAAGAGACCAAATGTATTTTACACGTAAGTATATTAATTATAAATTCATTACAATTGATTGTAAAGCAACTTGCAATTTTAATTCAGAAACAGAAACTCTGAAGGTATGGCAGCATCTGTGGAGAGAAAACAGAGTTCATGTTTCGAGTCCAGTGACACTTCTTCACTTCTGGATGAGAAATCCAGGGTTCAAGTCACAACATCTCCAGATTTAATAGCATCACTGAACAGATTGGTTAGAAAATAATTGTAAAGTGTCTCTGATTGCAGCTGGATTCAAATAGTGTCCTTAACTCTGGGCCAGGAGTTCAAATCCCATCTGCTTCAGAAGCATATACTAGCATTTTTGAACAAGTTGATTTGGAAATAAACATGCAGGCTAGTGGATAAATGCCAATTAGAAAGAAAACTGTGTCATCTTGAGCTGATGATGCAACATAGCAGCACCTGATGTTCGCTGTGCAAATACACTCAATCAGTTACTATAAGCAACAACACACCTGACCAGTTTCAATCAAAAATACCAGAATACGGTAAGCTATTAGGGTTTAACCATTAAGTAGAAATTATATTTTTGCTCATTCATAGACAACAAAGAGGTCATCGTTTTAGGATAAGGTGTAGCAGATTTAAAACAGAGATGTGGAAGAATTACTTCTCTCAAAGGATTGTGAATCTGTGGAATTCAGTACCCGAGAGTGTGGTGGATGTTAGGGCATTGAGTAAATTTAAGGAAGAAATAGATAAATTTAATTAGTGCTGGGTTGAAGGGATACAGAGACCAGGTAGGGAAGTGGAGTTGATGCCGAGGTGAATTCAGCCTTGATCATATTGAATGGAGGAGTAGGCTTGAGGGTGTGAGTTGCCCACTCCTGCTCCTGGTTCTTATGCTCTTATATAAATCTCTTTAATAGCAGAAAAATCCTTGTCACTTTCAGACTCAAGAAAGACGTGCCTTTAAATGGCTCATTTCCCAAGCTCAGGTGTCCCAAAGCACTTTACACCTAATGAAGTAGTTTTGAAGTGTAGTCACTGTCATAATGAGAGAAATGCAAGAGCCAATTTGCTTATATTCCCCCAAACAGCTGAGTGACAACGATAGAGAAAGCTGTTTTTCTCAATTTGTCCCATTCCCCTCCATATCCCACCCCAACAACAAGAGTCACCCCCATTCAGGCCAAAGTTGATGGAAGAACATCATGCATCATGTACGCAATGATCTGAAGGTCAAAAATTAATATGTTCAGTTGCATGAAGACCCATGGCTGAAATCTTCAACCCTGAGTAGACATCAACCTCCAACAGAGGGACAGCCAACAAGAGAACCCAACAGTTGTGGGTGGTGCATCAGGATTGCTTCTCAGTTCAGACATTATCCAACACTGGGGCCAAGCTGAAAATTCTGCTGTCACAAATCCTCATGCTGATGTCTACTATGGCACTGGCTGTTGAGCCAGGAGAAACAACACTGGCTTTCAACCAAACTTGGGAGCACTTGATAAATTTTATTCCAGCCTGTGATATACAATGCAAATTTCTGTGACTGCAAAATGCTCCAGCAACCTTTGAATCATCCAGTCACTGATTACAATGGTTCCTGGAGATTTCATATTGAAGCACCTTCACTCTAGAGCATGCGTATACAAATTAGGGCAAATAATTTAATATCTAGTGGAGAATAAAACCTGCAATTAGCACCCAGCATCCAGTAATAATGGAAAAGGAGACCAGAGTTTAATTCAGTGCCATGTTTCATCATCAAAACCTGCAGAGTGAGTTTAGTATGTTCTATATTTATCTAGTTAAACGTAGTAGCCAATTTGTATTGCATAGGCTTCAACCAACAATGAATCCAGTGATGTTTCCTGAGAACCTAATGTTAGTTAGCAGTCTTTGAGAGCTAGGGTTCTTTGAATAATGTTATACACGAGGAGAGTATGTACCTTGGTATAAAGATTTATCTGCACCTCCTCCAGTTCCTACAGTGCACCATCCATCCACCCTGCCTTGACCATGTGCTCAAGACTCTGATGATTGACATTTGACACCACGACATTTCAACTCAGAGACAAGCGTGTTACCAACTGAATCAAACCTAACCCTCAAAACTTGGGATAAGAAATGAGAGTGAAATTATTCAAAGACAATAGATATTTAAAGAACCCAGTCAGATATCTAGAGTGTATCATGGCATAGAAAATTGAGATTCACTTGTCCTTTGCTTTGTAAATCTCTACAAAATAAGAGAATTACAGAAAAAGCGCATGTTATAAAGCCAATGAAGATTTGAAGTTATATATCTGACAATTATTGACATTTCTGGCGATGTACAGTATAGAAATTTATTTGGCTTTTGCTGGCTGGCAAATAGGTAATAGTTGAAAAATAAGTTGAATGCATGGGAGCTGTCAATGCATAAATCACACCATGAACTGAGGTTATCAAATGTGAAGTAATGTGTCTGTCAGGACTTCTCAATACTGAAACACAGTTGTTGATATTTGATTTATTTGAAGGATCAAACAAAACTTCAGCGATCATCTGACAGTGAATAGATATCAGTAGAAGGCAACACTTTTAAGATAGCAGGATTCTATCATAAGAAGCTATGAAATATGATGATTAATAAAAATGTATTATTTAGCTCACTCCATGATCTTTCAGATTTCCGATCGAACTTACCAGTGGTGATCAATTCCATTTGTAGTCACTGCATATACTCCATTCATTCTCATTAAAATAATTGATATTGTTTTCAGTTTAATGACATCTAGATCTTATTTTCTTATCCCACTATCTCTCAATATCTCTCCATCCTCTCTTCACTTTTAAGTACAAATACTTTTATTTTTATTTTGTAAATGATTTCTGATTTACTGCCGATGGTTTAGTTTTTATTTGGACAAATACCAGTGTGACTGTTTCACTATTTTGTGATGTTCAAATTTGATATGTGTCTCATTTTTGTGCACCCCTAACTTAGAACAAACTTGCTTCCTTTATTTTCTTCATTTCCCTATTTTTTCATTGTTTGATTTCCTATCACATGGCACTACTTTAGCAGCAGATTGTCTACACAATGTGGGTTCAGCAAAATCTATCTTCACTGAACCCTTTCAAAGTGGGGATCAGGATTGGATGGTTGTTCTTATGATATTGTACCATGGCCCTAATATTGACAGGGTAGTAGGAGGCTGGGTGTGATAGAAATGAGAAATACTGGTAGCCAGGCATTCTTGAAAATATCTTTTCATTATTTTTCTGCAAGGTTGCCATCTCACAGTCAGTCTGGTTGACATTGACATTGACAGGGGCCAGACCTGCATGCTTAAAGAAGACCTTTCTGGGTTTGGAGTGCATATTGTTTATCTGGACCTTTTAGCAGTGTGAGATTGAACTGTATTGAGAACTAAATCTAACAAATAGAATTCCAGAATGTAGGCAACATGGAAAATTATTTCATCAGCATAAGAGAAGATTAGATTGAATTACATAGGCCAGTTTCTGTGCTGTATATTCAAATGTATTTTCTCATTAAATTCATCAGTGTAACATTTTATTCCCATCTCAATCACATACGTATCTTTCCTTCTCTTAAGTACATGTGTATTGGATCAGCCATTCCCAGTGGTGCAAGTTTCACTCTCAGCAGTCTCTGTGTAGAGAAATACCTTCTGAATTCCATGTACTATGTCTTATTATTGTGGAATATTGTTGTTTTCTGGTCTTGCTCATCACCATATTTGAGCCAAGGTACGGGAAACAGAGTATTTCGCACCTCTGCAATCATGACTCCATTCTGGAGGACACCACTTGACTTATTTTTGGGTTAGAGTGGAAAACATGATCTGGAAATGGGCTCAAAGTGGCAATGGAGGTAAGGTGGGTGGCAAGGTTTGCTTGTTAGAAGGCTCACCCCTGTTTACAGGGACATCGGCCCAGTTAAATTCACCGTCGTTGGGTTGTTAAAGTGAAACAACAAATGGTCTTTTTTTATTAAAAGTCACTTTGAAAACGATGCCCATGTTACTGCCTCATAAACTGTCAATCAAACACAAGCAGTGAAATTCTGATTAAAAATCCCTTTAGCCTTGTCCAAATAAAAGCAAAAGAACTGAGAGGATATTGTTATGAGGAAAGGTTGAAGAGGCTGGGAACCTATTTTTTCCTGAGAAAAAGAAGTATGAGAGGTCACCTAATAGAGGTGTTTAAGAATATAAAATGATTTGATAGGGTTGGCATAGGGACAATGTTTCCATTTGTGGGCAGGAGAGGTCAAAAATCAATGATGGTTACTAATAAATCAAGTAGGGAATTCAGGAGAAACATAGTTACACAAATAGCAAAAATAAAAAGTATTGAATACATAGTGTGAAGCTGGGGTAGCACAGCAGGCCAGGCAGCATCAGAGGAGCAGCAAAGTTGACGTTTCAGGTCGGGACCCTTCTTCAAAAATGAAGAAGAAGGGTCTTTTCTGAAGAAGGGTCCTGACTTGAAGGGTCTAGGCCCGAAACGTCAGCCTCTCTGCTCCTATGATGCTGCTTGGCCTGCTGTGTTCATCCAGCCCTGCACCTTGTTGTCTCGGATTCTCCAGCATCTGCAGTTCCTACTACTCCTGACTTGAAACGTCAACTTTCCTGCTCCTCTGATGCTGCCTGGCCTGCTGTGCTCCTCCAGCTCCCACTGCATTATCTCTGACTCCAGCATCAGCAGTTCTTACTATCTCTATTGAATAACATAGATGCACTTAAGAGGAACCAATATAAATACATGAGAAATAAAGGAAAATGATATCTTGTTGGGATTAGATGAAGAAGAAAGTGAGGTGGTTCATATGGAGTTCATAAAATCCTGATAGGTCACATGACATTATTCTTGGCTGAAAATTACTTGAAATACTTTGTGAGAATATAATGTGAAATACGTACATGGAGACTCAAACCAGATCCCTTGTTACAGACCAGAACTTCAAATGTCATGATATTTAAGGGCACGTATTGCTCCTGTCTTTTCTGAGGTCCACTCTTATCAAAGCAGTGACTGGGCTTTTTCCAAGGAATTCAGTGCATACCATGGGGTAACTGTGCCACTACAGCTGATGGAGTGAAACTTTGCTCCAATTCTTCATATGGTATCAATCAAGATTTTTTTTATTATCCTATTACATGGTTATAGCTTGTTACCTTACTTCTATCCACAATAAATTTTCACACCATTTATTTTTCAATAATCTTTCAATGACACCTTTCACATGGTGAAAAATCCATCGGCAAGTTTTGAAGAATGGTTGAACTTCTTCACAGATTCTATACTAATGATCTTCTGTAGTATATACTTTTTCAATTTTCCAGATGCCCACCTGAACTAAGAAAAGAATTGTAAAACCACAATGTGAAGAGTCTACGAAGATGTCTCCTTTAACCATTATATTTAACAAATCAGGGAAAAAGCAGGTTTGTCAATATTTTTTCAATGACACTAATTTCTAGAATTTATAGATATCAGCTAAGACAAGGTAGCATCAAATTGTGTTATCTCCAACCTTTTGAAAATGCAGCCATAACATTGGAAAATGAAACAGACAAAGACTCTTAGAAGATGATGATTTCTTCAAAAGGATTTTGGACAATTAACTCCATTGGATGACTTGGCAACCAGATGGGGGAGTATGCAACACTGTATGCATCAGCAAAATTGAATGGTCATCAAGCACACATTTTACCTTCCATGGCCAATTACCTGTTCCCTAACTTCAAAATTATCCTTCCAACCCTCCATGATAGTGTGAGAAAGAGAATGTATTGGAAGAATTATCTCCATGACTGGATGGATGATCAGTACTGTGGTACTCAATGAGATTATGCCGGGCTCCTAGGTTAGTCTTTTTCCTGGATGTTCTACCATCGTATCCGTTCAGAGATTTTTCGTGAATTTTCTTTGCATGATTTTATTGTAGAAAAGACTAATATATTCCTTACACACATCAAATGTGAGTGAAAGGTGTGACGTATGCTGATGTTCTTATTGGAAGGGGAGATTATTTACTCACCGCGCCAAATGCTTGGAAATGAGTTATGGCTGATAAGAAACATTTAGACACAGCAATGGCCTATTTCAGAAATAAATACAAAAATTTGGCTTTTGCAGTGACTAGTAATGAAATGGATCAGTGTAAGAAAACATTGATAATTCTAAATTCTCTTCGTCTTGGAAGCAATCTAGTGAAGCTCCTCTCAATCGCATATAATGCAACTATATCCCTACTCAAGTAAATGGACCAAACCTTATGCAATACTTTAGGTGCAGTCTCACTAACACACTGTACAGTTACAGCAACACTACTTTGCATCTTTACTGTATTCCTTGAGAAATGAATGCCAAATTCAATTTGACTTCCTTATACTAGACAGCTTATACAGCATGAGAAGAGAATGCTGACTGGTTTAACTGTGCTTGGCATGAAGTGCAGCAGAAACTATCGACTGTCTTAGTTTCCACATTGAACTCAAACCATGTCAGATCAACTCTGATTGGTCAGTGCATTACAACGTGGTTGCAACAGCAATTAGCAGTCTCCAGACACTATTAATTAATTAATTAATGTGTGGACACATATTCCATTTGCCTACAAACAACTAGGCCCTGTCTGTAAATAATATCATAGCTTCTAGTCTGCACAAATTATTCTCACTGCAAGCCCAATTAATCTCAAATTGATTTCCAGCACAATTCTTAATGCAGATAGGATTATTTCACAAATGTTTTCCATTCCTAGTTGGACATTGTTGCCCAGATATTCCTAGCCAGACAGGTATTGGAACAATATGTTGGGACCCTGCAGAATCCCAGATACAGGCTGTTACAGCTGGTGGCTACAGCATGTGTGTATGGGCAACAGTATGGTGTTGTCTGGAATTGTCCAATAAATTCTCCAACATCTGGAACACTCAACAAAATCCTTAACATTGGAGAATTTGGAGCAGCCTGCTTCCATGAAGTTAATAGTAAACCAGGAAAAGTTGAAAAATTAAAAGATTGTACAAAATCCCCAGCTATTAGGCTGACCTCCACCCAAGGTAACACAAGCCACCACTCTCTCCCTTCCAACACACACACACACACTAACACACACACACACACTGCTGCCTACACACACACCCTGTAGCCACCAGCTGTAACAGCCTCTTTATTCCTGGCCCCCACACTCCACAGATGCCCAGTATCCCCAAAGTCACACCTACCCCCACAACTCCACTGGCCCCAGCATCCCCATTCTGCCACTGGCACTATCAATTCACCATACCCCACAGCCACCAGTCCCTATACCCTCATTCCAAACCTACTGTGACCAATATATCACCATATCCACCCAGCATCCTATCCACTTGGCATCCTGCACCCTACCCACATGGCACCATAATGCTCTGGTATCCTACCTACCTGGAATATTAGCACCCTACCTACCTGGCATTTCAACCCCTTAACCAACTGTCACCCCAACCCAGCATTTGTCTTCCATATTTGTCTTATCACAGAAGTTTTCGAGATGTCTGGCTGTGTTTGCTGGGCATTTAACTGCCAGAACATAGCACACTGCCAGCTGCAAAAGGCATTATGGCTTGACCATCCCTGACTATCTTACGTTACTGGGGATCTGTGGGATTTCGACTAGACCCCACATTTCTAAAGGACCCAGGATCTGAAGTCTAGACTAGAAATGAGGACTTCAGTACTAACATTAAAGAAAAGAGCAGAGTGACAACCTGACTGCGGTTGGGCTGGTGAGCACAGTCAGCATGTTGGCTGCTGATCATGATGGTTGATACAGTCTGCCACACAGCGGGGTGAACGGCCTATATTCGTGAAATCAGAACAGCACTGAAAATCATAGACCGCATCACTCATTTGGTAGGCAGAATGTCTCTTGGTGTTAGACATTTACTTCATACTGGAACAATGGAAGACTTCAAGGAAATGAGTTAACAACTGGCACTTAGAGACTTATTGCATACTAGAACACCGGAGGAGTTATAAGCAGAACATTCAACCTCCATTTTTTTCAGCTCTTCATTGACTAGAATCACCTCTTCCCCCTAACCCCACAGCCCCTATTTAAGTGCAGAATCCTGTAAAAATACAGGAGGATTGCCATTACGAGAGATAGCAACATCTTCCATTATTACTGCATGAATGCCCTTGTTACTAGGCAGCACTTGATCGCTGCCATGGATTAGAGGATTGCAAAGAGTGAAGCATGTCTCTGTTTGATATTTCAGCTTGTCCACATAAAGGCACTAGTTGAGTCCATAGCCTGGGTGGCTCGAGCTGTTTATCTTTCTGCTCCATTGGCAGCAGTGCGATTAATCAACCAGGATCAAACAATCTCTGAGCCACTGACAGCAATACATCAGAATAGCTTGGAAACAATAACATAGAAAATGAATGAGAAATTAAATTCACTTTACCTTAGAAACAAGCTCCTGATGTTTACTATAACTCAGTTGAAAACAATCCATTTCTCCCCTCAACCAGGTCATCTTCATTTTAAATAATTCTTGATGAACAGAAATCTTTCCCTGCAGTTTCACAATGATGAGCTGTTCATAAGAAGTAGGTAAAATATAGGAAAATGACTAGGCCTTTGACCTTTCCAGCCTGATTCACCATTTAATACAATTATGATTGAACTGCTACCTCAATTTTGCCTCTAATATTATCTCCATGACCCTTTATTAACATAGTGTCCACAAATTTGTTGACCTCGGTTTTGAATGTGTCCAACAACTGAGGATAACAGCCTCTGGTATACAGAATTTCCAAAATTCATAATCCCACAAGTGAAGAAATTACTCCTCTTCTCAGTCCTAAATGATCAACCTCCTTCCCTGAGCCATTATCTTTTGTTGATGCTGGTTCATGTTGAACTTAGCAGATGATTCTGTAGTCTAATGTAGTAGTGTGAAGCAGAACACATGAAGCACATTGACAATGTACATTCTGTTGCTAAGAATTAGTTCAAAACTTTAATCTTAAAATTGATTTATCATAGCTCTGTGGTTAGATTTAGAAACAGAAGCATGTTTGCCAAGCATCTTGATTTTGGCTCAAATGATGACGCATTATTTGAAATACTAATAAACACTCCCAAAACAAGTAAAAGGAAAATCCAGGATGTTGAGCAATAGTTACTGGCATACAGTGGTAACATTTTTGTTGGAATGAACACAGGCAAAAACCGCCCTAGTTTAGATATCACCTTGCACACAAGCCCCTACTTTCATCAGTTGTAGTTTATCTGTCCAATAATACGATGTCTAGCATGACTGATGAAATGATTGTTCAATAATGTTGATGTGTTGCCTTTGTGTTTATATAATTAAACAAACATCTTTCATAACCAGGGTTAAGGCTACGTGAGAATGATTGAATTGACTGGTTCTATTGTTTTAGAGTGAAATGGGAAGTTCTGACATATTAGTAATGGAGTTCATGAATTTACACTTTTGAAATACGACCACAACTTCTGTGGAAACCATTCCTGAAAATGATTTGTAAAAAAAAATTAAAATATGTTAATAATTTTGTTCAATTATATAATTGCTCCAGCATTGGTTTATAACATTCTGCTGATTTCTTTCACTTTATTTATAGTTTGATTTAATAATTTTTGTTTCTGAGAAACACATTGGGTTAGAGATTCCATTCAGTTGATCCAGTGGAGCCGATACTACAGGAATCAATGGTCCTCCATACCTCATACCTCCTAGTGTCTCTTGTGCTGTATGCCATGCTGAGTACACATATTGAATGCTTCAGGGGTGTTATGATATCAAACATCATGCGAGGGACAAGGGTTTAATTCTACCCTTGGGCAACTGTTTTTGTGGAGTTTACACATTCTCCCCCTGTCTGTGTGGGTTTCCTCCAGATGCTCCAGTTTCCTCCCACAGTCCAAAGATGTGCAGGTTAGGTGAATTGGCCATGGGAAATGCAGGATTGTAGAAAGAAGGTAGGGTAGCTAGTTCTGGGTAGGATGGTCTTCAGAAGGTCAGTGTGGATTTGATGGGCTGAATGGCCTGCTACCACACTGTAGAGATTCTATGATTTCAGGGAGAAAAGCCACCTGCCCATGTCGAAAATGTCCAATCTCATCTGATCTGGGAGGCGAAGCAGACTCAGGCCTGGGTAGTACTTGGGTGGGAGACAGCCTGGGAATACCAGGTCCAGTAGGCTTGCAGATATGATAAGGGGATTTAAGAGACTTCTAGATAAGCGCAGGAATGTGCAGACAATGGAGGGTTATGGAGCAAGGGCAGGCAGAGGGGATTAGTTTCATTTGGCATCGTGTTCAGCGCAATGTCATGGGCTGAAGGGCCTGTTCCTGCGCTGTACTGTTCAATGTTCTATCTGGTCTGGTTAATTTGAGGTGTGGTCCTAACAGGGGTCACACAGGTCCCTTCACTACATTCAGCTTAGGAACATGGCTTCAGCTACAAGAGGACAGAACCCCAACCTCATTCCACTAATTAAGACACCCGCCACCCCCCAGACACAGGTATGGTTCGAGTTGAATGGCTTACTTACGTTCCTATGTTCCTAGGTCATCACAGACTAACTTCTACTCAGGAGTGTATGGAATGGTTTTGGTGTTAGGAGTATTTTTGGTCTCAGCAGTAACTGTTACTACATCCTCAGTGAGGACAGAGGTTTTGGTCACTTGTTGCACATAAAGGCCTCAGGAAGTATCAGGCCTTCAGTTGCCATGCATCTAGGTCTGTAAGACTCGGAAATATAGCACGGGCTGTGGTGAGGAGAGCCCTGCATGGAAAGAAAGAGAAGGAGGAGAGAGAGACATTGAGAGTCAGTGCTTACTAAGACTATAGTTCTTGTGAGCAGCATCCTTTCACCACTACTGCTCCAACATACATCAGATACCTATTTATTTGTAAAGTTATGTCATGTACTCCTCTTGGTGTGAATCCTGCAAGAAATTACACGTAATTCATTATCGAACACATCCAATTGTATAAGCAAAGATGAATTATTTAAAGCTGTGCTTTCACTTGGTGCCAACCTTACATTGCCCCTGTTTACCCGCATGCTCCCATACTGTTCTGACCATGGAACTACAACATGAGCTGTGGCATCAGTTGGCAGGTTGCTAGCATTCCATTTATCAGCTGTAGGATAGTCGTACATCATTATCCCCACATCTGCTCAGGAAGCTGACCAATGGACACCTAATCCTTCTGTTGAGAAAGTCAAGAGCTAAATCTTCTGCCCAGCCTGTGGTGAGTTTGCTGGCATGGGGGTGAGAGGGTGTGGACTGGATTGGGTGCTGAACACCAGTGTAACCTTTGAGCTGCACATTCACAAATCAACGAAAAATACCCACATGTACACCATGATCCATGGTGCACCCCACGAAGCCCAACACCTCTGACCCATTGGTTGGGACTCAGTTCTCACACTTTCATGGCGTCAGAGCTCTGATTCCTATTGATTGTCACTTTGGTAGGGTCCCTTGATGCCACACTAGGTTAAATGTGGCATGATGTCAAGGGCAGTCACATCCACATCACCTCTGGAGGTTCAACTCCTTTGTGAGGAAGGGTCATCAGACCCGAAATGTTAACTCTGTTTTTTCCCTTCACCGATGCTGCCAGACCTGCTGGGCTTTTCCAGCAACTTTGTTTTTGTTCAACTCCTTTGTCCATGTTTGAACCAACTCTGTAAAAAAATGTCAGGAGCTGAGTGAACCTAACAGAATCTAAATGGAGTGTCACTAAGCAGGTTATTGCTAAGAAAGAGCTGCCTTAAAGTTCTTGTTGATCCCTTCCATCACTTTAATGATGCACAAGACCAGAATGATGTGAGGCAGCAATTAATCAGGTTGTATTTGTCTCACTTTTTTCTGTACAGGGTGTACCTAGACAATTTTCCATGTTGTTGGGTAGTGTTGTAGCTGTACTGGAATAAGTTGTCCAGGGGTGCATCTGGAGTACTGGAGCACAAGTCTTCCTTATTTTAGCCATTATGTCAGGGCTCACAGCCCTTTATAGCATTCATTGCCTCCAGCCATTTCTTGATGTTACACAGAGTGAATCACATTATCTGAAGACTGATATCTATGATAGTGGAGACTTCCAGAGAAGATGAAGTGAGCCTTCCCAGAGAGGGATGTAGCTGAGCTGTTGTTGGCTTTCAGTGCTGTATTTCAACTTTTCTCATTCCTCCAGCTAAAATATATCACTTCATACTTCTCTGCATTAAATTTATTAGCAGTTTGGAAGGGAGGGGAAGGAATTTAGGGCAGAAATGGGGGAGATGAGTCAGATACAGCTGAAAACCCTGTCAATCACAATGGAGTAAATCCTTGGTTGAGGAAAAACAATGTCGAGGGCTGCTCAGTGGAATGTGGCATTATCAGAGTAGATGTGACGCAGTTGGAGAAACTGGGAGAATGGAATTGAATTCTGACAGGAAGCAGGGTGTGAGGAGGTGTAGCTGAGCAACGCGAGCACCACAGAGACGTACAGCATAGAAACAGACCCTTTGGTCCAACTCGTCCATGCCAACTTGGTATCCTAAATTAATGTAGTCCCATTTGCCAGCATTTGGCCTAAATCGCTCTAAACCCTTTCTATTCATGCACCCAACCAGATGCCTCGACTTATTCCGTACATGTGCAATGCTTATCTTGAAAACCTTGGAGCACAATCAGAGTCCTCTTTATATAATTGAGTTGAGTTCCATATTAAAAGGCCCAATCGCCTTAAACAATTTGGAATTTTGGATAGCCAAAGGCAATATTGTGTTCTGTCTCAGCATGTATGCAAAATACCTTTAACGTACATGGTCATGATATCATCACTGTATCACAAAATGTTACCTGATGGTATAAAGATCTCAGTCTCCATCTCACTGAGTCCTCTTGCAGCATGACACACTGAGGGGATTGTGCAACAATTTACATTTGGATTGCTTAACTTGACCCTGGACACACAAACACCTGTAGATACCAGGATTTGCAATAAAAATCCACTGAATCCTTCAGTTCTAGGTTAAAGATATTTCATTCAAGTCATAGAGTCAAACAATACGGAAACAGATGCTTCAGTCTAATTCATCTGCGTCAACCAGACATCCCAATCTCACCTCATCCCATTTGGTAGCATTTGGCCTATATGCCTCTAAACCTTTGCTATTCACGTACCTATCTAGATGCCTTTTAAATGTTGCAATTGTACCTGCCTCCGCCTCTTCCTCTGGCAGCTTGTTTCATCTACACTCCACACTCTGCGTGAAAAAGATACCCCTCAGGTCCTTTTTAAATCATTGCTCATTCACCTTAAACCTATGCCCTCTCGTTTTGGAACTCTCCCCACCCTGGGAAGAAGACTTAGGCTCTATGTCATGAGACCTAACACAGATATCACTTCATTAGGTACAAATACCCTCTGTAAAAAGATAAAAAGCCCATCTCTGTACTGACGACAGATTGCAAGAGCTAAAGAGATCTGTTAATAAGGACAGCCATTTATGAAAACAATTACTCCCAGATCCAAAATATTACATTGCATCATATTGTAGCAACAGATCACAGCTGTCATATCAGCAGGCTCTTCACACAATGGGTTTGGCTGCCAAAGTTAATGGGGCAGTAAAAGTAATTCCTGGCCTCAGTTTGAGACTGTTACTATCCCATTAATGGCAATACAAAACAAATTAAAACTGAATCCTCCACCTGGAAAGTGTAGTTCAATGGTGTCTTTACAGATCAGCTTTTCACAGTTGACCCCAGCACCAGTGTTATTGAAGGACTCCAGAAGGGAGATGCAGTAAACAGCAGGACTATCAAATCACACTCCATTATAAACATTACTGAACTGGAGTCACATATGTCATTGAAATTAAAGTGGGAGATGCTGAAACACTCAGCAGACTAGGCAAGATCTGTGCGGTTGTAAATGTCATTGATCTTTCACTGGGACTAAGAAAAGTTGAGGATAGATCTGTTTCTAAGCAAGTACGAAGGCACTGAAAGTGGACAACAAGAAAAGAACGCTAAGGAAGATCTGTAGATGGAAGGTAAGAGAGAAGAAATGACATTAAGTCACAAACAAGAAAGGTGACAGTTGTGGGACAGTAAAGAAACAAAAAATGAATATAACGGCTGTGGAATAGCAGCAGAATCATTACCAACAACTCCTGTCTAAAAAAGTGGCAGCATTTGAGTCCTGGTTCATTTGAATTGTTGATGATAATGCAATTAATTTTCTCCACAAAACACCAGTTGTTTTCAAGTCATGCGTAGATGTTATAGCCTTTGGCAAAGAAGGAATGACATTAAAATGATCTAAAAAGATTTCTTTGTTTAGAATTCTCATTTGCAGATTGTAAAACAAAGGTGCACGAGACTCTGCTTTTACTTCCTGTGCTTACCTCCTTCCATTTGGCCCTTGCTCATGATTTATGTTTGACTTTGACTCCGTGCTGCTTTACTGTCAATATTTGGTTCCATTAGTATGTTGCTCTTTCTGTTTCTCGTCTTTCTTTTACTTCTAGTTATTTCAGTCTCTTTATTTCTCAGTGCAAGTGCAAACGCTTTTGCTGTTGATGTCAGAAAACCTCCTCAACCTTTGGTACTGGACAGAGGTGCCAGGAACAAAATCCTTAAGCAAGGTATGTCATTTAACTTTGATTAGCATCTTCCATATCCTCAAGCACATGCAAGTTCATGACACAGAGTACAGAGCTTTAACAAAAGTAATTTTGTGCTATAATTGTGGCTGAACTAAGACATTTCAACCTTCAAAAACATCACATAATTGATGCTTAAAACTATTTGGCTGGTTGAATTGTTCCTCAATAGTTTTAACAACTTTGATAAATATATGGAATATAAAGCTGGCTGTAACACACGAGCAAGTATGATCAGAACTCAACTGGTTTTAATCGGTAATGACAAATATGGGTCACAACAATGTAAGAAGTGGTCATTACATTTCTGTCTCAGCTGTCTTTACCCTTCAGTTGTTGCATTCATTACTTGCTGTAGAACTGAAACTAACTCCCTCTGAAACAGGGAAGTCCAGTCTTTGGGGTTGGGATTGAGGCCTCAGGCCTTACTCATTCATGGAATATGAGTGTCACTGGCCAGGCCAACATTTATTGCCCAGAGGGCACTTAAGGGTCAACCACATTGCTGTTGTCTGGAGTCACATGTAGGCCAGACCAGGTAAGGATGGCAATTTTCTTCCCCAAAGGGCCAAATGGGTTTATCCTGACAATTGACAATGGTTTAATGATTATCATCAGGATCTCAATTCAAGATTTTTTAAAATTGAATTACAAATGTCACCAACTGCCAAGGCAGGATTTGAACCTGAATGCCCAGACCATTACCTGAGTCTCTGGATTAATAGTTCAGCAATAAGACCACTAGGCCATCAGCTCTCTGATTGGGGTGGGGGGGTTGTTGGTGGTGGGTGCAGTGATCAAAATTAACGATTCTGAGAAGAGAGAAAATGGATGGACTTCAGGTTGAAAACTATTGAGTGTGATCTCAATAGAAAGACTGACATGTCTACATTGTCCACTAAAGTTAGATAAAAAGTTACATTTAATAAAGAATTATAGGGATCAGGAATTATGTGCAACATCTCCATAATCTCTTTTCCATTACAGCAAAGTGTAGCACGCCACGACATCTTATTCTAATTCTTCTACTTGATAAGCCCCAAAGGATGACCTTAGGGTTCAGGACCCCAGCAATAGTACATCATCCAAGGGATTAATGCATTCACTCCAGTACCCAACTCACAGCTAATTTCACAGCTCCTTGTTTTAATCTCTGTTTGCTAAAATTGGTTCTGAGGGTCTGTACCAAGAGGAAATGATTTTTTACTGTGGACTTGTCACATCCTCAGGAAGAATGTGACATCTTGACTTTGCATCTCCCATCTTGCAGAGACTCCCATAGTCTGCTGTAGTCTGTGTTTAATCTTCTGGGTTTCCACTGCAGCATTACCACTGGGTTTCTCTTTGCAGTTACAATTCTATAAAATTAAGTCAGACTGGTTTCCACTGCGAAGTTCTTTTGTGGATTGAAAAGTATCCTGTTCCTTCTTGCATTGGCTATGGGTGTATTTTCTGAGAGTTCATTTCTTCCTTACCTCTGTGAATGTTTTCATATCTGTTATACCTTTCCTACTGTGACAGATGGATTTCTACGTGTTGCTAACAATTTATTCTGCCTTGAGCCTTTCCTGTGCTTTCTTCAACTTCTACGCTGTTTTAGCCATTCTGCAGTTCAGTGCTGAGGTATCCTTCAAAGTCTATTACCAGACAAGCTCTATCGCAGCTGAGTTTCACTTTGGGTATTTTCCCCAGCTCTGGGATGGTGTCATGGTTTATTGCTCACTGTGTTTCACTTGGTACTTTTATTCTGGTTCTGTAGGTCCAGTCATCATTGTCGTTGTGTCGCAATCTGAGAGCTACAGTCCTGTGAGTTAACAGCATCAGGCTTCATTGAACATAACTCTGTACAGATGACATCTTTACTTGGGGCCCTGCAGTCCAAGCATCCAGTATATATGGCACAGCTCAGTAACTATGCACTGACTGAAGGTAGAATCATAGAATCCCTATAGTGCAGAAAAAGGCATTCGCCCACATCAAACCTCCAAAGAGCATCCCATTCATAACCCCACATTAACCATGGCTATCCCACCCAACCTGCACAGCACTGGGGCAACCTTTAGCATGGCCAATACACATCATTAGACCAAGGGAATAAACCAAAGCACCTGGAGGAAGGCCAAGCAGACAGTGGGAGAACATATAAACTCCACACAGACAGTCAACTGAGGTTGGAATCAAATCCAGGTCCCTGGTGCTGTGAGGCAGTAGTGTTAACCACTGAGCCACCATGCCACCCTAGAACCTAGATACAGATTCTAGGTACAACCTAGAACTCTGACAGCTGGTGTCCTGCCTACAGTTATTACAATGAATACCACTTTGCAGTTTTACAATCAGACAAACGTTAACTTTTATCATTAGATTTTGAAATCTGACCTGCAGTAAAAATTATATTCTGCACTCTGTAACCTCAAATAAGTAAACCCATTATCACAAATCATTCATTAAAATCATGATTCCTGTTCCAGTCTATTTTAAATATTGATTAGCCTGACTTATATTTAGAATCTTCTTATAATATTAGGAAGTTATTTCTTTACAAAAGAAAGCATGGGCCAGTTTTCTCCCTTCCTTTCCTGAAGGCTTCCTATTGCTGGATAGCCACACATCTAGAGATATGTATTTCTAGTTTGTATTGAAAGAGGGAGAGAAATGCTTTCCATCATGTTCTTCAGTTCAAGAATCCTGCGCCCGTTCAATTGAATCCTGGCACCAATTGGAATGGTAGCTTGGTTATACTATTACTGAACTAGAAGTCTTTCGGCCTGAACCAATGTTGCAGTCTTGAATTCAATTGCTTAAACTCCAATTTTTTTCTTAATATTGTCGAGGTTGATTTTCTTTATAATTCTTTAAGCTTTGGATTTTTTTTCGTGAGATGTGACCATTACTGTCAGCATTTAATGTCTATCCCTAATTGCCCTGGAGAAAGTGGTGGTGAATCACCCTACTGAATCACTTCAGTAAAACTGATGAAGATCCAGCCACATGGTCCCATTAAGATAGTGGAAAACTGCCAGGTCAATGAATTGCTTCAGGAGCAATTAATAATGTTGGAATTGAAAAAGGCGTGGCATAGTGGTACTGTCATTGTGTTAGTAATCCAGAGACACAGTCTAATGTCCTGGGCACAAAGAACTACAGATGCTCGAAATCTGCGGTAAAAACAGAAATTGCTGGAGAAACTCAGCAGGTCTGGCAGCATCTGTGGGGAGAAAGCAGAGTTAGCATTTGGGTCTAGTGACTTTTCTTCAGGACTAGAATGAGATTAGTATATATGCTGAAGGTGGGGTGGGGTGTAAAGTTGGGAAGGAGTGAGCAGATAGGTGGAGACGGAGCCCAGAGATAGTGAAAGGCAGTTAGGCAGAAAAGTGGCTGGGTAATGCTAAGCCAGGGAAGAAGAAAAGCTGACAATGGGGATCATATGTAGATGAAAAAGTGTTGGCTGTGGAATTAAAAAGCTGGCCTAATGGAGACCATGTAATCACTGTTGATGGCTCTAAAATCCCATTTGATTTATTTATAATTTTTAGTGAGGAAAATCTGTCATCCTTATCTTGCCTGCAAGTGACTCCAGAGCCACGGTAATTGTGGTCAACTCTTAACTGCCCTCTATGCAATGGGCAATAAATACTTAACCAACAACGCCTACATCTCAACAGCAAGTAAGAAAAGCATAATGAAACTATTGGTTTGTCTTCAAAACTTCTTTTGTTTCTTTAATATAAATCACGTCAGAAATTTCCTGTTCTTTGTTGCACCAATCTACATGTGACTCTGGGCCCACAGCAAAGTGATTGCCCACTGTTATGGATCAGATAACATTCGATTATCTCAGGCTTCTACTGAAAAGTCCAACACTGTGACTAGACCTACATTAGTTGGACTCCAGCGATTCAACATGATAGCTCACCACCACCTTCCCTAAGGAATTAGGAATGAGCAGTAAATGCTGGCCTTGCCAGCAATTGTCCCATCACATGAAAAAAAAATCTGAAAACTGAAGGATTTAAAAGTGAATAAACATTTACAATCCAAAAAAACTGGAGTTCAGTGAACTCAAAATTGAGCCCTTGAAGGGGACTTTGGATATCACATTGTCATCGAATGAACTATTGGACAAACCTGCATCTTTATACATTTGTTATTAGTTAGCAAAAATATCAAAACTTTCAAGGTCTTCTAGGTATTATTAAGAAAATTCTGTGTGCTGAATTGCTAATGAGAGAAGATCTCCTCAAGGTAAAGTTGATATATGATGCTGAAAGATCAGCAAGATTCTATCATGTTATAAATTGCTTTGTGTTTAATTAAAAAATAATTTGCTGGGGTCCTGCTGAGCAACTCAAATTCATACATCTCCTGGCTGTGACTGAGTTCATGCTAAGTACATCTAACGTTCATCCAACCTGGTTTTTGAACTGCGTCTTAGTTAAATACATCAGTTTATTCAACAGCATTTTGCCACTGGAAGAAATCTTTCAACATTTTGGACATTAGAAATCTCCAGGAAGGATCTGCACATTATGCGCAGTGGGTTGTTTTACTCCAATGTAAAAGTGCATACAGTGTATATTGTCACCAGTATTACAGCACTACCTTTGCCTCCCTTTTCAGGTTTTCCCACAGGCAAAGTGCCCAATTACTTTGATGCCATTATGATTGGCAGTGGGCTTGGTGGACTGACAGTGGCTGCGGTTCTGGCCAAAGCAGGCAGGCGTGTTCTAGTGTTGGAGCAACATGACCAGGCTGGAGGCTGCTTTCATACTTTCAGTGAAAAGGGATTTGAGTTTGATGTTGGTAAGACATTTCAAACATGTTTGTATTTTTAGGGTCCTCCATGGTAAAGTCACACAGCCCCAGGAGGCCACTCTCACGGAGAGAGAGAACAGGTGGTGGTTTAACCCGAGGGTCACCATGCCATGGGCATAGGTCAAGGTTCAGAAGGCAGGACCTTCAGAGTGACCTCAACCAGTGATGTTGGTGTTACACTGCATCACAACCCAGCCATGCAACCAAATGAGTTAACTAACCTCCTATCTATAGTAGCTTCATGATCTTTCTTATTATAACAATGGAAATAGATGATCTATTAATATCCTTAGTTAATTCGTTACGAAAATAGTATTGTAATCTTATTTCATTTACTTGAAGATTAGTCTCTGTTCTTTCATTTAGAAAATGAATTGGTTACCTTCCTTGATCTGATTATCAATCTTATTCCTATTGTGAGAAAGAACAATGACTTAGAATAAATTGTTATAATACACTAAGGCATCATGCAAAGCTTCACAATGAAAGAAGCAGTCAAGGAGTAACAGTAGAAGAGAAAGAAAAGATTGAGAGCATCTTTGAGAAGATTGCTTTTGAGGATATTTTTGAAGGAATGGGAAAGTGGTTCAGGAAAGTGTTCAGATGAGCAGTGTGACAATATTATGTTTTTTTGAATAGAGATTTTAAGACCAAGCTATCTATTTGAATGCAATAACCAGCTTGTGAGGCTTTGGGTTTTTTTTTTAAAGAGCTGGAACAATCGGAGAAGCCTGAATAGAGTCATAGAAACATAGAGATGTACAGCATGGAAACAGACTCTTTAGTCCAACTCGTCCTTGCCAACCAGACATCCTAAATTAATCTAGTCCCATTTGCCATAGTTTGGTCCACATCCCTCTAAACCCTTCCTATTCATATACCCATCCAGATGCCTTTTAAAATTTGTAACTATACCTGTCTCCACCACTTCCTCTGGCAGCTTGTTCCATACATCCACCACCCTCTGCATAAAAATGTTGCCCCCTCAGGTCCGTTTTATATCTCTCCCCTCTCAGTTTAAACCTATGCCCTCTAGTTTTGGACTCCCCCAACCCAGGGAAAAGACTTTGGCTGTTCACCCTATCCATGCCCCCTATGGTTTTATAAATCTCTATAAAGTCGCCCCTCGCATCTGATGTTCCAGCGGAAATAGCCCCAGCCTATTCAGTATCAATACCTGCAACCCTGGCAACATCCTTGTAAATCTTTTCTGCACCCTTTCAAGTTAACCAACATCTTTCCTATAGCAGGGAGGCCAGAATTGAACGTGGGTTCCAAAAGTGGCCCAACCAATGTCCTGTACAGCTGTAACGTGACATCCTGAATGGGTGATGTCTAGCTCCCCCAGAACCAGGATTTTTAGTTTTTGTTTTTCAGCAGAAGTTGCTGGGATCTTGAAGCTGGGTTTGGAAGCTAAAGTACATCTCTCCCTGCTACTCTGTGTCTCTCAGCTTTTTCTCTTAAGAGTTGCTCCTCCTGGACTGGAGAATTGCCTGTGAGACAATCTAGTTTACTGATTTGCCTTTGACAAGGCTGTGTTCATGGGATGTTACTATAATGGAACAATTAATTAGTAATAGTTAATATACGTATTATTTTGTTAAGCATTTCGATAGTTAAGCCAATTCTTTATTTTTTAACTTTTACTTTTTCTGTATTTTAACTGTAGTGTAAAAGTAAAGTGTGTTTTGCTTAATGCTGAGTAAATTGACCAATTAAATTGCATCTGGAATGCTACACTTTACACTTACCTCTAAAATAAGAAAAAGTTAGGGTCTAGACAATATTCTGAATAATTTTAATTCGGTGTTGTCACAGGACAGAAGCATGAATCTAGGATACAGACAGCAAGGGTTTGTGTCAGAGAAGGCTAGCTGGCAGTGAAAGGACTGAAGACTTTGAGATAAACCTTTAGATAACAGTTCATTGGGCATACTGGTAAATGGTGTCTGTGAATGGATGAACTAAATAACCAAGAAGCAACCAAAATGGTATTTGGACTTCAGGATGGCTGGCCCAACTGACTGAAGGCCTTCATCTGCTTTATATCTTTTCTTCTCTCTGACATTGAAAACTTTGTTTCTAATGGCAAGTGATATAGTTCAAAGCCATTTCTTCCAATGATCTCAAAATTCCTGGCCACCGTATGGAATTCCTATCCAACGCTCAACTGTATTCGATTGACCTTGGAATATCCTCTGAAGAACTGTCAAGTCTCTAGGGTTGTAGTTTGCACTCTGGAAGTTGCTGATTTTAGATGGTTCAAATCACCCCCAGACCCCTGTATTCCAGATGCTGGACGTATTTAGGGAAGGTGAAATGAAGAAGGCAGTAGAGAGGTGTTTCAGGGCATAAGAATTGCTGCATTTATTTGCTATACAAAAGGTAATCAAAAGAAGAAATAAAGGTGAATGCAATGAACAACAAAATTAACACAATCAATTATACAAGGGCAGTCATGCTATTAAATGTATTAGCTAGATTAAACACTATTAGAACTTAAAACAAGGGTTTTAAACACAGCAGCTTTAATCAGGATTCCTATCTTTGGGGTCCCATGCACTGTCACCACCCGCTTTCCTCTGCCAGCTGGCTAGGTTGTAAACTTTGTTGTAAACTAGGTTGTAAATCTCACCACTTAGGAAAACAAATTTTGAAGTAATTTTATTCCTGCTTGCCACACACTGTGCCTGGATGAAGACTTCGGACTGCATAGGCCTTCAGTCTGGGTTGAGTCTGCTGATATTGCAGGATATGTAGTGGATCTGTTGGGTGAGTACTTGGTTTTCCTTACTATCTGCTGGTTTAGTTGGCCAGGTTTTCACCTCAGGATGTGTCTGAGGCCTTGTGGTATCAGTTGGGTCGGTGGTTTTTGGAGTTGGTCAGTTCTTCAATCTGCTGGACATGGTCGGTTGTCTTTGGTTCCCCTGATTCAGAACAGGCCTGGGTCGGTAGCTCTTGGAATTGCTCTCAGGGATCCCCCTTCTGGAGATAACTCTTTGAAATTTTCTTCCAGGGATAGCTGCTTGGAATCTCTCCTGAGGATAGCTGTGGAATTGCTGCCTCAGGTGAGATTGGGGCCTGCAATTCTACTGATTGTGGGCATCTTATCTTCATACCAAATCTATGCTTGCCATTATGTTACTTGTGTTTCTTTTGAAGTCAATTAGTTTTCCAATCATAAAGAATATGTGTGATTGGATTTTGATTGAAGATGAATGTCTGGTATCTCTGTGAATGGATTTGCATTGAAGCTGAATGGGCAGTATCTCTGTGGGCCCCAACTGTCTGTGCTGTGTAGCCCGAGGCGTAATGGTTAGTTCCAGTCTTGAGAGTTAGGTTTGGTTGATTGTTCCCTTAGACTGGAGGTGTAAATTGTAATTCCAGGCTGAAAGATAATCCCAGACAGAAATCATTCTGGCTCTGTTGTTTGTTTGCAGCCTGAGCTCAGGATTTTGTCCAGTATTTCAGATGTTAGAAAAGTCCAGGGTCTCATCCTATATTTTAGATGATGGAAATTTTTGCTCAATCCTACAAGTCTGAGGATTTTCGGAATAACTAATTCTTCACTGTAGATCACCAGGTCACCTGCATGAAATTACTTAGAATGCATTCTGACCATCCTTCAATTCAGTATTAATGAATTTTCACACATTCTTCATCCATTATCTCAGCTTACTTAATTATTTCTAATCTCTTCACTGTTGCAGGTAAATATCTTGCAGACACAGAAGTAAAAGACAAAATCATGTCCTTTTGTGATGGTTGTTCAATAGGAATGTGTCATAATGTATCTGCTGTAGTTTGATATTTTGCTTGGATGTTCTCAGTTGTAGCATTATAACTTATTAATCTTTAGCAAAGCCTCTGTATGTTTGGTGGCATCTTCACCAGTTTATTTGCAATTAACAATGTTATTAATAATCGTATGTGGTCTGCTTCAGTCGTGAAATTCAGATTTAAGACATAATCTGAAATTGTTTTGCATGCCCATGTAACTGCTTGTTTTCGTTCTCAATCACTGGATGTTTGTGTTCCATTTCAATCAAAGATTTGGATGCATAGTAGAATGGCCTATATTTACTGCATGTCTGGGTTTGGAACAGTACTGCCCCTAGTCCAGTTAATAATGTATCTGCTGCTATTATTTTGGTAGTTCTGGGCCAGTGAAATAGTAATTCTGATGAAATAAACATTGCCTTGATTCTCACAAAGGAGATCTGTTGAGGTTTATGCCAACAGCATGTTCCATCCTGTCCAAGCAATTGTCATAATCATTCATTTTCCTGTGCCAAGTTTGCTAAAACATGCCTACTAGGTTAACAGTTCCTATAAACCTCTGCAGTTTCACAACATTGTCAGGTGGTAGGATATCGTTGTTGGTTTTAATCTTGCTTGGATCTGCCCTTTGTATCATTAATGATGTGTACACAAAATTTAATGGTAGGTTGTGAGAACTCCCATTTTTCATTCTAAGTCCTGTTTCTAGCACGCTTGTCAACACTGCCCTCACTCTTTCATCATGTGTAGATGTGGTGAAACTATGGATTTAAGTATCATCCATGAGTCCTTCTAGATTGTTTGTCATCAGTGTTGGAAACAATTCTTGCGCTAATAACTTCAAAAGGAGGACAAATAAAGTAATATCTTCCAAACAGTGTGATGAAGGATCAGATGCCACTAATTCGAATTCATTATGCAGAGGTAGCCGCTGAAGGCCACCATTAGCATCAAACTTGGCAAACCATGTGCTTCTTGTGAGCTTTCACAGACTCTCATACCGTGCATATGATGTATGAGATGCCATGGGGTGGCCCTCCCTTTTCACTGCTTTGTTTAATTATGTAAGGTCCATGCAAATGCAGAGTGATGTCTTTGTTTTTTGTACTGGCTCTCTGCAAAACATCAGCCTATTGACTTTGTCACGCCTTAGTATACCAATGGCACAATGTCATGCTTCATATCGGTAAAAAAAGTAGGTATGATACTTCCCTTGGAGTAAATAAGTGCACAATGTTGTTATCTAATCTCAACATGATATGATAAACTGCTTTCAGCTTTCCAAGGCTACAGACCACATGTGGAATCCCCCCGCATTGAGCTACTACAGACCCTTTATAGAAAGAGTATAATGTTTATCTTTTTAACCTCATTTCTTACTTTTATAACTTATATAATGGATAACTGTAGTGTAATCTAACTTTTTTCTTTATTTCCCTAAATTTGAACTTAAGATTTATGTCTGGATACTTTGTATCTAAGATGGTGCCGTGTGTGGCAGCATAATAAAGTTTTCACTGTACTCCCGTACTCTTATACTGGAATACACATGATAATAAATCTAAACCTAAACCTAAACAATGATTTTGGGTTTTGGGTTTCACTGATTTTCACCTTATAAATGGATTGCAGATCTATGCAATCTTTCTGGCATAGACATGACACTCATGTTTTCGAATCAGATTTAGGGTCTCTGTGATTTCTCTTGTTTTATAGTGTTCCATTGTAGTCAAGTGTCCTGTTGCTTCAAGTTAAATGCCTCTTGGACCCTGGAGTTGGGTGGCGAATGGCTGGAGAAAATCTTGTCTTAGCTATTTTCTTATGTCAGAAAGGACCGCTACACCTACACCCACCTGAAGTTTGTTTAGTGTCCCTTTACTTTAATTTCAGCAGTCCAATAATTTCTCTTGGATCCTGTTACTTCTTCCAGGAATGTTATTTCATTGCTTTTAGGTTCTTCAGTCTCTCAAATGCTACCAGCTCTGATAGGTCTTTTTGATTTTAAGATTGATTGACTTGTTTTTTCCTGCAGCTTTCTCCTGTTTTCTTGCAGGAATGACATTCTGCATTGTTGTCAGGATAATTACTGCCATGGCAAGAATATTGTGTAATAGGAGCCCCTACCCTCTTTTTACACTTTGTTGGCCTCAACTTAGAAGCACTTATAACTTCCATGCCCCACAAATTGCACTGCCCCAAATAATATTCTCCATAAAGTCTCACAGTCGTTGTGAATGAAGAGCCAGCTGTATTTTTGTACCTCATCTGCATCCCCTCCACATCACCCCCTTCCATTGCATCACTGTTGCTTTTTTTCAAATCTTCCTTTCTTGGGAAAAAAATCCAATAAGATCATTTTCAAAGCTTCAACTGCAATGTAATCCCTAATGAGCTCTTCGTTCAGTGTTGCAGATTCACGATTATCCACTAACTGAAAAAGTCAATGTTGAGGGAATCTATACTTTCTCCCAGTTTAAAGTGCGTTTGTTAAATGTAATCCTTTCTATAATCCTATTTCTTTGAGCATTGAAATAAGTATAGAAAGCCTCAATAATATCTTCATAAATTGGGGAGTTTAGAACTAGGGGTCACAGTCTAAGCATACACAGTAGGCCATTAAGGACTGAGAACAGGAGAAATTTCCTCATCCAGACAGCAATGAGCCTGTGGAATTCTCTACCACAGAAAGCAGTTGAGGTCAAAACAAATGTTTCAAGAAGGAGTTAGGTATAGCTCTTAGGACTAAAGGGATCAGAGGATATGGGGAGAAAGCAGGAACAAGGTACTGAGTTGAATAGAATCATAGAATCCTGACAGTATGGAAGCAGGCTATTCAGCCCATCAAGTCCACACCAACCCTCCAAAGGGCATCTCACCCAGACCTATCCCCCTACCCTATTCCTATAAACCGATATTTCCTAAGGCCGATCCACCTAACCTGCACATCTTTGGACTGTGGAAGGAAACTAAAGCACCCAAAGGAAACCATAAGACCATAAGACATAGGAGCAGAAATTAGGCCATTCGACACATCCAGTCTGCTCCGCCATTCAATCATGGCTGACAAGTCTCTCAACCCCATTGTCCTGCTTTAAACCCATAACCCTTGATTCCCCCTGTCGATCAAGAACCTATCTATCTCTGTCTTAAATATACTCAGGCCTGGCCTCCACAGCCTCCTGTGGCAATGAATTCCATAGATTCACCACTCTCTGGCTGAAGAATTTTCTCCTTATCTCTGTTCTAAAGGGTCGTCCATTTACTCCAATGTTGTGCCCTGGTGTCCTAATTTCTCAGGCCAATGGAAACATCTCCCCAACATCCACTCTGTCCAGGCTGTTCAGTATTCTGTAAGTTTCAAGTAGATCCTCTCTCATCCTTCTGAACTCTATCGAGTATAGACCCAGAGTCCTCAAACATTCCTCATATGTTAAGCCTTTAATTCCTGGGATCATTCTCATGAACATCCTCTGAACCCGCTCCAGGGCCAGTACATCCTTCCTGAGGTATGGGGCCCAAAATTGCTCACAATACCCTAAAATGTGGTCTGACCAGAGCCTTATAAAGCCTCAGAAGTACATCCCTGCTTTTATATTCTAGTCCTTTAGAAACAAATGCCAACATTGTATTTGGCTTCCTAACTACCGAATCAACCTGAAAGTTTACCTTCAGAAAATCCTCGACTAGAACTTCTAGTCCCTTTGAAATTCAGTTTTCTGAATTTTCTCCCCATTTAGAAAATAGTCCATGCTTTTATTCTTCCTACCGAAGTGTACGACGTCACACTTTCCCATGTTGTACTCCATCTGCCACTTCTTTGCCCACTCTCCTAACCTGTCCAAATCCTTCTGACACCTCCCCACCTCCTCAATACTACCTGTCCCTCTACCTATCTTTGTATCATCTGCAAACTAAGCCAGAATGCCCTCAGTTCCCTCATGTGGATCAGTAATGCATAAAGTGAAAAGTTGTGGTCTCAACACTGACCCTTGCAGAACGCCACTTGTCACCGGCTGCCATTCTTAGAAGAACCCTTTTAACCCCACTCTCTGCTTTCTGCCAGACAGCCAATCTTCTATCCATGCTAGCATCTCGCCTCTAACACCATGGGCCCTTAACTTACTCAGTAGCCTCCTGTGCGGCACCTTGTAAAATGCCTTCTGGAAGTTCAGGTAGATAACATCTATTGGCTCTCCTTGGTTTAACCTGCTTGTCACTTCCTCAAAGAATTCTAACAGATTTGTCAGGTATGACCTCCCCTTGAAGCCATGCTGACTTTGTCCTATTTTACCATCTACTTCCAAGTATTCAGAAATCTCATCCTTCACAATGAACTCCAAAATCTTACCAACGACCGAGGTTAGGCTAATCAGCCTGTAATTTTCTGTCTTTTTGCCTTCTCCCTTCTTAAACAGGGGGGTGACATTGATGATCTGGGACTCTCCCTGACTCCAGTGATTCCTAAAAGATCGCCACTAACGCTTCCACTATCACTTCAGAAATCTCCTTTCGAACTCTGGGGTGTGTCCAGGTGATTTATCCACCTTCAGACCTTGCAGTTTTTCTAGTACACTTCCTTTGGTGATGGCCACCATACTCACCCCTGCATGCCTCCCCTCCCCAACTCGCTCAAAGTTTTAGGATATTACTCGTGTCTTCCACTGTGAAGACTGATGCAAAGTACTTATTCAGTTCCTCAGCTATTTCTTCATTCCCCATTAATACTTCTCCAGCCTCATTTTCCAGCAGTCCAATGTCCATTTTTGCCTCTCTGTTGCCCTGTATATATCTAAAGAAACACTTTCAACCTTCTTTTATATTACTGACTAGCTTATGTTCATATTTAATCTTCTTCCTCCTTACTTCTTTTCTTTTTGTTGTCCTCTGTTGGTCTCTATAAGTTTCTCACCTCACTCACTATTACCGTTTGTTTTCGTTGAGATCTTAAAAGAGATTTTGTCCTTAGTAGGATTTAGTCAGACTGCTCAACTCTAAGATGCTGATAAAGTTGCCTTGCCAAATGAATTTTAAACTTATCCTGAAGCTGCACACAGAATCATCTCTCTCCAGAGTCTGCTGTCATCTCTTGCGTCAGTACTGCAGTAATATTTACACAGCTGAGTATTAACCCTTTGCTATGGCCTGCTTGCAGACAGTCTGATGATTTCAGTCCTGATGTCTGTAAAGGACCTCAATGTCCAAGAATATCAGAATATCCTTTCTTGTCACATGCACTCCATTGTAGAAATACAGGGAAAAGCTTTTACAATGTCTGCCTCTTATGATGCCATTCTTGGGTTGAGGTACCTAGGTACATATTTTGGATACAAAAGAGGAATAAAAAGTACTTGCATTATCTTACAGAGTTTAAAAGATATAAGTTAGAAATAAGACATCATTAAGGATTGACAATACAGTCAGGTAAAAAATTTCAAATAGACGTTACATTGTAGCAGTTCAGTGCAGGGCCTCTGCACATGGTCTGACTGCCCGCACCAGATTCCAGTCCCACAGGTGTCCCCGCTCCGCTCCAAGCTTCCAATCTGCTCCATTCTGGCACTCAGCTGCTCCAAGGTAATTTCCAGGGCTGCCGCCACAACGCAGTCTCCACCTGGGACTCGGTACCTGTGCGCTGCTCTGGAGCTGCTTCCTCGCACTGCTCTGGGACTCACTGCCCACACTGCTCTCGGTCTCACTGCCCACGCTGCTCCAGGACTCACTGCCGGCACTGCTCTATGTCTCACTGCCCACGCTGCTATGGGACTCACTGCCCGCACTGCTCTCAGTCTCACTGCCCACTCTGCTCAGGGTCTCACAGCCCGCACTGCTCTGGGGCTGCATCCTCACGCTGCTCATGGTCTCACTCCCCACGCTGCTCATGGTCTCACTGTCCGCGCTGCTCTGGAACTCACTGCCAGCGCTGCTCTGGGACTCACTGCCCACACTGCTCTAGGACTCACTGCCCGCGCTGCTCTCGGTTTCACTGCGCACGCTGCTCTGGCACACACTGCACACACTGCTCTGTTACTCACTTCCCGCGCTGCTCTGCGACTCACTGCCCCCTGCTGCTCTGAGACTCACTGCCCGCGATGCTCTGGGACTCACTGCCGGTGCTGCTCTCGGTCTCACTGCCCACGCTGCTCTAGGTCTCACTGCCCGCGCTGCTCTGAGACTCACTTCCCACGCTGTTCTGGGACACACTGCCCGCTGCTGCTCAGGGATTCACTGCCTGCGCTGCTCAAGGACTCACTGCCCGTGCTGCTCGAGGACTCACTGCTCGCGCTGCTCTGGGACTCATTGCCCACGCTACTCTGGGATTCACTGCCTGTGCTGCTCTGGGACTCACTGTCCGCGCTGCTCTGGGACTCACTTCCCACGCTGCTCTGGGACTCACTGCCCATACTGCTCTGGGACTGACTGCCAGCACTGCTCTGCGACTCACTGCCCATGCTGCTCTGGGACTCATTGCCCGTGCTGCTCTGGGACTCATTGCCCATGCTGCTCTGGGACTCAGTGCCCGCACTGCTCCCGAACTCACTGCCTGTGCTGCTCTGGGACCCACTGCCCGCGCTGCTCGAGGACTCACTGCTCACGCTGCTCTGGGACTCACTGCCCACGCTGCTCTGGGACTCATTGCCCACGCTGCTCTGGGACTCACTGCCTGCGCTGCTCTGGCACTCACTGCCAGCGCTGCTCTGGGACTCACTGCCTGCACTGCTCTCGAACTCACTGCCTGCGCTGCTCTGGGACACACTGCCCACGCTGCTCTGGGACCCACTGCCCGCGCTGCTCTCAGTCTCACTGCCCACACTGCTCTGGGACTCA
>NC_063361.1:21475561-21477262 GCF_021869965.1 Rhincodon typus
GGACTCACTGCCCGCTGCTGCTCTGGGACTCACTGCCCACGCTGTTCTGGGACTCATTACCCGCGCTGCTCTCGGAATCACTGCCCGCGCTGCTGTCAGACTCACTTCCCATGCTGCACTGTGACACACTGCCCGTTGCTGCTCAGAGACTCACTGCCCACGCTTCTCGAGGACTCACTGCCTGCACTGCTCTGGGACTCACTGCCCACACTGCCCTGGGACTCACTGCCCACACTGCTGTGGGACGCACTGCCCAAGCTGCTCTGGGATTCACTGCCCATGCTGCTCTCGACCTCACTGCCCATGCTGCTCTAGGACTCACTGCCCATGCTGCTCTCAGACTCACTGCCCATGCTGCTTGGGGTCTCACTGTCCGCGCTGCTCTGGGACTCACTGCCCGTGCTGCTCTGGGTCTCACTGCCTGCACGGTTCCGGGACTCACTGCATGCGCTTCTCAGGGTCTCACTGACCATGCTGCTCTCGGACTCACTGCCCATGCTGCTCTCGGACTCACTGCCCATGCTGCTCTGGGACTCACTGCCCGTTGCTGCTCGGGGTCTCACTGCCCACGCTGCTCTGGGACTCACTGCCCGTGCTGTTCCGGGACTCACTTCCCACGCTGCTCTGGGACTCATTCCCCATGCTGCTCTGCAATTCACTGCCCACGCTACTCTCAGTCTCACTTCCCATGCTGCTCTGGGACACACTGCCCACGCTGCTCTGGGTCTCACTGCCCGCGCTGTTCCGGGACTCACTGCCAGTGCTCTCTGGGACACACTGCCCGTGCTGTTCTCGGTCTCACTGCTCCCGCTGCTCTCGGACACACGGCCCATGCTGCACTTGGACTCACTGCCCATGTTGCTCTGGGACTCACTGCCTGCTGTTGCTTGGGGACCCACTGCCCGCGCTGCTCGAGGACTCACTGCCCACACTTATCTGGGACTCATTGCCCACGCTGCTCTGGGATTCACTGCCCACGCTGCTCTCGGTCTCACTGCCCATGCTGCTCCGGGACTCACTGCCTGCGCTGCTCTGGGACTCACCGCCAGCGCTGCTCTGGGTCTCACTGCCCGCACTGCTCTGGGACTCTCTGCCCGCGCTGCTCTGGGTCTCACTGCCCACGCTGTTCCAGGACTCACTACCCGCTGCTGCTCTGGGACTCACTGCCAGCGCTGCTCTCGGTCTCACTGCCCACGCTGCACTGGGACACACTGCCCACGCAGCTCTCGGTCTCACTGCCTGCGCTGCTCTGGGACTCACTGCCCGCTGCTACTCGGGGACTCACTGCCCACGCTGCTCTGGGACTCACTGCCCACGCTGCTCTGGGACTCGCTGCCCTCACTGCTCTCGGAAACACTGCCTGTGCTGCTCTGGGACTCACTGTCTGAGCTGCTTTGGAACTCATTGCCAGCGCTGCTCTGGGTCTCACTGCCCACACTGCTCTGGGACTCACTGCCCGAGCTGCTCTGGGACTCACTGCCCGTGCTGCTCTGGGACTCACTGCCCGTGCTGCTCTCCATCTCACTGCGCGCACTGCTCTTGGACTCACTGCCCATGCTGCTCTCGGACTCACTGCCCATGCTGCTCTGGGACTCACTGCCAGCTGCTACTCGGGGACTCACTGCCCGCGCTTCTTGAGGACTCACTGCCCACTCTGCTCTGGGACTCACTGCCCATGCTGCTCTGGGACTCACTGCCCAT
>NC_063361.1:21477272-21500923 GCF_021869965.1 Rhincodon typus
ACTCACTGCCCGCGCTGCTCTGGGATTCACTGCCCACGCTGCTCTGGGATTCACTGCCCGCACTGATCTGGGACTCACTGCCCGTGCTGATTAGGACTCTCTGCCTGTGCTTATCAGGGACTCACTGCCTGCGCTGCTCAGGAACTTACTGCCTGCACTGCTTGGAGACTCACTGCCCACATCTGCCGCTGCTCCAGGATTTACCTCTGGTCTAATGGGAGAGAAAAAAAGAGAAAAAGAAAAGAAAAGAGAAAGAACAGGCAGAGTACAGGAGCTTCAGGAGGAGTGTCTTAGTGTTACGGCTTGGATAGAGAGGAATTTGTTAAGTGTGTACAAGATCAGATTGAGTATGTAGATGTATCTACATGGAGAAAGTGCAAAACCTGAAAGACTCTTGGGAAATAAGTCAGGGCATGTGACAGAGGTGTCAGTGAGGGAGAACTTTGGGGCCAGTGACCATAATCCTATTAGTTTTAAAATTGTAATGGAAGGGGACAGATCGGATCTAAAAGTTCAAGTTCTAAATTGGAGGAAGGCAAATTTTGACAGTATTACACAAGAACTTTCAAAAGTTGACTGGGGGCAGATTTTCAAGGGTAAAGGATCTGCTGGAAAATGGTTAGCCTTTAAAAAAGAGATAACGAGAACCCAGAGACAGTATGTTCCTATTGGAGTAAAGGACAAGGCTGGTAGGTGCAGGGAATGCTGGATGTTTAGAGAAATTGAGGTTTTGGTTAAGAAGGAGACATATGCCAGATATAGACAGCAGAAACTGAGTGATTCCCTGGAAGAGTATAAAGGCAGTAGGAGTATACTTAAGAGGAAAAGCAGGAGAGCAAGAAGGGATCATGAGGTATCTTTGGCAAATCGGGTTAAGGAGAATCCAAACAGATTCTACAAATAATTCAGGACAAAAGGGTAACTAGGGAGAAAATAGGGCCCCATAAAGATCAGCAAGGTCGTCCATGTGTGGAACTGCACGAGATGAGAGAGATACTAAACAAATATTTTGCATCAGTGTTTCCTGTGGAGAAGGATGTGGAAGATAGAGAACGTAGGGAAATAAATAGCGACATCTTGAAAAATGGTCCATATCACAGGGGAGGTGGTGCTGGACACCTTAAAATGCATGAAGGTGGATAAATCCCCAGAACCTGATCAGGTGACCCCTTGAACCTCTCTGTGGGAAGCTAGGGAAGTGATTGCTGGGCCCCTGGCTGAGATATTTATATCATTGATAGCCACAGGCGAGGTGCCAGAAGACTGGAGGTTGGCTATCATGGTGCCACTATTTAAGAAAGGTGGTAAGGATAAACCAGGGAACTATAGACCGGTGAGCCTGACATCGGTCAAGGGCAAGTTGTTGGAGGGAATCCTGAGGGACAGGATTTACACGTATTTAGAAAGGCAAGGACTGATTAGGGATAGTCAACTTGGCTTTGTGTGTGGGAAATCGTGTCTCACTAACTTGATTGTGTTTTTTGAAGAAGTAATGAAGACAACTGATGAGGGCAGAGCGGTGGACGTGATCTATATGGACTTCAGTAAGGCATTCGACAAGGTTCCTCATGGTAGACTGGTTAGCAAAGTTAGATCATATGGAATACAGGGGGAACTAGCTATTTGGATACAGAACTGGCTCGAAGGTAGAAGCCAGAGGGTGGTGGTGGAGGGTTGCTTTTCAGACTGGAGGCCTGTGACCAGTGGTGTGTCACAAGGTTTGGTGCTAGGTCTACTGCTTTTTGTCATTTATATAAATGATTTTGATGCGAACATAGGAGGTATAGTTAGTAAGTTTGCAGATGACACCAAAATTGGAGGTATTGTGGACAGTGAAGAAGGTTAACTCAGAGTACAACAGGATCTTGATGAGATGGGCCAATGGGTCGAGGAGCAGCAGATGGAGTTTAATTTAGATAAATGTGAGCTGTTGCATTTTGGAAAGGCAAATCAGGGCAGGACTTATATATTTAATGGTAAGGTCCTGGTGAGTGTTGCTGAACAAAGAGACTTTGGAGTGCAGGTTCATAGTTCCTTGAAAGTGGAATCACAGGTAGATAGGAGAGTGAAGAAGGCATTTGATATGCTTGCCTTTATTAGTCAGTGCATTGATTATAGGAGTTGGGAGGTCATGTTGCAGCTGTACAGGACATTGGTTAGGCCACTATTGGAATACTGTGTGCAATTCTGGTCTCCCAGATTTACAAGGATGTTTCCAGGGTAGGAGGGTTTGAGCTACAGGGAGAGGCTGAATAGATTGGAGCTATTTGCCCTGGAGCGTGGAGGTTGAGGGGTGACCTTATAGAAGTCTATAAATTCATGGGGGGCATAGAAAGGCTAAATAGACAAGGTATTTTCCCCAGAGTGGGGCGAGTCCAAAACTAGAGGGCATCACAGGGGAAAGATTTAAAAGATACCTAAGGGGCAACTTTTTCATGCGGAGGGTAGTGCATGTATGGAATGAGCTGCTAGAACAAGTGGTGGAGGCTGGTACAATTACAACATTAAAAGGCATCTGGATTGGTAAATGTATAGGAAGGGATCTGGTCCCAATGCTGCCAAATGAAATTAGATTTATTTAGGATACCTGGTCGGCATAAACAAGTTGGACTGAAGGTTCTGTTTCTGCTCTCTATATCTCTATGACTCTATGACTCTACTCAGTTGCCATCTTTCAGCTAGTAAACATATACAGTAGAGAATGTTCTTACATCTCTTTTATGGTCAGTTGTTCAATTATTGTCTGTATTGACAAATTGTAAAAGAAGATATTTACATGTCTTTATACAAATCCAGAGACAATTCTTTACCTTCTGAAGAAAGTTATTGCGAACAAAACTTCCACAAATTAAGCATTTTCCTGACATAACACTGGTTGGATGATTAACTTATCAAATTTGGCCCCACTATCCTGTTTGTTTTCTCAATATTCATCTTAAGCCATTGTTGCTAACAGAAGACTTTCTCTCTGCTGAGGAATCTCTTTCTTTTCAAATGATCAATACACTGAAGCAGTGTGGGAATAAACAATTTAACCATTTATTATTTACAGTTAGAATACAAATATTCAAGCCATTTAAAAACCAAAATGAACAAAAACCCTAATCAAATGAGATTGTGCCAAATCCTAAGCCTATGTGTTTATCTCTATAATAATGGGGTGTCACACATTTGGGGGTTTTTAATAAAGATGATCAAAATTCTGAAGGTTTTCAAGATTTTGATGGAATAAATAAAAAGGCACTTTTTCCAATGCCAGTCAAAACTGGAGCACAAAAATTTGGTAAAAGAGCCAGAGGAGAGATAGAAACATAAAAACAGGAGCAGAAGTAGGCCATTCAGCCCCTCAAGCGTGCTTCACACTAAACATGATTATAGCTGCTCTCGACCAAACTAGACCACCCCCGCCCTCCCTTATGGAGCTACCCTAAGTTTCATTTTTTTTTTGAAAGACATGTGTAAAGCTCCTGTGTTCCAGATATAATCTGATTGGTCCACCATAAGGCTTTCAACAAAATACAGTTTATTCTTACAACGCAGACAAAATAGAGCAAAAAAAAAATTGGCATAAATTTGCTGTATTGAAATACTTAACAAGATAATATATTAGTTAACAACTAATTGTCAACTGCTCCAATGGAGGCAGCATGTCATAAACACACCATTGGCAAATGCAATTCAGCAACACATTTATTAGTCTCACATGCTGCCTCTCTCCAATCCAGGAGAAAAAAAAAACACCAAATTGATTTTTTGAGAGGAATCCTCTCTGTCCTAGACTTCACTTTAGCAGCAGAGAATCAAGCTTTCAGCTCCAGAGGTCAGCAAAAACTACCAACTAACTGAAAGCAAAACGAAAGTCCTTTTGGTTCTGCCCGAGCCTGACTCTGCCCACTCATAATTCATAGAGTCATAGTCATAGAATCATACAACACTTTACTTACTTTAAAAAAAAACACCCAGGGAGAACTCAAAGCTGTTTACCAACTGTCAGTCTGAAGGAGACATTTCTGCACCACTGTGATAACACCCCTCTGTAAAGAGAAACAGGGCAGAACACATCTCTTAAAGCTACAGTACCATCACATAGCTAATAGTCAATCTTAATGCCATACTCTCACTTCCACTCCATACCCTTTGATGTTTTTAATGTCAAAAAACGTATCTATTTCGTTCTTAAGTTTATAAAGTGACAGCCTTCTCAAGCTCCAGGCCAGGGAATAATCATTCCTGCATCCAGTCTGAGCAACTCTGTCAAAATTTCACATAATTTAATTAGATTTTCTCTCATTCTTCTAAATTCTAGTAAGTACAGGCCTAGCTGATCCAATCTTTCCTCATATGGTAAGACTGTATCCGAGGAAACAGTCCAGTGACCCTTTGTGTAGTAATTGTAACAAGGCCAGCCAGGGGGATCCCATAGAATATGAGTTCCCTGATTGAGGCTGTTAACCTGGTCTAATCAGGGAGCCCTGGCTGACAGATATAAACAGGAGTGTCAGACATCCTGTACACTTTGAGAGCTGGCTCTGCGGGAACTGGATCAGTCTCAAGGACTCTCCATGTGTAAATAAAGGGTGCTCTGGTGACAGGATACCAAGCTCTGAGGAGTTATTTCACTTTGCTTCACTCCTCCTATGGCAAATATATCTTTTCTCAGGTAAGGAGAGCAAAGTTACATGCAATAACCCAGGTGTGGTCTCACCAAGCCACATACAGCTACAGTAAAGTATCCTTGCTCCTGAACTCAAACTCTCTTGCATTGAAGCCCAACATACTATTAGCCTTCCTGTTTGCTGCTCATGCATGGTTCCTTTTGGTGAATAGGACACCCTGATCCATTTCTTCCTCAAATTTCCCAATCTATCACTATTTAAATAATACACTACCATTCTGTTTTTCCGACCAAAGTTGGTAACTTCATGCTTATTCATGTTACACTGCCTCTGTGATGCATTCGCCCACTCACTCAACTTGTCTAAATCACCTTGAAATCTGTTTGCTTTCCCCTCAGCACACACTATCTCACTGAGTTTTTTGCCATCTGCAAAGTTGGAAATATTATATTTGATTCCCTCACCCAAGTCATTGATTTACATTGTTAATAGCTGATGACAATGTTCTATCTTATTATTTTCTCTTCTGAGTCGACCATGGCACATGCGCAGCAGGGATTTCCAAACCCAGATCAGATCCATGTCAACACAGCAATCGTCATGCGTGGAACGCTTGAGCAGTTGCATGTGTGCGCAGCTTCAAAGAAATGTTAGTTGGTGCCCAACCGCTGATCCCTGAGATAACACACTTGTAACTCCTTCCACTCCAATAAGACCCATTCACTCCTCCTCTCTGTTCCCTATCTACTACCAATACTTTATTCTACCCTCTTAATCAATCACTTGAACTTCCTTCGCTGAATTATCAAAGGCTCCCAAGCTTCAGGTTGCAACTTATTCTAACAAGTTTAAGTGACATGTCTTTGGATCAGAAACTATCCTTATCTTTTTTTGTTAACCATGGTCGAACCACTTATATCAGAAAGGGACGTACAACTGTTGTACTGCAAGTATTTGTTCTTTAAACATTAGACATTGCTTATCCACTGTAATACCTTTTAGTCCACTGCAGCCAAATTATGCCCCCTCCCTTCATAGTATCCCTTACTTAGATTTAGCACTTTGGTTTTGTGTTGGACTGGTTCACTTTCCAATCTAATGAAGGATTCTATCATGTTATGGTCACTTTTTCTTAAAGGAACTCTAACAACATGTTTATTAATTAACTCATTCTCATTGCATGAAATCAAATCAAGGATAACCTGTGCACTAGTTTGTTCTTTAACATAATGGTCTAAAAGGCCATCTGGTACATGCTTTAGGAACTCATCTACCATAGTATTATTGCACATGTGGTTTTCGTGGTCTATATGTAGCTTAATGCCATCCCTGATTAATGGATCACGCTTGTAGCCCGCATCTGTAATTTTCTGTTTAATTCCATCTAGTACTGTTCAGAGGAACTACAGACAACTCCCACGAATATTTTCCGCTCCTTTTTAGTTCTTAGCTCCACACAGACTGATTTCTCATCTAGATCTTCTGAGCCAATGTCCTTCCTCACTATTTCATTCATTTCAAGTTTTACGAGCAATAGCATCCAACCTCCTTTTCATTATTGTCAATCCTTACTTAGTATTGAATAGCTTTGGAAGTTCAGTTCCCAGACTTGGTCACCTTGCAGCCATGTTTCCATAATCATTATCATATTGTACCCGTTCACATCTATTTGCAGTGACATTTCATCAGCCTTATTGCAGATGCTCCATACATTCAGATATAGTAACTCTATGTTTGTCTTTTCAAGACTTTTTTTGCCTATCGCCCAATTTGCTGCTGGCCTAAGTTTCTTTCTACTTTTCAAATTCATTTGACTCTGATCTCTCCACTCAGTTTCCCACCCTCCAGCACTTGCCAATGGCCTTGTGACAATATTGATTCCGGAAGATGAGAACCTTTTTTTAATGTAGAGAGGTGCATAGAGTACAAGACAAGGAGGTGATGTTAAACTTGTATAAGACCTCAGCAATAGTATTGTGTACAGTTGTGGATACCACCTTATAAGACAGATGTGAACAGTTTGGAGAGAATACCAGAGCGATTTACAATAATGCTCCTTGAAATGTGAAACTCCAGTTTTGAGGATAGATCGAGGAAGTTGAGACAGTTCACCTTGGACAGAAGAAAGCTAAGAGGAGATCTGATAGAGATTTTCAAAATCATTAGCGAGTTGGATAGAGTAGATCGTGAGAAACTGTTTCCACTGGTAAAAAGAACAAAAACAAGAGGACATGGCTGGGCCAGCATTGCAATTTTCAAGCTCTGTCTGTGTCTGTTTCAATCCAATATTCAAACTCTCTGAACTTTTTGGTAAATACCAGAAATCATTTCTCCTGATACAAATCTCCTGTGTTTACAGGTATTCATTATGTGGGGCAAATGCATGAATGTGGACTCCTGAGAGTAATTATCGACCAAATCACTGATGGACAACTGGAATGGATTCAAATGGACAATCAGTATGGTACTATCATTCTGGATAAAAATGAGAACCTTCGTAAATATGAACTTCACAGAGGGAAACAGGAGTTTATTGATGCTTTAAAGAGGCAGTTTCCTCATGAGGAACAAGCAATAGACAAATTTATGAAACTTGTAAAGGTAATGTTGTAACATATTCATTAATTTTGTATCAATAAAATAGGTACAGGAGTAATAAGTACAGGAGTAATAGGTAAAGGAGTAATAGGTACAGGAGTGGGCCATTGACCCCCACAAGCCTCCTCTGCTATTCAACAGGATTGTGGCTGATCTGATATTCCTCATATACACTTTCCTCTGTTTTCCCCATAACCCTTGATTCCCCTACCAATCCAGAATGTCTCTATCTCATCCATAAGTATACACACATTGCCTTAAGAACACCAAGATTTAATTAGTCTGAAATTCCACAGCCTGCTCAGAATTTCGATTTACCACATCTCTCCACATTTCTGGTCTGTTTCTCTCATGCAAAGTTTATCTAATCATGTCAACATCATTGACTTTTCAGTGATAATATGTATCATATGTGTAATTCATTTAAACTTAAGTTGTTTAAAACTGGAACTGTTCACTTGGAAAGACACGAAAAATTAATTCTATAAATAATTTTAAAAGAAATTATCTGAAGATGAGAAGTTTAAAGGGTGATGGTCAAAAATGTAGGAAAATGGGTCTAAGCATGACTAGTCTCTCAAACAGTCAGTACAAGTACAATTGACTAAATAACCTCCTCTGTGCTGGAGGATTCTGTGATTCTGGGTGGACTTAATTTACAATATATCTTAAAGTAATCTTATTTCTCTAAGGATTAAATTTTAGCATAATATCGACCTTAGCATGAGTATGACATCTATTTCTCATTAAAGCTATCTAAGAAAAAGCACAATATCTAAATAATGCAAGTATTTTCTGCCTATTTTGTTATTTATATTCTTATGTAAGATTATTTTGTCTCCAATACAGTTGGAAAAAACAAAATATTCTGAGCCTGACCTAGCGGTCTTCCCTCAGGTAGCCCATCAGTGCCATCTGGTGGCCATTTACTGCACTTCAGAGTTTTCTGAACAGTAAAGATGGAAAGTTTTGTTGAATAATGGAGAATATAATATTAAATTCAACATATACATGAAATAACTGAATACATAAATATTAAAATCCCAAAATTGGCAGAATATTACCATTTAAGCAACTCCGCATGATTTACTTCAAAATATTTATGCTGTTTGTAGCATGTAAAATTGTATCCATCAATAAACTCCTTAAAACGTCACGATGCAGATCAGAGAATAGTAAAATTGAAGTTTTCTGGGAATTAAAATAAAGGGGCACCTGCTGTCTGAATTCTTGTTGTAATTCACAATTTAGTGCCACGGGCTGATTTTTGATAAAGGCCATCAAAGGGTATTTGGGGGTATGAAAAACTGTGAGATTTATATCTTTGCAGTTTAATATTGTTTACTACGAGCTCAAGCTGTTTGCATTCTAAATGAAGTACATGAGCTTGTCTGTGTGTTTGAGTTAACCATTAGCTTTTAAAACTGCAATACCCAGGTGACAGGAAGTTACCCAGAGTTTCTAGGACACTACCCAGAGGGCTTAGGGGGAGAACCTTTCAGGGTCTGACTTTAGTTTTTGAGTGTGTGATGAGAAGTTGTTCGGGAGATGAGTATGCATCAAGTGATGAGAATTCTTCTGATGGAGTAACTTGTGCTAAGCAGCATTCCCAAGGAAATGAGTTTCAAGTAATGAAACTATTTTAGAATAAGAAGTTGATGACACACTGTGGAGCTGGAGGACAACAGCAGGCCAGGCAGCATCAGAGGAGCAGGAAAGTTGACATTTCGGGTCGGATCCTGATCCTCTGATGCTGCCTGGCCTGCTGTGCTCCTCCAGCTCAACACTGTGTTATCTCTGACTCCAGCATCGGCTGCTCTTACTGTCTCTTAGAATAAGGAGTTATTGTTTTTCCTAGACTGATGTGTTGGGATACAGTTCGGTGGAAAAGAAGTGAAGTTATGCGTTTGAATTCTTAAAATAAAAAGAATTTGAAGCTCCACCAAGGATAGTATAGCACTGGAAGGAAGTTAAGTCAGGACCGTAATAATAATAATAATGATGATTAAGAAAGAGTTGTCCACAATTTCTGCAGATGAGTTGAAATTTTAATTACTTCAAGTGTTATAAAAGTCACTCTCTCCTTTGGAAATGAGCTGAACTGGATTTTGTTGGAGATACTACATGTTCTTAGAATTTTGGCTTGCGGGAGTAAGGGGGCCTGGGAGTGTATGTGCACAGATCATTGAAAGTGGTAGGACAGTTAGAGAGTAGTAAATAAAGCATTCAACATCCGCACTGAAATAACTCCAGAGGCACCAAGTCACCCTTTATTTACACATGGCAAGTCCTTGACACTGATCCAGCTTCCTCAGAGCCAGCTCTCAGAGTGAACAGAGCCTCTGACACTCCTGTTTTTATCTGTCAGCCAGGGCTCCCTGATTGGACCAGATTAACAGCCCCAATCAGGGAATTCATATTCTATAAGGTCCACCTGGCTGATATTGTTCCAATCACTACACACGGCTTTATTAATAGGGACATTGGGTACAAGAGTAAGGAGATGGTACTAAACTTGTATAAGTTATTTGTTGAAACCTCAGCTGGGCAATTCCACACAGTTTTGAGCATCACATTATAGGAAGGATGTGATTGCAACAGAGACAGTTCAGAAATGGTTTACAAGAATGGTTCCAGGAATAAGGAACTTCAGTTATGAGCATAAATTGTGAAGAAGTCAGGACTGTTGCCCTTGAAGGAAAGATGACAAAGAGAAGATCTGGTAGAGGTTTACAAAATCATGACCGGGCTGGACAGCGTAGATAGGAAGAAATTGTGTCCACTCATATAAAGAACAAAAAAAAGGCAGCATTGACTTAGAGTTATGTGCTAAAGGATCAAGGATGAAGTGAGGAAAAACCTTTTCACTTAACAATTAGTTAGGATGTGGAATGCATTCTCTGAAAGTATGGTGGAGGCAAATTCAGGTGAATCATTCAAGCAGGCCACTTAATTATTATTTGGGTAAAAATAACATGTAAAGGTATGGGCAAGAAACAAGAGACTGGCACTCAGTAATCATACCCATTTTGCAAGCCAGTGCGGGCATGATGGGCCAAATGCCCTTCTTCTGCCCCATAACTCAACTGCAATTCTACAAGAATGTTTCTAAGTTGCACCATCCTCTCTCCATCTAGTCTGTCGGCCTCTGTTAGAATTTTATGTTTCAATCAGATCACCTGTCATCCTTCTAAACTCTAAGCGAATACAGGCCCATACACTTCCATTGTGTCATCCTATTCTCAGGATGGCAAGACATCTGTTCTCACACCAACTTCTCAACTAGTGCCAGTGTCAGAGGGCCAGCTGGTGGCACTGCCATAGGCACCATCAAGATGCTGCCAGGTCCTGAAAGGCTGGAGCTTCTGGAAGTCAAAAATAAAATCATCCAAGGTTCATCTAAACAGCCCTCCACCTCCCTGTCCATTACCACTGGGAAATATCCTTCTGACACAACCATAATATACAATCAGGTACCTAAGGTTAAAAACTAGGTTTGCAGAGGGTGATTCTTAGTTCCCAACACCAATGAAAGTGCATTTCCAATGAACTATGATGAACCAGTTTGCTACTTGGCTTTATTCACTTTGTATTAAGATCAAGTTCAAGGCTAGAGCGTGACTCATCTCAGTGGTTGTGAAAGTTGTAGGGTGTGCAGTTGGCATTGGAGGGAGAGATGAGTCAAGTCATTTTATTGATTAGTTTCTTTCACAGGATTGTGGAGTCTGGCACCATTGCTGGGCCTTGTTCTTTCTCCTGATCCTCAGTTGCCTGCTAGTCCATTTTATCCTACTCCTCCACATCTGCTGCACAAGAAGGGAAGGTGATGGCCTAGTGGCATTATCTCTAGGCTATTAATCCAGAGACCAAGGTAATGTTCTGGGGACCTGGGTTCAAAATTTTGCCATGGCAAATGGTACAATTTGAACTCACTAAGAATCAGAAATTTAAAAAAAAAAGTCTAGTGATGGCAATTGTCAGGAAAAACCTATCTGGTTCACTAATGTCCTGAGGGAAGAAATCTGGCATCCTTACCTGGTCTGGCCTACATGTGACTCCAGACCAAAACAATGTCATTGGCTCTTAACTGCCCTCTGGGTAATGAATACTGGCCTAGTCTGCAATGCCATCATCTTGTGACTGAATAAAATAATGTCTCCAAGTTGAAATGGTATCATACTAAGTTGAGTTTGGAGGTCCTTTTGGACTTTACTGAAGGCATCTGACCTCCAAACATTTACTTCTGAATGATGATGGCTTGCTCTCGCAGAGCAACGTTTGTTGGTAGGTTTGATTGTGAAGTTCATGGAATCCCTACAGTGTGGAAACAGGCCATTTGGCCCAACAAGTCCACACTGCCCCTCTGAACAGCATCCCAAACAGACCTATTCCCCTACAAACATTGCATTTCCCATGTCTAACCCACCTAATTTACACATGCCTGGACACCATGGGCAATTTCGCATGGCAATTCCGCCCTAACCTGTACATCTTTGGAAGGTGGGAGGAAACCAGAGCACCTGGAGGAAAACCATGCAGACACAGGGAGAATGTGCAATCTCCACACTGAGTGGAATCGAACCCAGGTCCCTGGTACTGTGAGGCAGCAGTGTTAACTACTGAGCCACTGTGCCACCCAAGTTGTTCAGTACTTGCGCTCAGTTTTCTGAAATAATCCATGAGCAAGGAGTCAGGGGACAGATCTTGCCCCCACATCGCCAGTCTTTCTTTCGATGAGATATGCAGTCGAGGTCTCAACTGCCCTCTCAGGTGGATACAAAGGATCATTCGGCACTGTTTCATAGAACAACAGCGAAATTCTCCATTGTATCCTGATCAATATTTATCTCTCAAGCAACATCACTGAAAAGCAGATAATTTGGTCATGGTCACATTGCTGGTTTGTGAGAGTTTCTGAATCTTGGAGCCAAGAATTATTCAGTGGGCCAAGGAACAGGTCAAATGGTGTTTCCACACTTTTAACTGAATCGGTGAAGGACCTTTATTTGTGACTTTTAAATGCCTTAACTCTCTTCAGGTAACTGCCAGGGAGAACCAAAGATGGTCCAAGGCAATAGGGTAACTGCTGAGACTTTGGGGGAAGATATGAGGCATTACTATCAAGCCTATGTCCTTCATTTTAAATATTCATTCATAGAATATGGGCTGGACCAACATTTTGCTGTCCTTCTCCAATTGCCCTTCAGAAGGTGATGGTGATCTGTTTTCTTGAACCACTGCAGTCCATTTAGTGTAGGTGGACCCACAAACCTGTTTGTAGAGAGTTCCACGAATGTGACCCAGTGACACTGAAGGAACAACGCTATATTTCTAAATCAGGATGAAGTGTAGCTTGGAGGGGAACTTGTAAGTGTATGTATCTGCTGCTCTTGCCTTTCTAGATGATAGTGGACATGGCTTTGAAAGGTGCTGTCTCAGGAGCCTTGGTGAATTTCTGCAGTGCATCTTGTAGATGGTACAGACTGCTGCTACTGCGCACTGATGGTGGGGGAAGCGAATATTTGGGATGTTGTGCTAATCAAGTGGGGTGCTTTGTCTTGGATGATGTCAGGCTTTATGCCACTTGTCTGGATATTGACCAGGCCTTTCTGCATTTGGACATGGTCTGTTTCAGTACCTGAGGAGTCACAAATGGTGCTGAACGTTGTGCAATTATCAGTGAACATTCCCATTTCTGACCTTATGATGGGGGAAGGTTCATTGATGAAGCAGCTGAAGTTGGTTGGGCCTAGGAGACTACTCTGAGTAACTCCTGCAGAGATTTCTTGCAGCTGGGGGTACTGACTACTAATAACCATAACCATTAAGGTTTTTGGAGTAGATCTGTAGCTCGAGTTGTGGGTGTTGAGGTTGGTTGGCTCCCCGAGCTGGTTTGTTGTTTTGCAGACTTTTCGTTACCATGCTGGGTAACATCCTCAGTGCAGCCTCCGATGAAGCGTCGGTGTGCTTTCCCGCCTGGTTTTTAAACTCTGGGGTCCGTTGGGATGGATTGCCTCACTTCCGGTTTTTCCTTTCCTTCATAGTGGAATGTATATGGGGTCGAGTTCAATGTGTTTATTAATAGCATGCTTTGTGGAGTGCCATGCTTCTAGGAATTCTCATGCTTGTCTCTGCCTAGCCTGTCCCAGGATCTTGGTATTGTCCCAGTCGAAGTGGTGGTTCTCCTTGTTCATGTGGATTGAGACGAGCGAGTATTGGTCGTGTCTTTTTGTAGCCAGTTGGTGTTCATGTACCTTTGTTGTTAGTTTCCTTCCTGTTTGTCCGATGTAGCGTTTCTCGCAGTCTCTGCAGGGCATCTTGTAGATGACATTGGTCCTGTCCATGGTGGGGAGTGGGTCTTTAGTTCGGGTGAGCAGTTGTTTGTAGGGTTGACGTGGGCTTGTGTGCCACTCTGATGCCCAGCGGTCGTAGGAGTCTTGTGGTGAGGTCCGACGTGTTCCTGATGTAGGGTAGTGTGATGAGTGTGTCAGGGCATGTAGAATCTTTCTGCTGCTGTTCGTGTAGGCATCTTCTGACCCAGTTCTTTGGATATTCATTATCCTTGAACACTTGGAAGAGGTATTCTTCTTCCTCTTGGCGTAGTTCCATGTTGCTGCAGTGTGTTGTTGACCTTTTAAATAGTGTTCGCATGCAGCTTCGTTTGTGTGTGCTGGGATGGTTACTATTGAAGTTCAGTACCTGGTCTGTGTGTGTGGCTTTTCGGTGTACACCTGCAAACAAAAGTACTGGCATGGGAATTCCTGGAAGCATGGCACTCCACGAAGCATGCTATTAATAAACACATTGAACTTGACCCCATATACATTCCACTATGAAGGAAAGGAAAAACCGGAAGTGAGGCAATCCATCTCAACGGACCCCAGAGTTTAAAAACCAGGCGGGAAAACACACCAAAACTTCATCGGCGGCTGCACTGAGGATGTTACCCAGCATGGTAATGAAACATCTGCGGAACAACAAACCAGCTCGGCGAGCCAACCAACCTCAACAACCATAACCATTGTCCTTTGTACAAGTGGAGAGCTTTCCCCGTGAGTCCCATTGATTCTAGCTTTGCTAGGGCCCCTCAATGCAGCACTGGGTCAAATATGACATTGATGTCAAGCATAGTCACTCTCACCTCACCTCTGCAATTCAGCTTTTTGGTCCATGTTTGAACCAAAGCTGAAAAGAGATCAGAAGCTGAGTGGAACTGGCAGAACCCAAACTGAACATCAGTGAAAGGGTTATTCCTTTGCATTGTTGATATCCCCTTCCATAGCTTTACTGATGATCAAGAGTAAACTGATGGCCAAATAGATTTTTCCTACTTTTTGCATATAGGACATACCTGGGAAATCTTTTACATTATCAGCTAGATGCCAGTAGTTCAGCTTTACTGATTTAACTTGTCAAGGATGTGACAAGTTTTGGAGTGCAAGTCTTCAGTGATATTGCTGGAATGTTGCCAGGCCCATATCCTTTGCCATGATGTGGATATACCAGTGTTGAACTGGAGTGGATAACGTCAAAAATCACACAACACCAGATCATAGTCCAACAGGTTTAAATGAAAGTGCAAACTTTCAGAGCACTGCTCCTTCCTCAGGCATAATGTGTAAGAGAAGGTATAAGACACAGAATTTATAAGCAGAAAGGTAACAACCCTAAAACTGGCTGCATCTTGTTGAATCTTTGAACAGTTAGGAAGGAGACTGTTGATTAAAATGCAAAATCCAAATTCCTCTCAAGTCATTGTCCCGAGATAATTAAAGTTTTTAACAATGTATACAAGAGGTACCATCTCATGTCAAACAATGCATTTTAGGTGTGAGGTCTCGCTTAGAATCTGTCTATGTTTTAAACTGGGGTCAGGTTTTACTTTTTTGAGCAAAACAGAATGTATTTGCAACCACACAAAAATCTTGGATGAAATAATTAATGTGTGTGTCTGTGCATGTGTGTCCATGTCTCTGTGCGTGTGTGTCCGTATCTCTGTGTGTGTGTCCATGTCACTGTGTGTGTGTGTCCGTATCTCTGTGTGAGAAAGAGAGAGAGAAAGAGGGAGAGTGTGCACATGTGTTCTTGAGAGGGTCAAACTGTGAGGGAGTGTGTGTGTAAGAGAGAGAGTGTGTGTGAGAGAGAGTCTGTGTAAGTGTGTGTCTGTTTGTGTAAGAGAGTGTGTGTATGTGTGCGTAAGTATATAGTGTTGGGGGGGTGTCACCTGTGGTACGATACGAACCAAGGATCATGATTGAGGCCATCTTCATGGATATGGAACTTGGCTATCAGCCTCTGCTCAGCGATTTTGCGTCGTTGTGTATCTTGAAGTCCACCTTGGAGGATACTTACCCGAAGATCAGAAGCTGAATGTCCTTGACCCTTGACTCCTTTGCAGTATCCAATGTCTCCAATAATTGTTTCATGGTCAGTGTTAGACTATTACTTCCAGGTTCTTTTCCTTTTGAATTCAGATTCCATAATGGGACTTGAACCCAGAATATTAGCTAGGTCTCTGGATTATTAGACTGCCACCAACACCGCTACGCCATCACACTCTGAGATTGGACATGATATAGCCCAATTTATCTGCCTATATTTGGTGTGACAATCCGAGGAGAGGCCAAAAATCACTACAGTGTCTCACTTTGCACATTTTAAAATATTTATTGCACATCATCCCTATCTGAACATCGATAAGAGATTTGTTCTCTCTTAATTGTTTTTAAATCAGCACTGTCAGGTGAAATTGCGCGTCGATCTTGTTTGAATGTTTTGGGGATTGGCTGATAGCTTTTCTTTAAATGAAAAGTCTGTGTTAAATGCTGATATTAAAAATAAAATTGACAATGCAAATCCTGATAAGGTTAAAATCATAAAACTCAATGCCTTTAGATGATGAACATTGGGCAAAGGCAAACAATGGGATTGCTATTCCCCTGTTAATGACTTCAGTCTCAGTTGATGTTTCTTCAGTTTCCTAAATGTACCCAGAGCAAGGAATCTGACAAACCTGATTCCCCTTCAATCCTAGTATTTAAACACAGTGAGTGCATTCAGATCAGCTGTTATTAAATTTTCATGTTTAAAAATATGTTGACCTATAGGCCGCTCTCTTGAAAAATGGCTCTGTACAGACCTGAAATGTAACAATGATACATGATGGAGAAATATGTTTGTTTCCCATTTTATTCAAATTCATGGTGAAAAATAGTTTGACTTAGGAACACCAGGGGTATTGCAGTTGTAAATTCCTTTGGTAATTATTCTTCAAAGGGATTTTTTTTTCTAAATAATTGAGGTATGCTTTAGAAGTCAAGTCACAGAACACTAAATGGGAAGAATTTTGTTATCTCTGTTCCATTTTACAGCGAGTTTCAAAACAAGTACCTCTGATGGCTGTACTAAAGATGATCCCCTTCCCATTAGCCAAATTCCTTGTCAGGACGGGCATTGTCCATTGGATTTCTACAATATTTAAGGTTGCAAGCACAAGCCTTACAAAGGAGGTTAGTGAACTAACAGAGAACCAGGATCTCCGAGCAGTCTTTTGTTACATGTTTACTGGTAAGAGGAAGCTTTTATTTCTCTCATTATCTTTCTCTCCCATGCTAACAGGTCAATAAAGATGAAGCCCTTGTGTTTATGATATGTTAACCAATGAAGCGTTACAGGTACTGAGGAAGGGTCACCGGACCCGAAACGTTAACTCTGATTTTTTTCTTCACAAATGCTGCCAGACCTGCTGAGCTTTACCAGCAACTTTTGTTTTTGTTACAGATACTGATTCCGTTGAACTGCTGTATGTTTTTGTGTGTGTGTGTGTGTGTGTGTGGTCAGTTGGATTTGACGATACAAACGCTATCAAAAACATCCTACCTTTTTCTTTTATTGGCCAAATATTTGTTCCATGTCAGTTTCTTCCTGCTCATCATGCCTAATTCGAAAATGACATACACAAGATGTTCAACGTCATCCCAGTTGAAGCAGCTCACTTGAGCCAAAACCTCTTTATCGGCTATTTCTATTTGCATTGGAGAAGACCACAGTGAACCACCTTCATGAATTGCTGTAGGCTTTGTGCTGAAGGTACAATCATCAGCCTGTTCATTTGGAAGTTCCAAAACCTTTGCCCAAGCAACATCAAAGGGTCCACAATACGTTTCTACGATTCCGCAGCTGCCAGTGATCAAATGCATCCTGTGTTTACCCTTCAAAGTTAGGGTTGGGGGGTGTTGTTAAAGGAACCTTAGGGAGTTGCTCCAGTGAATTTTATAGATGATATCCTCCACAGCCATGTGTCACCTGTGCTGAATGTGTTGTGTGGGATGCCGATCAAGCAGACTTCTTTGCCTGAACAGTGCCATGCTTCTTTAGTGTTCCTAACACAGCATAAGCAGCTAGAGAGTATATCACACTCTTATCTTGTGCTTTATGGAGGGTGTAGGAGTTTTAAGGAGTCAGGAGATGAGTTATTCACTGCAGATTCCCAGACTCTGACCTGCTATTTTAGCCACAACCTCTATATGGCTAGTCCAGTTCAGTCTGGTGAACCTAGGATTTTGGTAAAATATTCAAAGGTAGTAATCCTACTGAATGATGAGGGGAAGTGATTAGGTTATCTTTTGTTGGAGATGGACGTTACAGGGCACTGATATGGCACAATGTTCGTTAAACTGACAGTATGCACAATTTAATACTTGCATGCAAGATAATCATTACAGGGTTGATCACAAATGCATGAAAGCAACTGCATGACTGTATGCATTCTACATTTGTAGTAAATATTATAATTTTCTTATACTTTATAATGGCTCTGAAAAGATTAGTACTGTGGTTACAGTGCTAAAAAAAAATATGATTTGTCTCATTAGGTGTTTCTCCCAAAGACACCAGCTTTGTTATGAATGCATTACTGATACATCACTATAAGCATGGAGCATGGTATCCAAAAGGAGGAGCCAGCGAGATCGCCTTCCATATTATCCCAGTCGTACAGAGGGCAAGTGGAGCTGTTCTAGTGCGTGCTCCTGTTCAACGGATATTGATAAACAAAGATGGGGAAGCTATTGGTGAGTTTAAATTCAAAATACTTTTCTTTGGTTTGCCCTCAGTTCCTATCTTGTGCCACCTCCTAGTCAGAGAGGCAGGTCATTATAGCTTTCATCAATCACCAAATGCTATTTATTGATCAAGTCACCTTCTGTAGAACAGTTTTCAACAGGACAATGTATTCCCCTTCCCAATCAGGTTTTATTTCAACTGTTAAAAACATGTTTGTTCCAATCATTTTTGTGACGTTAGTTTACTGCATTTGAAACATCTTCACTTTAAGCATTTCTCTCTGTAGGAGTAGCTGTAACTAAAGGACAAGAAAAAGAATGTATATATGCCCCTTCAGTGATCTCTGATGCTGGAATATTCAACATTTATGAACATCTTTTAGCAAAAGAAATTCAAGTGAAACCCGGTGAGAAGATGTCTGCTTTATCAATTATACAACCATAGAGTCATAGAGCTGTGCAGCACAGAAACAGACTCTTCGGTCCAATTCGTCCACGCCGACCAGATATCCTAAATAAATCTCATCCCATTTGCCAGCATTTGGCTGATATCCTTCTAAACCCTTCATATTCATATACCCATCCAGATGACTTTTAAATGTTGTAATTGTACCCGCCTCCACCACTTCCTCTGGCAGCTCATTCCATACATGCGTCACCCGCTGTGTGAAGAAGTTGCCCTTTAGGCCCCTTTTAAATCTTTTTCCTCTCATCTTAAAGCTATGAATCAAGAGACAGAGCTCAATAACAACATATAATCAAAAACAAAAATCCTGTCTGCTCACTATTATGGATTTACGAACGTAAAACAGTAAGGTTGCACTTTAAAAGCTATTTAGCTGCTCCCGGGCTGTGAGCTCCCACTCACAGGTTTCTCCAAGGTCAGCTGTGAATTTCGCTGTTGTTTTTTTTTAGAACAAGCTCCGACGCCCAGAGATACTTAAAACCAGACAGGAAAGGCAGCAGCTGTGCAGGTTACTGCTGGGTCAGAGAGCAGTGTAGGTCTCTTTCTCTGTTAGAATCACTGCCCATGTGGTCACTGTCTTTGTCTCTCTTCCTCCTTTTTCAAGTGCCGTCATTTTGATTTTTTTTCCAAAGCAATCTTCTTCTTATCAACTTCAGAAGTTAGCTTCCCTGTGGTTAATCAATATATTGTAATCTTGAGTGTATGGGATTGCTAAACAAGTGATCTTTATTGGCTATATATCACTTGTTATAAATAGAACAATATTCCTGTTTCTCTGTAATTTGAAAACCATCAAATGACTTCACTGATAAAAAGCCTTGCCACAAACATATAAACAAGAAGCAGAAGTAGGTTGGCTCCAGAACATGTTGTTCCAATAAACTATCCCAAACATATTCTATGAACTCTTCTCTTAGGCTATGTTTTTCAATCTGACTTTTTCAGTTGTTATGTAGATTAAAATCTCTCATGATTATCATCAGGCCTTTCTAACAATCTCCCATTATTTCTTCCTTGCTGTTCTACCACGCCATGTTTGATTTCTTGTCTGTATTATTTCTCATCTCTATGCAATTGTTTACATCCTGGTTTCATGAACTTAGGAGATCCCTTTCCATTATACTAATTTCATCTCTAACTAACAGAGACACTCCTCCACCTGATTGGCTGCCTGACCTTACTCCACTGAACATTGCTGGTATCACTAAAGGCATCAGACAGATTACAAGACATTGCTTACTTAAATCTTAATATGGTACATTCATCCCATCCATGACTTAAATATGGAGAGTGTGTATGGTTTGCCATGTAGTAGGACACAGCAGTAATAATGCCAAACAGTACTTTTCTCATGCAGCCATTCAATCCCAGCTTGATATGATCCAGCATAGCATGGGATCATTCCTTGTCTTTGTTGGTCTCAAAGGCACAACAGAAGATTTAGGACTGAAGGCCTCCAACTATTGGATTTATCGACACAACAATCTGGATGAGCTGTAAGTTACTGCAGACCATCTTAGTCTCAATTCCAACAAATGAATGTTGCTCACGGTGAGGGATGACAGTGTTGGGAGCTGGAATATACTTCTGCCGCTGTAGATATTAGCAAAAAAGTCAAACTCTGAAGGCTTTAAATATCCTTCCAGAAAAAGGGGTCAACTTCTATGTTGAATATAAAATGTGAACTGTTGGTGTTGATGGTTGTTATTTTAACTCATGAAGAAAACATAGCACCATTAATTTGATTTAAATCAGTATGACATGGTTTCTTGAATTAATTGATTCTGCAAACATACCTTTAATCATGATCAATTGTTTTTAAAAGCCATACAATTGATTTGTCTTTAGTATCCTATGGAACGAGTTAATTAAATTCATTCTGAGGCACATTGGATATGACAACGTTAAGTATTCCACTCTGAAATTGATGCTTTCAGTTTCAGAGTCAACCCTCCTCAGCAACTAATCTTCCTCTCCATTAATTCTATTGGATATTTTGCATTGACCTGATGATAACCTTGTGTATTAATAGTGTGCCATGATTGGATGAAAAGTAGTAGAGCAGGAAGCATAATTTCAGACTGTGAAGACTTTTTCTTCTCCTCAGTTGAAGCACATTTCCAAAGGTTAAACTATGGTCATTAGAGCCCAAAGTGTAACAGCAGTGCAGATGTTGCTTCTTTACAGGGCTTCTTGATCATATTGATAACATGGGATCTGAACATGTCCCACATGAGTAAGCTGCCAGAAGCCCAGGCTAATGGTCTGGAGACACAGATTTAAATCCCAACATAGCAGCCGATGTAATTTAAATTCTGCTACTAAATCTTGAAAACAAAACTAGTCTCAGTAAAGATACTGTGACAATTATCATCAAGCGTCATAAAATCTCATCTGGTTCATGTTTGTCCCTCAGAGACAGAGAAATCTGTCATCCTTCCCTGGTCTGTCCTGCTTGTGACTCCTGACCTATGGCATTGTCATTGCCTCACAACTGCTCTCTGAAACAGCCAAACAAGCCATTCAGTACAAGAGTAATTAGAGATGGGCAACAAATGCTAACCCTGTTAGCAATCCTAATGCTTGGTGAAAGAATAAATTTTTAAAAACTCTAATCTTTTTCAGTTTCTATGTCCATGCAAGGCAGCCTTGGAGTCTTTCAGAATTAAATGTTAATTTGTTGAAATTTGGACAGTTCTGTGCTGGGGATGCACACCCATTACAAACTGGTTATTGTTTGCACTAACTCCTTACACTCACAGTCTTTACAATTGTGAGAGATAGAGGACTCTATCCCATCAGTCTGAGCCAGTGCTCAAGCTAATTCCCAGTGTGAAACAATGTTCTTCAACTCCATTTCATCAAGTTACATTCCACTTCAATCCATTAAAATATTTGCATTCCAGCTTGGTCCAGCTTGCTTTCTTCCAGTTATTTGTGATTCATGACTTTAATCAGACTGTTTATTTTATTTTGTTCTCCACAAAACATTGGGGAGGCAATGGCCTAGTGGTCTCATGACTGGGCTGTTAATACAAAGATCCAGGGATAATGTTCTGGGGACCTAGGTTTGAATCCTGCCATGGCAGATGGTGGAATTTGAAACTAATGAATATCTGGAATTAATGTTCTAATGGTGACCATGAATCCTGTGTTGAATGTTGGAAAAACCCATCTGCTTCACTAATATCCTTTAGGGAAGGAAACTGCCATCCTTACCTGCTCTTGACTACACATGACTCCAGACCCACAGCAATGTTAACTATTGGGGATGGGCAATAAATGCTGGCCTAGCCAGTGACATCCTAACCTTTCTTCGGGTTCCATTTCAATTTTATTTTCTTTACTCTTTTGCAGGATGTGAGTGAGGTTGACCAAGCTGTTTCCGATGTAATCCCGAATTACTCTTGAACTGAAAGACTTGTTGGGCCTTTTCATAGGGCAGTCCAGAATCAGTCATATTTCTGTTCAGTTTGCACCATATTTCATTGTAGATATTCTGAGTTAATGGAAGGTGCTGCTCAATATCTGAGAAAGGAGTGGACCTAGGCAATAAAATTGTAATGTGCACAACATTGCAGCGCACTGAAGATGAAGTGGGAATGTCATCCCAATTTAGACCCAATAAAAATTTAGACCAGTTCCAATGAATGAAAGTACAACAATATATTCTCAAATACAACCATAAGCTAAAAATACATCATGATCTTGGCAAGGATAAATGATCCAGGATTTCATAAGCCAAATGGCAGGCAATATAGAATTATGTTAACAAGATCAGTGGGTGCATATCTGTGCACAGATTTTTCTTCATATTGACTACGGCAACACTAATTCGTACAACACAAACTTGCAGAACTGCACTCATTATTAATTCACCTCTTCATTGTCAGTTGCAGAGAAAATGTTTCAGGATAAACAGGTTGTAAGAGGAAAACATTTAATCAATGTGACACAACACAGTATCTTTACCCCAACTGCAGCCGAATCAATTAACGGTAAATAACGATTGGTTATTTCCCTTGTAGCTTCTTTACTATTACACTGTTATATATGACTTTTTCTTAATTCTTTCAAATGCTGTGAACATCGCTGGCTAGATCAGCATTTATTGCCCATCCCTTATGGTGAGTTAACAAGGTGCAGGGCTGGATGAACACAGCAGGCCAAGCAGCATCATAGGAGCAGAGAGACTGACGTTTCGGGCCTAGACCCTTCATCAGAAAAGGGGGAGGGGAAGGGGGTTTTGAAATAAATAGGGAGAGAGTGGGAGGCGGATAGAAGAGGGATAGAGGAGAGGAAACAAACAGGTCGAAGAGGCGGGGATGGGGCCAGGAAAGGTGAGTATAGGTAGGGAGTTAGGAAGGGGATAGGTCAGTCCAGGGAGGATGGTCAGGTCAAGGGGGCGGGATGAGGTTGGTCGGTAGGAGATGGAGGTGCGGCTTGAGGTGGGAGGAGGAAGAACAGGTTAGGGAGGCAGGGACGAGCTGGACTGGTTTTGGGATGCGGTGGGGGGAGGGGAGATTTTGAAACTTGTGAAATCCACATTGATACCATTGGGCTGCAGGGTTCCCAAGCGGAATATGAGTTGCTGTTCCTGCAACCTTCGGGTGGCATCGTTGTGGCACTGCAGGAGGCCCAGGATGGACATGTCGTCTGAGGAATGGGAGGGGGAGTTGAAATGGTTCGCGACTGGGAGGTGCAGTTGTTTGTTGCGAACCGAGCGTAGGTGTTCTGCAAAGCGGTCCCCGAGTCTCCGCTTGGTTTCCCCGATGTAGAGGAAGCCACACCGGGTACAGCGGATGCAGTATACCACATTGGCAGATGTGCAGGTGAACATCTGCTTGATGTGGAAAGTCTTCTTGGGGCCTGGGATGGGGGTGAGGGAGGAGGTATGGGGGCAGGTGT
>NC_063361.1:21501323-21574440 GCF_021869965.1 Rhincodon typus
GGTGGGGTTTAGGGCCGGTGTAGGTACGGAAGAGGGATTGTTCCACGTAACCTACAAAGAGGCAGGCGTAGCTTGGGCCCATGCGGGTACCCATGGCTTATGGTGAGTTGTCTGCTTGAGCTGTTGCAATCCATGTTGTGTAGGACAACCCACAGTGCTGTTTGAAGGGGAGCTCCCTATAGTAAAGCAATTTGAATGAGGAAAAGGTGAATGCCTGGTTTATACCAGGAACAAGGTGCAGAGCTGGATGAACACAGCAGGTCAAGCAGCATCAGAGGAGCAGAAAGCTATGATGCTGCTTGACCTGCTGTGTTCATCCAGCTCTGCACCTTGTTGTCTCGGATTCTCCAGCATCTGCAGTCCCTACTATCTCTTATACCAGGAACGTTGTGTTAATTAAATTTAATTTAATTAAAGAGAAAATGTGAACTTTTATTAGACTTCTACCTGTCAGTATTGTCAATTTAACATTGCATGTTCTATTAAGATTCTATTTCCAGCCATTCAAAAAGTTGAAAAAGGAATTTGGAAGGAATAACTGTTACCTATGACTGACAATTTTGGTCCAGAATGAATTACACCCTTTCTGCAACCAGAGAGGAATTTACAGAAGAAATTCCAATCTTATTTGTTACCTTCCCATCAGCCAAGCGCTACCCAGGTAACAGAAGTCTATTCACCAGTTCAATAGAAATTTTAACGTGCCTTGTGCCAATGTCTTATTAAATAGAATCTGATTCATATTGTAAATCTAATGATGGCACAGTGTTTTCGCATAGCCATCGAATATTAGTATTTTTGTTTCCCAATTTTTGTTCTTTTCTCTTTCGTGCACAAAACTTCTGTTTGGGCACAGAATCACTGGTGCCCCAGCGGTGTCTTTTTTTCCCTGTTTAATGCATAATGCGTCAGCAAGGCCTTAATCTAGAGATTAGAATTAGGAGGCATAGTTAGTTAATTATCAAAGTAAACTGCCAGCAGCTAATTTAATTAACAAAGGATCTGAATAGTATGCTTTGGTCTCTTGATGTTTTCCTGTATGCTGTACCAATATTGCTGCAGGCTATGGTTGCTCTCTGGGATCTCACTCAAGTAGCAATTACTTGCATTTATACCTAGTTAATTAGAGATGACATCATATCCACATAAGGAGTAGCTGTTACCAGTTTGAAGTCAAAAGCAGGAATGTTGCCTTATTTTTTCCCTGGCTCATCAACTCTGAGGCTAACACTAGTGATTCTCTGGTGTGCTGACAACTATCAGCTAGTTTAGCAAATTAGGAGTCGAACCTGGGGCCTCCTGATCTATATGGCCCAGTTGCATAATGACTCCACCGAGCGCACAAAATTCTATTGCTTTTCATGCATCATTTGGGAAAGCAGAGTAGAGGGCTCAATAGGACACGTGCAATATTGCTAGGTTTGACAAGAACACGAGAAAGGTAATGATAGTTCAAATATATAGCCACGGGAACTGGTTGAATTCTGTGAAAATAAGTGAAACATGCACTGAAATATGTGTGAATTACTAACATTATTTTGTATGTAATTATACACAGCACATGTGTCGTCTGCAATGACAAATTAATAATAAATCTTGTAATTAACTAAATTAAATTCAGAAGAATGCAGCTCAGAGCACATCCTTCAGAATCACTGGTTAAGTATCCCCTCCCAAAAATTTGCCTGTCTGGTTTTGCTGTAAAACATGCTTTTGTGTTTTATGCCTTGGCAATCTCCGTAGATGATACACCAGGTTATATACATGTAACAAGAATTTGTTCACTGTGACTTAAAAGGTCTGCTCTTTCCCGCTTCTAGCAACTTGCTACCAGCTTTCTTCACTTTCCTCTGAGTTCACACCCAGACTTAACCAATCAAATACTCTGAGTATCAATAGTAAATAGGCTCACATAATCAAAAAAGGTCAATTGAACATTACATCTTTACCTCTTTGTAAAACTAAAGACCTTATTTTAGGTTAAACCATCCCATATTTTCAGATTCAACAGCATTATCACAAATGCTTTTTTCTGGGGTCCATGGGGAGGTCATTGTACAGCAGTCAAATTTCTCCATCTTACTATTAAACATTAATTCACTTCAATGAAACAAAGCAAACTAATATTTGCAATGTTTCAATTTGAACAAAATTGCAAGAAAAGGGGGACAAATGATAAAAGACTTGTTCAGGACTGATATCAGGAAGCACTTATTCATGCAAAATGATTACAACCCAGAAAAGTCTTGCTGGCAGGTTAAGAGAGTCTAAATCCCTGCAATGATACGTGGGGTATGTGGTTGATGGAGTTTTTCTATGGAAAAGAAAGTGAGATTGAATGAATGATGTCGCTTAACTGTGCTTATTGTTTTATTTTAATACTCCGTTATAAAGCAGACAGACTGAGATGAAGAGGAATTTCTTCACTGAGGATTGCGAGTCTTTAGAACTCCTTGCCACAGAGATCAGTGGGGACAGAGTGCTTGTGTTAATTTAAAGCTGAGTTAGATAGATTCTTGATCAATAGGGAAATCAAGGATTGTGGGATAAGAACAGGAAAGTAGACGTGAGGAATGTTGGATCAGCCATGATCCTATTGACTAATAGAGCAGGCTTGAAAGGCCAAATGGCCTATTCCTGTTTCTATTCCTTATGGTCTCCTGATCTAGGTGCATGAGGGTGACTTGAAACTACACTTTTAAAGCTGAGGACTGTTTCCAAAGCATAGATGGGAGTATTAAAACATTGCCAGTGACTGAAAACAATTGGTAGAATGGTGGAACAATTAATTTACTGTCACCGGTTGAAGACCAGCTGGAGAGGGAAGGACTTTGAAGAAGAGGTCACAATAACATTAAAAACAATTGGATATTTTTTTAAATTCAGTCAATTGCTTATTGTCTGGGTAAAGTAAAGAAGGTATTTCTTTTTTAAATAAACCTAATTTTATTCAGACAATCTTACCGGAGTAGGCAAGGATGAAAATGTCTTCATTCTTTAATGTCATTCTTTGATCTTTGACACCTCCTATGACACCAATCTATAAAAGCAAATGTCATCATTTGAAAAGCTGAGGCAAGTTTTCTTTTAAATCGTCATAACTAGATCATCTGTTGCTGAAAGCTGATCACAGAATAATTTAAACTTGAGCTCATTCGAAATTCCATTGTTGATGACTTCACTTACAATAAGTCTTGTTTACCCATTACCTCAGTGTTCACTGGACTACATTGTCTCCTAATGAAGCAATGTCTTGATTTTAAAATTCTCACCTTGCTATAAACTCCTCCATTGCCTTCCCCCCACTCTATCTGTTACCTTCCCCAACCCTCACATCCCTCTGAGATATTTGTGCCCTTCCAGTTCTGGCTTCTTGAGCACGCTCATATTTAGTCACACCACTGTTCACAGCTACACATTCAGTTGCTAGACTCAAAGTTTTGGAATACATTGCTGCACCTTTTTGCCATTGTCCTATTTAAAACCCCTTAAAACATGCCTCTTGAATCCAGGTTTTTATTATCTCAGTTATGTGGCTGTATCAGATGTTGTTTGATAACACACTCTTGTGAATTGCCTTTCTTCATTTCTTTTCATAAAATGTGCTATATATATGGCTATATATGTTCTTGTTTCTAATTGTCAGGAAATTCCTGTATGACTATTCTGACCATGGCCCATTATGAGTGGTTTGAGGAATGGAAGGACACAAAATTAAAGAACAGAGGAGAAGATATGAGAATTTGAAGATGGCTATTGCCAGAGAGCTAATAAACTGGGCCTCAGATATATTCCCTCAACTCAAAGATAAGGTATCACCAAACACATGAAACTACCTGATAAATATTCACTTTGGAGAATTGATTGATCCAATCGTTTGGAACAAATATGCAAGTTAGCAGTGTAGAGATGGGGTTTAACAGATTCTAGATGAGCTTAGCTGGTCCATGGCTTAACATTATATATATATATAATGTAAAAATAACAATTGTACTATGACAATAGAGAAACAGTTACTGAGATGTCTGGCCTGAGCCTGAGAACAGAATGAAACATGGTCTCTCAACTAGAGTACCACTTAATCGCAGCACCAGTTGGCATTCACACCTGACTACCTTTTGCAGGAATGTTTACTCATTCCAACTGCCGATTTGTGACCATAGGGAAAATGTTCCACTTCTAGCAGGGATTCATGCTCAAAGAGTGTGTAGGTCAGAGAATCAGGGCTGCAGTCTTGACCTACACTCATTTGAAATATTGCTTTGTCACTGGAAGCACAGCATCACTGCATTTGTCCTTCCTGACTAAAATAGGATAAATAATGAAGAGCCAATTTCAAGGGACCTTGGAACAAAGAAATTTGGGAAACAGCAATCAAACAGAAATAATATGGGACGGAAGCTTGAAAAATCATCAGAATATTTCTCTGGTGATGTGAAGACCTGTTGTTTAAAATAATTCAAGCATAAACAATTAGCGGATGGATTGTTACACGACTAACTGTGTAAAAAGTAAAGTTAAAATATTGACCCTTGATTTTGAATAGTGAAGCAGGAGAACTACAATTTTTTTTCTGTTTGGTTGTGAGCAACAGTTACCATGAATGATTACATTCTGTATGCACCATCTGCCTCACTATCCAAGGATCCTGAAAGAGAATTAATGTCCAGTTGAGAGGAATGGTGGGGTAGATGAAAGCCTTGGCCTCAGATGTAATATTTGTTCTAAATGTCACACTTTGAAAATGAACTTTAAAACTGCAGTTTTACAGCACAGCTAAAATTATTTCATGCTTTTCCCATTTCTCTAACAAATTCTATAGAAAATAGGTCTCTCAAGACATATGTTTCATTATGGATAATACTCATAGCTCCTTTAACATTTAAAAAGGAGGAGAATTAAAACTTTGAATTTAGCACAGGAGGACCAAGTATTTATATAAAAGACCAAGCTGTTTTTCTCTGTGGTTTGATCATGTGATGGAGTGGAGACATTATAGTTTAAGGGAAAGTCAATATTGGAATGGCCGCTTGTTTCACTCCTCAACCAGTTCTATTTGACACTAAAATTATAAAGAAATCCAACCATAATCTTTGTATGTTTTAGTAAATGGTCTTAGAAGACAATCAACAAATCTATTCTTGGATAATTACTCAAATGAGAGTGTCTCTTTTGAGAGGAACGACTGACCAGTTGCAATTTGACAGGAATGCCTGACAATGTCTGAAAACCAACACTGTCATGTCGATAGTATTTTGAGAGGTAACTGTGAACTATGTATCTGTGAAAATTCCAGATTGAGTACGTCAAAGTTGCAACTCCACTCACTAACCAATACTACCTTGCTGCTCCTCATGGAGAGATGTATGGCACAGACCAGAATCTCACTCGGTTCACTCCTGAAGTTGTTGCCACTCTCAGAGAAAAACTCCTGTGAAAAACCTCTACCTAACAGGTAAGCAGTTCATTGAGTCATTTGTTGAAGTGATGTCAAACTAAAGAATTGATGGACTTGATGGGTCGAATGGCCTCCTTCTGTGCCATAATGCCTCTGTTGGGTGGGAGAGTGCCTTGTGGAGTTTCACATTGGGTCATAACCATACTCTAGATGAGACAAGAATGAATAACTCAATATGAAGTTAAAACCGAAGCCCTTCTGAGGAAGGGTCACTCGACCTGAAACATTAACTCTGATTTCTCTCCACAGATGCTGCCAGACCTGCTGAGCTTTTCCAGCACTTTCTGTTTTCATGTCAATATGAAGTAATGTGCTCAGACAACAATTGTATTACATAATGATTAAACAATTATAAATGATAAAACAAAAAGCAAGAAGGAAACTTTTCTTAAGTTAAAAAAACATACTTTGCTCACTTATATAGTAACAGAAAGGAAGAAAAGCAATTTTTTTAAAAGCACAAACTGTAAACTCCAACTGCTCTGTTCAAGACAGCTCCCCAAAGTGATACAGTTTCCCTTGATGTATATACATCACTAGATCTCTAAATAACCTTAAGCAAGGCTGGACTCTTTGGTCAGTTACTCTCTCGATGTCCCATCCTCTGTTGTCTGCAATGTTTGAATAGGCCACTCTGGCTGCAACAACAAATCCTAGAGGCTGTGTCCCTTTAAGTCTAATTTCTGACCACCTTATCCCGGCTCTCCTTAAATACGATTCTGACAACAATGTCTCTTTGCAAAGTGTGCAGACTTCACAGAAGTCCGTTTACACATTCTTGATTGTAGCTCTCACATGCCATTAATAGTTCTACTAATCATCAAATAACCTGCCCTCCTTTCTGAGGAAGGGTCACCGGACCCAAAACATTAACTCTGCTTTCTCTCCACAGATGCAGTCAGACCTGCTGAGTTTTTCCAGTTTTGTTTCTGATTCGCCTACTAACCTCTTCCCGCCCCCTTGACCTGTCCATCCTCCCTGGACTGACCTATCTCCTCCCTAACTCCCCACCTACACTCACCTTTACTGGCTCCACCCCACCTCTTTGACCTGTCTGTATCCTCTCCACCTATCTTCTCCTCTTTCCATCTTCTATCCGCCTCCCCCTCTCTCCCTATTTATTTCAGAACCCCCTTCGCCTCCCCCATTTCTGAAGAAGGGTCTAGGCCCGAAACATCAGCCTTCCTGCTCCTCTGATGCTGCTTGGCCTGCTGTGTTCATCTAGCTCTACACCTTGTTATCCCCTCCGTATAGTTGACCACATTATATCTAAGGTCATTCATTGTCCTGGTTTGTAGTTCAAGGATAATCAGGGTCCATATAGTAAACAGTTCCCTTTTTAGAACTATTTCCTGTAGCAGGGAATCTAGGGGAAGCCATAGCTCAGTCAACTGTTGTTAACATAACCTGTGAACATACTCAGGAAACCTGCCCCGGGAAATGCTGAAGTCCACAGTTAATATTACTACTATTGACTACATGATTGATTTGGTTCTGACTTCATCAAAGCGCCATCACTCTTAATTTCTAATTAGTCAAATAAAAATTTAGAAGATTCAATACAGATTTAATATCATTTCTCTTAAAATCAAAAGCAAAGTATAAATGAAATGAAAACACGTAAAACTACAAAACAAAAACTGGTGATTACAGGCTACAGGTCTACAACTCCATGACTTTTTTTAATGATACACAGAAAATAATTCTGTTCTGAGGCTGTCCCTTGGAGCATTACAACTTTTTTGCATTGTAATGTTGGCTAAACTTTGGGATTAAAATAATCCAGACAGACCCAAAGCAAAATTTTCCCATGTATTTTTAGAGTTGGAGTGAGCATGTTAGATGGCAATGAAGATATTGTATCCCTCCCCCAATAGGAAACCTCACTGGATCTCCCACCAATTACCAATCAGATCATTATGAGCTGACAGGTGTGCAAGACCAAATATTTCATTCTATCACGGGCCTCAACACTGACTGCCATCCAATCAGAAGCCTCTGGGTTCTGGGTACTAAATTCTACCAGGTGAGGGATACTCCTCAGGAGGTCCATCAATGGGAAGGCAAGTCTTCTGTTGTTCTTCGAGCAGGATGGGCTTATGAGCAAAGGGATTTTGGGGGCAGGGGTCAGAGCAAGGACAGGGAGATAACTATTGTTTTTCCATCTCATCACTTCCAGAGAAGGAAAATAGCACTGCCACTACAACTGCTTTAGCACATTTAAAAGCTTGTATCTGCAGCTAACTCCAGATTGCTGTCTAGAAAGTGTTGAGTATGAATTTTGTTAGGAATCAGGAGTTTATATCTGGGATTACCTCAGTCTGTAACATCTGGGTGAGGATATTATAGCACACATCATGAATGCCCAGCATGTTTAATATCTCATTGGCACAGAGACAGCTGCAACCATCTTAATAATGGTGTCATTTGGCATAATGAATATCCTGATTTCAAAGGGAAATGCATATTTACCCAATGATCTCAATCCAGAGGGTGACTGAACTAGAATTTGTCCTCCACCAGGACCCCTTCTATAAAATGTGGAGTCTCTTCGTGTTTTTGCTCTGGTGCAGGGGTATAATCCATGCCTTTTTTTTGATACAGATTCATAATGAGAGCTAGTGCAACCAAACATACTCTTTCGCTTAATATCTCTCTTCCTCCTTCGTTATTTTTACTTTCTCCACTTTGTTTCTTGATTAAAGTAGTTTCACTTTCTCTGAGAATCCCTGCCCTATATCACCAGTCCAGCAGAGAATAAATATGTGATCTGACCTCTGTTCAGTGGCAGTTTGTCTTTATGCCTTGATCATCACAACTTATACTGTATTAGAGACAGTAAGAACTGCCAATGCTGGAGTCAGAGACAACACAGTGTGCAGCTGGAGGAACATAGCAGGCCAGGCAGCATCAGAGGAGCAGGAAAGCTGACGTTTTGGGTTGGGACCCTTCTTCTGAGTAAGGGTCCCGACCCGAAATGTCAACTTTTCTGCTCCTCTTATGCTATATTAGGCCTGCTTTTCAAAAACTATCATTGTGTAATGAACGATAAGATAAATATGAACTTGCTGCAACTCAACCTCTAGATCACAGATGATGGTGAAAACTGTCTGAGGATATAGGCTGGATAAACTTCATTTCGAGATGGGACGACCACTTTCTGTTCTAATGTTCACGTTTCTTCTTTTGTACTTTCTGCCTGAAACAAGCAACACTTGGCCAAGACTAGCTGATCCTGGAAAGAGGAAGTGAAGCATAATTTCACATATTGTATTTCATCAGTCTCTGCATTGCACCATGTTTTGAGACCCTTCAGAAAAACATGCTCTTCAACACAAGAAAAAACAATTTCAACAGATTGCTGATTCAATTGATTTTGGACCAGAAGGTGTTATGCATTTCTTCTGGCTTATTTATTAGATAAACACTAAAGTACCAATTATAACATTTTCGTTCTCATTGTGCTACTAAAGAAGAGATCGATTAGACAAAGAAAACATTAGCTTTACTTAAGAAGCATCTCACTGTGGTTTTATCTTGCCACGAGTCTGTAAGAGAGAGTAAGATCATATGTCATTGCATCAGTTTCTGTGATGATATATACTGTGTCTCATTATATGTTAAACAATCAGACTTAACCCCTTATACGAACCAACTGTACCTAAGGAATTGGTTAACTCAAAGTATAAAAATTCATCCATTAATAATTCACAAAGTTATTGGCAGTATTACACATTTGTAGAACTTCTACATATTTCTGAGTTGATAGTTTCCTCAGACCCAGCTAAAACTCAGGCATAAAATTTTTGGCACAATGAAGATCTTTTTTGCCATGATGAAAATAGTGCAAGACACCCAAAATCCTTCGCCCCCCGCACCACCTCCACCACCCCCCCACCGCTGAAGTCAGCTGTTCCCATTTTTGCAGGAGAGAGATTGGAAGTAGGCTGCGGTTCACACATGTGCAGTTTATGGCAGCAATTGGCCATTTAAATGATGAGCTGCCTCCAATGAACTTGTAGAGTTCCTTGAATGTTAAGGAGTGTTAAGAAGTGTTCACATATCAAATGTTTTCAAGCAGTGTCAAAACAGTTAAGATCTGTCAAATGTGTTTTTATGAATGAAAATGCTTTTCTCAATAAAGTATGCATTATCAGAATTTAAGCAATATATTTTGTTTTCCTGTCCACTTGTGTAACGTTGGATACCAGGTGAGTCGATATAGTCTGTGAAAGGGAAAGGATGTTGAGTGAAAGTAAGGACTAAGTTGGCATGGAGAGGTATGAGAGCCCTGAGAGTAAGTAGGGGGGCATATCTTTGAGTACAGTGTTTGAGTGGCCTTGGGATGGGCAAAGGGATATAGGGTGGCCTGGATAGGGAATAGTTTGTGGGTGGGAGTGACAGGTACAAGAGCTGGAGGACTGTTCTGTACTTTCTTTTGGTTTTTGGTTGATGGAGCGCTGAGGCAGGCTTTGTGCTCAGACTGCTCAGGATCTGGCAGTCTCCTCAGTTCTTCCTGGGTCACCTGACCAAATTCCAAACAGCCTGAGCCTCCAACTGAAAATAGGAAGTGCAGATGGCCATTCTTCAATGTTGGTTTGATGGCACAGGAATTCCTTGCATTTCAGCGCCCTCCATTTGGCAGTAAAAATGAGGCCTGGATCTGAATCGTGTGGTACATTGTATCTTTTCTCCCCCATTGATGTATATAGAAACATAACCACATGCACTAAAATGCGCATACCAACAATAAAGGTCAAGGGTCACTATGCTACTTTGATTTTGGCAATTTTCCTCATTGCTTAAGCTCTATTTAGACATCTCACTTGTGTCCAAACCTGAAACTTCAACAAACAATAACCAAGGCACATGCAAAGTCAACATTGCCTCATTGTTCGTTTTCAAATAATAAAATATTGTAACGAAAATTCCCAAATGATCTTGGACAGTTTCTCAGCCACAGGTTACTTCATTTCTGTAGTGTTTTCAGAGCTGTAATTAGTGACATTCTCTTACCCATAAGTACTTTCTTCTAGGTCAGGATGTTTTCTCCAATAGATTAGCTGGAGCCATGCATGGAGGCCTCATCTGCGCCTCTGCCATTTTAGGTTGAATTCTGTATGTGGACCTTCTCTTCCTTAAAAAAAGACTTAAGGAAAAAACAACTTTAAAAAGTACTGTGAAACTTTGACTAGTGGGCTGAACGAGTGTTCTTTCTCTGCATGTTATTGTGGCACTCTACATTGTAAAGTAATTGATGATTATCCTCAAACTACTTGACTTGCTGTTGACAATATTGAAGTCTATTCATTGCCATTCCTTTTTCTACCAGTGTCCCTCATTGAGCATAGCACATTTTGAAAAGCTAGAGACGGGAGGGGAGGAGAGAGTGAGCTGTCAGGTCACCGGACTCTGAAGTCTAAAGTAATGTTAAAATTCAAGCTGGAAGAAATTCTGAATGTTGCAGTTTAAGGAATAGTCTCCAGACAGCAGAGTGAAATCAACGGGGTATCCTATCTCAGTTGGTTAGTTGTTGAATCTCATTAGAATTCCATCCAATCCCACCGGCGCATAAGTTTTCCACTTTGATTTGAGGACGCGTGGTTTTAGTAGCATCTAACACCGCTGCTACCTCCAAGAAAACTTGGTCAATCCCCGCAACTCATTAAGAGCTGACAGACAAGCGTGGGTGTGTTTCTTCATAAGTCAAAGGTTTAACACTGGTATTACTCCTTTGTACTCCTTGCAGGACGGGGTTTGTGGGGAAGAGGGAGGGTCAGAGACGAGAACAAGAGATGGGTTTTGGAGGTCATCCCCCCTTGCCCCTCCCCATCCCAATTTGTATCTCCGATTGTCCCCAGATTGGGACAATTGGAGGCCACCATATCCCCCAAATCTGGTGGACAAGGCACCATGGTGCCCCAGTCAGGAAACCCAATCACCCCTTTCACCCATCAGCGAACCAAGTAATTAGGGAGAGGGTGAGTTGAAGCCCTTAAGTGGCCATTAATTGACAACTTAAGGGTCTCAACTGGAGCTTGATAAGGCTGCCAATGGATTTTCTGACTTAATTGAAGTGACAAGATGTGGGGTAGGTGTGGGTTTCTTTCAAGGACCAATTCACCCAATTAATTCCCCTTCTAGCCACCTCACACAATGCCTCAGGGGAGGGGATTATTGTGCCCATAGCTGTTTATCCTTTTGACATAGATTCATTAATACTCTCTCCTGCTTTAGGGGAAAAAAAAAGGAGACTGAATGCAATACTTGCCACGGAGCTGTAATATCTTGCTTTAGCCATTCCTGGGTGCTTTGACAGAAAACAAGTATTTCAAGGGTTAATCACTTTTGCTCTGTCTTGAGGTTAGATTGGATCTGATCAATCAGAATATCCCAATTGGATTCTGTGCCTGTTGTTTCCTTTTGAGAGAAGTAATCATGACCTTCCCATTTGATGGGCTGTGTGAAAATTTCAAGCACGCTTCTGGCATCTTCTGTTTTTCGCTGGTCTGAGTAGAAAGCTGATCAAAAGAGATAGTGGGAGGATCTGTGGTAGATAATATTGAGATTGATACTCAAATAAAGATGCAAGCAATCAGAATGGTGGAAATAAATGATTAAAAAGCATCCTTGTCAGTTAGTGAATCGACAGCTGGCAAGGCATTAATCTCATGGCCTTGCTATTCATTAGAAAAGAATGAGACCTCTGGAACATGAAAGAAACTGCAAGTGAATTATAACAGATACCCCCTGTGGAAAACTCTACAACCACACTCTGAATGGCTGGACTGCATATTTGCTGGAAGTCATGTCAATTTGAAGCCTCGACTAGAAATGACTCGTCATTAACTTTGTGCTTATTTTGCTGCTGTGCTTTATGCTACAATCCCTTTGAATTCCAGGTGGCTTCAATCTACTTATTACAATCATGTGCAGAGGGACTGAATGGCTCTCAGCTTTTCCTTCTCTTTGTTTGACTGTTTTTTGAAATGGATATATTTGCCAAATCATTGATCGTTTAACTGTTTATGTGTTGCAGTTATTAATCAGGTTTTCTAAAATTTTCTTTTCAAGAAAAGAGGCTATCTTTTGCAGTACCTAAACTTGAATTAAGTAAATAAATTTTCAAACTGACACTTTCATACCCTCTCTCAAAATTCATACCAACACAAAGTGATTACAGTGTGGGAGGATACATTAGGGAATTGAGAGTTCAGTAACATTAAAGGGACATCTGTATATTAAAGGTTAGTGATTTGGCTGGCTTTTGGGTAGAATGGGTGGTACTGCTACCTTTGGCATCAGGGTCGTTTAAAAATGTAACCAGATTATTGATGGTCCTTTTGGAGACGGTAGCTGCAGTGTTGAGTTTTTTTGAAAATCCCTGTCCACAGCACAGGGATAGTAAAAATTAGCAGACAGTTACAAATTATCTGGAGAGTGACAGAGAGGAGGGATCTCACTGAGGGTCTTGTTCTTTCCAATTCTTAGTTATTTGTTCTGGTCTGCCAAGTAAACAGCTGCTTCAATACACAATGGGCTAATCAGCCTGTTACCTGATCTTTCTCTTCAACAAACCAATAACTGGCTTATGTATTTCAGTTACCTGGCTTAATGAGATTATTTTTGAGCACATTACTTTCACAGCCAGAGTTCAGTTCAACAATAGGTTATCTTTAATGGATTTTCTTCATCCAGTGCTGTGCCAAGGTGGTTGTGCTGATCCTTTGCTATTGGTATAGGAGATGGACCACATTCATACTCCTGAATGACAATTTTTTTTGGTACAATTTTAATAGCAGATTGCTTCCATATCAATGGTGTTGGAATGTAGAAGATACAGTGACCAAAAGCCATCTTTGACTGATCTCAATCAGTGAAAGCTTTAGCTTTTTAAAAATTGACTTGGGGTTTCCAGCTGGTAAATTCAAAGAACATTTACATGGCTCTATAAATTGATCTTTCACTTCAGTAGCTGCATGCTGATTTCTGCTAATGCTCCTACTACCTGTCTCTGCAGCAATCTTTCTTCAACCCTCTGCATTGGTCTCTTTCTCTTCATGTTTGAAGATCTCATGTTTTAGCTTCTGGAATGGTCTTGTTATCTCTTGTTCTCGATTGCTTTTAGCCAACATGTTCAAACATGTTATGACACTTTTGTAGAGAGGGTGGGTCTTGTATCTGGATCTTCTGGTTCAGAGATAGGAACAGTACCACTGCACCACAAAGCCTCTCTTAGAAACACAGAAAATGGGAGAAGCAGATGACCATGCAATATGACCATGGCTGATTGTTCAACTCAGTTCCTTGTTTCTACTTTCACCCCATACCCTTTTAACCCTTAGCCCTTCTAACACTTTCTTGAAAACATTCATTGTTTTGGCCTCAACCACTTTTTGTGCCAGACAAATCCACAGGCTCCCCACTCTCTGGGTGAAGACATTTCTCCTCATCTCAGTGCCAAATGGGGCTTGGAACATCTGCTCTCTATAAACGCTATCCTGCTTTGGGATTTCAGGAAATGTTAGTATTTTGTCAAATTGAAGGGCTACCCTATTAGACCAGATGATTGGTTATTTCAAAATATAGATTCCCTAGTCTAGATTGTAAATGAAAGAAATGAGAAGCCTCAAATGTGAAGATCAAAGCTTCTCAGAGTTGAAAAGTATGAGTTCAGATCTTCCAATCTGGGTTGGAAACCCTATTTCTGATCCCGATCAGAAAATCAAAATGGGAAAAAACACACGATTGATTCTTTTGATTTGATTTATTTATTGTCAAGTGTGTTTTGTTACAAAATACAGTGAAAACTGTCGTAACATTCCCTGGCACCATCTTAAAATGTAGAAAAATAAACTAGAACCATAGGATATAAAGGCCAAAAAATAAAGAAATAGAGAAAAGTGATCTACTTTACAGTTCTCCTTGTTAAGTGCTCCACCGTGGGTCATGGGCCTGGTGGCCAGCCTCGAGACACCTTTGCCGTGTCCCCACCGCTGAAACAAAAGTCACCACTCTTTGGCATCATCTTGCCTCCGTGTTCATGAAACAATACAGCCTTTAAGGTTGACTCTTCTTTAATTTCCGAACAGTGGCAGTGTTCAAATTCCAACAACTCATCATCGCCACTGTCAGTAAATTCCTGGTATGCAACTTTTAAAATCCACAGTAAAAATAAATTATCAACTTGATGGAGAAGGAATAATCAGAATGGCACCAAAAATAATTCACATGGACCCAATAGTTCTTTCTGAAAAGATATTTCTTGCTTGAATTAGATAGTTTGTTCCATGTACTAATAGTTGCCCTACATTTCAAAAGGTTTATATAGAATTTAGAACTTAGAACATTACAGCACAGGAACAGGCCCTTCAGACCATCATGTCTGTACCTACCATGATGCCATTCTAAATAATCCCATCAGCCTGTACATGGTCTGTAGCCCTCTATTCCCTGCCTGTTCATGAGACTGTCTAAATGCCTCTTAAACATCACGTTCACTGCTTTTCGTCATTTATATAAAAGTTTTGGATGTGAACGTAGGAGGTATGGTTAGTAAGTTTGCAGATGACACCAAAATTAGAGGTGTAGTGGACAGCGAAGAAGGTTACCACAGAGTACAATGGGATCTTGATCAGATGGGCCAATGGGCTGAGGAGTGGCAGATGGACTTTAATTTAGATAAATGTGAGGTGCTGCATTTTGGAAAAGCAAAGCAGCGCAGGACTTTTACACTTAATGGTAAGGTCCTGGGGAGTGGTGCTGAACAAAGAGGCCTTGGAGTGCAGGCTCATAGTTCCTTGAAAGTGGAGTCACAGGTAGATAGGATAGTGAAGAAGGCATTTGGTATGTTTCAAGAGTGCATTGAGTATTGGAGTTGGGAGGCCATGTTGCAGCTGTACAAGGCATGGTTAGGCCACTTTTGGGAATACTATGTAGAATTCAGGTCTCCCTGCTGTAGAAAGGATGTTGTTAAACTTCAAATCGTTCAGGAAAGATTTACAAAGATGTTGCCAGGATTGGAGGGTTTTAGCTACAGGTAGAGACTGAATAGGCTGGGGCTATTTTTCCTGGAGCGTTGGAGGCTGAGGGGTGATCTTATCGAGGTTTATAAAATCATGAGAGGCATGGACAGGGTGAATAGACAGGTCTTTTCCCTGGGAGTGGGGAAGTCCAAAACTAGAGGATATAGGTTTAAGGTGAGTGGGGAAGGATTTGAAAGGGACATAAGGGGAAACTTTTTCATGCAGAGGGTGGTACATGTAGGGAATGAGCTGCCAGAGGAAGTGGTGGAGGCTGGTACAATATCAACATTTAAAAGGCATTTGGATGGGTATATGAATAATAAAGGTTTAGAGGGATATGGGACAAATGCTGGCAAATGGGACTAAATTAAGTTAGGATATCTGGTTGGCATTGACAAGTTGAACTGAAGGTCTGTTTCCATGCTGTAGAGCTCTATGACTCTATATTATCTGCTTTACCACCTCCCCTGGCAGCACAAACCAGGCACCTACTCCCCTCTGTGTAAAATCTTGCCTCCCACATCTCCTTTAAACTTTCCCCCTCTCACTTTAAACCTATGCCCCTAGTATTTGACATTTCCACCCTATGAAAAATACACCTACTATCCACTCTATCCATGCCTCTCATAATTTTATATACTTCTATCAGGTCGCCCCTCAGCCTCTAACACTCTAGTGAAAACAATCCAAGTTTGTCCAACTTCTCCTTATAGCCAATACAGTCAAATCCAGCTTATGTTCGATAACACTGGGACACTTTTAAACAATGGTATATTGAAAACTAATCCCAGTTGATTGCCTTATTGTACTAACCATCTGCTATTAAATGTGACGATGCAGACATTCAGTTTTCATTATGAACCATCTGTAGTCTAATAAAAATATTAGTTATCTAATTCTTCATTTTTTTTTTGGCAATCCCATTTTCTCCTTTTGCACTCTGTGGGTGTAAACTCTTGCTGGAGGGCTTTTCCACTTACACATGGATGATCCCATCAGTGCCTGTCAGTAAACTAAGGGCCATCAAAGCCAAGCCTGTCCTGTCCCTGCCTAATATCTATAAACATGCCCACTTTCCAACATGGGCATTTAAGGAGAATAAGAAACGTGGCTGATATATTGCCTACTTAACTGTGAGGTTCTGAGATACACTGTTGCCTCAGTTGAGGTCAGTTGACAGAGCAATCCCCTGAATCTGCTCTGTATGGTTCAGTTACACACACACACACACACACACACAAATATTCATATTGCAAAAGAATGTCCATACCAATATCATTTAAATTTACCTTAAGGCTTCTAATGCCTTAAGTAATGGGTATCATTATATATCTTCCTAAAATGAATAAATAGTTCAAGAAGGCAGAGCTGAGTAAGTAGAATGATAAATTCCGTTTCATCATCTCTAGCAAATTGTGAATCATGAAATATCTGATTTTGTTCCTGTGAAATACATTGACATTTTTTACTAAGACACTATATTCGTCAATTTGTTATTGAAATCATCAGACATTATGAAACAGGTAATGTCAGAGAGAATTTTGTGCAATAAAACATGAACACTTTAATTTGTATTGGCAGAATGACATAGAATTTATTTTATTTCAAATCCTACAAATTCATTCTTTAATCCTATTGAATTATTCCAAATGTCTCTTTATTCAAATCAAGTGACTGATCACAAGGGATATGCCCATGAAATGTTACAATTCATTTCCCTTTAATGGGCACTGCTGCATTATTACAGAAATGAAGTAGAATGTAATTATATCACTTAAGGACTGAAATATAAAATATTCCATTAATTTAATTCTACTATCATGTATAGAAAATTTATTTTTGCAGGTGTTATACAAAAGGTACAAAAATTCTTTCAGTACTCAGTGTGTTAATCAGATATATAAAAATCATTTTATATTGTGCAGCATAGAAATTACTGATGGCATGTACTAGTAGGCCAAATTCTTAAAATGGTCAACAATATTCCATCACCCATTATCTTAGTATTATTCATTTTAAAGCAGACAGGTTAACATTTGTGTCAATATATAGAAACCCACACAGCAGTCTAAAACAATGCCAACACTAATTTCTGTGCTTTAAAAAAAAACTAAACTTTATTTACATCTTTCACCTGGAGCACAGTCAGGAAATAAGAGGGAATATCAGTAAAAATTAAAACAGAACAAGGAAAGAAAAATATTTTACATTTTAGCATGGGAGAATCCAGTGGTGGGGAAACTCCATAGTGTACTCAGCTTACATAGATAAACTAGTGTGTCTACTGACTTCACTGCATCAATGAGTTGTAGATGGGGCAGAAATTATGGTAGGATTCAAAATTTATTTACATAGCTACTGTTTAAACATACTACAGCAAATATAGTCTGTAGAGTTGATTTACAAAGAAAAATACAGCAAAGAAAACTCACATTCGAAACTACAGTCACCATCCCTGATGAAAGAAGGGTCATTTACCCCACCAAAGTAGATTCAGTAGAGGATAGTTACTTAATACCTACTAGTAATTTTTAAAATAAATAGCAGTATAGTTGTTTAGGCTGGTTTAAGATCAACAACTCATTTACAGCTGTGCAGGCTTCAGGCTTGATGAACAAATGAATTACTTAATCATCTTCATTGTGAGTGGAAACATGTATTAAAACAGACAACCAACTAGGTGCAGTTGCTCATTGGCAACAGCATTAACTTTTCTCTGTTGGTATACATTAACGAGGAGGCAATTGATTCAGCATCAAGTACAAGAGCTCGGTTAGTATGGGGGCGGGGGGGGTGGATATGGGGCTTGTGGAAATAGCACAATATGCTATTACGGGAAGACGTTGCCAGTTGAAATGAAACAAAGGACATTACCACTCAAGTGCTGAAGATGCAATCAAAAACTTCAAATGAACATCATTATGTCTGTAGCATGCAACTGCAACATTAACTCAACTCTCCAGTACCAGCCTCTTGGACTCTGCAATAACCACTGCATAACGTTCAACCCTGCTTCATGCACATAGTCATTCACATTGTACCCAGCACTGACAAATGGAGCAATAACAATTGCAATAACAATTTTAGAATGCTGTTGATGATTTATTCAAGGATATGATTTTTAAAAAGTTTTAAATTTATTCGCAGCAGATTAAAAGATGAAGTGGTAAATTAAAGTTATTTTGCATGAGAGATTTGATGTAATTTAGTAATTCAATTTTCTGAAGCTAAAGTACATACTCTCCCTTTCACAAACACTAATCAAGAAGAACAAACTACTTATAATCAGATCATTTCATAGCCCTATTTGTATTGATTATTTACCATAATCAGAATTAAGGGAGATTTTATTTTATTAAACAGAAACCACAACTTAAAGGTTTCACTTGTTGAGGTGCATTACTGTCATACGTTACCAACAGTCTTGCTGTTCTAAGTCTACACCTGCTACTAGCTGATTTTTTAAAAATGAATTCACACTTTATTTTGTTAGTTAAGTCTGTATATTATTAAAATATTTACACTTTATTGGTGTTAGCATTTCTTTGGAGAATAACAATGACAGTCTACACTGATTCGTGATACAGCCCCGTCTAAAATTATTTCAGTATACAGTCATTGGCATATTGCTATTTGGGAGATATTGTTATGTGCAAGTTGCCTGCTGCATTTTCTACTTTACAACAGTGAATACACTTTTAAAAAATTTCTTCAGTCACTGTCAAGCACTTTCAGATATCCTGAGTTTGTGGAAGGCATTAAACAAATAAAAATTCGATTTTGAGCTCTATTACATGCACAGAATTTTAGATTTCCAAAATGTTGAGCAATTCAGGAAATCTTTTCAAGTTAGGCTTATCATTAATATTACCAAGATACAGATTTTTATGAAACTAATTCGGTGTCAGAAACGAACAAGAATCTACAACATGGTGAATTAGGCCATCTTTTTACATATTGCTCATTTTAATTATTAAAAATACAAAATTTTTACTTCTGAAATTTTAGTTTTGGATTTGACCAAAGATTTTTTTGTCTTTCATTTGCAGGTCTGAGTTCAGAAGTTAGGGGTGGAATCTCAATAATAGTCAACAGTTGAGAGCATTTCTGGATCCTGTCCTAGTACTTATTGATAGCGCACCCTCTGCTGTGATCTTGTGAACATTGCCTCCTGATCAACTATCTCATATCCTATGTCTAGTTAAGGATAGCAGGCAGGATCATGAGGCTGCAGACCTAACTAACGGTCCTGCAACGTTGGAAGGCTGGCATCCTTACTGGCAGAGGTGGATGCTGGCACTGTTTCTGTTGCTGAGGTGGACCACAACAGGTCCTGCATCTTGAGAGTCCATCTGAAGACGTCTCAATTTTGTTGCATTGCCTCCTAATTCTCACAGCCCTGCTAGGTGCTAATACATCTCATAGGCCACCCACTGGTAAACCTACTCTAGGCATCTCTCTGACTCTGACTTCAGCTGGCGACCTGTCCTCAACCAAGAAGATGCCAACAGTGTCACAGTCTTTGGGCACTCAAATTGGCTAACCACCAGTACTGGATAGTAAGCTCATGCCTAGCTTTCCACCCTATATCTGGCAAAAGCGGCTGGCGGCTCCATCAACCAACCCAACACCCTCTAGGATGGCCTTCCTCTCAGTCAAAGCTGCCCTTGTAGGATTTCATCTGTATAATTAACAGGGAAGCTTACCCCTCTGGCAGGTCCTGGTTGCCTTTCACAGGTTTCTGTGGAACTTTATCCATGGAAGTAAATAGATGGCCTGGCCCGTATTCTAATTATCATTGGTTGGTTTAGGATTTAGAATTGCTTTTTGCCAGTGAGAGGTGGAATACCTCTTATGCTTCAAATGCTAGATGGAGGAACAGACACCAAGCTTTACTGGGTAAAGTATTTATTTTCATTTCTTTAGATTTATTTTCAGTCAGTTTCAAGGTTTGAGGAATAACAACAGCACTCACAGAATGGAACGAACATTAATATCCCTTCCAGAGGTGTTTATTGCAAAAACAAAACTATTTTCTAAATAATCATTACCACTTACTACCATGGCTAATTTACACATTGCTTGCAGTCCCATGAACATGCAATGTCCTTTCTGTATCCTGCTGTCTTAGTCCAAGCGCTGTACATAGTTTGAAGGGAAGAAGCCTGTGGCTCCATTGATAACACCTTCATACCATCCATTTTCATTCTTGGCAGTTACGTAGATGACTTCTCCTTGTTTAAAAGTCAAATCATCATCACTGCTTTTTTTGTAGTCATACAATGCAACAACTGAGGAAGAAGAACATACAGATCCATATATGGCTGACTGAAAGCACAGATGGAGGTACTTAAGAGCACAGAAAGAGGGCATTCAAGCAATCAAGTCTACAGGACACTCTTGACAGGAATCCTGACAGTCCTATTCGCCCATTCAATCCAATAACCCTGGAAGTATTTCCTTCCAGTGCCTAGTCCAATTTAAGGTTGCAATAGTGGTCAAAGTGATATGAAACAGAAGTGTCTCAACTGGAACAGCTTCGTAGGAAGATCTAATGCAAGTGTCACCACACCTCTGGCATTTCTTGCCTGAAAAGATCTGCATTTTTTTAAAATCGCTCATTTCGCAGCAGAAAAAAGTATGGTGTGGCATATGTTAGAGGTTGGCTATGCATACAAGAGTATTGAGTTATAAAGACTAGGTTTAAACTTATAAAGCTGATTCAAAGAAAGGACTACAGTATGGCACATACCAAATGGGAACAGATAAACCAAAATGGAGGAGTTTTTTCTCTGAAAAGAGTCTACAGATATGTAAATATTGATGAGTACACATGAAGAATACCAAATTTCACTTGAATTTCGGAGGTTGAGGAGTGACCTGAGAAAGGTTTCACAAAATTACAAGAGGCATGGATAGAATTGTTAGTCAGAGTATTTTTCCCAGGGTGGAAATATCAATTACTCGGAGACCTAGGTTTAAGATAAAGGGAGAAAAGTTAAAAAGGAGATGTGAGAGGCAAGTTATTTTACACAGAGAGTATTAAGTGCCTGGAGTGGGCTGTCAGAGGAAGTGGTAGAAGCAGATACAGTAGCAATGTTTAAGAAGTATCTTGACAGAAATATGAATAGGTAGGGAATAGAGGGATATGGACTGCATGGAGGAAAAATGCTTTTAGTTTAGAAAAGGTGTCATGTGTCGGTGCAGTCCTGGTGGGCCCAAGGGCCTGTTCCTGTGCTGTACTGTTCTTTGAAGAATGGGAAGTAAAAGGCTGATATGGAAAGAGAAATAACAAATAAATAGACAGAAAAATTAAGCTGAAAGAATAAATGCTACAGGTTTGAAGATGAAATTCCGGTGAAGCACTTTGCAACGTTATTGCATCAGTTCCAATACATAGCTATGTTTAATCAACCTGTGGTGACACACCTCTGAAACGGGCGAGACTTGAACACAAGCCTTCTATCCTAAAGGTAGGGACACTACCACTGCACCACAAAATCCCTCAATTCCAAAATGTATTCTATGGGCTGGCTCACAGTAGTGAAACTCTTTACTTGATTGTGCCTCTTGAGCCAATGACAATTAAAAATATTTTTTCCAGATCCTCATTAGCAGTAATGGGTATTAAAAGTGTTAAAAACAAATCCAAATTGATGGGAAAAAAATTACACAGTTTCACAGATTCAAAAGTTACCCTGCAAATCACCTACAAAATCATTTTTAAGTCAAAAATCTGGCACAGCAAACTTTGTTTTAACTGGCACTTTATCAATTGGTACTGTTGATATACCGGCAAAAAAAACCCTTCAAATATGGCAATCTCCTGCGATGTCCAAGTCTTTTTGTTGCAAATAAAGTATAACAGTGACGTGTATACCCCTGCATTACATTTCTATTACTTACTTTGTGTTTTTACATTGATTTTTTGAGGGATGTTGTTGTCTCAAAACTTCACTTGGTCAAGATGTGGAGGTGCTGGTGTTAGTGTGGGGTGGACAAGGTCAAAAATCACAATGACACCAGGTTATAGTCCAACAGGTTTGTGTCTTCAAATAAACCTGTTAGACTTTCACTTGGGTCAGGGTTTACTGCAGTGATGCAGACCTCTTGATTATCCAGAATAACTGATCAACCGGCACACTCCTGGTCCTATAGGTTAACAAAACGTTTGCTGTACAACTATAAAATAATATCAATCTTTAGATAAAAAGAAACAAATTCCAATAAGAACTAAAAACAGAAATCCTACCAGTACCTTTTTCAATGTAATTAGCTGGTATCCACTGAGGGTCATCTAAGTAGTCTATTGGAGGTGGTGGTGGTGGGGTCATTTCATCAAGGTCAACGATAAAGTCAGGAGGAGGAGGTGGTGGGGGAGGACAATCATTGACTGAAATGGCAGAGCAAGGTTAAAAATCAGACCAATAGAATAACTTAAATTTGACAAAAGTTAAGTACCATTTTACAGCAACTAAACCAAATCATAGAGAATAAATACAAACTATTATCAATTGAAGTCCATAATTCTGTAGGTTGTAAGCCTCAGCTTTAGAAATTGTATCCCTATAACTGTTAAACACTTCAGGTGGAAATGTAAGCCATAAGAGATATTGTAGACAGGATCATATTGAATTAATCACTTATTATGGATCAGTCCAATTTTCCCCATGGTACATACTGTGGCGTACAAGGGGCAGCTGTTTCAATGTCACCCATTTCACACTCATCCAAAGGTAAATGATCCACATCATCTTTACCATCCTGTTGGTGCCATTTTAGAGGAGCAATAGCTCAATAATATAATAGAAATTTAATTTCAAAATGGTCAAAGGCATTTCTGGGACTCACAGCAACATTGAAAATAACTAATGTAATGCTCCTGATTAAGAAGGCAGGGAGGCAGAAGACAGGAAACTATAGGCTGGTTAGCCTGACCTCTGTTGGTGGTAAGATGTTACAGTCCATTATTAAGGATGAAATTGCAGAGCGCTTGGAAGTGCATAGTAAAATAGGGCGGAGTCAGCACGGCTTCAGGGAGTGTCATGCCTGACAAACCTGTTAGAATTCTTTGATGAGATAACAAGCAAGACAATGGAGAGCCAGTGGAAGCGATCGATTTGGATTTTATAAGGCCTTTAACAAAGTGCCAGACAGGTGGCCATGTTGTTAGGGACAAGGCACTGGCATGGATTGACGATTGGCTGACTGGCAGAAGGCAAAGAATGGGGATAAAGGGATCTTATCCAAGATGGCAGTTAGTAACTAGAGAAGTTCTACAGAGATCAGTGTTGAGACCACAACTATTCAAGTTGCATATTAATGACCTGGACAAAGAAAGATTGTTGTCATGTTTGCAAATGACACAAAGATAGATGGAGGCACAGGTAATGTTGAGGAAGTGGGGAGGCTGCAGAAGCCATGGACAGGCCAGGAGAATAGGCAAAGAAGTGGAAGACAGAATGCAATATGGGAAAATGTGAGGTTATGCACTTCGATAAGAAGAATAGAGGCAGTAGACTATTTCTTAAATGGGAAAAACACCTTCGGATGTCTGAAGCATAAAGGGACTGAGGAGTCCTAGTTCGGGATTCTCTTAAGGTTAACACATGGGTTCGCTTGGCAGTTAAGAAAGCAAACATGATGTTAGCATTAATTTCATAAAAGCTAGAATACAAGAGCAGAGATAGTAAGAACTGCCGATATTGGAGTCTGAGATAACACAGTGTGGAGCTGGAGGAACACAGCAAGCAAGGCAGCATCAGAGGAGCAGGAAAGCTGACGTTTCAGGTCGAGACCCTTCTTCAGAAATGGGGGAGGGGAAGGGGGCTTTGAAATAAATAGAGGGGGGGGGTAGGGCTGGGGAAGGTAGGTAGTGGTGGGGATTGGTCAGTGAGGTGGGAGGAGCGGATAGGTGGGAGAGAAGACGGACAGGTCAAGGAGGCGGGGATGAGAGGGAGGGTTGGTCTTGGGATGAGGCTGGGGGTGGGGAGCTTCAAAATCTGTCTTCTCTCCCACTTATCCACTCCTCCCACGTCACTGACCAATCCCCACCACTACCTACCTGCTGTCACCATCCTACCTACCTTCCCCAGCCCTACGCTCCCCTCTCTATTTATTTCAGAGCCCCCTTCCCCTCCCCCATTTCTGAAGAAGGGTCTCAACCCACAGCGTCAGCTTTCCTGCTCCTCTGATGCTGCCTGGCCTGCTGTTTTCCTCCAGCTCCACACTGTGTTATCTATAGAATACAACAGCAGATACGCTGAGGCTGTATAAGGCTCTGGTCAGACCGCATTTGGAATTTTGTGAGCAGTTTTGAGCCCTGTATTGAAGGAAGGATATATTGGCCTTGGAGGGGTTCCAGAGGAGGTTTATAAAAATAATCCCAGGGATGATGGGCTTGTCACCTGAGGAGCAGTTGAGGTCACAGGGTCAATACTCATTGGAGCTTAGAAGGATGACGGAGGATCTCATTGAAACTTACAGAATACTGAGATGCCCGGATAGAGAGGAAATGGAAAAGATGTTTCAACTATGTAAGAGACTAGGACCGGAGTACACAGCCTCAGAGTGAAGGGACAACACTTAAGAACTGAGGTGAGAAGGAATTTCTTCAGCCAGAGGGTGGTTAATCTGTGGAACTCATTGCTGCAGAAGGCTATGGAGGCCAAGTTATGGAGTGCATTTAAGACAAAGATAAATAGGTTCTTGATTGTTTGGGAATCAGGGTTAAGGGAGAAACTTATCAGCCATGATCAAATGGCTGAGCTGACCTGATGGGCTGATTGGCCTAAACCTATTCCTGAATCTTAAGGTCCTATGGTTGTAACACGTAACTTTTTTTTTTAAAGCAATGTCCATTAGTAACAAAGAGCCAGTTGACTGTAGTTACATGGTCTTCTCCTTATTCCGGTATTTTTTAAAAGTACAAATCTCCTCATCTTTTATTAAGGGATTGGAATCCATTTCCTGGAATTCTGGTGTCTAGTCTGGTGATATTAGCACTGCACCAGCACCTTGCCACAAGATACAAGACAGTTTTGCTGTTTGTAACTTATATAAAGAAATGTAGAGACTTAGAATGAAATATGATTCAATTAGAATGTGTCAAATTTTGGTAATCATGATTTGTTAGCAGTGTATGAGTCTAACGTATTTAACTAAATTACTTCTTACATATCTGTTGTGCGTCACCACCTAAATACTACAGTATAACACGGCAATACTTTTCGTATTGTTTTATTCCCAACAGTTTTACAGTCTATGAATGTAGAGAAATTGCCTCCAGAGTCCATAAAGCCTAGGAAAAAATTCATAATACTTCAAATTTTTCACTTTAGGGAAGAAGCATTCATCCCACCTTAAAAAACGTAATTTTAGGACACCATATTCCACTATGGATCACACAGTCATTTTACATTTAGGGCCTGGATGTAAACTCAGTTTCACCACTCAGCTGAATAATTCATCCTGAGTTGACTGAAATAACTGAGCTTTTTTTACAGTTTCAACGCTGGTATTTATGGGTCCAGGAATGGTGACCTTTCAACAAGCTTAGTCGCATACCAATAATTAAAAGTAAAAGCCTAGTACTAAAAAAATCTATTTCACTGACTGATAGTTATTTGCAGACAGAAATCACAAGAATCAAACAAGATCTCCTAAATCTATATGCAAAGCAGACAAATGCAAAACATAAAAAAACTTACTGTTCTCCTGAAAGCGGGCAACAAAGCCAGTCAGGGGAATCTGTGGAATAAACTGCAATAAAGATGGAAGGATAGGTGCTGGGGAGCCGACTAAGGAAGTGGTGGAGATGCATGGAAGCTTTTGTAAGTCATTAGCACAAAAGAATAAGAATACAAATTGCATAAAGCTGAATTCTGACATTTGCACAGATGATGAAAGCTTACTTGCGAGTGGAGAGGACAGTGACACATCATTTACATGTCGGTGCAGGAAGGCAGGAGAGCTGGCAGAGTGCCTCCACCTGAGGCTTGCAGGAGGTGTAGCACTGTGGTCACGCTGAGGACCCTGCCACATAAAATGGTTATGACAGCCTGAAGCAGAGCTAGCTGCATTAAAGATCAAGAGGACAGGAGATCAGTCCATCACTATCCATAGACACAGTAGCAATCTTTTCAGCTGGCTCTCTATCAATTTGTGTCATTCAATACAAATGTTCTCTTAACTAAGTCAATGGATTGTTCAGTTACTGGTTTCATCCCACCCCTCTCCATGTCTACATTTTCATTCTGGTTATGTATGGGTATCACAGATGCACAGTACACTTTTTCAATGTGCTATGCCACTAAGCTGCAAAGTATTATTCGTAGCCCTCTGTGCTCGCCCTTATTGAGTTCCTCCAATCCTTGGTTATTCCATTGACTTTGTTCAGTTCTGTTTGGCCTGGGAGATAGATTGGGTACTTTTCCATCAATCACTCCAGGAGATGGTTGTAAATGTCTGTATTTGATTTAATGTTGATACATAATATGTAATTTATATATATTATCCTCCACTTGCTTCATTTTGTGGAATGAATAATCAGTTTGTATGATGTAACTGTCCTCCACTCACCACATTTCGCTGAAGAAGCTAACCTGGAGAAACTATTGTCAATTTCTAGCATGTTCTCTGCTTGCTGCTTTTCATAGAGGATTTTTAAATAGAGTCTGTGGAGTGTTTACTGTAGTATTCTGGTTAAATAGATACTGTTTACGTAAGTTGAATCCTGCTGTAAAGCCTGCCCTGCATTCATCTCATTAGCTGGCACTCTGCTCTATTACAAGAGACAGCAGATAAAATATGATCCATCAAGCCAGGCTTCAGTACGAGATTTGACATGTCCAGTCATAACATCTGCTGGGATCCTAATAAAATACAGTGAGTACTAAACGAAACAGAGAATATCTCACCTGAAGGAGGGTCAGACAGTAAGGGGGGAGGAGGAGGCAGACAGACCTCATTGAAAATCTGTGGAGGAGGAGCAGGAGGTGGAGGCAGGTCCATTGGAGGAGGTGGTGGCACATCTGGGAGATCATTCGCACCTTCAATGTGTACACACAATAAACTGTTAATCACAATGAATGCACGCAATAAACTTTTAATCACAATGCGTACACACAGTAAACTGTTCATCTTAATGAGTGACAATTTGCACAATTTGTTTTCATGTTACTTAACAACATAAACACATTTGTTTTAAAAGTCCTAATACTGCGTTTTTAAATCACATAATACTATATTGACAAACACAAGGCTCCTGGTAATATAGTAAGCGATATCTAACTCTCAAATACGAAGCAACTCCTTACTTAAGGAGGGACATCTTTCCATTGGAGGTAGTTCAAAAAGGTTTCACTGGATTGATTCCTGCATTGAAGGCATCAGACCTGTACTCATTTAAATTTATAAGGCTGAAAGGTTATATTCTTAAAAATATGTAAGATTTTGAGAGGGCTTGACAGTTTAGAATTGGAAAGAATGTTTCCCTTTTTAGCAAATTCTGAAATTATGGTAAAAAAAATTGTTAAAAATAAGGATGATGCTAGTTTTGCTTCCAGAAACATATTTTAACCAAAGTGGCAGTGCCTCTGTTATCCCAGATAACATAAGAAACTAGATTTGTGATGTTAGAAAATCCAGCAGACATTTATTACAGCTAACTATTATACACAATCTTCAAATCTCAGACACATCAGTGGCTGAGCTAACATTAAGCTATTAGATTACAGCTGAGAAGTAGGTTCCAGTAGTCTGTCCTGCTCCACGTTAAGGTGGCATCTATGATTTTTATACCCTCTGGTCACTTGCTATAATGCAGTAATGCTATCATAAGCATGTTTCTTAAAGGTATACTGACATACCGAGCATGAGACATAACACAATAACGGCACCATCTGTTTAAGACTGAGATGAGAAGGAATTTCTTCTTTTGGAATGCATTTTGGAATTCTTTTTCCCACAGAACAGTGGGGAAGGGGCAATGAAAATATTCAAGGAGAATCAGGCATTTTTTTTTGGACTACAAGGAAGTCAATATGGGGGTAGATAGGAAAGTATGGTTAAGGCCACAGTCTGTTCAGTTAAAACATGATTGAATTGTAGAACAGGATTATTTAGCTAAAACACCTATTCCTGCCTCCTATTCCTTATGATTTTATGATCATATTATACAGAAAATTCTCTTTGTTATTTTGGTAGAGGCTTTTAAGAGTAATTTTAATACTTTCCATTACTATAAGTCATTGCTCCACTCCTGAATTTTCTCTTCATTGGTTCCATGTTTAATACTATTGCCTTACATTTGAATTTTGGACAATTTAAGTTTCCATTAAACCAAAATTAGCAGATGCGGAAATTCCAAACAAAGCACATGAATTTGGTAATCTCCCATTGCACAATTTCAGGGCCTCACCCCAACCTCAAACATGAAACCATTGTTTCCAAGAAGATTATTGTTATTCCTATTGGAGATCTTACCTCCACAGCTTTCAATAACCAACACCAACAGTGCATTTCCACCTCCTTCCTAAGTTCTAGATAACAGGACTTGTCCTGGTAGGCCACCAGTTCAGCTTCAGCCTGTCCCACAACAGATGAACAGAACTTTCCTGTCTCCTTTATATCTTTTTATCTCTCTTACAATCTATATCTATCAATTTAACAGGTTTTTCTATTCAATCATGGGACATGGGTGTTGCTGGCTGGGCAGCATTTATTGCCCATCTCTAGTTGTCTGTGAGAAAGTGGTGGTGAGCAGTCTTGTTGAACTGCTGCAGTCTCGATAATCTAAGTAGATTCACAATACCACTAGAGAGGGAATTCCAGGATTTTGACCCTGCAATAGTGGAGGAACGGCAATATAGTTCCAAGTCAGGATGGTGAGTGGCTTTGAGGGGGACTTTAAGGCAGTGGGAAAGTACAGAAGCTTTGACCGTATGGATATTGAACAAATTGAGAAACAGGGAAGATATGCCGAAGTGGCAAAGGAGAAGATGGAGGTTAAAGATGTGTTTGAATTATTTAGTAGCTGGAAAGTCTTCACTTGCTTATCCAACGGTGCAAGCAAGATACTTAATTAAAAGCAAAATACTTTGGATGCTGGAAATCTGACATAAAAGCAGAAAGTGCTGGAGACACACAGCTGTCTTGTAACAACTGCGGAAATTGAAACATAGTCAATGTTTCAAGTCCAATATAACTTTCTTCTCTCTACAGGTGCTGACAGACCTGCTGAGTTTTTTCAACACTTTCTGCTTTTGTTTCAAGATACTTGTAAGAAATTTTCCCGTTACTTTCAATAGGAGAAAAAAGTAACAGAACATTTATTATTAACTCAATCAGAGTCCCACTGGAATCTTTCGAAGTTGAACTTCCTTTGCATTATAATTTTTTTAAACTCCGAAATATTAAATTTATTGTTTTGAGAATGGAACCAGACGGTGATTTGAAACCCAAACTGTACAGAGAACATTATTATGTTGTCCAAAGTATGATCTTCCATTGTTTTATTGAGACACTGTGCACACGTTCTCACATGCACACACACACATGTGCCCACACGCGCACACGCATGCATGCCCATGCACGCGCACACGCACAAATACACAAACACTGACCTAGTTCAAATGCTGCTGAAGCTTCTGGTGCTGGTGGTGGTGGAGGCATCGACACAGGTACAGACACAGGCATCGCCACGTTCGCAGTTCCACAGCTATTCTTGTTTCTACCAATATTACTGCTTTCAAACAACAATAAAAAAAGGAAAGCAGAAAAAAGATGTCATTGGTGTTTTGTAAAAGGTATAAATATATTTCCTTGTGTCTGTACAAAATGTTCACACTTTATAATTAACTCGATGTACCTATGCATCGGAGACCCCTCTGTTGGTGGGGAGTTGGTCACGGGACTGCTATATGCACTTGGGACCACAGGAGGCTGAACAGGTCTTGCTCCCTTAGCACTTCTTCTGAAAATTGACAAAAACAGGACGTTTCTTTAATATGAGCATGAGTTATAAAAGAGGCTAAGAATGAAGTGGACCACAGGTTGACCTATATCTCAAACATCATTTTTGATTATTAATTTATTCCATTATTTAAAATAATTGGGGCTGGCTTTTCCTCCAGCACACATCCCATAATCAGGTGGTACAGCAGTGAAGGAAAGACAACAGAACAATGGAAACTTGGAATTTTTGCAGTGCCAAAGGAAGAGATACACGGCTGGTCCCTCTCCCACCTTTTCCTTATAAACCTGCAAGTGTTTTCACGTTGGATAATTATCCAATTTCATTTTGAAAGTTCCATTGAGTCTGCCCTTACCACATTCTCAGAAGATGCAGCCTAGATCCTAACCATTCACTGCATGAAAAAAGATTTTCTTTATGTTACCTTCACTTTTTTATCAATTATTCTAAATCAGTGCCCTCTGGTTCTCAATCCTTCTGCCAAAGGAACTGTTTTCTCCCTGTCTACACAATCCAGACCCCTAATGATTTTGAACAGCTCCATCAAATCTCTTCTCAACGTTCTCCCTTTAAAAAGAGAACAACCATGACTTTCAGAGTTTCTCTCTAAACTGAAGTCTGATATCCCCTAAAGTACTCTCCTAAAACTAATGTCCAAAATTAGATTTCCCAAGCCTGTAGAAATTTAGCTACCTAACCATTCAATACACTGCCAAAATGGATGCAATAGGGTCATGTAAATAAAGCCAGTAGATATCCTTGCCCTCCTACCACATTATTACCATCTCCATGCAATGTCACAGGAGAGAGGAGCATATCTGATGCAACATTAGGAAATTTGCTGGTGGAGGAAGAGGGCATCAGTCTTTTTTGTATCCATACCATTGACTACCACAACCAATGGTATGCATTTGTAACCACCCAACATGATCTAGTACGACCCTATTTTTAAAAGGCCATGCTAACTGGAGCTAACTACTGAGAAAGCAGTTCTCACAGTTCAACATTATATTAACTGCACTCATGGGATGAGGGCATCACCAGCTGGGCCAGCATTTTTGCCCATGCCTAGTTGCCCTTGCAAAGGTTATGGTGAGCTTCCTTCCTGAACCCCTGCAGTCCATTTGCTGTAGGTACACCCACAATGCCAAATTGCACTCTCCCAAAAATTGTCCTTCAGCCATTTACTGGTACGTTACTCTACAATGTACACTTACCCTAGAGTTCCTTGTGAAGTGGAACTCGTCATACTTGTCTGTCCGTACCTTCGTGACAAAGTTCCACTTCTCACAGGATGATTGCTAACTTCCTACAAAGCAAAAATAAAAATACTTACTTCAAAGCGAAGATCTTAAATTTACTGAACCTCTTCACGCATCTTTCATACCTGAAAAACCTTATGGGGGTTTAACTGGTTAGTCACTAAAAATGGACACAGCAATTGGGAGCATTGCTGAACAAACAGACAAACGGGTGTAGGTTCATAGTTCCTGGACAGTGGAGACAGGGTAGTGAAGAAGGAGCTTGGTACACTTGCCTTTATTGGTCAGTACATTGAGTACAGGAGTAGGGAGGTCATGTTGCAGCTGAACAGGATATTGGTTAGGCTATTTTTGGAATACTGTGTGCAATTCTGGTCTCCCTGCTATAAGAAGGATGTTGTGAAACTTGAAAGGGTTCAGAAAAGATTTACAAGGATGTCACCAGGATTGCAGAGTTTGAGCTATAGGGAGAGGCTGAATAAACTGGTGTTTTTTCCCCTTGCAGCATCGAAGGCTGATGGCTTACCTTATAGAGGTTTATAAAATCATGAGGGACATGAATAGAGTGAATAGCCAAGGTCCCGTTTCTAGGGTGGGGAACCCAAAACTAGAGGGCATAGGTTTAGGTGAGAGGAGAAAGATTTAAACAGGATCTGAGCGGTAACATTTTCATGCAGAGGGTGTATAGAACCAGCTGCCAGAGGAAGTAGTTGACGTGGGTACAATTATAACATTTAAAAAGCATCTGGATTGGTACATGAATAGGAGGAGTTTAAAGGGATATTGGCCAAATGCCGGCAAATGGGACTAGGTCAGATTGGGATGTCTGATTGGGATGAGTTGGACCGAAAAAGGTCTGTTTTCGTGCTGTATGTCTATATGACTCTAATTGCAATGGACAGTTAACCCATCCCATTGGAGTGGAATGAAAGCAGCTGCCAATTTCATCCTCGCTGCAATTCATTAAGATTGCTGTGTACACTCAGAGTGTTACCCACATTATTCATCGCTGCAAAAATCTTAAAGCTAACCTGCACTGGTTAAAGTTATCTGTGGCTCTTGAAGTAAAGCAAGCAGAGGCTGCCTATAGGGAGGAGCAAACATCAGCCACAGCACTAGACCAATTGGTGAAAGAGGTAGAAAAGGAAGAGAGACATTCTGTATCCTCACAGATGCTGGAGATGCTGATGAGAAGGCAGTGGGAAGGGACAGTCAAATCCAAAAGTATAGCTGAAGGTCCTGGAGGCAATGTCACATAAATGATCAGGTTCGGTGAAAGTGACCTCAATGCCAGATTCTATGAACTGACCCACCAACCTCAAACACCATTTATTTTCCCACATCCCCGTAACTCATCTGTCACCAAGTTCTATCATTTAGGATTCATACTGACCACTCATATGCTTCACCTCACCCTCACCCTCAAACACTTAGCATTGCTGCAAGCCTCATACCCACATCTCTCACTTGTCAGCTTTTGTACAACAATGCTCACATCAATTTGAAAAGCAGAGTTTAGTTAGATTGTAAGCTTTCATATTCAACCATAAATTGTAGTGCTTAAGGGTTTTAATTTATGACAGGCTGAAAAAGCTCCTTCCCATCCAGAAATTAGTTGATGAGGTGGCAGGAAGGACAGGAACATTGTCAATGTGCCAGATTATTTGCCCTTTCCACTACCTGCCCAGCCACCTGCAGCAAGGGAAATTGCTGCCCAAGATTTCAGTATACAGGCAACATTTCTGCTCTATCTGATAGATGTGTAAAATTCCAGAATTTAGTTTTGTATCATGCTCATCTTCTTTCATTACAATTGCTAACAAAACTGAAAATAAAAAAGCAAACTGATTGAGAAGAAAGAGCATGTTCTTCATATTCTTTATTGTAACCAAGTGGGGTTTTGCTGTTCCTGCTTTTACTGCTATATATGTTGAAATTTACATCAGAACCCAGTGTTAGGAATGAGCATATTATTGCATAGCTTCTATTGATACGCTAGCCACAATCAAACAAACCTAATTAAATATAGAAATTGCTAACGAGACCCAGCAGGTCTAGCGGCACATGTAGGGAGAAAGCAGAGTTAATGTTTCAAGTGCAAGACTCTTCATCAGATCAGTTGCTGTCACACCTGTTGAGTTTTGCAATTAATTTCTGTTTTTTGTTTCAGATCTCCATCATCTACAGTTCTTTGTTTTATCACATTAAATATAGGCTGTGAATAAAGGGAAGAGGAGCATTTCTACTTTTTAATCCTCGCTACAAAATCATTATCATGTTCTTCATTTTAAATGTTTACAGCATTTTTGCAGACCAGAACAGAAAATGAGGTGAAAATGTGAATAAAAATAGAGTTTGATTTGTTCTACGGATACTGCATAGTGTTGTATCTCATCAACTATCTTAACGCAATGTTGCTGCATTAAAATTATCTGATGATTCTATTTTAAATGCTCAATTCCCATTTTTCCTCTGTTAGTTATATTGCCTGATTCAAGTTATTGGATAATGCACATTGTGATTATTCGTAACTGGTGAGAACATCAGAAAGAGGAGCAGGAGTAGGCCATTTGGCCCCTTGGCCCTGTCCTGCCATTCAATAATGTTATGGTTGATGTGCCTCAGGCTCCAACTCCTCTTTTGTGCTAGCTCAGCATAGCCATTAACTTCCTGATATTTCAAAAATCTGTCAACCTTCCCTTGAAATATTTCAATACTTAGTTTCCACTAGTCTCTGGGGTAGCGAATTCCCCACATTCACTACATGCTGGGAGAAGAAATTCCTTCACATCTCACCTCCAGTGAGTTGCCAACCCCAGACACATATTCCGTCCCCTCCCTGTCAGCATTTTGCAGGGACCCTCCCCTCCAGCACACCCTGGTCTACTCCTCTTTCATTTCCATACCTTCCTACATCTCCACGACACCTTTCTGTGCAAACACAGAAGGTGCAAAACTTGCCCATTACTTAGCACCTCCTCACTATCCAAGGCCCCAAACACACTTTCTGGGTGAAGCAGCAATTTACCTGATCTTTACTTAATCTGGTTGACTGTATTTACTGTTCACAACGTGCTCTCCTCTTTGGGGAAACGAACACACACTGGACAACTGCTTTGTGGAACACCTACATTCTGTCACAAAAATGACCCTGAACTTCCAGCAGCCTGCCACTTCAATACACCAATGAGGTTCTGTAAGGACAGAACCTCATTTTCCATTTGGGAATCCTGTAGCCTTCAGGTCTCAAGATCAAGTTCAATAATTTTAGGGCTTGAACACCTCCTTTCATGTCCTTTACCCACTACTCACACCCCAGGCCCTATCATGATATGGGCTACTTTCAGCACAGCTGACCCATTTTCACCTACTCATGGTCTCCATTAGGAGCCTTTCTTCCTTCCTGACTTACTATCATCCATCCCTCCACCTTTCTTTCTCTCTTGGCTCCCACTCCATGAACTTTTTTTTTGCTTGGTGTTAACATGGTGGTTGATCACTGAAACATATTGACATGAGGCCGTAGATATTCTTTAACAACAGAATATAAGCTTATTGCACAAAGAAAGAAATCAGACAAACCAAATGTTGTAGTAGTTGTAAAGATCTTAACATTAAAACAAAGTTTTGTTTTATTTCCCAACACTGTCCACTATGGAGGCTCAACTCGAGAGAAATTATACATGTATTCCTATCTCTTAGCGTTTCTACTTAGCCGATTCCTTCCAATTACTCTTCATTGAAGTGTTGAAATTATTTTACAATTTCTCTTCAAGTCTGATGATGTGAACATTTTACAATTCCAATGCCATAAATGTTTTCAATTGCAGCAAGCTGAAGATTTCTATTTAAACTCTCCTGGTTTGGAAACTTCATGAACTAGAGAAAACATTACTGCTGCAGTGACTAGTTTCCTCTGAACTGAGCTGAACAAAGGTCTACTAGGAGGAAAACTAAAAACTTGTTTATGAACTCAACTCTTCCTGAACTCTGAGTTCTGTGCTCTGAAGTCCAAATAGAAGTAAGATTACACTGCCCACCCTAAACCAAAGAGCATGAACACTTTATTCCATTACACCCTAGTGGTGCCCCCAAGCCTTTCTTTACAGTCACATGTCTTCTTGCAACTGGTGCGTTTAGGTCACTTTTGCAGAATGACTTCCTTTTAAGAAAAAATACTTCCGTAGCACTAACTTACATTCATAGTTCTTTAAAATCTAAGTCCAAAAATGATAATAACACATTTTACATGCCACTCCTTACAACACTTTCATGCAAGAAAAGTTACTTTAACCTATCAGAATTGGACTCTGGTCCCAGCCCTAAATAATAAGTAAATACTATTGTTTTTAATCTATCCCATCAAAATCTCCCATTCTATATACAACAGGCAAAATACGCATGAAAAGAATTTCAGACTGATGTTTATTTTTAATAGTATTATTTTGTATTCATTTTCTCACCTTTACTCCATGTCCAGTATCATCTAGGAGCGTATAGACAATGGGTTTCCTGGTGTACTTTTCCCGCTGAATAGGGTTTGCTGGGGGAATGATTTTGGTCATCCTTGATGTGGTTTTAGCAACAGCAAATGCTCCAATCTCTCGCCGAGCCACTTTCTCTTTGTGCATCTCTACTTTCTAAGGAAATCAGATGGAAAAAAAGGGTAAATAAGTTGTATTTTATCTGTGTTGGTGAATGAGAACCGTTCTACTTGTGTGTTAAAGAGACCAAACTACAATGTGGTTGACTCTTTACTGCCTTCTAGGCAACTGGGGAATGAAAACGCTAGCCTCATTCATGAAGCTGTCATGAATCCCATGAATAACTCTTCCCAATCCTTTACAGTACCCTATAAGGATGAAACTACGATATGTCTCAACCTCTCATTCTAACCAGAAAGCTAAGAAGAACTGTACAGACATAGCACTTTCGTTACCACAGCCAATTCAATACTAATGTAATGCAGTCACTGTTAGAATGCAAGAAATGCAACAGCAAATTTGCACTGTGATGACCAGATAATCTGTTCTTAATTATGTAGATTGCAAAGATAAATGTGGTTCAGGATATAGGGGATAAGTTCTTGCTCGTTTTCAAAGTCATTTGTGGAATCATAAACAGTCATATTTTATTCTAGCTGTACAGGCACCAGTGGGTCTCTCCCTTGGTCTGCATGGATCTTCTCAACCATGAGAAACAGGAAATAAAGAAATTGCAACCGGGTAACAGACATACACACCAGACAAGATCAGTTCTTCTTGTAGCAGTTCCTGTAAAGAAACCATATCATTGCTGATTTAAAGCAAAACTGCAAAATGCAAGAAACATGAAATAAAAAGAGAAATTTTCTGCATTTAAAAGAGGAAATCCAAATTAATGTTTCCCCTCTGAAAATTTTAACCCCTTCTCACCCAACAGTTGATAGACCTTGCAGCCTTCTCCCAACATTTCATTGCTTTATAAAATACATCTTGTTGTTATTTACCCATTGCTTCAGAAGCACATAAAAGGCATGTGCTTTTTTTAAAATATCAAAAGGCTTTAGCCAGAGATTGGTTGTTACTTATAAGCTTTTGTCTTGAAAGAAAGTGGTATTTTCTCCGCTTTCATGAAATGTAGAACAAGCAACATAAAGATAAATAGTGCAAATCTGGGTGTTTTGCACTGCTCAATCTAGCACTTAAGTGGATTTTCACTCTGTTTTCACAGGAGCCAGAGCTAGTGTCACAATAACAGCTTTTTATTGAAGGAACTGAGCTGGGAAAGAGATTAAAACCTTTGTCCTCACTGAGCCATGTGTACTTGGAAGAAACCATGAGGGTTGTGTGCACACAAGCTGTTACACTCTGGCAACGATTTTTGTGCCATGAACTTTATTAACATCAATCCTCTTTGTGGTGTCCATGAATGAATTCTGGATCTCTTGCTTAATTACAGCAGGATATTGAATTAACTATTTGAGGATGAAATCTTGCAATAAATTGCTTCTTGTCTTTGAAAGCAAACCACGGTACCCACAGACATGCATGTCATTGCAAATGAGTCCCATTAATTATTATTCCCTCCCTGGCACTCCTTTTGTTGGTTTAAAGTACGTTTTCAAAGATGGAGTGCTACCTAAATCATAATGTTAGCTCACAGGGCTTTCATGAGTTGGCATTTCTGAAATGTAAAATACAGTCTAAAAGGCAATAATTTTTCAGGTTGTCCATTATTGATATTGCTACTGTATCCCGGATAGCATTAAAGGATATTCGACAGCAAAGATCTGCATTAAAATATCCTGAGGAACTGCACAAAGATGACAATAAAACACAGGTAAGGAGATGGATGGGAGTGTTATGAAATAAATGAAAATCAGAAAAGATAAAATAGGAGTGACTGATCCGATATTGCTCACTTTTGGTGCCACACAGAGTCCAAACTGCCCACGAGTGGATCTTTGACAAGATCAAGTACAGCGGCAGGGCTGTTGTTTGGGTGGAAATCCTGTTTACCAGGAGCTACCAACCAATCAGAGGGTAATATCAACTCTGAACAGCTCTGGGGAAGCCATGGCTGCTATAGAATGACACCCACTGGAGGCTCAGGATTGAGGAGCAACCCACACCACACACAAGTAATGGCAGAAAGGTTTTCACATGTTGGACAATGTGGGAGAAGGGGCTGCAGAGGGGTCAACAGTGAGGACAGGAGGTGGCTTACTGCAGCTCCCCATCCTTCCCTTACAAATATTGCACCCTTCGATCAAGCATTGAATACTCTGAACCAAGGGACACCCCATGACCCATTTCCCATCTGGGGAGCACTCAGTTTACCTGTCATGCATGCCACACATTGACAGGTCTGTCCAGTACTGGGTTAACACTAATGGAGGTGGGATGAGGCCCTTAAATGGTCATTAATTGCCCACTGAAAGACCTCAATTGATGCTGGGCATGACACCCAACTTATTGCTTTTTGTACCCAACTTCACATTGGTGGAAATGAGAGGTGGTGTGGTTATGAACAACTTCAAACATGCAAAGAAAGAGGCCATGAGATTCCATTCCAAGATTACACACAATAATCCGATACAAGTCAGCAGCTAGGGAAGGAGGCAGGTCAGCTGGAAGTATTTTGAATTAATTTGTACAGACTTATCTCTGGCACAGGTAGAATTATAAACCTGGACCTTCTGGTCCAAGTAGGAAGACTATCACTGTGCCACAACAGCCCTCAGTGAGTCAGTTGTAGATATTTTCAATCAACGTGTTCAGACATGTTATGACACATGTCAAGGGTAAGTGGGCCTTGAACCCAGGCCTCCTGGCCCAGAGGTAAGGACAGTACTGTTGAACCACCTGGACCATTGGCCTATGCCTTTATTACTGGCCAAGTAACATTACCAATAAGCCATCATCACATCATAGTAAGTCATTTTAATTTTTAAGAGGTTTTACCAAGCAATGATTGAGATGGATTCAGATAATTTGATATTCAATTGTAGGAAATTCTAGCTTCCAATGAGTTGATGTTGGATAAGGAGTCTAAAAGTAGAGGTGTCCATGAAGTCAAGGCAGGTAGTGGAGAGGTAAAACTGGTTGTTGCCAGCATAAATTGGAAACCAACATTGCAATTGGGATTTCCAAAGGGTCATAGGGTGGGAATCCAGCGTGTTGACCTTTGAAAGTCACAGTCCTGGAGGCCATGTTGTGATTTTAATGCCTTCAGGACAATTTCAAACTTTCAACTGGTGACCAGAGGTCAGGAAATAACTGAGGAAAGCATTCACCTCCAATTACAAACCCCTTAAGCTTGTTCAAGAGCTTGGGGAAATGCCTGTCTGAAATGGAGGGTAACATTGAAAATTCTTCCTGTTGATTCCCAACAGTTTAGTGCAGGTTAGTGCGGAGCTGCTGGATTCACCATGCAGCTCAGATACCTTGCTTTTTCAAGTTGTTCAGGGTGTCCAATGAGTGCAGCATGGGTACTACTCCAACCCATCTCATCCAGAAGGAGCTGCCCGCCCTCATCCAAGACAGAGCCAGACTCATTTTGGAATCGGGTCCCGCTGTTAATATCAGTGGCAGTATAAAAAAGGTTGGCATTTTGCGTACTCCATTAGAAACTCCAGAAGGGAAGTCATTGTTTTAAATATGCTTGTCACAATGGTACAGCTGGGAACAGAATAAGGTGAGGCCAGTACCTCATAGGTAGAGTTTTGAGAGCTCAGGGGGTGGGGATTGGTGATGAAGGATAATGGTATAAGAAATGCAAAGAGGTTAAACGGATAAGGACAAATAGCATGTCATATTAAAAGCCACAGAGCACATGGCTAGTGCCCAGAACTAGGTCATTCTTGATTCTATGTGAAAAGCAAAACGTGGACTGAATGGATTAGAACAGGAAATTAAGAGGGAGATGGGCACAGAGATGAAAGGTAATAAGAAAATATAATCTTCGCAATGTGCAAGAGGAAGGATGAGGATTGTGAGTGGGCTTTTTACAGATGTAGTGACAGCAGTTTCAAAGGGGAAGAATATGATAATCTGAGAGAGGGGGAAATTGACCTCAGCACTGCCAGGGGAAATTGAACATGTGGGCAGGTAAAATTCCCCATATCACTTATCTGCTGGTGAAGTACCCACATAGCACTATTCATGACGTGAACAGACATTTCTTGTTAGGCAGCAAGACTGCTTGCCGAAATGGGCAGGGTCACATAAAAATATAAAAACAGAAGTAACTTGTGAACTTCTTTCTGAAGAAGGGTCTCGGCCCAAAATGTCAGCTTTCCTGCTCCTCTGATGCTGCTTGGCCTGCTGTGTTCATCCAGCTCTACACCTTGTTATCTCAGATTCTCCAGCATCGGCAGTTCCTACGATCTCAGTAACTTGTGTAGCCAGTTGAGCCTGACCCACCATCCAATTGTCACCTACCTCAAACACGATTTTCCCACATTATCTCCATATTCTTTAATGTAATTAGTCCTCAGAAATGTACTGATTTCTCTCATGAACATACTCAGTTGAATGTACTCAAGATTCCACAGAATCCCAAAGATTCAACATCCACTGAAATTATTTCTCCTCATCTCAAATTTAAATGCTTTCAGCTTTTATTCTGCACCACACTGAAGTCACACAGACCACAGAGCTAAGTGACCCTCCCCTGTCCTTCCCTCCCCTCCTGGCCCATTCATACATTTGGATGTGCACATCATAAAAACAAATTGCAAATAGTCCATCGGAGCATAATTTTTTTTCAATGCTAACTTTTAAAACTTCATTTCAGCTTCTGAAACTGATGGAAAAAATGGCAACAATGGTATAAGTATAAAAGGAAGGAGCAAGCATTAAAACTCCAAACCAAAAATAAACAGAACATAACCAAAGATATCACAGATAATTAACAGTACATTAAGAGACAGCAACACATTTCCAGCCATCTACTTTTCTCCAGGGTCAATATTGCCTCTGCATATTTTTCATTGTCTTATTTTACGTGTATTCCATAAATCCGTTTTGTGAACCACAAGTTAGATTGCCATGACCTTCAGAAGTCGAACAAAATAGCAAGGGAAACATTTACTCAGAGGGCCAATGTGCATTTGGCATTTGGGCAAGCATGAATTAAGTTTCATTCAAAACTGGAAAATGTAAAGGAAAATACCCCAAGTGTTTACATGTCATTGCCTAAATAGGGACATTTTTTTTGGTGGGTGAGGTTGGTAACAGTGTCTAATTTCCAGAAATGCCTACCTTGCAGAAACTGAAATTAATGTGTCTTTTGGCACACAGTAATGTAAACTCACACTGAATCTGTAAATTGAGGCTTTACTGCCATCCCACCTCCCCATTTTGATTGGTCCTATAAAGGAGCTCGCGCATCTTTCCTTTGGACTAATGAAGGGTCATTACATGAAACCTTAAACTTTCCTTGTCCTTTTTAGATACTCATCTGCCCACATTTGTTATTCTGTTTCAGTCTTCAGTTTTCCAGTCTTTTTATCTTTGTATCTCTATTTGGCTTTGTTTCCTCAAAGTGCAGGTTTAAAACCCTTTGAGGGTCTCATCATTAGACATCAAGCACAGCTTATGTCTGATTGTAATCTGTCCATGGCGTATTCACAGAACACAAGTTAAGACAATACATTGTCAGCTGGGCTTCAAAATCACCCTACAATAGCCACTGTAGAGAAAACACTAACTGTTTTATCCCCTACTGCAAGATCTTTGCGATCCTGTGGGAAGATTACTAACATTCCTTCATTGCCATGCAATTCCTGTTGTTCTATCATCAGCGCATGAAAACATCCCTTTTCCTTTCGTTGATCAACCTAGCGGGGTAAAAGGTAATTAATGTTTAAAATAGGACATGGGATTTGCCACAAGTGGCCCTCAGTTTCAATATCTTCCAGTAATATATCGTAACAATGGTCAGAGTGATTTAGATTTTTTTGAATGGAATTTATTTGGCATATGCAGTTCCCAACAAGGAGACAGAAATACTCATTCTTAACAGCCATAACTATAACAGTAAAATGCGTGCCATTTTTTAGGACAGACCCAACTTCATATCCCTTGGTACTGCCACTCAGAATGGTCTTCCTCAAAAGCAAATTTTAGAAAAGTTTGCTCAACTAGTATAAAAGAAGGCAGCTGTAATGACATATATATAAATAGGTCCTCATGACTCATTACGTCCACGTATATAATGCACTGCCCAAGAGACAAGGAAATGATGACTAGAGCAGCAAAACATGAACATTGGTATTTCTGGCAAATTGTCCTGATGAGTGCAAAATGAAAGGTTTAATTAAAAGGTGTCTTTTTTTCAAAATTTCTGTAATAAATGCTGACAAGTGTTTGTGAGCTCTTTAGAAAGTGTCTCATAAAGTGTTCTTCAAACTATCAGCAATAAGTGAACTGTAAAAGTCGATGGCTCACAAAATCCTCTGCAACAACTTGTTCACTCCTGCAAGTATTTCGGAGGATTTTGTTGTGGTACACTTCTGGCACAGGTGGTACTTGTACCCAGACCTTCTAGCACAGACGTAGGGGACACTAGCTCTGTGCCAAAAGAGTCCAAAGTTTACTCCTGCACAGATGCTGGTGAAAGGACATTAAATTAAGCAGTAGCGGCAATCAAAATTACATGTGACCTCTTTATGAGCACTAACAGGCAGTTTAAATGGCAACTAGCTGCTTAATAAATTCTGATTAGGCCATTCTTAGACTTCAACACCTTTTCCAATCCATGAGATGGCACCTTTAACAAAATGAGGACTAAATGGGCATTCCAACTTCAGACTTTATTGTGGCCACCTCAGTGTCCTTGACGCCCAGAATGTCAAGGGGAATCTGTCACCCAAACATCTATTTGAAGCAGCTGCTGGGAATGTTTAAGTATTGTTTGACCTTATATAGCACTGGACATATTTCCAGCTCTGTTTAGGCTCTTGACATGGCTCCCGCATCAAAACAAAATCAATGATTTCCCAGTTTTGCCTTGTTTTGTTTCCAGGAATCTCTGCAATTTGAGGTATTCAAAATGAAGATAAAGAATCACTGAGAAGGAATGGCATTTAATTGAACATTTATGATCACCTGAGATATGAAGTTGACAGAAGACTCCATTTTGGAGAGCTCTAAGGACTGTAGATCCAACAACTTGAATACTTTCTCAGCCAAGCTGTTGATTTGACTAGCTACACTTGCGAGAGATTGCGCGGCATAGGCCTTGGTCTCCTCTAAAGCTTTTGTTTTGTCTTGAGCCTGTAAAAAATACAACACTTTATGGTCAGATACTGAGAAATGTTTGTGCCATGCCATGTATTACGCCACCATTTCATGGAAAACTGTTACCATTTGTTTATTGATAGAATAATCAAAACTAAAAATAACCTTCAAATTGTTGCATTATGCAGTAATGCTTTTGTATGGACATATTGAAAATAAAGTTTCACTTTTAGCTCTTAATTATATGTGTGAAATGAACAATACATTATATTTTCTACAAGTAGGGAAGCTGGTGTAACTCCCTCTCATTGCTCCCTATAACATTTTCTAAAAGATATTTCAAGGAAGGTGGGCAGCAATGGCAAGGCCAGCATTTGTTGCCCATCTCTTCTTGCCCTTAATGGCTTAGAGTCAAAGAGCCATGCAACTTGGAAACAGACCCTTCGGTCCAACCAGTTCATGCCAACCATGTTCCCAAACTATCCGAGTTCGACCTACCTGCGCTTGGCCCATATCCCTCCAAACCTTTCCTAGTCATGAACTTATCCAAATGCCTTTTAAATATTGTAACTGTACCTGCATCCATCACTTCCTCTGGTAGTTCATTAGACACACGAACCACTCTCTGTGCAAAAAAAATGCCCCACATGTCCTTTTTAAATCTTTCTTCTATCACCTTAAAAATGGCCCCTAGTTTTGAACTCCCCCACCCTAGGGAATAGACCCTTGTCATTCACCTAATGTACGCCTCTCATGATTTTGTAAACCTCAATAACATCACCTCCTACGCTCCAGTGGAAAAAATCCAAGCCTTTCCAGTCTATTTTTTATCTCAAACGCTCCATTCCCAGCAATATCCTGGTGAATCTTTTCTGAACCCTCTCCAATTTAATAACATCCTTCCAATAATAGGGCGCCAGAACAACACACATTGTCAAAAGTCAGCCACCTTGTTGCGGGTCTGGATTCACAAATAGGGCAGATTGGGTAAGGATAACAGACTTCCTTCCTGAAAGAACACTAATGTGTTCTTCACTCGTAGCATCATCTTTCAATGTTCTTTGAAACTCCATCTATTACACTTGACCTTTCCCTTGATCACATTTGATTTTTCCCTCATTCACCCTCCTCAATCCTCCCTCAGTAACCCGCAACCCTTCCCTCAATCATCTTTTGCCTTCCCTTGGCCCCTTCTGACCTTCTCTCAGTCACCCAGAACACTCCCTCAGTCACACTTGAGTCTCCTCAACCTCCCCCTAAAAATCTTTGACCTTCCCTCAGTAACCTACGACCTTCCCTGCAACACCCTCAACCCTCTCTCAATCAGTCTTGAACTTCCTCAATCACACTCATCTCTCCCTCAGTCAGCCTTGACCTGTGCTTGGTCAACTTCAGCCGTGACTTAACTGTTCTATGGAAACAGCCCCAGTAAAAGTGGTCTTGATTTATAAAGAAGTTACAGTAATTAAGTTAGATTACAAAAAGCACATTATTTTCATAACATTTCATGTAACAACTAAATGATAAATCACGGAGTGTGAACTTTACCAAAAAATGTAAATTCTTATTTATTAAATGAACACCATTTCCATATCACAAAATCAACAGTAAAAGAGTCCAGATGGATAAAATGTTGTTTATTGCATTTTGTTCGCAGAGCACCTTGTGAATTGGAAAAGCAAAAAAAGTCAGTTTTTTTTAATTGCAATTGACGTTAAGCAGAAATGTTAACATTTGCATTTTCACCACTTGCATCTTAAAGTGAAACTTCCAAATGCTGATAGAGATCAGAATGGAAACCTCAGACTTCTGCTATCAGTCGAGTTAATGAGCTGTCATAAAGGTTCATATCTGGTCACATGTTTTAAATCATTAAAAGAATGAATCATTTCAGCATTATCTCTTACTAATAAAGTCAGAACATTACAGGATTATATTGAAAAACTTTTATTTCCTAGTTCAACTTTGCATTGTTTTTCAAATTTGTGCAAAGTTTTCTGGTAACTTCAGTTAACTGAAATACTTGTTAATAGTGAGGAAACTGAATTACTTTGGTGCTTGGCTAATAATTCATGCTCCACTGATTTGTCTTAGCAACTTACGGAAGAAAATGTCATTAAATTTCAACTATTGAACTTTACCAAAATGTGAAGTGTTTCTGAAATCACTTGTATATGATGCAATCTAAAGATAACATTCACGATCATTACTTCAAGATTGATGGCAGTACTTATTGGGTCCTTTTTTAAATATATGAACATTTACTTTGTCCTAATCAAGTGTGTAAACGTTTGAAAGTCCAGACATTGTTTTTTGAATTATGACAATTAGGAAACATTGAGCTAATTTCCATGTGTATCCACCAGCTACAGGAATTGAAATGCAAAGCACACATCTGCATGGAAACCAGAAACATACTGCACTGCCAGTCTTTCAATGCAAAGTGGTACAGAGATGAGGAAGGTATATTAGTGCAGTAAATTCTTTGCTTATCAACACAGTTCAAAATTCTCAAAACACAACCTGTCAAATACACATCTGGTTCTATAAATAAATAATTTCTAATGCCATTTAATAAATGCATCAAAAATTAACATTTAATTCAGAGTCTATCTTCCAACTATTTGTTTAGAATAACCTTAGTTTATCTGGTAAGAGAACTTGAGTCCATACTTGCTGAATTGTTGAGCTAGTAACAGAATAAAATGTTACATCAAGTATATTAAATAGCAATATTCTTCAGAAAAACATAAAACTAGCAACGTGTACGAAAACTGTTCAAGAAGTATAAGTTACTGAATGTGAATAACCAGATCCACAGCCCCAAGTGAATAGGGTATGCATTTAAGCTATGTTTAAGTGTGTTGTACCTACAAATACTTACTGAATTTAATTCACATACCTGTATGTAGTTATTCTCACAATATTCTGCCACTTTTTGGAGGTTTGTGAAGCTTTCCAAAAGAAGTTTTCTATCTGCGGGAATATCTTGTTGAAATAAGCTCTGCATTTCTGCCATTTTGCAGAAAGACTGTTTTCATTTCCTTCTTTGTGTGAACACTATGGTTTTTAACTTGAGGTTTCCCCAGCCTGGGCTTATTTATTGTGATCTTTCAATCAGAAGCATTCTGGGCATTTTTGCACAGAGAAACAAAAGTGCAGTGCTTTATACAAAAGCATTGCTTACTTAAAACAGTAACAGCAGAATTTCTGATTGAATAGCACAGTAAGTTGAAATATGCAAAAATGGAAAGATTCTACATTTAAGACGTAAATTGAACATTTTAGTGCATAATTTTTTTTTCATAGGATCAATTTATTTTCAAAGTCAAAAATCAAATGTTACTATTTCTAAATGCTTTGTGGAGGAAATTACTTATGCTTTTTAACAACAATGGTGTGAGATAAGTAAATCAGTTTTAACAATGTTATTGGTGGGTCCCACCATTTTAGTTAAGAAAATGTCATTCAACAAACGTCCTAACTTTCATATCACTTTGAATGTATTGTGTTTATGTTCTTGCAAATTGTTGCAATTGGAAAACAGGATATCATATATTTTCAATCTAAGTTACATCAAAGCATTTGCCAATTATATATGTGCCTCAAGTGATCTTCAAGAAATGACACAGAAACTTTAAATCGTTAAAGCAGCACTGAACAATGGAGAAGAGGATAAGATCATTGCAGCTAGCAATTAAAGCTGAAGTAATGAGCAACAAATAGAAATTGTTCAAAGTGGCGCTATCTTTGGTTCTAACTCATTTGATTTCAAATCTTGGATTGGTTTTCTGCACTATGTGGATCCATAGGTGCCAAAATGTGTATCACCCACCATATTGGGTAAGGATCCCTTTCGCACAAAATTCACATGTTTACAGAAGCCAAGTTTTCCACAATCTGAATTATCTTGTTTTCTCTTTTCAGCTTTAGGAGTTCAGTAAAACAGGATTTGCCTTTCACCTAATTCTTAAGAGATTTCATTCTTGACAAATTCAAGTTGTTATGAGCAAAGTGTAAAGGGTTGCGACATTAAATCTCAGATTTTGTGGAGCTACCTGGGCTCCGATGTTTGCTCCGGGGTTAGGGGCACAAAGCTGGGAGAAATTCCAGCTCCATAAACCAGCCCTTAAAAAATGGCTGCCTGCATTTCCAATGTTTAGACCAGGGGAGTGCAGAGATGGGTTGTATTGAGAGCCGGGCCAGGCAACACAGGAATAGCCTTTGAAGGTGCCTAGTTCCCAAGGCAGGCTGGGTGGAAAGGATTTCTGGCACTGTGTTCAAAGCTTATTAAAACAGAAAACATCCTTCCTGCTCTCACCACTACCCCCCCCCCCCCCCCCCCCCCCCCCCACTCTTAATGCTCCATCCGTGAAAACCAATGCCCCTGTACCCACCTCCATGGCCTTTTAAATATCCTATGCCAATCTACCCATTCCCTCATTTAGCCCTTCATATTCCATATACTCCCAATTGTCTCCATACCCCTATACAGCTGCTACATCAACTCATATTCACTGTCCCTACACTTTACCTTCTGTCTCTCTGCTAACTGAGGCATTTTTCAGGAGGCTTCCTGACAGCAAATAGTTTTACCAATCTATTGATGACATCACTATTGAAAAAGGCACAGTCTCATTGATATCAAAAAGCCCCAACACATTTGAAATTGCTTCAACTAATCCTTTATATTGTAATAATCTCAGCTGTTGGCAATCCTGGACAATTTGGATCTCAGACTGAAATCTGGCTTGATAGATTATAAACCTGATAATTGTAGCCAGTTCCTGCAGCGATTAGTCACTGGACATATCCAAACAAGGCTGCTAATGTTCTGGTAACAAAATAGCACAAGTTAATTGCAAAACGTAAAATGAAAGCAAAGCTATATGTGAGAATTTAGAAATACCTTAACATAAACAGCAAAAACAAAAGTTCAACTCTTTTCCCAACACTGCATGTTAGTGATACTCAAACCCAACAAAGTATCACTCCTATCTTTAAGATTTCATATTCAAATGACTCTTTTCCAGTTTTGATGAGGAAAAACATCTATTCCAGCACTATTGCTCTGGATTTTTCTTATCATTTCTGACAGCCAAGAGACTTCTACAAACTTTCATAACTTGGTGACTTCTACAAATTAAATTCTGACAGCCTGAGATTTGTTTTGAGATCAATGAATTTGTTCCTTTGAACTCAAAGCTGAGTCTGTCCCCGATCACTTATATCTGTGCAAATCATACAACTCAGCAGCATGGAGTTTTTGCAGGATACTGGGTGGGAGGAGGTGTAGTCTTGGTAGCTATGGGAGTTTGTGTCCATAAACTGTCGCCAGAAATGGAAACGAAGAGGTCAGTAAAGGGGAGGGAGGTGTCTGAGATAGAGCAAGTGAATTTGAAGGTGTTAACGAAGGGTGGAAGGTGTTAATGAAGTCGATGAACTGTTTCAGTTCAGCCTGGGTACAGGATGCAGCACCGATGCAGTTATCGATGTAACGACGGAAGAGTTGGGGAACAGTACCGGAGTACGTACTGAAGAGGGACTGTTCAACATAACCAACAAACAGGCAGGTGTAGCTGGGGTCCATGTGAGTGTCCATGGCAACCCCAGATTTGGAGAAAGTGGGAAGAATTGAAGAAAAAGTTACTGAGGGTGAGGACTAGTTTGGCAAGGCGGAGTAGGGTATTGGTGGGTGGGGGTATCTGGATGGGTCTGTTGGAGAGGAAAACACTGAGGGCCTGTAGGCTGTCCTTGTGGGATATGGGCATGTGTAGGGATTGAACATCCATAGTGAAGATAAAACGCTGGGGGCCAGGGAACTTGAACTTACCAAAGAGTTGGAGGGCATGGTTTCCATTTCTGGCGACAGTTTACAGACGGACATTTACTATAAACCCACAGACTCCCACAGTTTCCTGGACTACACCTCCTCCTACCCTGTATCCTGCAAAAACACCATCCCATTTTCCCTATTCCTCCGTCTCCTTTGCATTTGCTCTGACGAGGAGACGTTCCACTCCCAAGCATCCCAGGTGTCCGCCTTTTTCAAACAAAGCTCTTTTCCCCCCTCTGTCATCCAGACAGCACTCCACCTCACCTCCTTCATTCCCCACTGTACAGCTCTTAACCACACCCCGCCAAAACATAATAAAGATAAGGTTCCCCTTGTCCTCACTCTCAACCCCACTAGCCTCTCCATCCAACATATCATCCTCAAACACTTCCACCAACTCCAATTAGACCCCACCATCTTGAACATCTTTCACTCCCCACCCCTTTCTGCCTTCCGCAAGGACCATTCCCTTCGCCACTCCTTAGTTTGCGCCACACTCCCCTCCAGCCACTCCAACCCGCCCGGTACCATCCCCTGTAACCGTAAAAGATGCAATACCTACCCACACACCACCTCCCTCACCTCCATGCAGGGCCCCAAACAGCCCTTACAAGTGAGACAGAGCTTCACCTGCATCTCCTCCAACTTAGTCTATTGCATGCGGTGCTCCCGATGTGGTCTTCTCTATGTCGGTGAGATCAAACTTAGACAAGGTGACCATTTCGCTGAGCATCTTCACCTGGCCTGTAATGGCCAACATAACCTCCCGGTCCCCACCCATTTCAACTCCCCCCTCCAAACCCCCTCCGACATGTCCGTCCTCAGCCTCCTCCAGTGTCGCTGTGACTCGCAACGCAAATTTGATGAACGATACTTTATTTTCTGCCTGGGCATCCTACATCCTGGAGGACTCAACATTAAGTTCTCCAATTTCAAATAACCTTCCCACCCATCCCGGGGCTTCCCTTCCAGCCCCAACCCCTCACTTCCATTCCACCTTCTGACCGTCCCTTCCAGCCACCAACCAGATTCATCCCTCTCATCGACCAACCAGGTTGTACCTACCACCAGTGTCCACCTATCACCATCATTCCACCTCCACACCTCTCCCCCTTTATCTGCAGCTCCCCCTATCCCCACATCGGTCCTGAAGAAGGGTAATACCTGAAACACAGTCTGCTCCTTTCCTCCAGATGCTGCCTGGCTTGCTGTGTTCTTCCAGCCTCCTGTGAGGCACTTAAGTCATGTTTTTATGGTCCCAGGCTGATCTTATTACTGGACAAGTCTGATCCCATTCTGAAATCTGACTTAATGGATCATATTTACTTTTGTTTCAACAGGGTGATCTGTCACTGAAACACAAACACACAATGCTGCAAATTTGGGTTTACCAATAAAGCAGAAGTTTATTGTGCAAAAGAAATAAAGATAAAATTGGATAAACCAAACTATTCAAATATAGCACAAGTTTAAATGTTTTGAAATACATGGTAAAAATGCAAACCCATCAATCCCAAATGCATTCCATCATAATACTCAAACACCAGACAGAATTCCCTTTTGTATCCATATACAGTTCAACTTAATTGTGGCTTCAATTTCCAGTCTTGAAAATCTGATAGCATCTTTCTTGATTCTTTATAGGGGTGAGTCTTGACTTTCTTATATTCACATAACCCCTTCAGAATTTAACCAAACACTTCTGGTCTGGAACCTTTAAACTAAGCTCCTTATACAGAGGTAACTTGTTTCTTAATAGCCATAAACTATCACTCTTTCTCCTGGGCAACTGTTCTTTCACATCTAGTTTCAGCCAAGGCTTCAACCAAACTGTCCTAAACTGAAGCTGAAAAGCTCCTTTCCCCTCAAGCTTTGGATTTTTTCCCAAGCCAAAAAGCAAATTCCAGAACCTTCTATCTGAAAGCACTATGCTGTTTACCTTGTAAACTCTCCTAATGCAAACAAATCCCCATTAACCTCCAGCATGTCTCTCTCTAATGCAATGTTTTAAAATAAATTACCATGGTTACAGAAATACTTAAGTTAATTATTAAACTACTTCTGACACACAGAAAGTCCATTAACTACTAGTTCAAAACCAAAACTCTAAAAAAAATTAACATACATATAATCACACATGTTATATCACAACATGCTTTCGTGGAAATGATGTCTTTAGTTCACCATTCCAAAATGACTTTCTGATGTCTTAAAAAATGATCAGCTCACCTTCACAGAATTGAAATGAAAATCTATTTTACCTCTATTTTAAAATCCAAATTCCTAGATGATTACAATATATTATAAACATTCATAAGATTATGAGCAAACATTTTAGTCGTGGTTAATACCTTATGTCAACAAACATATCATTAAACTTCTTACTAAGTCAACAAACATTTCCATTCGGTAAGCAGTTAGAACTTTACATTGATTGACATATGTTGGCATCAGTTTTCACATTGGAAGACACCAGCAGCATACCAGAACTTTAAGAGGTTCAAGGGCAGAGGTGAATTTTGTAACTATTGCAAAAGAGACGGTGCTCGGAAAGTTTGAAGGTGGATAAATCGACTGGACTGGATGGACTACATGCCAGATTTCTGAATGAGATAGCTGAGGATGCCTTGGTCATCATCTTTCAGAAATCACTGCAGTCAGGGAGGATCCCAGAAGACTGGAAAATGGTGAATGTAACACCCCTGTTTAAGAAGCGAGGAAGGCAGAAGACATGAATTTCTGGGCCATTTAGCATGATAGATTGTTTGTCAGGTTTTAGAGTCCATTTTTAAGGATGAGATTGCAGAGTAGTTGGAAGTGCACAGTAACATAGGGCTGGGACAGCACAGCTTCATCAAGGGGAGGTGATGCCTGAAAATTCTGTTGGCATTCTTTGAGAAGTTATCGAGCAAGTGAGACAAAGTGAATGTGATGTATTTTGATTTCCAGAAGGCTTTTGACAAGGTGCCACACAGGAAGCTGTTAAATAAGATAAGAGCCTATGGTGTTAGGGGCAAGGTACTCGCATGAATAGAGGATTGGCTGACTGGCTGAAGGCAGAAAGTAGAGATAGAGGGGTCCTTTTTGGGATGGTAGTGGCATTCCACAGGATTCCATGTTGGGACCACAACCACTCACATTATACATTAACAATCTTGACAAAGGAACTGAGGGCACTGTTGCTACGTTTGCAGATGATACAATGTTAGGTATAGGGACAGGTAGTGTTGAGTAAGTGAGGAGGCAGAAGAAGGACTTAGACAGGCTAGGAGAGTGGACAAAGAAGTGGCAGGTGGAATACAAGTGGGAAAGTGTGAAGTTATGTACTTTGGTAGGAAGAACAGAGGTGTAGGCTATTTTCTAAACTGGAAAGGTTTCAGAAATCTGAAGCACAAAGGGACTTAGAAGTCCTAGTTTAGGTTTCTCTTCAAGTTAACATGTAGGTTCAGTAGGCAGTTAGGAAGGCAAATGCAATGTTAGCATTCCTTTCAAGAGGTCTAGAAAAAAACCAGAGGGACTGGGGCTGTATAAGGCTTTGATCAGACCTCATTTAGAATATTGTGAGCAGTTTTGGGCCCCATATCCTAGGAAGGATGTGCTAGCCTTAGTGGGGGTATAGAGGGTGTTTACAAGAATGATCTCAAGGATGAAGGGCGTGTATAGAAGCAGCAGTTGAAGACTCTGGGTCTGTACTCGATGGAGTTTAGGGGATGAAAGGGATCTCATTGAAAGTTACAGAATACTGAGAGGCCTGGATAGACTGGACATGGAGAAGATGTCTCCACTGGTCAGAGAGACCAGGATCCAAGGGCATTGCCTCAAAGTGAGAAGAGGAGGAATTTCTTCATCCAGAGAATGCTTAATCTGTGGAGCTCATTACTGCAGAAGGCTGTGGACGCCAAGTCATTAACTGTATTAAAGACAGAGATAGGTAGATTCTTGACTGGCAAGGGGATCAAGGGTTACAGCAACACGGTATGAGAACGGGGTTGAGAAATATTTCAGCCATGATTGAATAGTTGGGCAGACACAATGGGTCTAATGCCTTAATTCAGCTCCAGTACCTTATGGTTTTATGGTCACTGTGAAAATGAACGTCGGAGAAATCAGTCACATGTAATGAAACCTCGAATGGTATTATCTGACCAGACACTCTAAAATAAGCAGCACTTTTTTTAAACTCAACATTCTTCTTCTTGTGTTCAAGGGATGTGGGTATCACTGGCATCACATTTATTGCCCATCCACAATTGCACAGACGGCAGTCAAATGTAAATCCCATTACTATATAGGCCAGACCAGGTAAGATGGCAAATTACCTTCCGTAAATTTCCTTGGAAATGATGCATTTCGATCATTGTTCCAGCTGACTTTCTGACCCTTTAAAAACATACTTTCCGACCAAAATCCATCTGCCTCTTTCTTAAAATTCAAATCCCAAATAATAACAATATACCCATTTATTGCAATTGTTACCTCTCCTAACATTAGCCACTGTTGGCCACTCTTCAACTGTCATCCCAAACTACCCCATTCACTGCACACTTCCATCAGATTGTCAAGTGTGAAATGTTCTGTGGTAAAAACCAAAAGAACTGTGGATGCTATAAATTAGGAACAAAAACAGAAGTTACGGGAAAAACTCAGCAGGCCTGGCAGCATCTGTGAAGAAAAAATCAGAGTTAATGTTTCGGCTCCAGTGACCCTTCCTCAGAACTAATGCCAGACCTGCTGAGCTTTTCCAGCAACTCCTGTTTTTGTTCCTGACTTACAGCATCCACAGTTCTTTCGGTTTTTATTTAGTATTTAACTCACGGTGGCTCAGTAGTTAGCACTGCTGCGTCACAGCACCAGGTACCTGGGTTCAATTCCACCCTCAGGCGACTGTGTGGAGTTTGCACATTCTCCCCATGTCTGCGTGGGTTTCCTCTGGGTGCTCTGGTTTCCTCCCACAGTCCAAAGATGTGCAGGGTAGGTGGATTGGACATGCTAAATTACCCTTTGTCCAGAGATGTTTAGGGGAGGTGGCTGAGACATGGGAAATGCAGGGGTAGGGGAATGGGTCTGGGTGGGATGCTCTTCGGAGGGGCAGTGTGGGCTTGTTGGGCTGAATGGCCTGTTTCCACACTGTAGGGATTCTATGAGCCACATCTCTTCTAGGCATGCCCACTTTGAAGAAATTCTGCTCCTCTCTCTGACGGAATTTGCTTTCCAATCAAAAATGTTCTGTTGTGTTGTGTCGTGCTAGCGAAAGATAAGCCCTTTATTTCACACAGCGGGTGGTCCTAACATTTTTATGTTGCTATGCTGAGGGTAAGTGCCATATGAGTGCCAAACAATTTTCCAGCATAATTTAAAGAAATATCTGCTGGAGATTCCCTTGTGTAACTTCTAGCATCTTTCTACAGAACAGCCTAACACTGCTTTCGAACAGATGGCCAACCTGGTCTATTGGATAGAAAGTGTTGATCGGATTAGGTTAAAAGAAAAATGGAGGGAATAAATGTAAATTGGCAAAGGGAATCATCACCAGCCCCCCACCCTCCCTTTGCCTGAAGCAACAAAAAGTACTTTTGAGCCCTTTAGTCATCTGAAAATTTTTTGTGGCAGGCATAAAATTGAGATTCAAGGCTGAATTGCCCAGTGATTTTCAGAATCTTTATCCACTATTACGCAAACAGAAAAAGAAGTTTTGTGTTTGATACATTGTGTTGCATAAGTGACATTAATGCACTACTTTTGAGTTTCTGTGATATTTTTGGGCAGTTTTTGCTGATTGATCTGCTTAAGCCCTAAGGGAACGGTAAGGATACGAATATTATCACCAGATGGTACTGTAGGCAGGAGTTTCCTATTGGCCCTCAAATAAGTATAGAGACATAGAAAATGTGTTCAGCTGCTCCCCTGTCATTGACTCAGACTTAAATGTAGAATTTGAGAACTTTTGAAGAATCCCCAAACTTTCTTTGCTGATTTCTGGTCAACTAATTATTTTCACAATTTTCACTGAAACTTACATGTGGCTGACTGATCATATTCAATCTCCTGCACTAGTATCAGAGGTTATCCTTGACTTACTGTGCTGGGACCCCTTGAACGAAAACTATCACCTTTGACTTGACTTGGCTGATGACTGCTCATGGCTAGGACAAGCTTCTTGTGTTTATGCCTGCACTGAATGGCAAGGCGAGACAGCAGTACTATGAACCTGTGTCTCTGGCTAAAGGCCACATGCAAAAAGTCAAGGCAAAGTGAGACAGGGATATTGTGATGATCCAGGCAGGTTCAAAGCGAGCAAGACTAAGACAGCAAGCCAGCAGCCTAGAGGCACAGTCTGGACCAGTCCATGTCCCAGAGAGTAAAGTGTCCTTGCTGCACAATGATAGTTGCTGCATGCCCAGAGGAACAGCGCTGATGTGCAGAAACATACTGTAAGTCAATTGGAAATATGCTATGAGAGTTCTTAGTTGGATGTCGATGTTCGTGGATGTAGCCAGTACCCATGGAGCTTGCCTGAGATGTTTGGGTGTGGTGTCCAAAATGGAGGGCCTTTGGAGCAATGACAAACTGAAGTAGCTTGAAGTGCCTGCTTTGACTTCAATGGAAAAGAATTCTCAGCATCTAGATTGCTCACAGCAAGTGGTCGGATAAGAAGGTGCATATTAATGAGGCAAGATGTGCAGTTAATAAAGTCATTAGCAATAATCCCACTTAATAGGCAACTCGCTACTGCCAAGTGAGAATCTCACTTTGACACCCACAACTTAGCTATAAGATGCAGTGCCACCCCTCCCCAGTTCCCCCACCCCAGTGCTGACATTTAACAACCTTGAAATTTCATGGCTCTGAACTGATTTGAGAATTTCAAAGCCAAGGAAGTTGTGTATTTTGGAAAATATAAATGAAATCGATTGGTTGAGGTCAACACTTTCAATAATTCATCATTTAGAACATAAACTGTGCCATGCCATTAATTAGGGGCATTCTGAATGTGAAAGTTCAACATTTCACTTTCTTTAGTTGCTCTGAATTCCAATCATCTAATTGCAGACTCCAACTGAATAGAATCAGCTTTGCGGTGACCTGCTGTAGGTTGGACCATGATGAGCCGGCCTCAGAGAGAATTCAAAAAGGTCAAGTTGCAGATCCTTCAGCATATAAAAAAATTGAGGAAACTAAAAAATAGAGGCTGCACATTCTAAAAGAGAACTTATATCTTGTGATCAAAATTCAACCACTGAGTGATGGTTCATTTCCTGTGCAATATCAGTTGGCAGCCTGTCTGTCTCATGGTTATCAACTCTGTGTTTAATCCCACCTAGTGTCACTCAGGAGTCCCACTCTTGTATGACTGTCTCTGTTCCATCTGCTGCACAAGAAGATAGTGGGAGAAGAAGGTGCAGAATTCTCCAGGTTCTTATGTTTCCCCTCTGTGACTTCCTCTGGGCAAGCTCAGCCTTGCAGTTCTGCTCATCTCTTCCATTATCCCTCCAAGCAGGTAACCCCTCAACACTGTCTCCCAGTTGTCAGTTTCAATGTCTGCCATCTTCAGATCTTGCTTGCAGCTGTCTTTGTAGTGGCACTATGAGCATCAAGCAGATTGTGATCCGGTGGCTATCTCACAATACAGAAAGTCTTTGGGTTTATAGCTGCCAGAATCCCATGAATATGGCCATGCCAATGCAGATGTCATTGGCTTAGCATTGAATGTAGAATGCTTTTGGAACCACCCTAGGAGTTTTGAATTAAGGAGCTTGTCCTGCCAATAGGTGCCGAGGATATAAAAACAGAAATTGCTGGAAAAGCTCAGCAGGTCAGGCAGCATCTGTGAAGAGAAATCAAGCTACTGTTATGGATCCAGTGACCCTTCCTCAGAACTGATGGTAGCTAGGAAAGTGTTGTTCTTTATGCTGAAGATAGGTTGAGGGAGGGGGTAAGGACTAAATGATAGGTGGAGATACAGCCCAAAGAGAGAAAAGAATGGTTGGACTGACAAAGGAGTGGATAACGATCTGGCTTGGAGGGTGAATAGCTATCATTGGGGACAGTCAGTGGCTAACAACCTGTGATAACCATGTGATAACAAGGCCTGGTGTGTAGGGCTTGGGTAAGCACAAGGGAGAGCTCAAGCCCTAAAGTTGTTGAACTCAATATTGAGTCCAGAAGGCTGTAGAGTTCCCAAGCAGAAAATGAGGTGCTGTTATTCCAGCTTTGCTGGAGCACTGCAACAAGCCTGAGACAGAGATGCTGGACAGGGAACAAGGTGATGTGTTGGAGTGGCAGGCAACTGGAAGCTCAGGGTGTTTTTTTTTTGTGGACAGAAGGTAGATGGTCTGTGAAGCCATCACTCAGTCTATGCCTTATTTCCCCAATGTAGAAGAGGCCAACATAAAGGATGCCAAAGATATACCTGGCAGAATGAAGGTAGAAATTCATCACCTTTCTCTCATTCAGTATATAGATGTTATATCTCCACCTGAACTGACTTTGCTACAAGGCAAGAGGAATAAGCAATCATTTATTATGAAATGTTGAGAAGGTTCTGGAAATAATGATAGAGAGTGATAATGCTGTTATTGTGTGGAATTTTACATATATTGTATCTGGGATCATCTGAGCTTTGTGAATTTGGAGCAGCATGGTGGCTCAGTGGTTAGCACTGCTGCCTTACAGCACCAGGGACCTGGGTTCAATTCCACCCTCAGGTGACTGTCTGTGCAGAGTTTGTACATTCTCCCCATGTCTGTGCTCTGGTTTCCTCCCACAGTCCAAAGATGTGCAGGTTAGGTGGATTGGCCATGCCATAGTGTCCCAGGGGTGTGTAGATTAGACATGGGAAATACAGGGGGTGGGCTGGGGTGGTGCAGACTTGTCAGGCTGAATGGCCTGTTTCCACACTGTAGGCATTCTATGACTTTCTCGGTTTTATTTCAGTCATTAAAAATGGATATTAAGATCTTATTTGTGCTACTATTCCAACACCAATGTCATTACTTCATCCGATGAAGGAGCAGCACTCTGAGAGCTTGTGATTTCATATAAACCGGTTGGTCTCTCACCTGGTGTCATGTAACTTCTGACTTTGTCCTCCCCAGTCCAACACCGGCACCTCCACATCATCTTTACAGCATGAGTGATCATTCTCGCATTCACCTCTGACTGCAGATGCACCAAACTACTGTGCAAGATCTTTTGCACAGAACCACCACAATGGCAGGACTTCCACTTATTCATGGGGAGGTGATTGTTTTTCTAACCTCACTAATTCCTGTCAGCCCTTGCAATCTCTAGCTGCTAGACAGACAGTATTTCCTGTTGCATATACTTCTTTTTTGAGTACCCCGAGCGAGTATCGAATACTCTCAGGTCAAGCGTGGCCTAATTAGATACAAAGTCAAGTTGCTTCTACGCTGCCACAATACTAAACTCTGTTCCAACATCAGGAGTACACCCCTTGCTCCAGCAGTCTGACCGTACCTGAGCGGAATTACAATCTAGTGCTAAAGTCGGGCAGATCAGAGCTTGGGGTTATGAGGGGGGAAAGGGTGCGGATGTATTCCATGCTTCAGAAATAAATACACTTTGCTTCACGTAGCATCATTTCAGCAGTGGACAATGTAGACTTTTAACCCCACAGCAGATATTTATTGTATGTGGACCAAAATTAAACCAACATCCTCCAAACAGTGCAATGAGCACAGTAACTATTCTTAAATCTCTACTCAGGTTACGGCGCTTATACTGATGGGTCTGAGTTTACTGCGTGACCTGATTTAACACCAAAGCCACTGTGCATCATCTGAGACAATTTCCCTTTAAAAAGTGATTGGAGTGAGCTGTAACTCCTCCTCCCTGCCTATACTTCCTGTATAGTCATTTTACTGAGGCTGGTGAAGGTTGTTTGCAGGCCTCTTCCTCTGAGCTGTTTATGCTTGTAGGGTATTTGTCTGAATTATGATTATTATTACAAATTTTGGTTAAGTTAAGATGTCCAGGACGTTTTTGTGAAGCTTCAGCTGTTGCTTAATTCTCTTGGTTATAACCCTTTACCGGTCTGCGTTAGAATGGCATTGCTTTCTTGGTTTTTAGTTCAGACCTAATGCTGACTGTGGCGATGTCGAGCCTATTATCCATTGAACAGAAACGCACAAATACCATGTTTCCCACCGCACTGAAGGTGTGTGGGTGTTAGGGAGATGTGACAAGTATCACAGTTGCAGTTTGCGAGCCCAGTAACATACGTGGGACATGTGCTATTTTCCATCAGGGTAGTGTTTTGGAATAGCTTTCGTTTTTAAGCCTGACGGGATGAATCCTTGTAGCTGCATTTGATTTGCAAAACCCAAAAGGTTGTTTTTTTTTTCTGATGTTCTGAGGGTTTTTTTGTAAAAATAAATAGCGTGACAGCGTCAGTGGACACAGCCAGTGCGAACTTCCTTTGTAGGTGATTATGAAACTGACCAGTAACCTAGAGTCTGAGCGGTCTCACTGCGGTGTCAATGGTAAAATAACATCACCTCACTGCACCCAGCTGCTTTAATCCCTCAGAATTCAATGCAGAGTGTAAGGCTGCTGTAACTTTTGATATAATTAACTATAACAATTCCTTCTCTCCCTCTTTCTCCTCGTCCCCACTCCAACCAGCTTCACTCCTTCAGTGAGGGTCTAATGGTATACAGGGTGGAATCTTGTTCAGGTGTCAGGGGTCTTAGAACTGGCAGGAGATCCTCTCTATCTTTTTTTCCGGAAGGTCTGCTCAGCTACACACTATGAAGGCATTGGAGGGGCCACTAATGGGCCTGGTATAAAGACCCCTGTCATCCTTAATTGGCCACTTAAAGGCCTCACATGTCAGTAAAGTCAACCATGGGTCTTTCCACCCAGAACTTCCTTCGAGCTTAGGATGGAAGGAGGTGGAATGTCAATCCCTGTGTAATCAAATCCTGTCTCCAAGCTCACTACACTGGGTGCAGAAGATTTCACCCAGGGGTTCTTTTGGTGCAGTGATAGTGTCTCTACCTCTGAGCCAAGAGATGTGGGTTCAAATCTCACCTTCTCCACATGTGTCGAATGACATCCCTGAACAGGTTGATGAAGATTTTCTGAAAAAATTTCACCCATAGAGTTGTAAAGTGAGTGGGCAATAAGTTGGTAGATACTGGATATTGAGGGATGCCTGAGGTTATTCTCTCTGGCTTAAAAAAAGACATTTATTTTTCAAAGATCTGAAGTTCTAAAAACTAACATTTAGAGAAACTTAGGTGTACACACTTCAGGAGCTAAAGTTAGTATTCATGTACAGCAAGGAATTAGGAAATTGTGGTGTGTGGCCTTTATTGAAAGGCAATTGATGTATAAGTAAATTGCTTCAAGGGTTTTGGTGAGACCACACCTTGATTAATCTGAGCACTTTCCAAGGAAAGAGATAACAAGGTGTAGAGCTGGATGAACACAGCAGGCCAAGCAGCATCAGAGGAGCAGGAAAGCTGACGTTTCGGGCCGAGACCCTTCTTCAGAAAAGGAAAGATGTATTTGTCTTGCAGGCAAAGCAGCAAGCTTTTACCACTTTAGTTCCTAGAAAGCAACAGTTCTCCTCTGGTGAGAGGCTGAGTAAATGGGCCCCATCCTTTGACTGGAGTTTTAGATGAAAGAGAGATGATTACATGAAATGGACATGGTTCTAGATGGGCTTGACAGGGCAGACGCTGAGAAGATATTTGTTCTGGCTGGGGTATTGTGACAAGATGTGCCTCGTAAAAGGGATTTGATTTGTCCTGTTTCTCTTGAAGAAGTGTGTTATAAATCTGGTGCTGAGGTGTCTGCTCCATGGAAAGCAGAGTAAATAGCTTTAGCATTTTTAAACTAAACAGAAGCATGAATGGGTGGAATCAAGCTCGCATAGACCTAGGGTTTTCATTTTGCTTTTGGTTATAGAACCATAGAGTTATACAGCCCAGAATCTCACTCTTCAGTCCAACTCATCTGTGCCAACCAGAGATCCCAATCTGACCCAATCACATTTGCCCGCATTTCGCACATATCCCTCCAAACCCATTCTATTCATATACCCATTCAAATGCCTTTTAAATGTCGTAATTGTACCCACCTTCACCACTTCCTCTGGCTGATCCTTCCATACATACACCACCTTCTGGGTGGAAAAAAATTACCCCTAAGCTGCTGAAGTTGGGGTTTGGAGTTGAAGCTGTTAGATATAACTCTCTGCTGCTGCTAAAACTCTCTCTGTGTCTCTTTCTTTCCCTCGCTCCCTCTCCTGCTCTCGCTCTGTCGCTCTCTGCTGCGAGATTCATTCTTTCAGTTTTTCTTTGTCCTGGACTACAGAAGATCACGAGTGAGGGAGATCTGTTTTGCCGAATTTGCCTTTGCCAAGGATGTGTTTGTGGGATGCTGCTATATTGGAACAGTTGATGAGTAGTAGTTAAAATATGTATTATTTTGTTAAGTATTTCGATAGAGTTAAAGTTAGAGCAATTTTTTTTTGTTTATGTTTCAACTGTGGTGTAAGAATAAAGTGTCTTGCTAAAAGCCGAGTAGTTTGCCAAATCAAGTCACATCTGGAACGCAGTGCCTTACGCTTTCCTTCAAATAAAATAAAAGTTAGAGTCAAGGCTATCTCCTTGATATATTTTGAGGGGGTTTGGTCTGGTCCATAATAGTATCAAAACATGGAGAAACCAATCTTGGGTTAAGAGGCTTACCATTTCAGACTAAGATAAAGAGAATGTTCTTCACTCAACTGGTTGTAAATCTTTGGAATTCCCTACCTCAGGAGTGTTGTTGATGCTCCATCATTGAAATAATTAAGGCTGGGATAGCCAGAGTATTGGCCTCTCAGGAAATCAAGTAACTTGGAGGGTGGGTGGGAAAGTAACTTTGAGGCAGAATATCAGCCTTAATCGCGTTATTTGTTGGAACAGGTTCCAAGGCCGCTGTGATTTATTTCTGCTCCTATTTCTTTGAGTTTGCTCCTTCTACATTTAGGAGGCAGAGTGAGATAGCAGATTATGTGCATTATGACTCATTTTTCTCATTCCCACTTTAGGCATCTCACAGCAGGGAACGTGTGGATCAGGAACTCTGCCTATAAGCAGTTCCAGTACAGTACCGATCAAGGAAAAACATCAATGTGAAAAGTGTGCCTCTAAGTTTGGTGCCAATAGTCTTCTAGGCCTTTGACACTGATCTGTTCCAGGTTAGTTTAAATCTCTAGGAATTGCATTTGCTGCACCGAGTGCCCTGTTTGACATTGTGCTGGTAGTGTAATTTATTGTGCAACTCAAAGGACTGCTGGGACAGCCGCCAACGTTGGTCAATATTTGTAGAGAGAGTTGGCAATAGGGAACGGCGAGAAGTATGTGGCAGCAGTTTGCATTCTCTTGTTTCTGTGTGCATGTTTGTGCTTATCAGGGCAGGTCGTGCTGAGGATGGGACCAAGTATTTTTAAACTCTGGAATCTATCCACCTAATATATATCGCAGTATATAGTAGGAACTGCAGATGCTGGAGAATCTGAGATAACAGGGTGTAGAGCTGGATGAACACAGCAGGCCGAGCAGGAAGGCTGACGTTTCGAGCCTAGACCCTTCTTCAGATGCCGCTTGGCCTGCTGTGTTCATCCACCTCTACACCTTGTTATCTCATATATCGCAATATGTTGCTTTATGTGCCGCAGTGCTGACTATTACCAGCTTGTTGTTAGGGTGGTTTGCTACCACCATTGCATTTTCTTCTCTAGGTCTAAGGGCCTACGTAGTTCACAGTGGAAAGGGAGACCGATACTGAGGCCTGACAAGATGATGTTCTTTCACAAAGCAAGACAGATATTTTCAAAGCCACCTGTTCAAAGATGTTGTTATATACCTCTGGCGTAGGTGTGACTTGAACCAGGGTCTCCTGGCCTAAAGATTGGGACACTACCTCTGCTTTCTAGAGCCCCCAAACAAGATACTGTTTTTTGCATGACAGCAATCGGGTACAAATTATATAAGTAGGTTGGACATTATTACTAAGACTATTGGGAGACGTGCCAATGGCTCGTTGGTCTAAGGGTATGATTCTTGCTTTGGGGATGGTACAACGTGAATATGCGAGAGATCCCGGGTTTAAATCGTGGACAAGCCCAAATTACTTGTCTTTGTTTAGGGCGGCATGGTGGCTCATTGGTTAGCACTGCTGCCTCACAGCGCCAGGGACCTGGGTTCGATTCCAGCCTCAGGCGACTGCCTGTGTGGAGTTTGCATGTTCTCCCCGTGTCTGCATGGGTTTCCTCCAGGTGCTCCGGTTTTGTCCCACAGTCCAAAAATGTGCAGGTTGGGTGAAAAGGCCATGCCAAATTGCCCATAGTGCTCAGGGATGTTTGGGTTAGGTGGGTTAGACATGGGAAATTAGGGGGATGGGTCTGGGTGGGATGCTCTTCGGAGGGATGGCGTGGACTTGTTGGGCCGAACGGCCTGTTTCCACACTGTAGGGATTCGATGATCTATGATCTGTGATCTATGACCTGTCTTCCCCCAACGAGATCCTAAGATGTTCTGCCTTTTCCTAATCCCATTCCGTCATTGGATTGGGTGAAGCTCGATGCATTCTGCAACATTAACCCTTTCAGAACCATTATTACCTTCCAGATAGTGCCAACCTCAGCAACTCCGGTGTTCTCGACATTTATTGGTTGAAATCCTTATCATTTGTCACAATTGATGGGTCTGAATGTGTTGGCAACTGACTGTTGTGGACTTGTCTGTTGAAACTGAGATTGTCCAAACTCATTTAAAACTGGGCCTTGCAGCTTGGTGGAAAGTTATGGAATTGTGGATAGTTGCAGCCTAATCTTACTGTCTAGCTCTTAGTCCATCGCCATGTAGTTTACGCATTTCAGGTGAATATCCAAGTACCTTTTGAATATTATGAGGATTTCAACCAAACAAAAGATTAACTTAAAACTGATATTAGCAAATTCTTCACAAAATATGGTTGGCGGGTTTCCAGGTAAAATCCTGGAGTTGTGAAAAGCTAAAATTAATTGTGAATCAGTTAAAGATAACAAAGGGAGAGATTTCTGGATCGAAGAGTTGAGATGAATCATTTGCCATTAAAAAGTATCTTGTGATCTTATGATACATGTGCTTTTTTCGAATGATTCCCTGATGGATTTGGATCCTCACCCCAGAGTTTAGCAGGCAATTTGCTAACTCACTAAACCACCCAGATCCTCCTATGGATCATCACATAGGAAATTCCATGTCACTAGTCACTCTCAGGAATACTTTATCGTGGTTTAAAGTATTGTGATTTATTCTTGGTGATAGGGACCCACCACATAAAATATCCTTCATAATGACATCAGTAGAGTGTGAAGCTGGAAGAACGAAGTAGGTCAGACGATGTCAGGAGCAGGAAAGTCGATGTTTCGGGTTTACACCCTTCATCTGGACTGGCCAGGGGGAAAGGAGCTCAGAAATAAATGGGGGGGCGGTGGTGGTGCTGGGGCTGGGGTAAGGTAGGTAGAATGGTGATAGGTGGATGCAGGTAGGGGGTTTACAGCCTTCTGTATAATGGCAGTCACTTATATCAACTAAAAAGCATTGAACAGGTATTTAGTGTTGGTCTTCACAGTGGAAGACACAAATGCCGATAATTGATTACAAAGAGGCTATGGTGGGTGAGAACCTAGAAATGATCATTATCACTAAAGAAATAGTGTTGGAGACGTTAATGGGGCTGAAGGTAGACAAGTCTCCTGGCCCTGTGGAATACATCCCAGTGTACTAAAAGAGATGGAGGGGGAAATAGCAAATGCGCTTAGAGTAATTTACCAAAATTCACTAGATTCTGGAGCGATTCCGGCAGATTGGAAAATAGCAAATGTTAAGCACTGTTTAAAAAAGGAGGGAGACAAAAGGCAGGCAAGTATCGGCCTGTTAGCTTAACTTCTGTTATGGGGAAAATGTTTGAATCTTTCATCAAGGAAGAAATTGAGAGACATCTGGATAGAAAAATTGTCCCGTTGGACAGGCACAGTTTGTGTTCACGAAAGGCAGGTTACGTTTAACTAATTTAGTAGAATTCTTTGAGGATATTATGAGCGCGGTGGACAATGGGGAACTGGTGGATGTGGTGTATCTGAATTTCCAGAAGGCATTCGACAAGGTGCCACATAAAAGCCTGCTGTATAAGATAAAGGGGCACAACGTTACGGGTAATGTATTTGCATGAATAGAGGATTGGTTAACTAACAGAAAGAAAAGAGTGGGGTTAAATGAGCATTTTTCTGGTTAGCAATCAGTGGCTAGTGGTGTGCCTCAGGGATCGGTGTTGGGACCGCAATCGTTTACAATTTATGTAGGTGATTTGGAGTTGGGAGCCAAGCGTAGTGTGTCAAAGTTTGCAGATGACACTAGGATGAGTGGTAGAGCAAACTGCACAACGGACTCTGAAAGTCTGCAGAGAGATATAGATAGGTTAAGTGTGTGGTCAAGGGTCTGACAGATGGACTGCAATGTTGGTAAGTACATGAATCACAAAAAATTGGTTTGCAAGTGCAGCAGGTAATTAAGAAGGCAAATGGAATATTCTCCTTCATTGCTCGAGGGATGGAATTTTAAAATATGGAGGTTATGCAGCAGCTCTATAGAGTGCTAGTGAAGCCACACCTGGAGTGCTGTGTCCAGTTTTGGAGTTCTTACTTGAGAAAGGCTCTACTGGCACTGTAGGGGGTGCAGAGGAGGTTCTCTAGGAGATTCTGGATTTGAAAGGGTTGGCTTAGGAGGACAGATTGAGTAGACTAGGACCCTATACTCTTTGGAATTCAGAAGAATGATGAGGGTTCTTATGGAAACATTTAAAATTATGAATGGAATAGATAAGATAGAATGTTGTTTCCACTGGTGGGTGAAACTAGAACTAGGAGGCATCGCCTCAAAATAAGGAGGAGCAGATTCAGGACTGTTTTGAGGAAGAACTACTTCACCCAATGGGTTGTGAATCTGTGGAATTACCTGCCCAGTGAAGCAGTTAGGCTACCTCGTTGAACATTTTTCAGGCAAAGATAGATTTTTGAACAGTAAAGGAATTAGCGGTTACGGTGAGTGGGTGGGTAAGTTGAGCTGAGTCCACAAAAATGTCAGCCATGATCTTATTGAATGGTGGAGCAGGCTCCACGGGCCAGATGGCCTACTCCTGCTCCTATTTCTTATGTACTTATACATTTGCATTAGTGTGAAATTCAGAGTTGTCAGTTATAACACCTTAAGCTCCTTTCAATTTGTGCAGAAGTACCTCATTAAAGTTTCTCTTTTTATGCAGAGCCATTTGTTTGTTTTGGTTTGACCTACTTTGCCATGTTGCACTCTGTTCCTGTAGCTTTAATCATATTCCTCTTGGCTTTAGACCGGAAGTTAGCACTGAACACGATCTTTCTCAGCAAGGTTCTTTCCAATTTCTGTTTTACCAGCCTTCATTGGCTATCACCGGATTAAAACAAATGTGGAAATGTCAACCGTCACAGACGGAGAAAGATCAACTGAAGCGAGGCTAACATCTGTTACCATTTGTTGTTCTTGAACTATTGGCATTTCCACAGTTTTTAATATTGGCATAACCAGTCAGCATTGCAATCAGTGAAATCTTTTCCAGTTTCTTTGAAGAAATTGGAAGATCAGGCACCTGCAGGCAAAGCTGAGGGGTCTGAGCAGTGGGGATGAAAGAGAAAAAGGAACATGGGGGAAAATAGTAATGAACTTCAAGTCACTGCCCATAAAGGACAGATTGTGTTTGCGCAAGCACACTAGGTATAAGCAGTGGGAACTATCAGCAGTGAATGCTTCACTTGGCATTCCGCTACTAATGCGGAGGTGTTAACCTGTTTCAAAAAAGGTGTTAAAACCTGCATCAAATAACTTGTACCATTCATCCGTGTATCACCAACAGGAATTTCAAACATTATACATTATTCATAATTAGGCATTTGTGAATGGACAAAAATCTGAATTCCTTAAGAGGAGTTTAAACTGCAATACAGGGCAAGTCATCTAGGGAACTAGTGATTTGTACATGCAATGAACCAAGGTGTGTGATCAGAAGTTTGGTAAAGGTTCTGAAAACTCTAGTTAGGATTGAGGACAAAGAATCAACCCACACACTTAAATCCAAGCCTGCTGCTTGCAAGGTGTAATTGGAAAATAAATAGATTGCCATAATCTCTTGCAGCACTTTTGCATAAAAATAGCGGCTGCAGCTCCAAGCCTTGCCACCTCAGTTGGGTACACTTGATTGGTCATTGTTATACTGTCTGCAACACCTGGCCCTGTTTAAAACAACTACTTCCCCCACTCCGCCATTACTCCCCAAATGTAATCGCTCTTTTTAAAACCGTAATCCTTTTATTAGTTTAGCACAAGGTGCATATTACCTTTTGCGTACTGCAGGTTTTTGGGTGATTAGTGACACAAGGCTTATGCAATGGTCTATAAAAACACTTGTGAAGTGGCTTACTGCATCGAAACAACCTATAGGCCGAAGCGTGCTCATTTCCTGTGTATCTTTGCTTCATTCATGTTCTTAGTTTCTCACTAGCGATTCTAGCTTTCCTCGGTGATCCTTTTAGCTGCAGGCTGTTCTTGCTACTTTCTTCAACAAATGGAAAAGCTTCAAGAGTTAGGAAGAGGGATTGTCTTATCTCCCATCCAGTCAGTAAAATAGCCTAGTTAAAATAGCTCTGTTCTTTGAATGTTTTGCTTTTCTAGTTTTGTTCGTCTCTTGACGGTAGCTACGTAGTGTTGACATGATAACTTCCAATTATGGAAATAGGGAGCTCATTGTATCAGAAATCATGCATGCATGCATTTCTGTAAACTATCTGTCATTGATGCAGTGTTGTGACACTGGCTATCAATTTTCATTGTGGCAATTGTTTGGACTGTTAGTACATGACTTTGTTGAAAGATCCTTGTTATTAGTAACCTGTATCCTTTGACTGAATAAGAAAACATCTAAAAACATGTACAACCATGCTCTTCTTGGGTCAAAGCATGTCAGTCTGAGGAACTGAAGAGAAACCATACATAAAATAGTTCTGAATGATGCAATCCAGGGCTATCCAACCACTGTTCACAATTCTTGATTTAGAGATGCCAATGTTAGACTTGGATTTCCAAAGGCAGAAGTCACATGACACCAGGCTATCGTCCAACAGGTTTATTTGAAATCACAACCTTTTGGAGCACTGCTCCTTCATCAGGTAAAGTGTCTTCTGACTTTGGACACAATTCCTGATGTTATAACTTGACAACTGCCATGCCTTAAGTTCCTGAGTTAAGATTTATTTTGTGACATAATGCCATACCCTTTTATTTTGGCTTGTCCAAAAGCGTTAACTTTTTTGGCATTGTTATCACTTCTGTGCTGTAGCTTGTAATAACTGATATGATTATGAAATCAGTCCAACAGATTAAAGTGATAATGAAGCTTGTTGCTTCAGAAGTACAGGGCTGTATATCTCACTGGCTGTTTGTTTTGTTGTCAGGCCTGTCAATTTTTCAATACTTCTCCACCGCCTGATAAATTAGACTTTTTTTTCAAAAATGACCTTTGACATGCATCTGCTTATTGACTCCATGCCACTTGTGTGGGTCCTGGTGTACTCCATGAGTAGCAGTGGAGAAAAGGAAAATGGTGTTGGGAGGATGTAAAACAGAAGAACAGGAAATGAGCGATTGCAGTTTTAAAATTCTCACTTTCATGACACAGGGATGTGTGCAGCTCTTACCCTGGTTACACAGATCCTATTCTTGTTGCAAACCGCAGACGTTCACCTCAGTTTTTTTTGTGAGCTGAATGTATGGGGGCTTTGCAGAGTGTGGTATCTGCAAGTTACGATCAGAGTAATAGGAGTAATTTTAAAGGAAGTTGTGGTATCGTTAAAATAGTTTCACAATCAGAATCCAGACGATCAGTTTTATGTTCAATATAACTATCTGTAGCGGCAAGAATTATCTTCCAGTTTCAGCTTCGATCTTCCCTTTGAACAAGTCAGATATAGGGAATTCTGTGCTGAGAAACTCACCCCCTGACGCCCCAAGGCCTGCCCACCATCTACAAGTCATAAATCCAGGGTATGATGGAACACTCCCCAGTTTCTAGATGGGTCCAGCTCCGACAATGCTCGAAGCTTGATACAATCAGGGCCAAGCAGTTTGGCACCACTTACACCACAGTCATCAAGCCTCCTTCAAGAACACTTCCAAACTTGCAACCTCTGCACCTAAAGTGACAAGGGTAGCGTATGGATGGGAATGTCACCATCCTGGAAGTTCCCCTCCAAGTCATACCCTAGCCAGGCCAAGAGTTACATCACCATTCCTTTATTGCTGCTAGGTCCAAATCCTCAGACACCCTAAAGGCACTGGAGCCTGAAATATATCGCACGGACTGCAACAGTTCAGATATGGAATATACATGGTGGTTTTGCCATTGATACTTGAATCCCATGCTGGAAATAAAAAAAACATACATGGGCCAGTTTTGATTTCAATAATGACTGATGGAATTGAATTGCGATTAAATTGGAAATATAAAGTTCGTTTCAGGAATGGTGACCAGCAATTGTAAAACCCCTTCTGGCTCATTTAATGTTCTTTTAGGGAAGGAAATCTGTCATCCTTAGCTGATCTGGCCTACATGTGGCAATCCAGACACACAGCAATGTTGTGGACTTGTAACTGCCCACCGAAATAGCCTATCACACCACACAGTTCAGCAGCAATTTGCAAAGAACAACAAATGTTAGCCTTGCCAGTGCCATCCACATCCCACTGAATAATTTTTCAAAAATTCAGGTAATTTATTTGTTCACAGGTATTGGGCATGGCTAGTTCTGGGGTACAAGTCGTCGATACTGTTGCTGTTGAGTGCAAAATAAATATTTGTCATCAGTACTTGATACTTCTCTGCAGTTAGTCTACACTACCCACCGATTGTGAACTTGACTATAGATCATATTTGCTAGGTGCCACACAATAATTCTTTTGGGTATCACCAAAACCGTGAGAGTCACATTAGTCATTCAGTGTCTATTGTGTTTGTACCAACAGCTTTGTAAGGCTGGATTGCTCAATTAAGTTTCCACTGACGCCTGCAAGTACAGCATGGCAGAGGCTCAGTCTGATTGCCAGAGACAGTTTCAGGCAGCTGTCTCAGTTATCCAGGCCTTGCCAAAAAGTGGTGAGTATGTTTTCTTTTTGCCTTGAATTAATTCTGACCTTATAATGTTTAAACAGGAATGGCATCAAATGAAAGCCATATCAGTGTTTAATTCTCTCTCATTTATTTTCGACTTCCTACCTTGCCTCTGAACCCATTCTTTTGCTAAGAGGTCTACCTAAATCTATTCCCAAGTCTCTGCCAGGGCTGAATACGCTGCATAGTCGTATAGCTAGTTTCAGAGGTAGCTACTCGGTAATTTTTGAAGAATGGAAATTGAACAACCATCCATTGGTCACTTGCTGTGATTTTAAAAGGGGCATCCTTATTTACATGCTCTAATGTAATCAAAGTTGTAACCAAAACATAAATTGCTGGAGAAACTCAGCAGGTCTGGCAGTATCTATGGAGAGAAAGCAGGTCTTCTTCAGGACTGATTGTAGCTGAGAAAATGTTGGTATATATGCTGAAGGTGGAGTGGGGGAGGGAGGAAGAGTAAATGATAGGTGGTGGCGGGGTGGTGGTGATGGGGGCGGGGTGGTGGTGATGGTGGGGGGGGGGTGATGGTGGGGGGGTGGTGAAGGTGAAGGTGGTTAGGCCCTAAAATTATTGAACTCTATCAAATCCTGAAGGCTGTAGGTTCCCAACAAGATTTTCAAAGCTGTTTTGCACAGTCATGTGAAGAATTATCCTATCCTTGGCCTGTTTTTGAATGGGCACAATGTGGCAGTCATTGTGTGAGTGACTCCGGGATGAATCACCTTGAGTCGTTCCTTTTGTTCTTCCATCAAATATGGGTATTACTAGCAAGCTTCATTTTTAATTGCCCTTGAGCTGAGTGGCCTGCTAGTTCACTGCAGAGGAATGTTAAGAGTTAACCACATTGCTGTGTGTCTGCGGTCGTGCATAGACCAGGTCAGGACAGCAGGTTTTCCTAGAGAGCCAGGTTGGTTTTTACAATAATTGATGATGGTTGTTATAGGGACTAGCCCCGTTATAGGGACTAGCTGTGTATTCCATGTTTCTTTGATGCATTTAAATTTTACCATCTATCGAGGAGGGGTTTGTACTCATGCCCCCAGAACATTAACCTATATCTCTGGATTACTGTCCAATGACATTACCACTACAGCATTGCCTCGCTCTGGGTTACTGTCCAATGGCATTACGTCTACAACGTTGTCTCGCTCTGGATTACTGTCCAGTGATGTTACCACTACTACATTGTCTTCTCTGCTTTTTCATGTCTGAAAACATTAGGTTTTGTCTTTACATTAGGTTTTATCGAACAGGAGCCCAATATACCTGCTGCAGACCCCTTCCCCTGCTTCTGACAAACCTCAACGCATGGACACCATCTGCTGGCCTCCTACTGTCCCTCTACCTCTTCATCCCCAGCTGCTATCGTGACATCAATCGCCTTAATCTCTCCACCCCTCTCACTCACTCCACCCTCTCCCCCAGTAGAACATGCAGCCCTCTGCTGCCTGCACTCCAAGCCCAACCTCACCATTAAACCCGCTGATGGCAGGGGAGGAGGGTGGTGCGGAGGTAGTATGGCGTACTGACCTGTACATCGCTGAGGCCAGATGCAAACTTTCCAACACCACCACATACTGTCTCCTCAATTATGACCCCACCCCGATCACCAAACCATCACATCCCAGACTCATCACCTCAGTAGACCGCTTGTCCATAACTTCCAAACTGGTTGTTCCCCAACCCTGCACCACGCGTTTCTATCTCCTACCCAAAATCCACAAACCTGACTGCCCCGGCTAACCCAATGTCTCTGCCTGCTCCTGCTCCACTGAACTCATCTCTGTCTACCTCGACTCCATTTTTTCCGCCAGGTCCAGGAACTCCCCACCTATGTTTGGGACACTATCCAGGCCCTCCACCTTCTCCAAGACTTTCAATTCCCTGGCTCCCAACACCACTACTTCACCACGAACATAGTGTCTCTCTGCACCTGTGTCCCCCACGAGGAGGGCCTAAAAGCCCTCCGTTTCTTCCTCTCCTGCAGGCCCAACCAGTCCCCCTCCACTGACACACACATCCGCTTGATAGAACTTGTCCTCACCCTCAACTACTTTAACTCCTCCCACTTCCCACAAGCCAAAGAGGGTGGCTGTGGGCACCTGCATGGGTCAGAGCCATGCCTGCCTCTTCATAGGATACATGGAATAGTCCCTCTTCTGCAGCTACACTGGCACCAGCCCTCACCTCTTCCTCCGCCATATCATTGACTGTATCGGTGCTGCCTCATGCTCCCTTGAGAAGTTCAAACAGTTCATCGACTTCACCGATACCTTTCACCCTGACCTCAAATTCACCTGGACCTCTGACACCTCCCTCCCCTTCCTGGACCCCTCTGTCTCCATCTCTGGTAACCGCCTCAGCACTGACATTTACTTCAAGCCCACCGACTCCCACGGCTACCTTGACTACACCTCCTGTCACCCACGCTCTCGCAAAAATGCAATCCCGTACTCCCAATTTCTCCAGCTCCGCTGCATCTGCTCCCAGGATGAAGCATTCAACTTCCGGACATCCCAGATGTCCTGCTATGTCAAGGAGTGTAACTTCCCCTCTCCCATGATTCATAATGCCCTCAACT
>NC_063361.1:21574840-21597909 GCF_021869965.1 Rhincodon typus
CACATACCACCCCACCAACCTCCAAATCCAATACATCATCCTCCACCACTTTCGCCACCTGCAGTCAGACCCCTTCACCAAAGAGATATTCCCCTCCCCACCCCTACCTGCTTTCTGTAGGGACCACGCTCTCCATGACTCCCTCATCTACTTCACACTCCCCACCAACCTTTCCACACCCGGCACCTTTCCCTGCAACCGCAGCAAGTGCTACACCTGCCCCTACACCTCCCCCCTCCCCCCCTCCTCACCCTCATCTCAGGCCCCAAACAATCATTCTGTATCCTATAGGGATTCACCTGTACATCCTTCGACCTGATCTACTGCATCTGTTACTCTTGGTGTGGTCTCCTCTGTATCGGAGAGACCAATCGCAGACTTGGTGATAGATTCATGGAGCATCTGCACCCTGTATGCTACAATCAACACCACCTTCTGGTTGCCAACCATTTTAACTCCCCTTCTCACTCCCTCGGCAACATGTCCATTCTGTGCTTCCTTCAATGTCACAATGAGGTCACATGCAAATTGGAGGAACAACACCATATGTTCTGCCTTGGGAGCCTCAATGTAGAATTCACTAGTGACAAAAGCTCCCCACCCCACGGCCTCATCCCGTGTCCAGCCCTCCCTCTCATCCTTGCTTCCTTGACCCGACACAACCTGTCCACCTTCCTTCTCGCCTATCCGCCGATCTTTCCCATTGACCAATCTCCACGACCCTTTACCTACATTCACCTAACACCACCCCACCTACCCTCGTGCAGCCCCCCCCCCCCCCATTTATTTCTGAGCTCCTTCCCCCTCCTAAGTCTTGATGAAGGATCCTGACCCGATGTGTCGACTTTCCTGCTCCTCTGATGCTGCCTAACCTGCTGTGTTCCTCCCGCTCCACACTGTGTTGATTCTGACTTCCAGCACCTGCAGTTCTTGCTATCTCCTTAGGTTTTATCTGTTGTATCCCTCTGGTGGTTTGGCTGCGATTTCTCTACATGAGTAATTTTAGACACAAAAATGATTGTCCTTGTCGGTCTATGATACAAACAGTCCATTGGTGTAATTTTCTTATTCTGTTAGAAAGGAAGCTTTGGTATGTTGGGGAAGTATTGGTTATTTTCACTGGCATCTCTGATAAGTTTCATAGTTTCCTCTTCACTTATAATTAGCTTCATTGCCAACTGAAATAAATGCTCATTTTTTTTTTACCATTCTCTGCTCTCCATTGGCGCAGCTTATATGACCCCTGTCTTCATTTAGCAACTTTTTTAGTTTAATAAAATGCCCTAAGACACATCAGAGATACCTTTTATGATTATGTATGACACAGTCATATGAGACATTTGGGGAAAATGACCTAACGCAAGGTCAAAGAGGTTTTGAGGCGTGTCTCAAAATGGAAAGTGAGTTAGAGAGGTGTCAGGAATGATTCAAGAGTTTACTACCTCGGCAGCTGGCATCATGCCCACCAAAGGTGGGCAGCGATTAAAATCGGAGCTGCACAAGAGGCTGAAATTGGAGGAGCGCAGCCATGTTAAGGGGTTGTGGAGCTGGAGAAGAATTGAAGGGTCAGGCCATGGAGCAATTTAAAAATGAGGATGCAAAATTTAATTTCAAGCTCACCTGGGAACCAGTCTAAGTCAGTGAGCATAGAGGTGATGAGTGAACAACACAGGAGGCAGAGAATTAGAGGACTTTGAGCTTATGGAGGATTGAATGTGGGAGGCCAGTTAGGAGTACCTTAAAAATGTTAATTCTTACTTTCTTGCTGGTTATTGCGCTGAATGTTTTTGTTTGTTCTTGACTGCCTATTTCCCTGCTCTCAATGCCCTTCTTAAAAGTTGCTCTCTGGTGCCACCTCTGGCAAGTACACTTAAAGCTGGAGTTTCCACAGTCTCACACACACCAGGAAAATCAATTTAAAAAAAAACTGCGAATGCTCTAAATCAGGAAACAAGACAGAAATTGCTGGAAAAGCTCAGCAGGTCTGGCAGCATCTGCGAAGGAAAAAACAGAGTTAACATTTCAGGTCCGTTTCTGAGGAAGGGTCACCGGACCCGAAACATTAACTCTGTTTTTTCCTTCACCGATGCCGCCAGACCTGCTGAGCTTTTCCAGCAATTTCTGTTTAGTTTCCAGGAAAATCAATGCCTGGGTGGGATCATGTGGAACAGATCGGTGACTTTTAAGCAAAATGAGTCACTCCTAAAATCATTTCACTTGCATTTTGTACTATCTTTTAGATATTGTGAATCAACCTGTTCAGCAATGCTTTGATACCTCTCGGGAGCAGGTGGGACTTGAACCTAAAGCTATTCAGTTTACCAGATCAGGTTCCATCCACAAACCTGGCTGTGCCTCTCTTCCAGATGATACGAAGGCTTTTCAAATTCATTCATACTCATTTTCACACAGAGACACGGAGAGGGTCCGTTCAAAGCTTTCTCACAATCCCAAATTACTTAATTAAGAAACTGATAATGAAACTGTTGAAAGTTGTAACTGGGTCAACTGCCCAGGTTACTGTTCTCAAATAGGTTGAGTGTTTAAAATAAGTAAATAATTTACCTGATTTGCTGAATTGATTTTACCTGCATAATTGCCGAAATTATTTCTATTTGACTCTTGAACTGTAACCCAACTTGCACAATTTTGAGTAAATTATTGCTGTAATTTCCTGATTCCATCTGAGCTGTTCAAATTCTGGAATTCCCTCCCGAAGGGCATTGTGAGTCTACCTACAGTGCATTGACTGCAGCGGCTCAAGAAGGCAGCTCACCACCACCGTCTCAAGGGCAACTAAGAATGGGCAATAAATGCTGGCCAGTCAGCAATGTTCATGTCCCACAACTGAATAAAAAATGTTCTGTATTTGATTATGAGAGACTGATAGCTGATTGTGTTGAAGAGAAATTGCAGCTTTATTTTATGCTGCAATTTTTTATATGTCAATTACATGTTAGCATATACAGGGGACTGATGGTGAGTGGCAGAAACCTACTGGGGTTGGTTTTCTTCGAGTGCAGAAGGCTGAGAGGGGACCTGGTTGAGGTGGACAAAGTTATGGAGCATATTGATAGGGAGAAACCTTCCTGCTTTGTAGAAAGATTAATAACCAGGGGCAGGAAGTTTAGAGGGGATTTGAGGGCAGTTTTTTTTTTAACCCAGAGGATGGTGAGTATCTGGAATTGACTACCTAAAAGGGTGGTAGAAGTGGGAACCATAAAGATATCTAAAACGTATTTAAATGAACATTTGAAATGCCATAGTGTATAAGGGTAGGGGCCAAGTGCTGACAAATGGAATTAGGCTGGATGCATTCTTGATGACTGGCACAGACAGGATGGGCTGAAGGGCTTTTTCTCCCCTGTAAAATGCTCTATGCCTGAGTCCGATGACAGTTCTTTCTCTGTTTCTGGGTTCCACTTCAGGACTTGTGCAGAAAAGCTAAAGCTGCCACCTCCAGTGCAGTACAAAGGAACGCTGCACTCTGAGGTGCTGTTCCTTCTGTGAGATAAACAACATTGATGACTTATGTTTATTACAGCACCTTTTAACATAATAAAATGTCCTGAGATGCTTCGTAATGAGCTTCACAAAGCAAGGTATAACATCCGTCCCATCTGTCCTCTCACTTATCGCTATTACAAAGGAGGGTTCATGAGTTCTCCCCAGAACCCTGGTTGATATTTGTCCCTCAGTCAAAATGACAAGAAAGCAGTTATCTCATCACAGTCACATTATTATGTGGGAGCTTGCTGTGTGCAGATTAGCTGCAGCATATCCTTCCTGACAACATTTGCACATTACAATTGCACTTCAGAATAACTTCACTCACTGTGAAGCTTGGAGACACTGTGCTGTTGTGAAAAGCATAATGTAAAGGCAAGAGTTTCTTTCCATTACCAATCGTCTACCAGTACTGAAAATGAAACAAAATCCAGAAATGGTCTTCTATAAAGAAAAAGGATACATTCACATTTAAGAAACCTGCAGAACTGAATGGAAAGAAGTGTGAACTGGAAGCAGTCAAGTTGAATGCAACAGAAGAAAATTGCAAGCATTTTTGTTTCAGTTTGTTTTTCAAACCTTCCCAGCTATCAGGCTTGAAAATTGGAACAACTAGAATTTGAAAGTTTTCTGCTGAATTTCTGCATGTAAGGCATCAGAGAGAGGGTGCAGAAAAAATATTCTGTAGGTCACTTAAGGTTTAAGAATAGGTTAGGGAAGCTGGAGCTGGTCTCCTTCGAGAAAGAAAAGTTGAGAGGAGGTTCGATGGAAGTATTCAAGATGGGATCTGGACAAATCTTGACTGGAGCTTCATCCTCCACCTTCAACATTTGCTCACTTCGTTACTGACTGTCTGTAGCAAGTGTGTACCAGCTACAAGGTAAACTGCAGGAATTCACCAAAACTCCTGAGACAGCACCTTCCAAATCCATGACCGCCCCCATTCTAGAAGGACAACGGCAGCAGGTACATGGGAACACCACCATCTACAAGTCCCCCTCCAAAGCCATACACCATCCTGACTTGGAATTGTATTGCTGTTCCTTCAGTGTCACTGGGTCAAAATTCTGCAACTTCCTCCTCAACATCATTGTGGGTCTACTCCACCAATGGGCTGTAGTGGTTCAAAAACGCAGCTCGAAGGTGACTAGGGACAGGCAACAAATGCAGGTCCAGCTAAGCGACGCCAACATCCCATGAATGAATAAAAATGGGAGAAACGCTTCTCATTTCTGACAAAGTATGGAAGCATTCAAAACATACTTTTTAGCTGATCGGCCAAAGAAACAATAGTGACATGAGGGGAATGTTGTTGTTTTAATGCAGTAAGTGATTCAGACCTGGAATCCATTGCCTGAGAACATGGTGAAGGCAGATTTAATCGTGGCTTTCAAAAGACAATGGGATGATTAGTTGAAGTGTTTTTTAAAAAATGCAGAGCTCTAAGGAAAAGGCTAACAGTGAGTACTTACTTAGTAACACTTGCAGAGGGCCAGTGTGGATATAACAAGCTGGCTGCTTTTCGAGTTGTTTCTATTCTCTGATTCCAAATCAGTAATAAATGTAAATGTGGACGTCACATGAATGCCAAAGGAAAGGGAAAAATAGTGACTGTGTCTTTCATAAAACCATCCCATAACTCTGCAATGATCTGGAGAGTGGGTAGGGAGTTATCATTTTAAATCGGCAAGCAAACACCAAATAAGTATATCAACACCCAGTACACCCTGATTATGAGCCTTATCGCTTTCACCCTTCTAAGTCTGGAAATGGAGAAATTGCAAGTCTGTGTTTGGCCACATGATGTCACCAGATTTTGTTTTACTCAGAGTAGAAAGACCTACTCAAGTTCTGCACCTCCAGCTGCTATTGCGACAGACAAAAACACATTGAGTGTTGTGATGTCCAGATTCTTCAAAAAGCTCTTGGTGTTTAGTGTTCTACATAATGTTAACTTAAAACGTTCATTTTGGGAGCACTGAAGGTGAAAATTTGTCTCGCCTCCCCACAAGTGCTAGACTGTAGAGCAAAGGTTTAGCTCCTGAGCATGTGCATTGTGCTGAATGAAGCAGTTGGGACTGGAAAGGGTTGATTGACATGACAAAGTAAGGTCTATCCCCTCAGAAAATGAAGGACAGCTCTTGGCAGGAGCTAACCTGTGGTTCTCCATGTGGTCAGCAGGGGCTCAGTGGTTATCCATCATCTTACCAGCTTGTAGCGAAATTAGTAATGTCTATTTACTCTTATATTAAGCTTGATATCTCACAAGAGATCATATATTTCTGACATAATTGTATGAGGAGAGACTGACTAGGTTGGGATTGTTTTCGCTAGAGTTGAGACGAATGAGGGGGAATCTCATAGAGACTTATAAAATTCCAACAGGACTGGACAGGGTCGATGCAGGGAGGATGTTCCTGATGGTGGGTGTCTCCAGAACCAGGGGTCACAGTGTGAGTATTTGGGGTAGATGATTTAGGATGGAGGTGAGGAGACATTTCTTCACCTGAAGAGTGGTGAGCCTGTGGAATTCATTACCACAGGAAGTAGTTGATGCCAAAACATTGAGTATATTCAAGAAGTGACTAGTCTAGCAGTTGGGGCGAATAGAATCAAAGGTTATGGGGAGAAAGCAGGATTAGGTTATTGAGTTGGGTGATCAGCCATGATTGTGAAGAATGGCGGAGCAGCTCGAAGGGCCTCCTCCTGCTCCTATCTTCTATGTTTCTATAATTTAACCAGCTTTTAATATGTAATAAACCTATTTACTGCTCACCAAGACTAAGACTACCTTCTGCCTAAGATCTTGTATGGGCATCCTTCCCCATGTGGTATCAATAACTTAAAGTAATATCAATAAGAAGGTGTTGAGGCAGTAAATCTATCCAAGACATCTGAGATTGTATCAAGCATAATAAAACCTAGAAGGTTCTATCAATGCTTACTTCACAATCTTGATAAAACTGAGGAAGGAACATCAGTTTAAATCTCCTGCTGAATCTGAATGTATATCATTAGCATGGTGAAAATAAACACTTACTTTGAAATATTCTTAAGATGTCAGCTACATTTCCTATCTTACAGTTGTTAGCCCCATTATCAACACCATCTAAAACTCCATATGATGACAACAAAAGCTGGGCTAGAGTTTCTGCTGGGAGGAAACTTGTGGTGTGGCTCGGTGACCAAACTACCACGAAGAATTCATCCGTTTAAAAAAAATTACTTGCATTATAATATCTTCCCTTTTCTCCCCATTCATGTTCTTAACTTTTCTGTTGATCAAGTCAGCCAGTAATTTGGCACTGTTTGACAATCCGGAGCACATAAAGTCATGATCGAATGGCGAAGCAGACTTGATGGGCTGAATGGCCTAACTCTGCTTCTATATCCTGCGGTCTAAATCACACTGAGGTTACTACTACTTTAGTGAAATGAGAGTGAATGTAAATAGCCCAACTTGACTTAGAATTTCTGGGAGTCAAGGAAACATTGGAGGGAGAAAAGAAAGTGCTCTTTAGCACGTCGAAATATCTCTAAGTACTTGTCAAACTTAATTACTTTGTGATTTTTTTTTAATGCTCTGTACAGAGTAGAATAATTGTTATCAAAACAGTTTTTCATCATAAGTGTCAGATTTTAAGTGGCAGTGAGTGACAGCAAATTAGTGATGATATGAACTATTAGTGCCATTAAAGTTAACATTTCTCAGTTTTAAAATAATTTACAACAAGCTGCAATTTTTGTTAATATTATAATGCAGTTCATGAAGTCAGTTTGGAAATTTTAAATAGGAAAACAATTAAGGTATTTTAACAACAGTCAAGGTATATATGTATTTTTGTTTTAAAAAAGATCTGAGTTGTGTGTGTCTGAGAGAGGAGGCAACTTGCCGTTCTCCCTGTGTGGGATTAAGAGGGGATCTGCACCCTTTAGAAAGGCCATTCAGACTGCTTGGCACTACTTGTTGCTGACAGTGACAGTCAGACATTTAAACAGCTTAGCCAGCTGTTGAATGTCTCAGGACAGGGTGAATTGGCTGCTTTCTTTGTTCATTGTACCCCTTGTGAAATCTTGTACCTTTGTCCAGAGTTGGGGGGAATCAGAGGGGAAAATGCAACCTTTTTGCAGGAGTCAAATCCTCCTCAGTCACTCAACAGCAAGTTGTGCTGTGTATAGTATGATTTATGTGTGACTTTGAGGTACTAGATAAAGAAAAACTTTGTATTGCTTTAACTCCTTATCACATCTCAGAAGCATCATACAGCTAGGTGATAAATAAAGCATCCACTTTGCTTGCAGCAGCGCCACATAAGTAACAACCAACTTCAATGAAACTTATTTTTTTGGTGGATGAAGGTTGTATAAAATTGAGGGGGTAGGATAGATAGGGTAGGCAGGAAGGAACTTTACCCCTTGATGGAGGGATCATTGATTTTAAACTAAGGGAGCATTGACTTAAACTAAGAGACAGAAAGTTTAGAGAAGATGTGAGGAAAAAATTTTTCACCCTTGTGGCCGATTTGAACAGTACACAGCTTGACATTTGGTCTGAAGGATGGCTCCCCTCACAATAAAACATTGCCTTAGTGCTACATGAAAACACGAGTCTGGATTTTGTGCTGAAGCAGTTTAAACTCGTGACCTTTTTCTGTGGAGGTGAGAACTGACACCATCTGGGCCTGAGGTAAAGCTTGCAATTTGTGTGGAGAGCCTGTGGTTGATGAACACCTCACAGTTCTTGTTACTTCTTGGGGCAAGGAGCAAGAACTTCTGCTGCCAAATCCATCCTGCACTGTGCAGATGATGCTCACACATCCAGCCATTGAAGATGAAATTCCATGTTATAAAAAGGAAGGTGAAAAGAAAAATCACAGTGGGAGGCAGGTGGAGAACAAAATATGAGTGTAAATCCTTTTTCCAAAGTTAAAAAGTTGGACCAGTGGTCACCGATAAAGTTACACATGCAGGGTGTTTTACGCTATCTTGGGTGCCCCTGTTTCTAACTCCTAAGTCATTTAAATTTCCAATTTTTTCTGATTTAACCTTCTTTCATTGCTTTGTGTAACTGATTCTCATATTTGCAGAATTGTGAGATCAAGCATCCCAGTTATTCATTAGTTGATTGCCATGACAACTGAAAATGAGTGTGTGCAAATAGCTACGCTACTCACTTGGATGTGTGCCACATTCTCGCTCCTGCCCCGGTTCTGTAATGTCTTTCCCAGTACGTAAGCCTAAAATTTTCATCTCCTTGGTTACAGATCTGGCTTGTTTTCACCTCCATTGTCAAGTATTGTGAATTGAGAGTGTTTGGAACTTTAAATGACTGTATTTGATTACCAGCTGGAAAGTATTCAGCTCAAGCCCTCTTGCTTTGTTGACTGAACTGGTGATTACAGCACTTCATAACATTAAAGAGTAGATATGTCTAAGTCAAACTGGCAAGTCTCACATTGTATCGCCTGTTGTATATAGGGAAAAGATAGCAAGGTTCCCCTTTTTACCTACCCCTTAACTCTATTAAATGGGTTATAATTACCACGCGTTAAGGTACTTAAGAGTCCACAGTGCTGGGGCAGTTCATTAGCATGGGTAGAGGATTGGTTAACTAATAGGAGACAAAATTGGGCTTAGGGAGGCATTTTTACAGGATGGCAACCTGTACTTAGTGGAGTGCCACAGTGATCAGTGCAGGGGCACAGTTATTTACAATATATAATAATGACTTGAATGACAGAAATGAATGTACTGTCGCCAAGTTTGTGGATGATTTAAAACAAAAGGTGGGAAGCCAAGTGGATGAGTTTGACACAAAAAGTCTATAGGGGGACATAGACAAGTTGAGTGAGTAGGCAAAACTTAGCAGATGGAATATAATTTATGAAAATGTGAGGTTATGCATACTAAAAGGAAGAATGGGAGAACTGAATAGTATTTAAATGGATAAAGACTGCACATAGCCACCAAACAGGAATTGGGGGGGGGTCCTTGTGCATGAAGCAGAAAAAGCTGGCGTGCAAGTTCACTGGGTAATAGAGAAGACAAATGGACTGGCCTTTAATTCACAGGGAATGAAGTGTTAAAACAAGGAGGGAAGAGACAAAAAAAAACTGCAGATGCTGGAATCCAAGGTAGAGGGGTAATACCTGAAATGTTAACTTCTCCTTTCCTCCAGATGCTGCCTGGCTTGCTGTGTTCTTCTAGCCTCCTGTTTGTCTACTATAAAAACAGGGAGGTCTTGTTAAAACTATGCAAAGCACCAGTCAGCGCATACCTAGAATGCTTTGTGCCCCTTCTGTAAGGAAAGGTATGCTGGCATTGAAGGCTGTCTGCACAAGATGATTTTAGGTTGAATCCAGGTATGGAGGGATTTTCCTTTGGGGAGAGGTCGGGTAGGTTTATCTTGTACTCCTTTGAGTTTAGAAGAATGAGCGACAACCTTATTGAAACATACTAGATTCCAGAGGGTTTGACAGGGTAGACGTGGGGGAAACGTTTCCCTTAGGACCAGAGGGCATAAACTGACAGTAAAGGACCGTGCATTTGAAACAGATTAGGAAGAATTTCTTCGGGAAGTGTACCTGTGGAATTCTTCACCTCAGAAAGCTGTTGAGGCTGGGTCATTAAGTATATTCAAGGCTGAATTGACAAATTTTTAATCAGTAAAGGAATCGGGGATTATGGGGATAAGACCGCGAAATAGAATTGAAGATTTTCAGAACAGCCATGATCTCATTGAATGGCGGAGCAAGTCTGATGGTTCAAAAGGCCGACTTCTCCTACATCTTATGGTCTAAAGAGGAAGTGTTTAACCCCTTGAGCACTGTGAGTCTTGAGCAAAACTGAAAGTTTTTGTTTATAAGTTTAAAAAAAATGTTTATTTTCTCATCACCTAAATGTAAATGCAACAACGCCCTCATATGCACACGAAAGAAAAATTGATTATGGAAGAGGTAATATGCACTTAAGTTTCTAAAGAGTTCACTAAGTCACTACTACTCCTGTTTATTCGAGATGGAAGCTGGAAATGTTGCAGAGCTGATTATTTCTTTTTAGTTCCCTGAAGAAAATGAAGGTTGGAACATTTTGGTGATGAATTCACAGTAGCTTACTTGTTACAAGTGCAGAGTCCTGCCTTTGCTGCAATTGAAAGAGTAGTTGAGCCCTTGTAGCAAAGATCTGATTTGGATCTGCAAATAACCAGGTGAAAGTCTAGCCCCACTTCTCTACTTTGTGGGTTCTCAGAACAGTTCTTCCTTTGCTGTGTAGGATCTCTTTCTTCCGGTCTGTTTCTCTCCGAGATTGACTGATAATCTGAAGTTGCTTTCAAGATGCGTGTCAATAAATGTTCTTTGTTGCAAATTGGTTCTGTCAGGTGACTATAGTGGCAGTGCTCAAATTGTCTGAATGAGTGTTTTTGACAAATTTAGTATTGACACAGAGTGGGACTTAAATCTGTCCACACATCTGTTCTGAGGAAGGGCCACCGGACCTGAAACATTAACTCTGATTTTTTCTTCACAGATGCTGCCAGACCTGTTGAGCTTTTCTAGCAACTTCTGTTTTTGTTCCTAATTTACAGCATCTGCAGTTCTTTTGGTTTTTATTTAGTATTTAAATCTGTCCATTTGCATCTCCTTGTGATAGAATGGTTTCTCTTCACACACATTCTGTGAAATTTCATTCTGGCCACTATGCCTGTGTGGTCATTGATGTGGTCCTTGTATATTTAAGCATTTGGACAATACCAGCTGTCACATCCAAAAGGGAGACCTGTTGCACTTTTGACTGGAAAACAAAAATTGCTAGGAACCACAGCGGGTCAGGCAGCATCCATAGAGAGAGAGCAAGCTAACATTTCGAGTCTGGATCATTCTTCATCAGAGCGGGTCAGGCAGAATCTGTGGAGAGAGAGACAGAGTTAACCTTTCAAGTCAAATAAGGTCCTTCTTCAGAACTTCTGCCTTTATTTCAGATCTCCTCAACTGCAATATTTTGCTATTTCTTTTAGTAAACATTAACAATGTTCCAAAGTGTTGTTTATTCATATTTTAAATGCTGAGCGGAAAGGCAGGATTCTCCCAGCTTTGGGCAGACTTTTGTATATTGGTAAGCAAGGAGGGAGGTTAGCCAACACCCTTGACTCCATCTTATTAGTTTGCAGATTGTCCATTTTCCATTGTTCTTAAAGAAAAAGGGAGCAATTTTTTTTTCATGCATTTACAGCATAACACTTTTATGAAATGGACATGGGTCAAGGGTGTTGACAACGGTGGAAGCCTTGGGTTTGAATTGTTTGCCCTCCTATTTGCCCAACACATGGGGAAAAATAGAATTAAAAATGTTCGAAAAGCAGCGTTTTTTAAATTTTGCCTTCTATCACCAGGTGCTTACCGTCCATCCCATGAGAAGATGTTGAAGTTTTACAGTTACTACAAGCAGGCAACTGTTGGCCCATGTAATATTAGCAGGCCTGGCTTCTGGGATCCTATTGGACGTGTAAAATGGTAACCTTTAAATTCTATTAAATGTTTGAAGTGGGTGTGAAGGTAGTAAAATATTTGTTGCCAGGGATGTTAATTTACAGTATTTAGTATGGAGACTCTTGAGTTTGTCAGTAAGCCCAGCTGTCTGCATTTTATTGTGCTTTTTATGAGCTTTGGAAAATCGAAGAAACTGCAAAAATTGAAACAGATGTGCTTTACTGAACGATTGTGAGCCTTCCCATTATAAATTAGCATATATCTGTAATATTTTTAGTAAATTACAAAATCAAAAATGAATTTAACATCCTCCAATCAATTCCAGTGTTACTCTAATGTTGCAAAATAATATTCACTAATGACACAGTTAAGAACACTAACTTGGAAGCTGTCTTTAATCTTGTGTAGGTAAATATGTTTTGGGGTTGGCTGGATGTCTGATGTGTATGGGAACTGGTTGGCATGTTTAAGACGGTCTGAAGCAAGTGACTGAAGAATCACCACTTGTAGAGTTTGCTGATATAAAGTACACACTGTCTCTCCACAGGGCACGTCCCATTTAACCAATTCGAGACACTTCAAGTTCTGGCTGGCAAACTCATGGCCTGATTAATTGCTTGCATTTCATTATGTGTGCTTATCACAAACACCGTCTCTGTCACTTATCAATGGCAGTTATTTTATAAAAGAACACCAAACAAAAAAGAGCCCCTTTCAACCCATCAGTTCTGTTTCAGGACAATGTGTGAACTTGTAAATTTTAATTGTGACACCTAATCCATTTAATCTCTTGAAGAAAAGGCCTAAACTGTTTCTCCGGTCCCAAGCCGAAAAACAAGTCAAGGATTCTTGTTCTGAAGAATATTCGTTTAACCTGGCATTCTTCAATGTTCATCCTTGACCTGGCTGCATTCCTTAACATGACAACCTAATTTCTTCAACATCTGAAATAATATTGGTCACCTGGCAGTTTTGAAGTAAACGAAGAATCACATGTGATCTTTGTTTTGACTTCCAACATAAAAGAGTAAATCACAACTAAGTTCTCACCTACCAGCTGTGCAAAATATGGCAACCCCTAACCCACTGGTGGTAGGACATGGCTCAACACATATTAAGAGCTGTGGATCCTCTTTAGCTGAAAGCTCATGCCTGTACTGAGATGTTTGGATCACAGGATCAGGACATTTCACTCATCTGATGAAAAGGGAGAGTTCAGAATTGAATTATTCTTCTCTTCCACAATTTAGGAAACATGACAGAACAACAGCTTTAAATCTTTTGAGTCATGAAGTGCTGCTTTGTATTGCAATATGTATTTCCAGAAACTTGCAAGCCAAAAAAACTTTTGAGCAGAAAGTTGAGGGTAGCTGAAGGGGTGTGACAAGAGATGCTGCACTTGTGTCCCACCACCACCTGTACCTTATTCTGAGTTGGTCCAGGAGACAGGCTTTTGCATTAGACATCTGAAAAATAATATAAGCAACTTTAGAGCAGGAATTCTGCAAAGAAGTGCAAGGTGAATTAATCGTAGCTAGAATGCAATGCAGAATGAAATGTTAAAGCGGTTTCTTAACTTATTTTTTTAGAAAAAGTAGCAACATTCGCAATCTAGTAACTCATCACGTAGCATTTTTGATTTTCTTTTAACAAAACAAACCAATCTTCTAATTGAATTAAGTAATATTTTTATAGCTTATTAAATATTGTGATCCACAACACTTTAGTTAGAGGATGGAAAAACTGTTGAAGTGGTTTGTAAGAAGTTCAATTGGGTTGCTTTGGAATGAGAGTGGTGATTTTACAGTCGGTTGCTTGAACTATATGTGCTTGGAATGGATGATGTCATTGCGCTCTGTGTTTGGGACGGATGATGTCATTGCGCTCCATGTTTGGAACAGATGATGTCATTGCAACTATTAATTTGTTCCACTAATTGGGGATTATTGTTAATGTGATTGGATATGCATGGCATGGAAGAAACTCTCCTTGGAACTAAACAGGTTTGTTGCCTCCTTATAGGGATGCATGGAAAGCTCTGGGGAACTTGTCAAAAGAAGAAGCCATGATGACTTATGTCGAAGAGATAAAGAAAACAGCACAGGAGGTAGTTTTTGTGTGTTTAATATTGGCAATGCCCGAGTGTACGAAAGCATAATTGTTTTATTAATAGACTCCCATCATGTTCCACTTCCGAGAAGAATTCATTAATTCACTTTTTGAAATTTTAATTTGGTTAATGCATGGCTTACTCTTGCAGCTTTTGATGGAGGAATTTAAATACTGCACAGTGTGAGAACTCATCAAGGGGTAAAGTGGGTTGATTCTTGAAGTAGAATGAGTTTTCACTCTCATGGTTTTGCCACTTGGTTTTATCTGTGTTAGTGGGAATGTGATCTAAATCTTCAGTGAAAAGGAGCATTGCAGTAAAAGGCCCAGAGTGCTTTCAAACCCTCTGGTGGCTCGATGAAGATTAATTATATATGCTGTGTCAACTGAGAATTACGGAGATTGAGTAGTAGAGAAAACTACAAAAATCCAAAAGCAAAACTAATTGTAGTTATGAATAATACAGTTGAGGTCCACGTATATCATAATGGCCCAAATGCTTTACACTCAGAATATTTGTTTTAGGTGAAGACACTAAATGTCTTTGGAGGTAGAGATGACCAAAATTACATAAGAGGGAACAATTGTAATGTGATCAAACTGTAATATGAAGTTGAATAATAAATGGATGAGTTAATATGAGAAAATATTGTATTTGTTTCATTGTTCCACATTGTTTATGGAAGATCAGGGTCTAGATTGGCTACATTTATTCATTGCAAAAATATGCTGTATTCATAAAAGAATCTTTATGTATATAAACTGGTACTAAAGCAGTTCTGTACAGACTTTGCATATAAAGATAAAACATACATTGGAATTTACATGGCCTGCAGTTGCACAAAACCGTAGGCATTTCCTACTCATGCAGCACAATATTGACATACATTTGAGGCAGAGAGAAGGTCTGATGCCTGAACAGACCCCTGTTAAACTTAAGCAGAAGGACTTCAGATGGTGGCCTTTCCTCACTGTGGCTTAATGGGTCCATCAGTATGCAGCCCTGGACGTTGGAATGTGCCAGTCTGCAACACTCGGTCAAGGTCAACTCTTTGCACTTGAAGGCAGTTTCGGGCAGACCAAAGAGCACCTTTTCACTGAGTTGATGGTCCTCCAGGTGCAGTCGATGTTTGTCTTGGTTTGCATACTGGGGAACAGACCGCAGAGCACGGAGTCCTGCGTCTCAGAGTGCTCGGGACGACCCTCAACAAAAACCGCCGCACCTCTCTCCGGACCTCGTTTGCAGAGGCACGTTCCAGAAGGATGTTATGGACCAGACCAAACCCCTTCAGAATATATTAGGGAGATAGCTTAGACACTAACTCTTTCTTGTTTTAAAGGCAAGTGCCAGGCGTTTGGTTCTGGATGCAATTCGATTGGTCAAACTACCGGATTTGAAGCAAAACACTTTATTCATGATCTATAGTTAAAATACAAAAAAAAGGAAAGAATTAGCTTAGCTGTAATTCTATTGGAAAATATAATGGAATAACTGATTATTTTACCACTAAACAGTAACTTCCAATATCATCATGTCCCATAAACACCCCCTTGACAAAAGGCAAATGCAGAAAATAACCTCACGCACAACTCCAGCAGCAGGAAGAGAACCCCCCCAGCTTCTCCCTCTAACTGAGAGAGGAAAAAGCAGCTTTTACTTCTAGACCTCGGCAGCAACTGCTACAAAAAACTAAAAAGCTAAAAGCCCTGGTTCTATGGGGAGCTTCACCACATCCAGTCAGGCTGCTTCTATTGTTCAAACTTTTTGAAAAAAAGAAAACCGAGGCCTCACATACTCTAATGGCTCTGCATAGAATGCTCGGTACCTCTGCCTTAAAACCTCTCCTTGAAAGGAACCAGGACATAGAGCACCATGAAGCCATAGTATTGTTACAAGGAGTCCATATATGTGGAGCTGGAAAAGCACAGCAGGTCAGACAGCATACGAGGAGCAGGGAAGTCAACATTTCAGGCCAAAACCCTTCTTCAGGTGGAGATGTGTGACAGCCTCTTCTCCTTCTCCCCCTCCCCCCAGGACACACTTCAATGGCAGCGTGTGGTGGTATACAAACACTGGGAGTACATAAAGGATCTCACAGCTAATGCCCTTTTCATTGCCACCCAAACTGTGTCTTGGTGCATGTTGGAGACTTTGACAGCCTGCTCGAGGAACCACACGACAGGATCCAGCTTCTCCTTTTCCTGCAGTATCTCGAGGATGCTGTGTGCTGACTACAGCGTGATGGACTATTGGTCAAAGGTGTTTCCCTTTGCAAATTTCTCTACGAAGGACAGGTGTACGGAATGGTCCAGATGGTGAAGGGGATAAAGTATCAGTTGGCCTAGTTCCCAAAGAACAAGGCCTCGCTGTTGCCTCGATTTTATCTCGGCTCCTGAGGCCAGTTTGGACTGGTCTCAGATGTTCATGAGTCTGCGCACTGATAGCAGAGCGGAGCAGAAAATGGCAATGTCATCCATGTACAGGGAGGCCTTGATCTGCAGGCCTCTGCTGCCTGGAATAGTCACTCCTCTCAGGCTCACGTCCTTCCTGATGGACTCAGCCAAAGGCTCTATATGATGGATAAACGAGGCAGGAGAGAATGGGCACCCCTGCCTGACTCTGGATCTGATCAGGAAGCTTTCTGATATACACCCATTGATTGAGACTGCACTAATAATGTTGGTGTACAGCAGTTGGATCCAACTGCAAATGGCCTACTCAAAGCCCATTTTACAGAGCACGTTCCAAATGTACGTGTGCAATATCCTGTCAAAGGCCTTCTCCAGGCTGTTGAGACAGGTGTCCACCCCCCAGTCCACTTAGGTGATCGTATCCCTGCGGAGCACGAGGCTCTCGGAGATTGTCCTGCCTGGTATAACACAGGTTCAGTTGGGATGAGTTACTGATCCCAGAGCAGACCTGACCCGGTTGGTAATGACCTTAGATGGGATTTTGTCGTCTGCATTCATCAGTGAAATTGGTCGCCAGTTTCTAATTTCCTTCCTGTGCCCTTCTACTTGTAGATGAGGGCTTATACCTTTCTTCATGGATTTGCACATGCTACCTGACAGAAACATACTATTGTACACCTCCAGCAGGTCCTGGCCAATCAGGTTCCACAGAGCTGAATACAGTCAACCGTCACTTCTGAGAGTTTAATCCTTTTCAACAGACTTGAGGGCCTTGGTCAGCTCATCCAGAGACAATGCCTGGTCCAGCTTCTCCTGCATGCTGTCATCTAAGATCTCCATGATAGATGACAGGAACGACTGGGAGGCAGCACTGTCTTGGACTTTGTGTCTCACAGTTTGGTATAAAAGGATTTGCTGATCCTCAGGATGTCAGACTGAGATGACATTACTGAGCCGCCATCTTCCTTCTGGCTGCTGAGCACATGGCTTTCTCTGTGCACCTTCTGGAAGAAGAAACGTGAGCATGTCTCATCCTGCTCCACGGTGCAGACCCTGGACCAGAAGATTAACTTGGAGGCCTCTGAGGCAAAGAGCGAGGTTTGCTGGCTCTTTGTCTCCTGGTGACCCTTCGTGACACTGACCTCCATTGGCTGCAGCAGGAGTAGGTTCTGCATGCTTTGCTGCAGTTTGGACGGTTTTCCCCATCTGTTTCTCTCTCTTCCCACCTTCTGAGCTCCTCGGAGAATGAAGAAACACTTGGCGCTGCCCTTGAATGTTTCCCACCAGTCTCCTGCAGTCTTGGAGAAGGTTCTCCGATCTGTGCAATCCCTTTCGAGCACCTCAATGTGTCCTGGAGTCAAAAGTTTCATGTTCAGCTTTCACGTTCTCTTGTCAGCCCACTGGTCATTCTGTAAGTGATAGTTGGCCAGCAGGAGGCAGTGGCCAGAGAAGGATGCCAGTTTGACATCGGTGGATCTGACTGAGAACGTTCAGGACATAAACAGAAAATCTATCCTTGAGTAGATTGACCTGTCTGGCTGTGATCAGGTGTATCTACGCTGTGTTCCATCTGCTCCATCTGAAGATGTTGTGCGGCTTGGCATCTTTAACCGTTCCCATCAGGAATCTGGACATGGCGTCCAATTCACTGTTAGCCCCTCCGGGTCGTCCATCCGCACTGATGATGCAGTTGAGGTATAGCAACTGAGCATTTGATTGGGATAAAGATCACTTGTTATCCGACTCAGTCTGAGGATGCCCACATCATTAGCCCTCCAATTAATCAGATTGAGAGGGCATTACAGCTTTATCATCATAGCTATCATCTCAGGTGATATCAGTTATTGTTGGAGAGTGTTGTCGTGACTTACAAGTAATGCTAATGACATAACACGAACAGGGCTAAATTCAATAGCTCCTGAAAACAGAGACTGCAATAAACAATTAGCCGAATTAACGTGATGCTGCCAGCTCAGGATTTCTGCAAGTAGCCAGCCCTATCATTTACTCGCTGCATTTGCAGGAGCGCCCATGCTATAACTTCCCGAGTTCTATCTAAAGCTAGTCTGCACTGCTTCAAGAGGAGATAGCAAGAACTGCAGATGCTGGAGTCAGAGTCAATACAGTGTGGAGCTGGAGGAACACAGCAGGTTAGGCAGCATCCGAGGAGCAGGAATGTCGACTCCTGATGAAGGATCCCAACCCAAAACGTCGACTCCCCTGCTCCTCTGAAGCTGCCTGACCTGCTGCATTCCTCCAGCCTCACACTGTATTGACTGCTTCTAGGGGAGATGCTTTGTGGCTGGAGGAGGCGGTTAGATAGGTACAGGAAATGAACATTCTGAGCAGAGACTGTGCACCCCCTCAGTATTTTCAAACATTGCTAGAGAGCTATCTGCAGCGGAGCTAAGGAGCAGAGATGTTCTGTATCCACAGTTGGGGCAGGAGGCCCTTAAGACCATCAGTCAGCAGAAGCAGATAACTCCCTGGAGGTCAATGCCTAAGGCCATAATTACGCAGCAAGTTGCAAGGACCTGCATACTGTGCTGTAAGAGGCCCAAGCTCACACTACTTTCTAAGCCCATTGAATCCCTTTAATTTGTGAACATGACAAGTGTGTCAAGAGTCTCTGTAGTACTTTGTAGGCAAAACGTTTTCTAAACGTGTACTGATAAGTTAAGTGTATTTTTCTCATTTTGAGTCATATAAGAGTTCAAAAACTGTTTAGAATTGCAGAAGCCTTCGGTGTTTAGATTTATTTTGCAAAAACATTGGCCGACCTGGTTCTGTTTTTGTTACAAAACAGCAGAGGACCAGTTGCTGAAGTGACAAAGTGGGTGACGTTTTGCTGGTTTTTAAAAGCTCTCCTCTGAAATGTGTTCTCACAGGTTATTGATACGATGTCAGGGACAGAGAGTGAGGAGCAGCACTTCCAACTGTTTCAGCCACTGTATGAAGTTGTTGAAGACATGCCCAGACCTCCATGTTTTTTCCTTAAGAAGGTGTCAGGTATGAGCAATCTTAAGGGATGGAAGATATTTCTTTGCTAATGGTTAAATGAGTTGAGATGAAGGAAATCAATTGGAGTTCACAGTTTATTTGATTAATTTTATTGAGAAAAGGCAATTCCATCACAACTGATGTTCAGCAAAAGCTTAAGATTGATCCCTAACCCCTGTTTTCTATTTCTCATAATTAAGCTGTTAACCATTTACAGGAAGTACCTGCTCAACAGTGTATTTACGTGGGAGGCATTACATAAATCCCGTCACATAACATAGTTCCTGTTGTAGCTGCCATGCTAAATGGAACCTGTCATTCCCAAAGATTCTTGTGAATGCGGAAAAAACTCAACTTAAAATGTTCTTTGCTCAAGCACTCGTCTCCCCTCCCACCTGTCCTTACCAGCTCTCTTTCTACAGGTGACAGTTGCCTAACTTGGAAGCCAGTGCAGGGTATATGGTGAGAAAGATTGCATCTTTATCATGTAAACTAATTACATGTCTACACAGCAGGAACAGGTCAATCAGCTCAACTGGTCTACGCTGAGGATTAAAATCAAACACATCTTTATCCATTTTGGTTTTAATTTAAACCATTAGCACATCCATCTATCCCTTCCTCCCTCAATTGTTTATTTAGCTTCCCAAGTAATGTTCAATTTACCTATTTGTTATGATAGCAAATTCCCCATTTCATCCATTCTCTAACGAAGAGATTTCTCCTGAATTCCCTATTGGAGCTTTTGGCATTTAAATTATATTTACGGTCCCTGGTTTTGTTCTTCACATGTGAAATCATCTTTTGTTCATCAAACCTATCAGATGTTTTGATTATCTTGAAAACTTCATTGTTTTAGAAAAATAGCCAGCTTGTTCACTATTTCCCAATGAGTGTATCCATTTAGTTCTGGAATAGTCTTCATAAATTTTTTTGTTGCATTTTCCCTGGTGTTTCTATATCTTTTTGTATAAATGGTAGACAGAACTATGCACAGTGCTCCCAACTGTTATCCAACCAAAGATCAATATGACTTCAACATAACTTCTGTTTTTATATTCTGTAATCTAGAATTGAATCACAATTCTTGCTTTGCCTTTTTCATTGCCTCTATTAAACTTCTTGTGATTTCATAAACCGCTACAACAAAGAAGGATGCCATTCAGACCATCGGGTGAGGAACAGCTCTTTGTTAAAGCTGTCCAGTTTATTTCGCACCCCGGTTTCAAACCTGAAAATCCACCATTTTTAGGTGCATGCCCAATTGCCATTTCAAATTTCTTATTGTATCTGCTTCCCCTGTCTTTCAGGTAGTGTATTCCATTTGTGAAGAACGTTCTTTGCATTTCTCCTCTAGCTTTTTTTTTAAACCAATTAATTTTGTGAATTTTGGATAACAGTTCCACTTATTATAGGTAACAATCTGACCCCATTTGCTCTATCAGAACCCCTCACCATTATGAATCCACTCTTCCCCTTAACTTTCTGTACTCCAGAGACTGCAATCCCAACTTTGGTGTCATCCTGGTAAATGTGCTTTGTGATGGAGCTGGTTAGCTCAATAGGCTAAGATATTAGCATTTGAACCATCTAGTGCATGGCAACAGCCTGTTCCAAAACTCTCCATTTTCTATATCTGTACAGCTCTGCATCTCCAAATCACCTTTTTGCTCCTCTAACCTAAACACTTTTCAAGCAGTACTTTTCAAGCGGCCTCTTTATTCTCTGTGAATTGTTCCTCACCGCGAAATGAATTGCAACATACTGTGCTTTTTTTAAAACTATATTTAGTTTCTTTTTACGCAGCCAGGGTAAGTACACAGGAGGCTGTTTAAAAGAACAAAAACAACCCATCAATCTGCAGATGGAAATCTTGAATGTGGAATGAAAGTAAGATTTAAAATCTTAGTCCCGTGTTTCCTTCTGTTTAGATTTGGAACATAATTGCATGAGCAGTGTCAACAATTGGGCAAACAAACATTGAACGTCTCATCGCAGCTTATTGTCTACATCAGACACTTCCCCAGCACACGGTGGAGGCTGGAGTTTCAGTTTTCAAGTACATACACTCCAAACTAGCTATTTTTTGTTTAACGTCTGTTATGCTTAGGCTAGCCAAGCAAATGAGAGACGCAGACTCTCAAGTTTTAACTGTGGGTTGGCGTTATCTGCATCTAGTCCCCCTCACTCCATCATGCATACGTCAATGGGGCAATGCCACAAAGGGCCCACTGCTAATGGCTCACTTCGTCTGGTTGCATTAGATGGCATTAAGTCCAGATTTTTTAAAAGTATATGTATGTTCATGGAATGTGGGCTTCGCTTCCATCCCAAATTATCCTTTTACAAGACGATGATGAGCCATGTGCAATTCTTGGGACACCTACAAAACTGTTAGGAAGGTGTTCCAGGTTTTTGACGTGGTAACAGTGAAGGAATGGCGATTATAATTCCAAGTCTGGACAGTGTGTGGTTTGCAGTTGGTGGTGCTTCTATGCATCTGCTGTCCTTGAACTTCTAATTAATAGAGGTCATTGGTTTGGAATGTGCTGTTGGAGACCCCATGGTGAGTTCTAGCAGTGCATCATGTGGATGGTATACGTTTCTGTCACTGCGTGTCAGTGATCAAGAGTGAATATTGAAGTTAAATATGGTGGTAAGCAAACAGGTTGCTTTGTCCTGGATGGTGTCAAATTTCTTGAATTGTTGGAGCTGCATTCATCCAGGCAGGTGAAGAATGTTCCATCACACTGCTGATTTTTGCTTTGTAGATGGTGGACTGGCTTTGGGGAGTCAGAGCTAAATGATCCTGTAATTAATGGATCGGATCGAAGTCTACAGTTCTGCCACATCCATTTATGAATGGTGGTGGACAATTAAAGATCTAATATGCAAAGGAGGCCCCATAAATAACCCCATCCTCAATTATGGGGCAGCAAACACGTCAGTACAAAAGACAAGGCTGTGAAGCATTTGCAACCGTCTTCAGCAGTGAGTGCATAAATAAATAATCCATCTTGACCTCTGCTCAAGATCCCCAGTGCCACAGATGCCAGTCTTCAGCCAATTCCATTCACTCCTTGTAATATCAAGTTATGGCTGAAGGCACTGGACGCTGCCAAGGCTATAGGGCCCAAAAACATTCTGGCAACAGTATGGAAAACCTGTGTTCCAGAATTAGCTGTGCTCCTAGCAAAACTGTTCTGGTACATCTACAATACTGGCATCTACCCAGCATTGTGGAAAATTGCCCAAGTACATCCTATTTGCTGAAAACAGGACAAATTCAAGTACCTCTTATCCACTAAAAGCAGTGCTGGGATTTGAACCCCTGTCCCCAGAACATTAGTCTGGGCCTCTTGATTACCAATCCAGTGACATAACCACAACATCCACACAAACCCATGATGGTTTAGAGATAGTAAGAACTGCAGATGCTGGAGAATCTGAGATAACAAGGTGTAGAGCTGGATGAACACAGCAGGCCAAGCAGCATCAGAGGAGCAGGAAGGCTGATGTTTCGGGCCTAGACCCTTCTTCAGAAATGGGGGAGGG
>NC_063361.1:21598309-21639384 GCF_021869965.1 Rhincodon typus
GAGTTGAAATGGTTCGCGACTGGGAGGTGCAGTTGTTTATTGCGGAGACTCGGGGACCGCTTTGCAGAACACCTACGCTCGGTTCGGAGACTCGGGGACCGCTTTGCAGAACACCTACGCTCCGTTCGCAATAAACAATAAACAATAAACAATAAACAATAAACACCTTTCGGGCCTCGACCCTTCTTCAGAAACCCGAAACATCAGCCTTCCTGCTCCTCTGATGCTGCTTGGCCTGCTGTGTTCATCCAGCTCTATACCTTGTTATCCCATGATGGTTTACATTGTTTTGTGAGGTGTTCTTTCTTTCTTGTAATCTATCAGCAAAGGGATGTGAAGTTCTGGTTATTTACTGATAATGAAAGAGCTGCATGAAATCCTTCAGGATAGCAAACTCTACACAGTCACCAGCTCTCATTTCCAGTAAACAAGCAGCTTAATACTGTAATTAAATGGAGAAAAACGTTTGGGTTTTTTTTCCATTGCACATACTTTTCATTTAACTTCTGAGTTGGTGAGCCTAAATCATAGTAGATTTTTTTCATATTAGTAATCTGCACGCTCTTCAATTCTATTGATGATATTTTGTGATGAAATCTTGCCTTGGATCTGTAGGTGAAGATGCTACAACTCCCCTGACATCAACTCCATGTATCGTGACAAATGGTATGCTGAACAACCATCATAGCAGCTTGGTATTGGGGGAGCTGAGTGATGAGGACAAAGATCTTCTAACAAGCAGTAAGAAAATCTTCTTACCTTCTGTTCTTCTAGAACTAGACAACTGTATATAATCCACAAGGGACCAAAGCTACTGGGGGAAAGGCTGAGTGAGTTTTAGGATGGACTAACTTGTGGCTCCAGTGTGCACAATTATCCCGGCCAGATCCTTCCATATTTCCACCACTTTTCTTGCTTTCCAAAGTTTCTCCAAAAGAAAATCTCTTTGACCATGACTACAGACTGCTCACAAATGGCTTTCCAGTGCTTTTATTATTTGCTCTTTGCTCCTAATCCTGAATAACTGAGATGTTTTCCTGTGCAAGAGGTTACTTGAAATCTAATTTTTTTTTTCTTCTCCTTTTCTTCTTTATCTCTTTATCAGTGGGGCCAACAACTAATGTTCAGATAACATTTGCAAAACATTCTCTTGTCCTTCCCTCTACATAATAATTCAGATTTGGCAGCTACCTATCTGGTTCATACATTTGTTTTGTGTTAGGATACTAAAATACTGCATTTTAAATATCTTGTGTCGTACTTTTCCCTCTTCTCCAATTCTAACCAAATTGTAATCAATGGCTTAATGTTGGTACAGTGTGTTAAAGAATAATTGTCCTGGATTCAAGTTTCTACGAAGATTGATATTGATCTATGATACATGAACCCTGGCTTAAAGAAAGGCCTGCTCATTTTGCTGCTGTTAAATCCCAGACCCTTCGCATAAGCACATGTATCTTTTGGCTCTCAGCATCCTTTCTTAATGCTCACGCACTTCAGTATCTTTTTGGAGGCTGCCAGGCTCTGTCTGCTTCACGTTGCTTTTTTAGTGCAGACTGAGTTTCACACTGAGCTACAGTCTGTTGCCTCTGTGGTTTGGCTTGCTTTTAAATGCAAAGGGAAAGGTAGGCAGTGGGAACATTGAGCAGACAATCAGTCAGTTAGACAGTGGGTGGACATGTCGCTGTGCAGCACGGTATTACATCATTGTCAGATCTAACACACACACCAGCAATTTAAGCAGCAAACACTCTTCAAACACGCTTCAAGCAAATGGCAATGCATGAACGACAAAGTGGAGCAGTCTTGAATGGGGTGAAGATGGACTAAAGTCACTTGGCACCACCACAATCAGTCAAGGGGCAAGTCTGATTACACTGCAGGGGGCTGGCCACAGTGTACATAGAACAGTACAGCACAGTACAGGCCCTTCGACCCAAATTTTACCCTAAACCTAAGGTCTATCTAACCTCCACCCCTACCTTATACTGTCATCCACATGCCTACCTAATAGCCGCTTAAATGCCCCTAATGAGGCCGACTCCACTACCCTCTCTGGCAATGCATTCCACGCCCCTACCACTCTCTGAATAAAGAACCTACCTCTGACGTCTCCCCAATATCTACCTCCACTCACTGTAAAACTATGCCCCCTTGTAATAGCTACCTCCACCCTAGGAAAAAGTCTCTGGCTGTCCACTCCATCTATACCTCTGATCATCTTGTACACCTCTATCAAGTCACCTCTCATCCTTCATCATTCTAAAGAGAAAAGCCCTAGCTCTCTCAATCTTTCCTCATAAGACCTTCTCTCCATTCCTGGCAACATCCTGGTAAATCTCCTCTGCACCTTTTCCAAAGCTTACACATCTTTCCTGTAATGAGGCGACCAGAACTGGACACAATACTCCAGATGTGGCCGAACCAGGGCTTTGTATAGCTGGAGCATAACTTCACAGCTGTTGAACTCAATCCCTCTATTAATGAAAGCTAACATACCATACATCTTCTTAACAACTCTATCCACCTGCGTGTAGTCCTTGGGTCAACTGCATGCAGTCCAGGGAGTATGTGTTGGCCATTTTAGGATGCAGTCGACGCACCAATTCAGAGGGTGGACCAGATTTTCCTGCAATGAGGCGAAGAGAGACATTGAATGCGATAGAATTGGATGCAAAAGCAGTTGGTGGTGATGCTTGAGTAGGAGACATGCCCCCATTGAATGAGTAGAAAGTGCAGAGGGCATGAAGAGTCAGTGTGGGAGGATGAGGTGTGTGCAATCCCTTGAAAGGACATGATGCACGCAATACTGAAAGTTGGAGCCTTAGCGTGATACGTGTGCAGTGGCAGAGTTAGAGTGAGCACTAGCTCTGTGAACGTGAGGTAGCAAAGAGAAAATGTTGACATTTAATCTTATGGAGGGCAGAAGATCATTGACTTTGTGGTGCTGTAGGCGTCCCTCTGGAATCGAGACACAGCACTGACCCAGGACACAGCACTGACCCAGGCCACACTTTGTGTGGGGCAGCTGGGTCTATTGATGTGGCCTCCTGTCCGTGTCAATAGGAGAAGGGGCTACCCTCCTCATTCTATCCACCAGGATCTCCAGATCTCTATCCTGGAAACACTGGCCTGTCTTGCCTTTCCTCTGACATGTTTTCAGGGTCAACAACCACATTTTGAGGGGTAGATCCTGGCTTGTAAAACCTGAAGTGGTGTGCAAGTGGGCTTTTAATAAGGCACCAGAAGAGTGTAAACCGGAAAGTCTCTCCAATGGTGAGCGGTGAACAGCACTTCTGGCTTGCTCTCTAAAAGATTTCCACCAGAAATGCACCCAGCACTTCAGTTGCTTAATTCTTGAGATGAAAAAGTGGTGGATCATGAGAAAATTTTCCCTGGGCCACCATAGGCTGAATACCAGGAAACTCCCTCACCACTGCACATTAACTGCAAACGGGAAAATTCAACCCAATAAATAAATGTGGATTTGTTTCCCCTGCAAATGAATGTGTAAAAATGTGCAGATTAATGCATTAAACTGTAAAATCGTGTTGAAAACACAAAATGCTGGAGATCACAGCCAGTCAAGCAGCATCCTTGGAGAGAGAACAAGTTAACATTTCAAATCTAGATGACTTTTCACCAGATCTGATGAAGAGTCATCTAGACTCGAAACATTAGCTTGCTCTCTCGTCACGGATGCTGCCTGACCTGCTGTGATTTACAACATTTTTTTTTTTGTTTTCAGTACAAATTCCAGCATCTGCACTAATTTGCTCCACTATAAAATTGTGCTACTGGATGAAATACACAATAATAAAGTCATTTATTGATTTTTTTAAAATTAGCTATGTGATTTTGGTGCTGACTTTAATAGTTTTATGAATAGAGTTTCTACCTTTGCCATGGATATGAATTTAAACCTGAGGTGGAGTAGAGAGCAAAATCTTTGAATAGGATTGGGGCGGTGAACAGAAATGATGATAAAGTATAGCGAAGTGGTAAAGCAGTCTAATATATTGAAAGAGATATCTAGGATTTATAGCTCAGTGTTTTTCTGTTGGGCTAGTAATCACAGATCCTTAATCTGTATGATACATTAGCCATATTGTGAAAGTGCTGCACGTAAACAATGCTTTAGTAATGCTTTTAAGAAACTAGACAATTACTTGGGAGCAGCAATTTGTGGACAATTTTTACACAGTGGTGAGACAAACCAGACAAACCAGACAAACCAGAAATAATGGGGAAGGGCAGGCATTTAGGGTGGCACATTGGCTCAGTGGTTAGCACTGCTACCTTGCTGTGCCACAGACCCAGTTTGATTCCAGTTCGGGTGACTGTCTGTGTAGAGTTTGTACATTCTCCCCGTGTCTGTGTGGGTTTCCTCTGGGTACTCCAGTTTTGTCCCACAGTCCAAAGATGTGCAATTTAGGTGGATTGGCCATGCTAAATTGCCCAGAGTGTCCAGGGATGTGCAGGCTAGATGGGTTAATCATGGAAAATGTGGGGTTATAAGGATACGATGGGGCTGGCTCTGAGTGAGATGCTCTTCCGAAGGTTGGTACAGACTTGGTTGGCCGAATGGCCTCTTTTGCACTGTAGCGATTTTATGATTCAATCTAGTGCAAACCTAACTGCATTTAATGTGGTTAAAGATTGCTCTTGATATAGAACTTGGAAATGATGTTAAGAGACAACTAGCTCAAAGACCACATTAAGTTTAAACAGCTCTTGACCAAGTTAACATCAACAACAGTCACATTCTATTTAAATATTTAGCAGGCTGAAAGCAAGGTTTTTTTTTAAAAGAAGACCTCCCCTTCATTAACCAAGATTTCCTCCTATCTGTTTCTATTGCGGCATAACTACTTAAACATGATATTCTCAGGCGTATTTTGCATATCTTCTCAGCCAGCCCAGTGTTAAACTGTTCAACTCATGAAAGGAATATATCTCATTGCAACATTGTAGAAAGTTTAAGCCAGTCCGACTGACAGTATTTTCACAATTCCAGTCAAACCAACAAGAAATTGAACAACAAAGCTATAAAAAAGTTGTGGATCAGAAAAAGGCCATTCAACCCATGAACTCTGTGCTGGCTGAAAACCAAACGATCTGTCTGTTCTCATTCCACTTTCCAGGACCTGGTTCATAGCCCTGTAGGTTACACTGCTTCAGTAACAAATCCAGGTTCCTTTTAAAACTGGTTGAGGGTTTCTGCCTCAACCACCAAACTGATGTGTATTCCAGACACCCACCAGTCTCTGCATGAAAAAATATTTCCTCATGTCCCCCACCTACCAATCACCTTAAAACTGTATCCCCTAGTCATTGACCCCTTTGCTAGGGATATCTATGCTATCCAAGCCCCTCATTATTTTGTACACTGGAATAAATGACTTAACCAGTGTCTTGTGTAGTTCTAGCATTACATGCTAACTTTTGATTTCAATATCTCATCCAATAAAGGAAGGAATTTCATATGATTTCTTTATTACCTCTTCCGCCTGACCTGCTACTTCAGGGAGCCAACACTGAACCTGTGGTGCACCACTGGAAGCCTCTTTCCATTTGTAAAAACACCCAGAAACCATTACCCTTTGTTTCCTGTCGCTGAGCCAATTTTAGATCCAACTCGCTATGTTTCCTTTACTTTCTGATCATTCTGTCAATTGCTTTACTAAAGTCCATATAGACAACATGCATTGAATCATACAGCAAGCACATGGACCCTTCTGTCCAACTTGTCTGCACCGACCAGACATCCCAATCTGATCTGGTCCCATTTGCCAACATTTGTCCCAAATAAACTGCACTATCTTCATCAATCCTCCTTGTTACTTCCTGAAAAAGCTCAATTAAGTCAGTAAGACATCATTTTTGTTTAACAAAACTATGTTGGTTATTCCTGATTAATCTGTACCTTTTTACATTACAATTTATTCTGACCATCAGAATTGACTTTTAATAATTTTCCCACCATTGTAAGATCAGACTGATCAGCCTGCATTTATTTAGCTATCTCTCCTACCCTTTTTTAAATAATGGTAGAACTTTCACAGACCTTCAATCCTCTGGTAACTTGTCTATATCAGTGAGGATTGGAAAGTGATCCTCGGAGCATCCAGTATTTGTTCCCTAGATTCCCTAAATAGCTGAGGATACAAGTCATCTAACCCTGGTGATTTATCTACCTACAGGGTCAGCCCCTCCAGCACTTCCCTTCTCTATAATGCTTATTTTATTTCATATTTCACACTCTTCCTCTGTTGTAATTGCTGCCTGAACCTCTGATGCATCATACTTTTGTATATTAACATGCAATATTTGTACAACCATTTCCCTTTCCAGACTTTTTTATTACTTGCTTTGAGATCTGTCTGAACTAGGCTGCCAGATCAGCGAAAGACAACAGCAAGCCAATCCATTCAAGGGCAATTAGCGATGATATTGCCAATGGCACCCACGACCCAGGAAAGAATGACGAAAAAGAAAGTTTAGAGAAGCAATGTGTGATTTAATTGGTAGCAAATGTCGAACAGCTTTAATACAACAATCTCTAAGCATGGATTTGTTTTTTAGAAAAAATAGTTCGATTTCGGGAGAATGCTGTCATCCAAGTTGATGACAATAGCAGAGAGGCACACCAAGCCAATGGCATTTGTTCAGAAAATGGTAATCCTCATCCAGAGCTTGGGATCTCTCAATTGGACACAATAGAGGAAACCATGAGGACACTGCAACTTCAGGAAAATCCCTCAAAGTTTCATGACATTACAGGTATGTGAAGACAAGAATTGTTTTCAGGGTGAAGTGTTTTGACCTGGAGTGTACTGCCTGAAAAAGCAGTGGAAGCAAAATCAACAGGAACTCTCAAAAACGAGTTGGATAAATGCCTCAGAATACAATTGCTGGGCCATGAGAAAAGAGACTGATCTGGAAAGGTCTTTACTTGGAATGGAAGCAGGCATGAGGCCAAATGGCTTCCTGCTGTACATAGCTTTGGACTGATCTTAATTTTCAAAAAGAGGTGGATTTGGCTTCAGCGAGCAGTTATAAAATTAAAATCACTGAAACTGAATCTTGACACAGTAAATCTGCTATGTGTGTGATTTCAATGGAAGAAGGAGAGAGGGCAGTGACAGATTGGTTATTTCTGGGGCACCATGCCCCATCCTTGCAGCAGCAATAATATTTTTAACCAGTTATTCTGTACATGGCAGTTACTAGGCTCTAGTCAGAACTAAAGAACACAAAAACCCATCTTTGTTTGCAGCCCAACAGGGAGATTTTATTGCATAAAGTGTGTACTCTGCACTAGCTCAAAACTAGTCTGAGCAAGCTCACAAACCTGGCTGATGATTCACCAGTGTCACATGACTCACCTGTTAAAGGGACACTATCCCAACATAACATATACCAACTATAATACAATGGGTTGAACCTTGAGTTCTGAGGAAGGGTCACAGGACCCGAAACGTTAATTCTGTTTTCTCCTTCACAGATGCTGCCAGATCTGCTGAGCTTTTCCAGCAACTTTGTTTTTGATACCAACTATAATACATACTGACCATCTGCTGGGTTTCTATTGCCTTGAGAAACCCATCGGATAAAAGGAAGTGAGAAGGGCTGCGTCTATGAGGTGTAAGTTCTTTTACAGAAAAGCTAGTCTACCAGGTGGAGCACCAGTGTTTTCTCTAAGCCCAACATGCTTGTTTGTAAGATTCACACTTTTCCCCCAATCCACTCTCCTCCGTGATCCCCAAGGCCACAATCATGCCTCGGTTTCAGTTACAAAAAAGTCCTTTAAGATGTTGGTGTTGTATCATTATTGATGCATTGTAACCTCTCCAGTCTGGAATGTTTAGGACCACCAACAACTGGGAGGTGGAAGACATCATAGATCTGAATATTTATTCGAAGTTTACAGCAATGATAGTGTTGAAAAGCAATCATAAAAAGTGTCTTACTTGAGCAAATGCTGTACTTTCCTAGTTTCAGCTGAAAAGCTCAAATGATGCAACAAGTTGCTTGAGTCAGTTACTGTGCAAAACATTTCCAGACAACAGGATGTTATAATCAGTAATACACTGTACTTATGGCTCTATAAAGAAACAAAGTTTATGATTTATGTCTGCCCCCACTCTTGCTACAGGAGAATGTCACTGTCCCAGGGTCAGTTTTTAACGTGCACTCAAAGATCATTAATTCAAGCTCAACTGCAAAAAACTAAAAATTTTTCCCCTGCATCTTTAAATTGTGTTTTTATGCGAACTGTATTTCCTGAAATCCTCATGGTGTCAGTAAATCATGAAATATTTGCAAGAGTTTCTTGGCATTTAAAAGAGTTCACCATTCTGCAAGGAAACAATTCTAACTGAGGCTCCCATTGTTTTCACGACAAACTCCCTGAGAGTCCATTTGGTCAGGAAGTCAAAGGTTCTCCGTGTGAAGATTACATTCAGTTCTTTAGCTGCCCTCGCATTTTCTTTTACAAAATGCCTGTCAAGTTATTAGTGCCTTATGTCCTGAGCAGTTGTGAGGCTTGGGAAATTAGTTGCAGATGCTTGGATTTTTAATTTGATATTAAAACTGTGTAGCCCAAGAATTCTTGTGGTGCGGTGGCAGTGTCTTTGAGCTGGGATGCCCAGGTACAAGTACCACCTGCTCCAGAGGTGTGTAGTTATGTCTCCGAACAGGTTCACATAGAAAATATAAAATAAGATTAAAACCACAGCTTGTCACTTTGAAGCCAGTTTTCTTGATTTGATTGGAAATCAGTATGGTCCTGACTGGTGTCTTAATCTTGTTTGACTTTCAAAAGGCCATACCGCAGAAGGGAAATTAAATCTAATACACACTGGACGTGAAATTTCAAACTTAATGTTGTAGACTTTTGGGCATTTGTTGCTTAATGTCAATTTTGATTTTTGGCAAATTTCGACTTCTGATTTTCAGACAGTGCTAGCAACAATTACACAGTGGAAGTAGCTGATCCAAATCACTTGACAAGCGATTCAGAAAGTGAAGTGTTCTGTGATTCTGTGGAAGAACTGGACCACGAGAGGGTAAGTTTTAAATACATGTTTTCACCTTTTATAAGAGCTTAAAATCGAAAATTATTTGCAAAGTTAAAAGAAGACAAATTGATGGTTCGGTAATACCACTCACCACAGTGCCAACCTACAGAGCCAGGAATTGGCATCTTACCTGTACATCCTATTGTGCCCACAAATGGGAGTGATGTTCTTCATGAGCTCTGTTGCAAAGTCAGGAACTTGGGGTGGAGATGTTGCGTAGCTAGGATGTGAATTTTGCACGTACCCCAACAAGAGATAATTCTCAGCTTTAAAAAAACTGAAAGAACTGCAGATGCTGGAAATCCGAAACAAAAACAGAAATTGCTGGAAAAGCTCAGCTGGACTGACAGCGTCTGTGGAGAGAAAGCAGAGTCAGTGCTTCGGGTCCAGTTACCCTTTGTGTTTCCAGGTTTGTTGCTTTGAAGAAAGGGGACATTGGAGAGTGTGCCAAACATGTGCTGATCATGCATGTTAATAAGTGCTTTATAGCAGTGTTGTAGTGGGATATGAAAAAACTTTTTCTCATTAATTCATAGGGCAAGGGTAACGTTTAACGCGCATTCTTAATTGTCTTTTAAGAAGGTAGTGATGAGCTGTCTTGACAATGGATTGGCTTGCTACACCATTTCAGAGAGCAGTTAAAAGTCAACGGTTTTGTTCTAGGTCTGTAGTTACATCCAGGTCAGATCAGGTAGGACATTACTGAAACAGCATTACAATAATCTGGTAGTTATGCAGGCTTCACTGGCTTTTTTCTTAAGAGAAAATTGATTTTAAATTCCCCAGCTGCTGTGTTTGGATTTGAACTCATGAATCTGGAGCATTTGCCACTCCTACAATAAACTGTTATGCCATTCTGCCTAAATTACATAAAGTTTCTATATAATCATCAAGGTGCAATTTTAACCAACTAATGAGTTCTAAACTTGTTAAGATTATGGGCCTCAGCATTTAAAAGTTGGACCAAGAAATGGTAGCAATGGCTACTCGGAGGAGCTGAAGCAAAGGATGTGATATCTGTTTTAAAGGCCTGGGTGTAATTACTGTCCCATGTTGTCATTTTTACAGAGACAACAAGGTGTAGAGCTGGATGAACACAGCAGGCCAAGCAGCATCATAGGAGCAGAGAGGCTGATGTTTCGGGCCTAGACCCGTCATCAGAAATGGGGGAGGGGAAGGGGGTTCTGAAATAAATAGGGAGAGAGTGGGAGGCAGATAGAAGAGGGATGGAGGAGAGGATAGGTGGAGAGGAAACAAACAGGTCGAAGAGGTGGGGATGGAGCCAGTAAAGGTGAGTGTGGGTGGGGAGTTAGGGAGGGGATAGGTCAGTCCAGGGAGGACGGACAGGTCAAGGGGGCGGGATGAGATTGGTCGATAGGAGATGGAGGTGAGGCTTGAGGTGGGAGGAGGGGATAGGTGGGAGGAAGAACAGGTTAGGGAGGCTGGGACGAGCTGGACTAGTTTTGGGATGCGGTAGGGGGAGGGGAGATTTTAAAACTTGCGAAATCCACATTGATACCATTGGGCTGCAGGGTTCCCAAGCGGAATATGAGTTGCTGTTCCTGTAACCTTCGGGTGGCATCGTTGTGGCACTGCAGGAGGCCCAGGATGGACATGTCGTCTGAGGAATGGGAGGGGGAGTTGAAATGGTTCGCGACTGGGAGGTGCAGTTGTTTGTTGCGAACCGAGCGTAGGTGTTCTGCAAAGCGGTCCCCGAGTCTCCGCTTGGTTTCCCCGATGTAGAGGAAGCCACACCGGGTACAGCGGATGCAGTATACCACATTGGCAGATGTGCAGGTGAACATCTGCTTGATGTGGAAAGTCTTCTTGGGGCCTGGGATGGGGGTGAGGGAGGAGGTATGGGGGCAGGTGTAGCACTTCCTGCGGTTGCAGGGAAAAGTGCCGGGTGTGGTGGAGCTGGAGGGGAGTGTGGAGTGAACAAGGGAGTCACGGAGAGAGTGGTCCCTCTGGAAAGCAGATAAGGGTGGGGAGGGAAAGATGTCTTTGGTGGTGGGGTCGGATTGCAGATGGCGGAAGTGTCGGAGGATGATGCGTTGGATCCAGAGGTTGGTGGGGTGGTACGTGAGGACGAGGGGGATTCTTTTTTGGTTCTTATTGCGTGGACGGGGTGTGAGGGATGAGGTGCGGGAGATGTGGGAGACACGGTTGAGGGCGTTCTCGACCACCGAGGGGGGGAAGTTACGTCCTTGAAAAACGAGGACAACTGAGATGTACGGGAGTGGAATGCCTCATCCTGGGAGCAGATGCGGCGGAGGCGAAGGAATTGGAAATAGGGGATAGCATTTTTGCAGGAAGGTGGGTGGGAGGAGGAGTATCCTAGGTAGCTGTGGGAGTCGGTGGGCTTGAAATGAATATCGGTTTCTAGGTGTTTGCCCGATATGGAGACAGAGAGGTCCAGGAAGGGGAGAGAGGTGTCAGAGATGGTCCAGGTAAACTTAAGGTTGGGGTGGAAGGTGTTAGTGAAGTGGATGAACTGTTCGAGCTCCTCGTGGGAGCACGACGCGGCGCCGATACAGTCATCAATGTAACGGAGGAAGAGGTGGAGTTTAGGGCCGGTGTAGGTACGGAAGAGGGATTGTTCCACGTAACCTACAAAGAGGCAGGTGTAGCTTGGGCCCATGCAGGTACCCATGGCCACCCCCTTTGTCTGTAGGAAGTGGGAGGAATTGAAAGAGAAGTTGTTGAGTGTGAGGACGAGTTCGGCTAAGCGGATAACGGTATCAGTGGAGGGGGACTGGTCGGGCCTGCGGGACAGGAAGAAGCGTAACTCCCCACCTACACTCACCTTTACTGGCTCCATCCCCGCCTCTTCGACCTGTTTGTTTCCTCTCCACCTATCCTCTCCTCTATCCATCTTCTATCCGCCCCCCACTCTCTCCCTATTTATTTCAGAACCCCCTTCCCCTCCCCCTTTTCTGATGAAGGGTCTAGGCCCAAAACGTCAGCCTCTCTGCTCCTATGATGCTGCTTGGCCTGCTGTGTTCATCCAGCCCTGCACCTTGTTGTCTCGGATCCTCCAGCATCTGCAGTTCCTACTATCTCTTGTCATTTTTACTGCAGCTCTATTTCCCTCCTTGTGCATATTTCTGCAATAGTCACTAGAGGGAGCAACTTGCTATGGTTGAATACAACCTTCAGAGAATAAACACACGAAGCCCTTCTTTCTGTATATGCTACACACAATACCCTATCATGAGTGCTGTCCATCAAATGAATGTCCTTGGGGGAAGCAACAAACTACAAATAAATCTCCCCAATAACAGTCTGAAATTCTTCACTCGCCCCTCCAAAATCCTCCTGAATATTAAACAAGTTTAAAAATTTCATTTACACCTAAAGGATATTAAGAATAGCATCTCTGGTTGGTGAAGCTGATATTTGCTGCTCAAACTTACACCTGTGTCTTTATAACCCTTAGACTTGTCTATTCCAACACTCCCCTCCTTCCCCTCGCCTCACATCTTGCACTACAGACTTCAGCTGGTTAAACATTTTGCTTCCAGCATCCTTCTCCTGTACCAAGTTCTGTTCACCCATCATCCCTGTGCTTGCCGACTTACATTCAGCCCTCAATCCAACAATACTTCAATTTTAAGAAGCCAATTCTTTGTTTTCAACTTGCTCTGCAACCTCAACCTCCCCTTTGTCTGTTGTAACGATACTACAGCTTTAAAAGGTTATTTTTTCCTGGTATTTTTTATGAAGAAAGGTTGAGACAGAGGAGTTGAGCAGTCTGCTCAAAGCTAGTACAATAAACTGCTTGTGAGGCCTTGGTATTTTTTTTAAACTTGGAACAATAGAAACAGCCTGAATGGGATTCCATTCCAATGGAACCAGGATTTTTAGTTTTAGCTTTCAGCAGCTGCTGGGATTTTGAAGCTGGATGTGGAAGCTCTTGTTCCCCTCTCTGTTATGGTTAAAAGCTAGTTGACTATGAGAATGTGGTTGTTAACCTGGGCCAATCAGGAGGCACTGGCTGACCAATATTAACAGGGGATTTAGAATCTCCTCAGTTCATGGGACTGACTCCGAGCTGGCCGATCACAGCCAGTGTACTGTGCACAGGTAAATAAAGGGTGACTTGGTGATGGGATACCTACCTTTGTGCAGTTATTTCAGAGACAATCTATTTTACTGAATTTATCTTTGTCAAGGGTGTGTTGGTGAGATGTTACCATATTGGAATAGTTAATTTGGAGTAGTTAATATATTTATTATTTTGGACCTTACACTTAGCTTTAAAGCAGGAAAACTTTAGATTATAGACTTATAGCTGCTTATTTTGAGGAGGTTTGATCTAGTCCATAACACTGTTATTTCCTCCATTCCTATAAACCCCCAAAAGTCTCTGTGCTCTTCCACTGGCATCTAGCGCATGCCTGATGTTAATAACTCTAGTTTTGCTGGCTCACCTTCAGCTACCAAAGCGCCATGATCTGGCATTCTTTCACTGAACCTCTCTCCCTCTCATAGAGTCATAGAGTCACACAGCACAGAAACAGACCCTTCGGTCAACTCATCCATGCCGACCAGATATCCTAAACTGAACCAGTTCAGTTTACCAGCATTTGGCCCATATCCCTCTAAACCCTTCCTATTCATGTACCCAACCAGATGCCTTTTTAAATGTTGTAATTGTACCTGCCTCCTCCATCTCTTCTGGCAGCTTTTCCCATACACGCACCACCCTCTGTATGGAAAGAATTGCCCCTTAGGTCCCTTTGAAATCTTTCCCCTCTCACCTTAAACCAATGCCCTCTAATTTTGGACTCCCCTACTCTGGGGAAAAGACCTTGGCTATTCACCCTATCCATGCCCCTCATGATTTTATAAACCGCTATAAGGTCATCCCTCAACCTCTGATGCTCCAGGGAGAATAGCCCCAGCCTATTCAGCTTCTCCCTGTAGCTCAAATCCTAGCAACATCCTTGTAAATCTTTTCTGAACCCTTCTGAACATCTTTCCTATAGCACGGAGACTAGAATTGAATGGAGTATTCCGAAAGTGGCTTAACCAATGTCCTGTAATGCCGCAACATGACTTCCCAACTCCTATACTCAACGCAATGACCAATGGAGGCAAGTGTACCTAAAGCCGCCTTCACCACCTTGTCTACTTGTGACTCCACCCTCATGGAACTCTGAACTTGCACCCTCAGGTCCCTTTGTTTGGCAACACTCTCCAGGGACCCTACGATTAACTGTACAAGGCCTGCCCTGATTTGCCTTCTCAAACACCTCACAGTTATCGAAATCAAAGTCTCCTCCTCTGTCCCTTCCTTTAAACCTTGAACCTGTCTCCTTCCTAGTCGTTTCTGATGTGGCCCAGGGTCTCCTGTGAAGTGCTTTTGGATGTTTTGCGACAGTAAAGGGGCTACACAATGCAAGTTGTTGTTGAAATGAATTTTTCAAATGACAGGGTAATATAATAAAAGTATTTAATGTAATGAAAGAATTGGACAGGGGTGGAGATGGTGGGTACCAATGATGTAAAATTAAATGCAAGGAAATCACAGCAGAGTATTACAGAAATTCATTACAGGGGAGATGGTGTTCACGTCAATAGAACAGTCACCCAACGCTCCATCTAATAACCAGGGAACATGGGTTAAAATCTCCTTTGGTGAAAATTGAATCTAATTAGTTGATAAATATTGAATTGAAAACTAATCTCATTAAAGGAACTGTTATTGATTGGTGAACCAGATGGGATTTTCAACAATGTTCTTTGGGCAAGGAAATCTGCTGACCCTTCCCCAATTTGGCTTAGGTGTCATTCCAGATCCAGACTAATGGGTCATCTCTGAATTGCCCTTCAAAATAGCCTCGCAACCAATTCAATTCAATTAATGGTGGGCAACAAATGTTGGACTTGCATCCTGGCAAGGCTGTGGAAACCCAGTCCTGATGAAGGGTGTAAACCCAAAATGTCGACTCTCCTGCTCCTCTGATGCTGCCTGGCCTGCTGTGTTCCTTCCGCTCCACACTGTGTTGACTCTGACTCCAGCATCTGTAGTTCTTACTATCTTCCAGTCGCTGAAAATCCTACTGCGAAGTTTCTTCTAAGGATGCCCACCTTGAAGAAGTTGTCCTGCTCCCTTTGAAAAGATCTCAGTGGATCTCTTTTCCACTGCCACCCACTGGTGATCTCTGCCCTGAAGCTCTTTGATCACATACTGAAACAAACCTGTTACTACAGCCTTGTCTCCCTCCTCAGTACCTGCCTACACTGCTGGCTCATCCCTCATGGACTCCAAACAACGTTCAGACCATCCCAATTTGGACCAAACTGCGACAACCATTATCTACAGTACATCCAGAGCTTCCAGAAACGGTTTTCTCTGGGGATCCTCAGCTCCATGCTGGCAGCCATGTTGCTGGTATCTTCTCTCACTACAGTCAGCCCTACCCCAGCTCAGAGCCTGTCTTTCCCAGACTCGTGAAGGACCTACACAGGATCCACACCCTCAACAAATGCTTTTTCTCCACTCTATGAGCCCGGTCCTGATGAAGGGTGTAAACCTGAAACGTTGACTTTCTTGCTCCTCTGACGCTGCCTGACCTGCTGTGTTCTTCCTGCTCCACACTGTGTTGAGTTTGTGGAATTGACTTCTGAGGTTAGTGGTTGGGACAGAAACAGCGTGAACGTTGATTAGCTGAAGGAAAGGAGGATATGGATCAGGGTCGGTAAGTGTGCTAATCACAGACGTGGCTGTTATTAATGTCATATTAAAAGGTAAGTTGTCTCAAACCATTCTTATCCTAACACATAGCCACCTGCCATCCTAGCCACAGGTAGGCCATTGCGTAGGGCAAATCTTTCAAGTGCTGATAAACATGAAAGGAAAGGGAGCTATAAAAAGGCTCAATCAGACTGTCAACTACTGTCCTTCCAGAAGGCCTAGTATAATTTGTCCAGTAATGGCATCTCTCCAGTTCATTTAATCCCCTGACAAAGCTAACTAAACAGAACTAAAACATCAAAGGCGAGAGATTGCTGTCAATTCCTTCCCTGATCCCTGAAGTTAATCACAAAAGGCTGGTCTAGCGATAATCTTTGTGTTTTGTTTGTGTCTTCCAGATTTTGGCAATTCAGAGCAGCAGGACTGTTGCAGAGCATTCCCAAGATCCATTGAATTTACAGGATGTTGAGTCTACAGAATCGTTCTGCAGTGCTAAAGTTTCCGCTTGTAGGCCAGATGCTTACCTTTACAGGTGTGACAATTTACCTGCAAACCAAGAGACATATGCATGGGCAACAGATGGAGGAGGAGGGAACAATAAGGAGAAAAAGATAACATTTACAAATCCATCGTCTAGATCTGAATGGCTAACTGAGGGGAAAGGTATGTATATGTGAAGAGCTGTCCGATCAGCATTGTGATGGAGGCAATGACCTGGAACTTATTAACAATGTGGGATTTGTAATGATAACCGATAGGATTGATTTGTTGCAAGTAAAAATTTAGATTTGTTGCAAGTACCTGCTCCGTTCACTGGGATCTTTCTCTTTTTAATAGTCTGGTCAGCTTTATCTTCACCAAGCCTGACTGCCACTCCCCCATACCTGATGGCTTGGGAGCGGGACCTTGGTATATGACAGTGAAGCCCCCAACTGAACTGGACCAGAAATCAATAACAACTTGCATTTATATAACACCTTTAGTGTAGTAAAATATCCCAAGGTGCTTTGTAGGAGTTTTACAAAGTAGAACTTCACACATACGGAGATATTAGGACAAAAGATTTGTTAAAGTGGTTGTTTTTATGGAGCATCTTAGAGAAGGAAAGAGAGGCAAACAAGTTTAAGGAATGAATTCGAGAGTTCAGATTTTGGCTGCTGAAGGAATGGCCATCACATGGTTCATTTTTAACACTTCTGTAATTTTCCTCAACTTTTCGATCTATATTTTTGAGGATTGACTATTGAATATTTACTTTAAGCCCAGTGACTCCCACAGTTATCTTCAATACAGTCCCACTTCCGGCAGAATCTCTATTCCACTGACTCAGACTCACCTTCCCTATTTCATTTGTGCTGATGACATGTTCTCATATGTCTTCCATTTTACCAAGCTTGTTATGGTTCTTGACCACATCATCCAATTTTCTACATTTGTGCTCTCAAATCTTCCTTACCATCCAAAACCACTAGATGGCTCCAATCCTCTTTCCTTCAACCCCAGCAGCACGCCCACCCCCATATTCAGCAGGTAGATGTCCTTTACCCCCAGATATCCTTCCATCCCCTTTAGATATTCTGAAAGAACTGTCCCCTCCATGACACCCTGATTCACTCTTCAGTCGCTTGTAACTACTGCTTCCCTTTTCACAACACTTTCCCTGGCAAACACAAGGAGATGCAAAGCTCTCCCTTTTGCTGCTCCTGTCTCATCCTCCCGAGCATGCAGAGTAATACGCGGGTAATTAGTACTAGATAATAGAACTGGTGCAGGCTGAATGGCCTCTTTCTGAAAACTGGGCAGCATGGGTAAGTTGGGTTGAAGGGCCTGTTTCCATGCTGTAGACCTCTATGGCAATTCTGTGACTTAAGGATGTTAAATGGAGGTGGGGACCATTGACATCCATGAGCATAGCATCATACTGTCGGATGAGGAAAAGTATCTAGTACCCATCCTGGCACCAACCCACTGCATTTTCAAGCGACACATTCCTATCAGCAATACACATTTGTGTCTTTCTATGTAATATACTGTATTTGCTACTTGCTGTATGGTCTTCTTTACAATGGGGAAGCCAAACTAAGATTGATTCTTTTACAAGTGCTCCGACTAACAGCAAATTATTCAAGTGTCAGAAGTTGTCCTGAAAATATCCAACACCGAGGTTTGTAACTAAATTAGGGCCACTCCACACTGGTGCTGAAAGTTCAATCTGTGGGATGTCATGTGTGAGTGTAACTGAGCGGGACTGTACTGGATATGCTTCTAAATGAGAAAAGGGCATTTTGATGAGCTACCAGAGGGCATCTGGGACTCTTCAGAACTATTTCCTGTCAGAAGTATGTCTTACAAAGAGAAGGAGAAAGAAATCGTAGTGAGTATGAACATCCCAGTTGCTAGGTTTGTGGATAACAGCAAGCTTTTGGCTAGTGTACATTAGGAGCCAGGCCAATGAACACTGTAACACCAGCTGTAACCACACTTTTAAGTATTTGGAAGGAATGTAATGTTACATTATAAGTAGGTTCCATATCATTGCTTCTTCAGTCTTCAGTGACACTCTTTGGTATTTGGTGAAACCTGACCCGCTTGTTTTTAATTTGCACTTGATCTCTGAAGCTGTACTCCATTGAACACAGCACAATTACTTGAGTGTTCTGTAACTTGCAGCCTCCCAGTATCAGATGGGACAAGTGTGCTGTCCCCTGCTTAGAGACACAGAACTTGTATCTTCTGGACTCACTTTATTGTTTTGTTTCCTGCTTGTATTGTGGTGGCAAAGGTCACAGAATGATGAAGTAATTGTGAAATGGTTCATTAAACAAGGCTTGGCCTATTCTTATTTCAACCTCCATTAAGACAGCAGAGAATTGCTGGGTGAAGGGATTGTTCTCCTGTGTTAAATTGTCCTGGGAGAAGAACACAACAATGAGACGAGCAACACAATTTTTTAAAATGACATCAATTGCACAGCGACTATAATATTACAATTGTTGTATTGAACATTACCGTTTAGGGTGAAAAATAAATTGAAACATCAAGCGGTAGCTTGGTTTTGCCATCAGGATTACAAGGGTTCATTTTTGCAGCAGTTTTTATAAAGGGAACCTGCAACGAAACATACAAGTAATAACAGTCCCTTTCAGTGGCATTTCAAACAAGAACAGTTGAGATTTTTATGTTTCACTGTATTACACTGCACCAAATTTAAAGATAAAGTTTACCGATCTGTTAGGGCAATGGGCTCAGGGTTGCTCACTTCGCTCAGTCATACATTGTTTCCCTTGTTTCGATTGGCTAACTGGCAGAAATCTGACTGAAGGCCATGTGTGTAGAACCCTACTTCAGACAAACTGCTGGAGTTGTATTTGCCCTAGTGATGGGTAAAAGTTGAGGAGGGGGTTGTGGGTGGATCCACATGTGGATGTCAGCCATGAGAATGGCTGACATACTGATCCCATGCCTGAAGTCACTGGAGCAGAACAGAAAGGTAGGAGCCCTACACAATGTGGCAATCATTATTGGGAAGGAGTGTTTTTTCTTTTAATTTGTTTCATTGTATGTGGGCATTGCTGTGATGTGGTCAGAATTTATTGCTCATCTCTAATCATCCTTGAGAGTGTGCTGGTGAGCAGCCTTTGTGAATCTGACCATGAGGAGTAAGTGCATGCACAGTGTTGCTGGGAAGGGAACCCAAAGGTATTGACCCAATGAAGGAGCAGTGATGTATATCAAGTCAGGCTGCTGAGTGGATTGTCGGGGACCTTGGAAGTGGTTGTGTTTTCATGCACCCCCTGCCGTTGTCCTTCTAGGGGTCTGGAATGACGAGTTTGGAAAGTGATGTTGAAGTAGGTGAGTTGTTGTAGTGGATATGCAGTGCTGCCACCAGTGGAGGGAGTGAACGTTGATGGTGGTGGATGTGGTGCCAGTCAAGTGCTGCTTGGTCCTAAATGTCGTCGATTTTCGTGAGTGATGTTGGAGCTGCATCCATCCGGGAAAGTGGGAAGTATAGCATCACCCTCCTGAGTTGTGCCATGTTGATAGTGGACAGGCTTCAGGGAGTCAGCAAATGAATAATGCATCAAAGAATTCCCAGCCTCCAACCTGTTCCTGCAGGCACAGGAGAGGCAGTGGTATATAATGGTAATGTCACCGGACTAGTTACAAATGCTGGTTGATCGCAGTGTCAATTACACCATCCATCACCTTCCTGAAGATCAAAAATCTAATATTGAAGTGGAAATTGGTCAGATTGAATTTGTCCTTTATTTCTGTGGGCAGGACATACCCTGGGGTAATTTTACACATTGCCAGCTAGGTGCCAGTTGTAACTACTGGAACAGCTTGGCTAGGGGCACTGCTAGTTTTGGAACACAAGCCTCAAGTACTATTTTTATAATGTTGTCAGGGCCAATAGCCTCTGCTGTGTCCAATGCATTCAGCTGTTTCTTTATATCACGTGGAATAAATTGAACTGGCTGAATATATCTGTGATGCTAGGAACCTCCAGTGGAGCCCAAGGTGTATCATCCACTTAACACTTAGCTCAAAATTACTGCAAATGCTTCATCTTGTCTTTTGCAGTGAGGGGCTGGGCATCCCCTTCATTGAGGATGATGGCATTTGTGGAGTCTCCTCCACTAGTAGCAAGTGCTGGTTGATGGTAGTGTCAGTCAAACCACTTTACCGATAATGGAAAGTTAAATGTTAAAATGGTAATTGGTCAGGTTGAATTTGTCCTGAAGAAGGGGTCACTGAACCTGAAACATTAACTCTGATTTCTCTCCACAGATGCTGCCAGATCTGAGCTTTCCGGCAATTTCTGTTTTTGTTTCTGATTTCCAGATTCTGCAGTTCGTTTGTTTTTTTTTGTTCCTTCACTAGTTAATTGTTTAGTTGTTCACTATCATTTGTGACTGGATGTGGCAAGATTGCAGAGTTAGATCTGATCCATCAATCATGAGATCACTTAGCCCCATCTATTGCGTGCTGCCTGTATTGATTGATATTCAAGACATCTGCTGTTGTAGCTTCATCAGGTCAATACTTCAGTTTTAGGTTTGCTTGTTGCTGGTCCTGGCATGACCCCCTGCACACTTCATTGAACCAGAGATAATCTCCTGACTTGTTGGTAATTATAGATTTGGGGTTGGCAGGAATTATGGTCCAATACAATTCTGCTTCTGGCCCTCAGCACGTCACGTCGGCCCAATCTTGAGTTGCTAGATCGATTTGCTTCCTGTTCCATTTAGCACGGGTGGCATGCTACAAGATTATTTGGGTACAATTCAGTCAATAATGCTTCTATTTCCATTTTAACAATGAGCACGAATTACGGCACCAATATGATTGAGCTTTGTGGGCGAACTCTTAGTACCTACAAGTTTAGCAGCTCAGGAACTGTTACTCAGTCCAACAGGTCCATGCTGATCTTAATGCTGCAGGTGAATCTATCCCCATCAACAAATTGTTATGTTCTTATCTAGCTTCCCCTTAAATACATCATTTATTCCTTATTGTAGCACGTTCCACATTTCATTCTGAAGATTCATACCAGATACAAAACATTAACCCAGTTACTCTCTCCATTGATACTGCCAGACGTATTTGTTTTCTCCAATATTCTCTGTTTGTTTCAAATTTCCAACATCTGCAGTATTTTGATGTCCCCCCCCTCAACCCCCACATTTCATTGCCCAGTTTGTGGCTAGTTTCTGCTGAATTCCCCATTGGATGTGTTAGTGAATATTGTATATTTCTGACCTCTAATCACTTTCTCACCTGCAAGTGGAAACATCATCTCTACATCTAACTTATTTAATCCTTTCATAATTCCATTCGGACATCCTTGGGTCTTCTGATTACAAGAGAAAACAGATCCTGCCTATTCCATCTTTCCTAATGGATATAATTTCTCACTTCTCAGTATTCACAAAAGGAGAAAGACACTGTAGCCAGGGATTTCAGTTGGTGTGGTGAGGTTCTAGAACAAGCTAAGATGTATAAGGAGGAGCTATTAGATGTTTTAGCAGATATAAAGGTGCATATATCCCCAGGGCCTGATGAGATCTATCCCAGGCTGATATGGGAGGCAAGGAAGGAGATTGCTGGGTCTCTGGCTGAGATATTTAATACTTTGTTGGCCACAGGTGAAGTGCCAGATGACTGGAGGGTGTGGTTCCTTTGCTCAAGAAGGGCAGTAGGGATAGACTAGGAAATTACAGACTAGTTAGTCTGATGTCAGTGGTGGCGAAATTATTGGAAAAACATTGTAAGGGATAAGATTAATCAACACTTGGAAAGGCTGTGATTAATCAGCAATAGACAGCGCAGATGTGTTCAAGGGAGAATCTCATTGAATCCCTGCAGTGTAGAAAGAGGCTACTTAGCGTCGACCCTCTGAAGAGCATGCCACCCAGACACAACCCCACAACCTATCCCCGTAACCCCTCATTTCCCATGGCTAATCCACATAGCCTGCACATCCCTGGACACTATGGGGTAATTTAACATTACCAGTCCACTTAACCTGCACATCTTTGGACTGTGGGAGGAAACCGGAGCATCCGACAGAAACCCACGCAGACACGGAGAACATGCAAACTCCACTCAGACAGTCGCTAAGACTGGAACTGAGCCCAGGTCCATGGTGCAGTGAGCCAACAGTACTAACCACTGAGCCACCATGCCACCCATTCTGTCTGGCTAATTTATTTGAGATTTTTGAAAAGGTGACTAAATGTATTGATGCGGGTGATGCAGTTAAATGAGGTTTCCATGGACTTCTTTAAGGCCTTTGACAAGGTCCTACTGGAAGGCTGGTCCAAAAGGTAAGAGCTCATGGGAGCCAAGGCAAGTTGGCACACTGGTTCATAAAGTGGCTTACAAATAGGAGGCAAGGGATGATGGTGACAGTGGAGATTTGTTTTTCTAACTGTAAACTTGTGACCAGTGGTGTACTATAGGGCTTGGTGCTGTCATCTCTGTTATCTGTTATGTACATTAACAAATTGGATGTGAATGTAGAAGGTATGATTAGTAAGTTTGCAGATAATATGAAAATTGGTGGTGTTGTTGACCGTGAGGGGGATGGTCTCATGCTACAGTCTAATATTGGTCAGCTGGTAAATTGGGCAGAGCAATTGAACACATGAAATTTAATTTTGATAAGTGTGAGGTAATGCATTTTGGAAGGTCTATTAAGGGAAGGATAAACAGAATGAATGATAGGTCCCTCAGGAGTACTGAGGATCAAAGGGTCCTTATTGCACAAGTCCATAGATCCCTGAAGGTGTCAGCACAGGTGGACAGGGTGGTGAAGAAGGCATACAGGACAATTGCCTTTATATTGGTCTTGTGTAGAATATAGGAGCAAGGAAGTCTTGTTACAACTTTATAAGACATTGATAAGGCCACAGATGGGACACTGTGCAGTTGTGGTTGTCACCCTATCGGAAGGATGTGGAGAAGATGCAGAGGAGATTCACTGGGATGTTGCTTGGGACCGAAAGTCTCAGTTATGAGGAGAGATTGGATAGGCTGGGTTTGTTTTTCTTGGAGCAGAGGAGGCTGAGGGGTATCTGATTGAGGTACACAAAATTAAGAGGCATGGATCGTGAGAATCTTTTCCCCATGGCAGACATCTCTGAAACCAGACGGCATAAGTTTAATATGAGGAGTAAGTGATTTAGAGGAGACCTGAGGGAAATCTTTTTTCACTCATGAGATGGTAGAAATATAGAATGTGCTGCCTGAGATGGTGGCAACATTTAAGGAAGCATCTTGATGAGTACTTAAAAGGCCAAAGCATAGTAGGCTTTGGACCAAATGCAAGTAAATGTGCTTAGAGACAGCAAGAACTGCAGATGCTGGAGTCAGAGAAAACACAGTGTGGAGCTGGAAGAATACAGCAGGCCAGGTAGCATCAGAGGAGCAGAAAAGTTAATGTTTCAGGTCAGGACCCTTCTTCAGAAATGTGGTTAGTTAGTTTGGGGTTTGTTGATTGGCGTAGACATGGTGGGCTGAGGGCCTGTTTCCATGCTATATTACCCCTGACTATTGTAGCTTCTTTGCAAGTCATTGTGTGCCCCTTATTCCTTTTTATTTGATTTTGGTGTACTAGCTTTGCTGTTTTTCAATTCTAGTAAAAAGCCATAGCTTAGATGAACTCCCTCTCAGCAATTTGTCTTTGGATATGTAATTATTCTGATCAGGAAAGACAGCTTCAGTTTTAAATGCAGTGAACTCCCCATCTTGAACAATTCAGGTGGAGCTTGCAAACAGCTGAAATTCACTTTCAACATGAGGGTCTACAAGACAATGCAGCAGCGATTTACCAGAACTTTCCAAGGCTTGAGGATTTTAGCCCCAAGGTTATGTTGGGAAGTTGAGGTTATTCTCCTCTGAATGAAGGCGATTAAGGGGCCATTTGACAGAGGTATACAAGATATACAAAGACAAATTATTGTGTTTAGGTGTTAACATAAGGACCAAGATTTAATATTTTGGGCCAGAGATAAAGTGGAGATGTCTGTAAGAGATTTTTTACATAATGAGTGACAATATCTGGAGTTCAATGCCAACAAGAGTGGTGGAAATGGTGATTAATGATTCCAAAAGGAAATTATATGGACATATGCGGGAAGTAAACTTAAAAATAATAGAGCAGGGGGTTGGGTTGACCATATTCCTCAATGAAGGTCTGGCATGGACTCAGTAGACTAAATGCCACCCTTCTATGCCATATAAGACTCTGTGACACTCTCTATCTTCTGATTTGATTCCATGTACTGTCCACTCCTATAAATTCCCTGTATGAATTTGTGGTATAATATTGTCATTTAAGATCAGAAGTCTTGGGAATTGCTTCAGCCCCTTGTTGCTATTCATCCAACACTTGAATGAAGTTTCAATGAAGTAGAAGAGATTGCAGCTGCTTCTGATTACTGGTATTGAACAACTGTTACAAATTGGCTCAATAGTTTAGCAGCGAGACCTTGCTTTAAAAAAAAAATCAAATTCCTACACTTATTAACCAACTCACCAAAAAAGTACTTGCATGAATACGACATTTTAGTTTCAGTGAACATTGTTGTGAATGTAGACTTGCTCAAGGTCTAAATTTTCTGCTGAAAGGCATGGGTGAAGGCCAATGTTGCAATTCCTTTCTGGAATTTCCACTGAAAAGAAGCAGTCATGCACTAAAGAAAGGACTTGGATTAAATAGTACACTTAGAAAAAACCACATCTAAACTCCACATCTAAATCAAGAAAACGCAGAGATAGTAGGAACTGCAGATGCTGGAGAATCTGAGATAACAAGGTGTAGAGCTGGATGAACACAGCAGGCCAAGCAGCATCAGAGGAGCAGGAAAGCTGACGTTTCGGGTCTGAACCCTTCTTCAGAAATGGGGGAAGGGAAAGGGGCTCTGAAATAAATAGAGAGAGGGGGAGGCAATGACTCTATCCACCTATCATCACCTCCCCCTCTCTCTATTTATTTCAGAGCCATCTTCCCCTCCCCCTTTTCTGAAGAAGGGTCCAGACCCAAAACGTCAGCCTTCCTGCTCCTCTGATGCTGCTTGGCCTGCTATGTTCATCCAGCTCTACACCTTGTTATCCAAGAAAATGCAGCCAGCTTCACCCAGGGAGTAGCAGATCCTAGAGACCAGCAAAATCCCACGTTCACTCCTCAGTTTATGACAAGTCCACGGATCTCCGAGTGCACTGCCTCCCAAACTTTTCCCTGCTCTGACCCTGATTTGACTCTTCAAAATGGACATGACCCCAGAGTGAGAGAGATGGGTGGTGAGAGGGAGAAGAAGCTTGAAATTAGTAAAGGTGGCGGGGGGGTGGGGGGGGGAGGGGAGCGCGCTGTTTTGAGATTAGTTTTGTTTTGAGCCACTATTTTTACAGGCTCTGACTCAGTCAGCGCAGTGTCCTTGGAGCTTGTTCACTTAGGCCACACTCGCTGAGCAATGGGAAAGAATAAGATTTGTGTTGTGCCTGGGGCCTTGGCTCAAGACCCAGAAGTGTTCATTCTGCAGACTGATGCCACACCTGTCACCAGGGAGTGAGCAGGCACAGGAGCTTGTGACCGCAGTTACCCATCCTGCATCCACACTGAGGGTGTCTACGACCTACAGATCGGCAACCGGATTGTTAGGAATTCTGCAGTTAGTCTGACCTGGAGGGAAAATCAATCATGGTACTTGCTACTGATGCCTATCTGATGGTGTCTCATGGAATGTTTGTGCCAATGATGGTGGGCACAGAGACAATCATCTATTCTTTGTGATGCTCCCCCAGTCCGATTGCCTTCTGATGCACAAGTCTCCCAAATTTCCAGCTCTTTGGGGTGAAGGAGGTGCAATTGTGGAGTAGTGATAATATATCAGCTGCAAATTTGGAGTGGGATTCTTTTTTGGTGAAAATGCATGTTATCAGAAGAGGAGTGATTGTGACATCTGCAAATGCAGTGATTCTGTAACTTGAACCCCGACTGCTGCAAACATGCACAATACATCAAAATCCAACCATCAAGGAAATGGCAGCCACAAATATTTAGAATGCCAGTTACTGAATTTACTGAAACATTGTCTATTTCAGGGTAGCTTTGGTTGAGGAAGGGTCACCGGACTGGAAACGTTAACTCTGTTTTCTCCTCCGCAGATGCTGCCAGATCTGCTGAGCTTTTCCAGCAACTTTGTTTTTGTTCCTAGCTTTGGTTGAACTAAGAGAGCAAGTTAATATTGTGGGAATATGCTCTTGCACCTGCCTGCTCTGCAAACCAGTGCAAACTGTCACCACCAAAAAGTTCTTGCCCTGAGGCCGGTGTCCCAGTTAGCAGCTGTACAGTTTTAACTGGACTTGGAGCTGCTTTATTCTTGCCCAAAAATTGCACTCTGCCAATATCATCTAATACCATTGCAGCTTGGCAGGAAACTCAAGCCTTTAGGTTCTATCCTCTACCATTACAAATAATGAATGCGCATTTGGACAAAGCACAGAGAGCATCTAGTGACCAAAGAACTTGTGTCGAAAAAAAATCACGTTTAAAATGTCCATTTTTTAAAGTCAAAACGTGAAAACTTTATTCATGAAGTTGCAATTGTGTACAAGAGGGAAATAAAGCACCTTCATGCACAGTGTTGGTCATTCTCCCAGGTATAGCACGAACTGTGAACTGTCAGATAGTTCTGGTGTTATTTCAGGAGTTGAGAGGGAGCAAAAGGATTGGATGACCGTGTGTATGTAAATCACTAAAACCTAGTGAACAACCACAGAAAGTAATTAAAATGGTTTCTGGAATTTTTGGATTTTTCTTCAAGGGATTGGAAGTCAAACATGAGAATGTGATTTTATAGAATCTTGGCCAGGCCACCATCTGGAATAGAATGTCATTTCTGTGGACTTGCCCCAGGAAGAGTACTTTAGACTTGGAGAGTATGCAGTGCACCAGAATGAATCGAAAGATAAATTGGGGTATTTTCCAGAAGTTGACGAATTAGATGCTGTAGCGAAGCAAGCTATGTTGAGTTCAAGTGGACAGATATAAAAAGCAATTTAGTAGATTTAAGAAGATTTGTCCTTTATCTCAAAGAACTTGGCATCCAAAGGGAAGGACGTTGTGCTGTGGTTTTCTTCTGCTCTGGTCATATCCCAACTGGAGTGGTGTGTTCAGTTTTGGGTACAGCACCTTAGGAAGGACAAATTGACCTTGATACAGGTACAGTCGCATTTCATTTGAATGATAGCAAGCCTTAATGGATTAAATGATGAGAATTGGTTGCATAAGCTTGACTTCTATTCCTTTGGGTTTAGATAGTATTGGGGTGATCTACTTGTGGGGCAGTATTTAAAGGAACTAAATAATTCCAAAGGGGAGATAAATTACCTGAAGTACATAACAATGGCACACGATGGTGGCGGCACGGTGGCTCAGTGGTTAGCACTGCTGCCTCACAGCGCCAGGGACTTGGGTTCGATTCCACCCTTGGGCGACTGTCTGTGTGGAGTTTGCACATTCTCCCTGTGCTTGCGTGGATTTTCTCCGGGTGCTCCGGTTTCGTCCCACAGTCTAAAGATGTGCAGGTTAGGTGAATTGGCTATGCTCAGTTGCCCACAGTGTCCAAAGATATGTAGGCTAGGGATATGCAGGATTACAGGGATAGGGTAGGGGGATGCCCTTCAGAGGGTCAGTGTGGACTCAATGGGTCAATCGTCCTGTTTCCACACCGTGGGGATTTTACGATAAACCAGCTTAAGCAAAATTTGCAGGATTCCTCCCTTAAAGGCTACCAGTGAACCAGTTGGTTTTATAAGCATTCATGTATCAGGTTGCAAACCTGCTGCACTCACTTTCATAGATGGCTGTGGTAGAATTTGAACTCAGCCACTGGGTTGTTCGTCCAATACCAGAACCAGTACACTGCCACAGCCACCTTTACTATAGTTGTAAGAATACCAGAATGTCATTTTTCCTTCTGTAAATCATTTGCAATCAGTTCTGCCTGTTTAGTCGCATGTTTGTTTACCCATTGAAAATCTGCAGTGTTGGCCTTCGACTGCCACAGATATTGGAAGAAAGCATCACAATGTTCGTATACAGTTACATTTAAAAACCGAAAGCACTGCGGATGCTGTAAATCAGGAAGAAAAACAAATTTGCAGGAAAAGCTCAGCAGGTTTGGCAGCATTTGTGAAGGAAAAAACAGAGTTAACGTTTCGTATCTGGTGACCCTTCCTCAGAACTGGTGGCTGGGAAAACATCAGTTTATTTACATTTACATTTACATTTAACCTGGGTGCCTACTTTCCATGAATGAATTTTTTTCCATGATGGCAGCTGCAACAAGGACTATTTTCAGGGCCAAGTACTACTGTACTAGAGAACAGGTGGGACTGGAACCCAGGCGTCCTGGATCAGAGCTAAGGACACCACCACTGTGCCACAGGAGCGCTCGAGATGATCAAGTACTCTGTGAAGCTTTTGTATCTAGGACCCTAATTGCTCAGTAGGTGCTTGTATGGCTACTGTTTTGATGGAGTTCAGCTTGTCGGACCTTTTCTGCTAGAACTACCCAAGTTGATGGGTTTGTTAAGAGGGCGTATGGTGTGTTGGCTTTCATTAGCAGGGAAATTGTTTGAGCTGTGAGGTTATGCTGCAGCTCTATAAAACCCTGGTTAGACCACACTTGGAATATTGTGTTCAGTTCTGGTCGCCTCATTATAGGAAGGATGTGGAAGCTTTAGAGAGGGTGCAGAGGAGATTTACCAGGATGCTGCCTGGACTGGAGGGCAGGTCTTATGAGGAAAGTTTGAGGGAGCTAGAGCTTTTCTCATTGGAGCAAAGAAGGATGAGAGGTGACTTGATAGAGGTGTACAAGATGATGAGAGGCATAGATAGAGTGGATAGCCAGAGACTTTTTCCCAGGGTGGAAATGACTATTACAAGGGGGCATAACTTTAAGGTGATTGGAGGAAGGTATAGGGGAGATGTCAGAGATAGATTCTTTACACAGAGAGTGGTGGGCGTGTGGAATGTGCTGCCGGTGATGTTAGTGGAGTCTGATACATTAGGGACATTTAAGCGACTTTTGGATAGGCACATGGAGGATAGTAAAATGTAGGGTATGCAGGGTAGTTTGATCTTAGAGTAGGATAACAGGTCGGCACAACATCGTGGGCCGAAGGGCCTGTACTGTGCTCTACTGTTCTATGTTCTAACTTTGTTCCACTGCTCCAGGATTGCTGGGCAGGGAAGGAGAATGCCGACTCACTAATCTAATTTGCGGCTTGTTGGTTTTGTACTCGCGTCCTCTAGTTCTGTGACTCATTCATGCTTTGTTTTTGATGGCTGCTGCATAGCCTATGTTCAAATGTGTTTCTTTACCACAACAGGACTGCAGCAGGTTCAAGGTAGAAGCTCATGGAGACTGAGAAACAGCCCTGACAGCAACACAGAGGACAATGAAAGAAGGGTACACAGAGAAAAGACTGTGATCACTGTCAATGATAATATTGTGAGGGTTCTTCATCATCTAGAAGAGGACATGCAGTCTGTGTTACAGAGACTCAGTACGCTGGAGGGCCTGACAACGTCGCAGGTATTGAAATGATTTCAGTATAGCCTCATATATTCTGTTTTTATTGTCAGTTTAACAACCTGGTTTCTAAGGAGGATTTTTAAGGTTTCACCTTAGTGCAAAAAAAAGGAAACTAATTAAAATGGGCCGACAAATCCAGAGAGAATATCATTGTTTTTTCTTTTAAATAAAAATGTTATTTTCGACATGGTTAAAATGTAAGAAAAGGAACAAGAAAAAAGTTTTGTTTTGAAAGATGGTCAAACTAAATTACAGTTAATGTACAGGACTTTGGTGAGGCCACTTTTAGAAAACTGCGTACAATTCTGATCGCCCGCCTATAGGAAGGATGTTGTTAAACTTGAGAGGGTGCAGAAGAGATTCACAAGGATGTTGCCAGGATTGGACAGTTTGAGTTATAGTGAGAGGCTGAGTAGACTGGGATTTTATTCCCTGGAGCATCGGAGGCTGAGGGGTGACCTTATAGAAGTTTATAAAATCGTAAGGGGCACAGATAGGGCGAATAGTCAGTGTCTTTTTTTCCAGAGTAGGGAGTCCAAAACTAGAAGACATAGGTTTAAGGTGAGAGGGGAAAGATTTACAAAGGACCAGAGGGGTAACTTGTTCACACAGAGGGTGGTGCGTAGGTGGAACAAGTTGCCAGAGGAACTGGTGGAGGTGCCCACAATTACAACATTTAAAAGGCATCTGGATGGGTATATGAATAGGAAGAGTTTAGAGGGATATGGGCCAAATGCTGGCAAATGGGACTATGTACGTTTAGGATATCTGGTTGGCATGGATGAGTTGGTCTGAAGGGTCTGTTTCCGTGCTGTATGACTCTGACTGTGTTAAAGACTGTCACACACCTTAAAGTAAAGGGGCTTACCGTGAAATCCTGCTAGCTCCTTGCTTTTTATAAAATGTGGTAACAATTTTTTTTTTTAAAGTTATTCGCTTGTGTGATGTGGGCATCACTAGCTGCACCTGTTTATTGCCCGTCCTAAAGCAGAATCTGTGTTAGCTTGCTGTCACTTGTCTCCCAGTATGATGGTGGGAGATGTGTTGTTAGAGATGACAGTGGGCAGCATTACCTCTGGGTGGTCATTGGTTGTGCCAGGTAAGGTTGAGTAACTCACCATCTCCAGAAAATATTGATGGCTTCAGAGATTAGATTGCTGGTTAGATGGGGAGTGGGATCATCAATGGAAGAAATGTGATCATGTTCTTGACTGGTAGAATTGGGCAGGGATGCCTGAGATCGAATGGAACTTGAGAATAAGTGATGCTTAAATGTTAAATAAGGATCATTTAGACAAGAACTGAGGATATAAGTGACATGGGGGGGCTTTTGCAGAAGTGTCCCTACCTCTGGACCAGAGGCCTGGTTTCAAGTCTTCCCCTGTCCCAAAGGTTGTTGAGAAAATATTAGTTAATGGCACAGGTGTCACTTGTGTGGATCTGGAAGGCCTGAGTTCAATCCCAGCAGCACCTTTCTGAATCACGCTTATTTTTTAAAAAATGACACAGAGGAAGTGTCCCCACCTCTGGGTCAGAAGGTCTGCATTCAAGCCCCCCATCGACCTGACCTGGAGATGTCCCACAACCTGCAGGTTAATTAAAATAATTATAAATATAGGGAACAAATAAGCAATGTTGTTGGAATTTGTGGTGTTTCATTCAAAATAAAGCTCGAACTGGAAAGCATACTCCTACACTCTGTCTCACCAACCTTTTAACCCCTGATGTTTAACAAACACATGGCAAATGAGCTAATCCTTGAATAAGCAACCAAGCCCAAAACCTTCAAAAATAGAAGAAGTCAATAAGTGAGCAACTGTGGAAAATCCAAATCACAACAGCAAAGTTCAGAGCATTGATTCACGAAGTATCATCTTCCATGATGAAAGAAAGAATATGGAGGACAATAGGAGCTTCGATGATAATACACAGGGGAATGGTTGCAATTTTGCAGTTAGTAAACAATCATTAAGTGTTTGAACTGAGTCAACCTTTTGATTGATTGTCTCGGTCTTCAGGGCACTAATCGTACAATAATGGTGTCACTGTATTTGCAGCCCTTGCTCAATAGCTAACCAAGTGTGAAAGACTGACATATCCTCCTGCATAACTAATGTGCTTCCAGCATTTTCTGAAGATCATTCCTTTCCACTTGAAAAACAACTTGAGAATTTCACTGGCTGTGACCCTATTCCAGATGAAACGCTAGTCTGGAGATACCAATGATGCTATCCTGTAAGCAATGTGCAAATCTGCAGATCATTTTTGATCAGAAAACAGTGGAAACAATGCCCTCAAATTCAGGAGGAAATAAGATTTTACTGACTGACCCAAAATATTGAATGTTTTTTGAATTGGAATATACTTAAAATGAGCTAAATGGAGTAAAAGACATAGTAAGAACTGCCGATGCTGGAGTCAGAGATGACAGTGTGGAACTGGAGAAGCACAGCAGGCCAGGCAGCATCAGAGAAGCAGGAAAGCTGACGTTTCGGGTCGGGACCCTTCTTCAGATTTTTCTTTCCTGTTCGTCTGATGCTGCCTGGCCTGCTGTGTTCCTCCAGCTCCACACTGTTATTAATGGAGTAAAATGTCTCTTTATGTAGAAGTGTTTTATCAGTAAAGTATTAAATCAGGTTTTTCTTGACAGCAAATTTATTACATCAATTTACCCCATTACTGAGATGTGAGGCTCTTTAGTGAAACTAGTTTTTACTAGTTTTAGAGCATGAAAGAGAGATTGAAGCTGTTTATGGGTCATGATCACCATGGGGATATTCATGGGCAGGGCAGCAGGATTTACTATATGTGGGTGATAAGGGTCCAATGTAGGTTTGTGGGCACTGGGTGAATGGGCTCACCAGGTTTGCTTAGGTTTCTTTCAGAATATATAATGACCAAAGTCCACAGGTTGACCTTCGTTTATATTGGCAGTTGTTGAGGCTGGACTCAGGCATCCTGGTGTCTCCCGGGGCAGAATTACCTGAAGATGTCAGGGTGCAGGTTAGCCATGTGAATAATCAGCAGGAGGCTGGCCTCTCCTACCACTTCCAGGGAAAGTGCACTGAGCCACAAGCCTTGTAGGCAAGTAGTGAGGATGTTAGCAGGCCTTTGCCTGGAATTAAGGCCCCATGGATGGAAGTCCTGCTGCGTGAGTGTCAGAGGTGGACAACCTTTCTGCTTAGCAATACCATGGAGGAGGCCGAGACAGCTGACAGAAGAGCACCCCCAGAGCCCTGGGACATAGAGGACCAGGGACATGTGGGCTGGAGAGTTTTTTTTGAGTTTGGAGTTGAAGTAGAGTAAGGGAGGGAATGGGAACATGGTAGCTAATGAAAAGGCATTGCACACCCCCTGAGCTGATGTTCATTCAGTCCCTTTTTTAATCGGACACTGATTGAGTTTGATTAAAGGACCCCTCCACACCCCCCCACTCCGCCTGCCCCATTCCAAGGTGACAAGCTGCCCAGGGGGTAGCAGCTGGCTTGCAGGCTATAGCAACAGACCTGGGTGAATCCCAGTGGCAGTGGGATGAGGTGCTTATGTGGTCATTACTTGGCGGAACATTGAATGTGGGCTTTCCCAGAGCCTAATTCTGAGGAAGGTGGGAAGGTGAAGGCGTTCGGTTTCTCCAGCAACCCAACATAATTGAGTGCCCTTCCCCGTCCAAGCTGACCACCACCAAGAGCAGATGATTTCATCCCCAGGCCAATGGAGCCAGATTCATTCGTGTAAGCACTGGGGGCTGGTTCACTGACAATGTGAACCCAGAATGCAGTCTACCAAAGGAACTCCAGATTGCAGCAACACCAACACTACTCTGAAGTCATCAATAAATAAATCCAACTGGTTCACTAATGTCCTTTAGGAAGGGAAACTGCCATCCTTATCTAGTCTGGTCTACATGTGACTCCAGACCTACAGCAAAGTGGTTGACTCTTAACTGCCCTCTGAGCAACTAGGGTTGGGCAATAAATGCTGCCTAATCAGTGATATCCTCATCCCAGCAATGAATAAAAAAAAAGAGTTTAGCCTCTATTTAGGAAATTTTTTGCTCAAGACAATATTGTTCACAGCAAGCCTGCTGGTACTTGAAGAAGCTACATAAATGTCTCAAAAATACAGCAAGGTAATTATTTAAGATTTGGGTTAAATAGTATTATTTGATATTGATGGAAAATAATGTCTAGATATTTGTTTATTAAGTGCTGGATGATTTTATTATTATTTTATCTCCAATGCTTCACCCACCCAGCATTGTAGCAGCAGTTAATGCCTAATTTTCCATAGTTGGAATATCTGTGGCAATTCCTCCTGTTTCCTCCCCAACCCATTCGCCACTGGAGTTTCCCAAGGATCTGTGCTCGATGTGTCTTCTGTTTCTCACATTTATGTCCCTGATTAAACAACCCCTCATCCCCAATCCAATTTTAAAAAACCCTACTTCTGCATCACTCTCTTGATCTCTTAGCTGCCCCTTAGACTGCCTATCTGACTTGTTTGGATAAGTCAAAATTCCCCACAAAAATGCTGTTCCTATGCTATTGAGGCTGCCTATCCTAATACGTGCTTATTTTTACCTCCATAATAAAAATCTCAGCACCATTGAAAGGCTTGAACATTCTTCTCTATGTCTTTATGTATAACAACCAAGTGTTCTCCTAGTGGCCTTGCCTGTTCCCCTCTCCCATCAACTCCACTCGTCCAAAGCCCTGCTACCTGAACTCTAAACCTGGTGAGCCCATTCACCCAGTGCCCACAAACCTACATTGGACCTTTTATCACCTACATGTACTTAATCCTGTTTTTCTGCCCATGAATATCCCCAATCTCTCTTTCGTGCTCTAATCAGGAAACCCCTGCCATAAGGCCCAAAGTTAACAGTCGCTTGCCTGAGAAAAGAGCAAGCCAGGACAAAGCAGGGACAGGAATGTATTTGGGGAGATCCAGAGTATCAGTTTTGACACCAGGAGGACTATTTCCTTTGTTCCCTGTTTCTACTAATGCTATAAATCTACCTTAAAATAAATATTGTTGTAAAGTTGGGTGGAGTACTTGTGGATTGGAGGCAAGTCATTAGAGTTTAATGTTTGTAAAATGATAGGAGGGGAAAGAGTGTGTGGTCCCTTTAAAAGATGATGTGCTTTTTCTAGTCTTGGAGATTTAAAAAAAAGTCCGTGGGCATTTCTGATGAAGGGTCTAGGCCCGAAACATCAGCCTTCCTGCTCCTATGATGCTGCTTGGCCTGCTGTGTTCATCCAGCTCTGCACCTTGTTGTCTCGGATTCTCCAGCATCTGCAGTTCCTACTATCTCTGTGGGCAGCTTGTGGGTTTGCAGGTGCACAGAGCACGTGAATTATAACATTGTATCAAAAGGCTGGTTGGTTAGCAGGCCAAGCCACAGTTTTGTATGTTATCAAGACAATCAGTTCTGAGTTAGCCAATTAATTTAAACCAGGCACTTAGGTACTAAAAACCAATTAAATTTAAATCTGATGGTTTTGACAACATAGGACCAATCCTATTGTCAAGAAGTTGATATGTCACCAAAGGTATAAAAGACAGGACAACTGCAAAATCAGCTAAGAGTGGATTGCCATCTGCTAAGAACTCAGCTCTCTCGACTCTTAGAGAAAGCATCACCTACATAAAGGTACCGTGGCACTCTTAGTTAATGTCCCTGACAGAAGATTAATGGAGAAGACCCAGAACATTCCGGAAGACGTAACCTGGCTGTAATTTTGAGAGCATACCATTAGAATTTTTTTTATTTGGGAATAGTTAGTAGTTAGATGGGAATTGTTTGGTTAGTTAATCATTCAGTTAATTTGTTCATTGTTAGTGTCAGATAAATAAATTACTTGTTGATTTATAGAGTGAGCGTCAGGAGTTTATTTCATTTAACCACTCCTTTATAACAGATTGGGGGTGAGTGACAGGTTATACCACTTTTCACACTTCTTTTAACAGATTATAGGGCAAGGCGAGCCTCTCTGGGTGTTTCGATTTGAGTTACCAGAGTGGGGAGCGACTTCCACTTTATAACAATATGCTGATGATTCCACTAGACAGTGAATAAGAATATGTTTCCAGTACCTTTGCTTTGCGGCCAGCACCTTGTATTTAGAGGAAATCTGTCCTGCCCCCTCCCCACCCAAATACCAACCACCACCAAGTGAGAAAGATTTGCATTGTAAAATTCACTTTTGTGTTAGGTAACAGACGATAGCAGCCATATTTACTGGCCACTTTTCAGCCCCTAAACCCACTGGATTCTCTTCCTTTGTTTACCCTTTACTTAGCTATTGATTATGTGCATAAAATATAAATGGATTCTGGAACAAACTCTGCTTTTAAATGAATCCCGCACAGCTGGATTCCAGTGGTTCAGTTTATACCCTGTGTAATTATTGCGCTGAGCAAGAGTACACCGTGATTCTTTCTAAGTTCCGTTTGTACATTTGAATATTAGGTGTGTCTTAGTGTAAGCAATTTGCTTCGTGACAATCTGGCCCCTGTGAACTTCAGAGGAAAAGAATTGTTATTGTAGTAAGAACTGTTGCTAGGAGCTGAGCATTTTAATGCCTGTTTTAGTAAGTATCACAGGCAGTAAGCAGCAAAACCAACGAGGAGCTGACAACTTTATAGCCTCCAACTGAATGTGTATTACATTCAGTGAGGAAAATCCAGAGGGAGAGCCCACTCTGAGCTTTAGTTGTGCACTTGCTGATGCCTCATACATTAGTAGGTGCTTGGGAAAGAGCCAGACACCATTACCAAGTGGCCTAAGATAAAACGGCAAACTATTTAAAGTTTACTCTTTACTCACATTGTTTTAAGAATTGGTTTCCTGAATTTGGACAAAAACATGGGAAAAAACATTATTTAAAATGTACATTTGTAAGGAAAGATGAATACTTGAAACAGGCTTGAAAATTTACAAAGAACTCATTAGCTGAAATGTGAACTTAGCCTGTGCTCATCGTTTCACTTGTAATCAATCACCTATCTTAATAGGTCTGTTACTTATCCATACAGGCCAATTATATAGTGGGACTTTGCATGTTCTTTGTAAATGTTGATTTTAGGGTTCGTGATCACAGTTACCTAATATAGGTAGTTAAGAATTTTGTAGCAATTTTCCAATTAGTTTATACAGTTTGTTAAGAAGCAGCCATTTGGATATGATACCTTAGTTAATTAAACAAAGAGAGTATACACTGTGACAATTGAAGAAAGTTCCCCAATACAAGAGGATAAATGAGCTATTGACATGGAATGTGTTGGTCTTGTTAAAGTTGTTCTCTAACTGAAGTGTTAGGCAGCTCCTCCTGGGTCGTCTCCTCCTCTTCTGATCTATCTTGCATCTGGAGAAGACAGCTCCCTGACAAGGACTGTTGCTACAAGAGATATCTTCTGCCCTTGAGCACTCACTGGGGGATCCCTTCATTTCTAGGGACAAGTAGCTCACACCGCATCAATTGTCAGAATCCTTTTAGCCAATATTTGTGGGGCAGTTACTCATGCTACCAGGGTGACTCTGGTCCCCTTGTTCCATTTCCATTTCAAAGTTAGTTTTAATTCCTTCTAAGGAATATTCAAAATGGTTTAGGGTAGTGCCCAATAAATCTTTTTGCTTACACTTATGGCTAGAAACGACTGTAACACAGCTAAATGAGGTCCCGTGACACAGGTAGAAGAACACAGTTTTAAAAATCCTAATTTCCAGGATGTATGTGAGAATTATGAAACATTGCGTTAATATAATCCCCATACAGCACTTTGAAAAACTTTGTGCTTTTCTTCTCTTGTCCAGCTGATAACTGGAATCAGGCAGGACTAATTCCCAAAGCCTGTTCACCATCTACAAGGCGTAAGTTAGTGTGATTGAATACCCTCTGCTTTCTGGGATGAGTGCAGCTCTGACTACAGCCGAGAGGCTAGACACCAAACCAGCCAACTTAATCGGTTCGCCATCCATTAAACACATTCCCTCTACCACCAACACAGAGTGATAGCAATGTGTCTCATGTATGGAACTCACAGCAACAACTCATCAAGGAGTTTTTCAACAACACTTTCCAACCCCTGACCTTGGCTACTTCAAAGGACAAGGGCAACAGATACATAGGAATGCCACCACTTGCAAGTTTGCCTTCAAGACACATACAAACCTGACTACATTGTTGTTCCTTCACTATTGCTGGGTCAAAAATCCTGGGACTCTCTATCAGCTCTATGCAGCACCACAGACAGCAGTAATTCACAAATGTGGCCTAGCCAGCAATGCTCAGTTCCCATGAAAGACATAAAAGAAAACTGATCACACCTTGAGCAGAAAACTGAGTATTCAGTCTAATGCATTTTACTAGAGGCGGATATCATTTATTTTCCAAAAGTGAGTTCTCTTTTTCTGCTTCTATCCCCTTGATATCTTGCCGTCTCACAGTTTGCTACATCTAGTGGATGCTGTGCTACACATTCTTGTGCAATGCCCTGAGCTACCAGTTAGAAAGTAAATGAGGGATGCTATCAAGGGCTCTGATATCATATATGGAGTGCTTTCTTTGAATAGCACAACTATGGTCAGGATTTCTGTGACATCAGAACCCTATTAGCATATCTACAGTGAGATGGGACACTGATCCATCTCCCTATTAGCATGTTATAATTTTTCCCATGTGTTGATGGTTCTGACTGGCTTGCAAGGTGCCCTTATTGAAGAGTTCAACTCTTTCAGTATCTAGCCTGTATTTGTTAACTAGTAAATTGTGAAATTACAGATGTTGCTGTATAGATTCAGATTGGTGAAATTTGTCTGTGTCTACAGCAGCAGTGCACTCTCAGAAACATCAGTATTTTTATTCTATCCCGTTAAAGCACCTTTCTGGTGCATTTGACCTTGTATTCTGTTAATTTGCATAATTAATCTCAATGTCTAAATGCCAGTCTTTTTCAACTAGTATTGCTTTTGTGATTTAATATCTAAAAGAGACAAGTGATTCTTTCAATTTAGAATTTATTTAATTTGTGTTAAGAGTGGAAGTGTGCTGGGCTTTTTAATCCTCTATCCTTTCATTGGATGTTCTCTTAGTCAAGTGATTTAATTTCACCATTTAGTGACAACCGTGTACAAATGGGGGGAGGTTTAATAAATCACTACTATGAAATATTGGTGCGCATGTACTACTTTTTAATTCAGATCAAATTCAGCAAAACCACAAAGAATCAGACTGGGGGGAAAAATACAGCATGGTTAATTTACAAGTATAGTACTAAAGACTCCAGTATCTACATTCATCTGGGATTATTAATAATTATAGGTATTACACTTAGATTAAATTGTTTCTTGAATTATTGGGTGGCATGGTAGCTCAGTGGTTAGCACTGCTGCCTCACAGCGCCAGGGACTCGGGTTTGATTCCACCCTTGGGTGACTGTCTGTGTGGAGTTTGCACATTCTCCCTGTGTCTGCGTGGGTTTCCTCCGGGTGCTCCGGTTTTCTCCCACAGTCCAAAGATGTGCAGGCTAGGTGGATTGGCCATGCTAAATTGTCCATAGTGTTCAGGGATGTGTAGATTAGATGGGTTATAGGGGGATGGGTCTGGGTGGGATGCTCCGAGGGTCGGTTGTTGGGCCGAAAGGGCCTGTTTCCACGCAGTAGGGATTCTATGATAAGCAGCGTTCTAGGTCTTTCTAAAAAAAAGCTTTCTCTCATGTCAGCATTTTTCCCTTTACTTTTTGAAAGCAACAAATTATGCCAGACCATAGTTAGACAGTATCTCACTCCAAGTCGTGAACAAACAATTGGAGGTCAGAGGTCATCAAGGCTGAGTCAGATCATTCCTTCACCTAACAATCAGGTGTCACTGACCCTTCTAGCAGTGGGAATCTGCAGCAGCAACATAAGCTAAAACCAAGGCCCCTTTCAGTTCGTTCTTTATTTTTGCCTGATTTTTACCTTGCAAAGGTGTGAAATCCTGTGAACCCCTGAGTCCCTGTAGTGTGGAAGCTGGCCATTCAGCCCATTGAGTTCACACCAACCCTCGGAACAGCATGCCACCTAAACCCAACCCCCACCTCCCTATCCTTTCCCTGTAACCCTGCACTTCCCATAGCTAATCCACCTAGCCTGCAAATCCCTGGACTTTATGGGTTAATTTGGCATGGCCTATTCACCTAACCTGCACATCTTCGAACTATGAGAGGAAACCAGAGTAACCGGAGGAAGGCCACGCAGACATGAGGAGAATGTGCAAACTCCACAGAGAGATGCCGGAAGGTGGAATGAAACCTGGGTCACTGTGAGGCAGCAGTGCTAACCACTGAGCCACCGTGCTGCCTGAGATTTACACCAATCAGTTGATGAAGTCATGAAAGGTGTTGCTTGATGATGTGTGTGAGCAGCGCACACAGTGAAGTCAGCAGCACATTGTAGGTGTGCGTTCCAGAGCTGGCTGTCAGCCTGAAATTTTGCAGGTAGAACAAGCCTGAATAATTCTGCGTTGTTAATATTGTAGATCACATTGCTTACTCTGTTTAAGTTTCTCTCTCATTGAATATGCTTGGTAACACAACTAAGATCTGATATAACGGAGTTACTCAATGTCCCATCAGTGGATATGTAACTAACAAAGAAGATTGATTTCCTGAGGTAATTTCAACTTATGAGTTATGTGAAATAATATGAGTTTTTACAGTAGAGGAGACTTACAAAAAGCAGACATCTAGAACTACTGTTGAAGACCTTGAAAGTGGCTTATCTTTCAATTTAACCATGACATTAATCTTCTGCATATTACTAAATACTTAATATTCAAATTAAAAATTGAACTTCCCCAGAATTTAGCGTTGTTTTAATATTTCGCTCCTTCCATTGATTGCACACCATGCCTGTCCAATTCCTCAAACAAGAAAAAAGCCTGTCAACTGAACAGATCCAACCCAGTTCTCAGTTTAAATTTATACAACTGAAAGATGGGCTAGAATGACTGGGTAACAGATAAAAAAGCTTAACATTTGCTTGTTTCTCAGAGAGATTTTAACTATGCACAACAAACTCTCAAAAAAGCAAATGAGATAGGGCAAGAAATGAAATAATGGAGACAACAAAGTGCAGGGCTGGATGAACACAGCAGGCCAAGCAGCATCATAGGAGCAGAGAGCCTCTCTGCTCCTATG
>NC_063361.1:21639784-21667283 GCF_021869965.1 Rhincodon typus
TCATAGGAGCAGAGAGCCTCTCTGCTCCTATGATGCTGCTTGGCCTGCTGTGTTCATCCAGCCCTGCACCTTGTTGTCTCGGATTCTCCAGCATCTGCAGTTCCTACTATCCCCAAATGAAATAATGGGCAAGTTGTGCAGCTGCTCATTTCTCATCTGATTCCCAAAAATATGCTTGATTTCAGCTTAATTTTCTCACTGATATTTTATTGAGTTTTCTATCGTCAATCCCAGAAATACAATTTTTATGTAGGTTCATTACATTCTGTTCAATGCTGTCCACTGGCTTAGGCAGTAATGGGAATTCACTGAGGTATGAGATTAACATGTATCGTTAATAGATATTTTTATTGTCTTATTACAGGTGCAAACAGCTGGCCTGCAACCACCTCGTTTGAAAATATCCAGGCATAAGGTGAAAGATCTCTAGTGTTATGAAAGCAGCTTTATTTAATAATCTCTTACCACATTGCATATCTTTTTATCCTCTTAGGTTATTTGGCATCACAGTTATAACAAGGGAACAGCACAGTCATAAACACTTTTTAAGTGTTTTCTTCTTCATTAAATGCTCTCCCCATATAGCAATAACAAGAAAGGGTTGCTGATTGTAGTGGATATGGAGACATTGACAATGTGGAAGCGTTTTCCTAACATCATTAATTGTGCTTACAACAGTCTAAGTCTCCTTTAAACTGAAATTGATGTCATTGGTCATCTTCTACAATTTGTGAATTACTCCTTGGCTTATGGTGTGGTACAGTGGAGATCCAGGGGATTTCCAGCATGCCTTTATGTCTTCACCAAAAATGAAGCAAATGCCGTACAGAGTTATGCTTTCAAGCGAAGCTACACAGCTGATTTATTTACAAGTAAGATCAAAGGAAGATACATCAAGTAATGATCAGCAAATAATTAAGATAGTTAGAACTAGTCCACAAATAACTAAAAGTATATTTTTCTGGATTATCTTTCTCATACATTGGGCAGTGTAACTTTTGGAGTGAACCTGAAATCTTTCATAGCTTTGGATGTGATGTATATGCAGTGAGGCAATATTCATGAGTCCGGTTAATACTGATACTGCTATTTCACACTTAGGATCCACAGGCACAAAGTCAGCACAGGATGTCATAGGGCTCGTTAGATTGGAGTTCGCTGTTTTTAAAACAACCCAAAAATAATGTAATTGATTTTTATCTGCTATAAATGTTTATGCTCTTTTTTACATAAAAGAAGCGCAATAGTCTGTGTCTCAACTACTCCCTGTTGTAAAGCATACCTTGATATTAATACCAAGCAAAGATACTTTCCAACTTTTCCCTGGATTCTTACTGTTAGTTTAAAATTGTCACTAATTCCACTGCCATCTAACAAAACCTTTCCCAACTTTACAAGCCACAGTCACTTGTTTTTTTTAGCCTTTCTGCTATTGTGAAAATAGTGCCAATCTCATAACCATTATCCTCGTAATTATAGACCCCATCCCTGACAATGTGTGGCAAATCAATGATACATGTTGTAATGTGTCCTTAATGTCCTTCCTTATAGTGGTGGATCCAAATCCACATGGTATATGTAATGTACAATATGCTTGTGGCTTTTTAAAAATGACTTTATCTAGCTACATTTTTATTTTCAAAAAAATTACATTTATGAATCCTTAAGATGCCTTTGTTCTTCAATGGAATCCAGCATTTATTAATTGTATATAATTTCCCCTCCTTTTTCCCTCCCAAAATGCATTACTTCAGATTTACCACATTGTCTTGGATCAACCCCATGTCATCCTAAAGTATTTTTAACAGTCTCCCAGGCTGTTTGCATAATGCCCGACTTTTGTGTCACCCATAAATTTTCATGACATAAAACTTATTTTGACATGGATCATCCCCCTGTATACTGAAGGATAAACTGAACTCAACACTGAAACCCGGGGAACTCCACTTGGGTTCATATGCATCCATCAACACATTGAATATATAGATAAAAATAATCACTTTTTTTTTAGAAAAGCAAGCGATTGAACTTGTCAGTTATGACTATCTTCTACATATTTATGTTCCCTGACCTTGATTAATTTGTGCATTTCTAAATTTTTGCAAAATGTATGCAGTACTTAATAGTGGATTTGTAGTGTTTGTAACACTGATGTTACTGTAACAAGTGTATAATTATCCTTCTTCTCTTCCTTGAAGAGAGGGTCAAGAGCTGAAAGGTGAAAGCACAAACGTAGTGGTCAGAAGTAAACCTATTGCCAATCTTCCAACCTGAGAAATTTTTAAGCAGGTCTGAAGTTAGTTATTGCTGAGCATCAGACAGAAGAAAATTTGTGACTGTACAAAATCAGGATTTCGTTATATTGGTTGTTATCGCTATGACAAAGCTAAGGGTGGCCCTAGCTGCCATATCTTGGCAGTACAGGGCAGGAAACAGCTGGATCAAATCCCAGCTAAGTAGTTTGTTTTACCATATTTTCCTCTGCCTGAGAAGATACTTTGTGTTAGTATATGATCCCTTGGGAATAAGTAACTCACTGATCAGTGCACAAATGCTTACAAGTATGTGCTTGAAGAATGATGGTGGATTGATTATTCAGTCATGGAGGTGCATCACCATCTAGTCCTGATGCTCAACCACATGGGATGGAATATTCCCAGCCGTTGGATGTCATGAACCTCGGCAAGAAAGTTGGAAAAATAGGGTGAGGTCATTAGTAAGGATTGGGAGTACAGAGATTCCTGCTGTTGAGAGCCAAGAGTTTCATTTCCTGAGCAAGTGTTGAATAACAAAACAACAGTCTTGCTAGTGAGAGGTGTATTTGCATGCATTGAAATGTCATAATTAATTAATCTCACCACGTTATTGATTTCCCATTCTCTCACCATCTGGATTTAAACTAGACGGTGGGAATTTGTAACGTGAAATTCAGAACAGTTACTCAGCAATGCCACCTCCACCTTGGACTCCAGTCACCAACATCTCAAGGCATGGTCCGTGGGCAGTGACTGTACACACACCCCACCCACTGATATCGGTATGGGACATGTACCAATGCACCCTCATGGTACCTCTCTGACCGACTTATGATATGGTTCTGTACTTCAGAGCTGTACTTTGGAACAGATTGCACCTCTCACTCGAATGCTTTGTGTGCAGGGACCAGCACCTAGTACTTTGATTCAACCAGGATTCATCTCATAGTTGCTCTCTTAGTGTTCATTTTGTGCCTATTTCGATGCTTACAGCATTCGTGCTTTGCCTTTTTGTGCTTTGTCCCCTTGGCCAGAGCTTAAAGGCTCACAGTACTTTCTCACCTTGCATTTTAGCATGGACAGAAAGCTAGACCGCATGTCTTGGTTGTAAGTCATCATCAGTTAAGGAATCGACATGTTTCTATATAGCAGTATACTATGTTAGTCTCATGCCAGCAGCATTCATGGCAAACATGTGCATCAACAAAATAGCCATGTGTCAAATCTAAGGGCTATATCCTAATGCAGCTGACTTCATCAATACGAAAGAGTTGCATTCCATCAAAGTGTAAGTCATCTGTGATCACCAATACCACATCTTAGAAGTCTGTGCTTTGTACACTGGGAGCTGGCAAATTCCTCCATCAGAGAGTCACAGAGCCATATAGCACGGAAACAGACCCTTGGGTCCAACCCATCCATGCTGAAATAATCCCAAACTAAACAAGTCCTACCTGCCTTCTCCTGGCCCATATCCCTCCAAACCTTTCCTATTCATATATCCATCCACATGTCTTTTAAACATTTTAATTGTACCCACATCCAGTACTTCATCAGGAAGTTCATTCCACACGCAAACCAATGTGCACAACTCGCTGACAGAGACTGAGTGTTGATGCAATGTCGGCAATTTTCAACCAGCGCCATTGTGGAGCAGCCAGTAGGCTTTCTACAGATGATGTTTTGATAGTTGGATCAGTCTGGGGAAGGGGCTGTGTAGGACACTCCAGTCAGACTATCCCCCATGATCCTTGCATACTGTCCTCTACACGACTGGAGCAGGCAGAGAGGATGTGATGGATTCTGAAGACCTGGGAGAGCAACAGTAGTCTTCCAAGGGTGAAGATGAGGATATTGGACAGGAGGAACATCACCTTCTGGTGCAGCATCTGGAGCAACAAGACAGGCAGGACTTAATTGACAACCTTTCCCAGTAGCTGTGAGTTAGGTGCAGTGATCATATTGTTGACTGCAACTGAGTTGTAGTTCAAAAGGCAGTTCCTATCTATTCCCAGAGGCAACTGCACCTTCTGTTTGTTTGTTTATTATTTGCTTTTGCTGTTGCTGGGACGAGTCTAAGGTTCCATGGTTTTTAAATGCAATTAGATGTTCAAATATACTCTTATATTTGCAATAAAGTGAAATGAAGCACCTGAGAAGCTTTTATTTTGGTTGCTTTCAAGTAAATGGCAGCTCCAGACTGCCCCACTGGACCTGGTACACAGCTGGGCTTTAAAGATATGCCAGCGCTGGGAACCCAGGAAATCCTAGCAGTGGCGAGTGTTCACCTGTGGCAAGAGGGAGGATATGATGACCGGGCATCAGAGGAGTGTGGTGCATGGGTGATCAGGTGAGCTTGGTAGGATAGCATGAGAAATCTCACTAAGCTTTACAAAGAGAAACCCTCTGTGATACTTAGTCGATTTATAGTAAAATTCAGTCTATGATCATTCCGTCACTTGATAATGGTCAGCAGCAAGAACTCTGATCATGTCTATAGACCGGTAATTTCTTAACACTTTAATTGAGATGATCTAACTTGGCACTTTCCTGGGTTAAATCCTGGGACATTGCTGGCCACTCCAGCACACTCCCAAGGCACTTGGTGCATTTACCTATTGAAACATCAAGAAACCCTGCAAATTGTCTTTCCACCTACCCGACTGTTGTAACTGAGTTTCTGTCGGTTGTTTAGGTTTTGACACAAAGGTTCTTTTCCCTCTGGCTGTGTCCTCTAACATATAGGACGTCAACCTCAGAATAAGGAACCCAATGTTTAAGATGTAAATGAGAAATTTTTTCATTCAGAGAGTTGTGAATCTTTGGAATTGCTTATTCCAGACGTTTATAGATGCTTCAGCATGGAATGTATCCAAGGTTGACTTAAATAGATTTTTGATCTATTTTGAATTTAGGGATGTGGGAGCAGACAGGAAAGTGAAGACATCAGATCAACCACAGACATAATGAATAGTGCAGTTATCTGGAGGAGCCAAATGATCTACTCTTGCTCCTAATCCTGGTGCTGTAATGTTAGAGTATCTCACAAAGCACAACAGACTAATGCTGAATATCAGTATATCAGAAAGTACAGCAGAGAAAAAAAATCTGCTTTTTCTTGCTATTATTAACGGCAAAAGTATTTCTGGTGCTCCAACGTGAGCACCCTAGGGTTCTGTGAATGAAATACTTCGCTGATTTGTATCATATCTATACTTCCTTGTTTCGTACAGCTTCTATGCATTGAACTGCAGTGTGAAATAGTATGATTATCTAACATAACAGCAAACAAAATTTGCTCATAAATTGCAGATGATGAGGATGGGAAATGTTTTACGAGACTGCTTTCAGATTAAGAAATTCCGGTGATGCTCAATGACAGTTTGAGCCTTGGTAACCTTGACTCATGACAGCATCGAAGCTCATTGATTAGATTGTAAATTTATAATCAGGGTCTACTGCCCAGTTTCCGAAATTTAAACCCATTGAATAACCATTACAGACTCTGTTTAATTTGTGTACTACATTTCCATCAGTTAATCCCAGTGAACCTATTGTGGCAATATAAACCTTCCTTAGTGCATGGCATCTGAACTCCATATACAATGGCAAGTGGGTTTAATGTTAGTTATCCTTGATGACTAATAAAGCAGTGGTCGAAAAGCTCTACTGCAGAAGCTTGATTCTCTCTTTTGTTCCTCATCATAAGAACAGAGGAACAAAAATAGGCTATTCAGCCCCTTGAACCTGTTCCACCATTCAGTGAGATTATGGCTGACCTGTGGCCTAACACAATATACCTGCCTTTGGTCAATATCCTTTAACATCTTTGCTTAACAAAATGCCATCTACCTCCAGATTTAAAACTACCAAGTGATCCTCCATCCACTGCAATTTGTGGAAGAGAGTTCTAAGCATCTACCACTCTGTGTGCAGAAGTGCTTGGTAACATCTCTCCTGAATGGTCTGGCCCTAATTCTCCAACTATTCCCCCTAGTTCTAGAATCTCCAACCAATGGAATAGTATATCTTCCCTGTCTTTTCCTGTTATTATCTTGAAAACGTCAATCAAATCACCCGTTAACCTTCTAAATTCTAGAGAAAACAGGCCTAAATTGTATAATCTCTCCTCACAAACCCTTAAGTTCAAGTATCAATTGTAGCTTTTCGCTTAACTTTTTGTTTATAATTTATACAAAGTTATCACAGTAAAATAGTGTAATGTGCCCCTATAACAAACCATCCAATCCATGTTCCTAGTCTCATTGATGATGTATGTTTCGGACTATTCTGTGTGCTGTTTATTCACAAATGCATTTGATTGTAATTTCACAATCATTGCAACTATTTCAGCAAACATTAGCCAGTGCTGACCCATTGCATGAATAAGAATGGACTCTGTTATGTCTCCTAGAGAATTTCCAGGTGGCTGTTTGGCCCGTCGGGGCGTACGTTGCTGTTTCTAGTTGTGTGGCCTTTCATTGCTCAGTGGATAGTGCATGTTTTTCTTCGCAGAAGAAGGAACTGAACATCTGTGGTGAGTAGTTATCACCTTTGGGAATTGGCTTCTTTAAGTTAATTTGGTCCATGTGCATGTTTTATTGTCCTATAATGTCATGTGTTTAGGAAGTGGCAGTTCATACAACACATTGGACACATCCTAAAATGCCTGAAATCACTGCTGCTGGTTCTGGAAATTTGCAGCTACAGGAGGGAAAGCAAGTGGAAATATTAATGCTTATTTTATTTTAATCAAGAGATTTTGTCAAAAATAACTCTAACTTGGAGAAAATAAAACTTGGTCATCAATCCTCTTCAATAGCTGAGAGACTAATTGTTTGTAACCGTCAGTCTGCCTAATCCATGTTATAAACACTTCAGGCTGTTTTTCCCAGATTCCAGCCACGGTCTTAGTCATATCCTTGTGGCTGTGACAGCTCCAAATGGAAATAAACACAAAAAGCTCAAATTACTCAGCAGTTAAAGGAATTTAGAGACTTGGTGATGCAACGTATTTCTTTGCAGTGGGCAGTGGATTCGTTTTTTTTTCGGAGAGCTAAGTTTTTTGGTCTATTGAGTTGAACATTAAAGCTAAGCAATTGAGTTTTACAAAGTCCCACCTCGTAAAGCTTCCCCACACCCCAACCCCCATTCCATCATGTGTCTTGGACAGCTCTTATTACAAGTGCAAAGACAAATGGGCACTTTTTGGGAAACTTTTTATGCTTACTTCTGGCTATTGTTTACTTTGGAGCCAGCTGTGAATGCCATAGTTTGCTTTCAGTGCTTAACAGTTGTGAATGTAGATGGAGCGTGAGAAATGATGAAATATGGATGGCATTGTGGAATTTTGTAAGACTTTTGATGCCGTATTCAAACTTCTGGTGGAATGGCAGTGAAATAAGGAGCTTCTTGCTTTAACAGTGGTCACTGCTTCTAATAAGGTGTTATATTCTATTAAAAGCACCTTGATGCAAATTTCTTTGCTTCAGGGTGAGGTGAGGAATGTATGTATTGTCATTCACACCATATTTCAGTGGACTGGAGAATCTTAAATATTTGTCATTATTGATACCTTTGGAAATTTGATCCAATTTATTGTAATAGAAGAATGATCCTCACAAAATTATCCTGATCATGCAGAAGAATGTGACCTGGAAAAGTCCTTTCAGTGAAGCTGTCTCATGCCCATTTGTGTATAATGGGTTGTGCTAAGGACCAGTGGTGGAAATGGGCTGCATCGAACTTTGACCTGTTTAGCAAGAACCACCCTCACCATCACAAAGTCATACAACACAGAAACAGATCCTTGGGTCCAACTTGTCCATACTGACCAGACATCTCAATCTGACCTCGTCCCATTTGCCGGCATTTGGCCCATATCCTTCTAAATCTTTCCTATTCATATACCCATCCAGATGCCCTTTAAGTGTTGTTATTGTACCAGCCTCCTCCACCACCTCTGACAGTTCATTTTGTACACGCACCACCCTCTGTGTGAAAAAGTTACCCCTCAGATCCTTTTGAAATATTTCTCCTCTCACCTTAAACTTATACCGTCTGGTTTTGGACACCCCCTACCCTGGGAAAAAGACCTTGGCTATTCACCGTACCAATGTCCCTCATGGTTTTATAGACCTCTATAAGATCACTCCTCAGCCTCCGACGCTCCAGGGTAAAAAGCCCCAGCCTATTCATCCTGTCCCTATAACTCAAACCCTCCAGTCCCTGTAACATCCTTGTAAATCTTTTCTGCACCCTCCCCAGTTTAACAACATTCTTGCTTTAGAAAGGTGACCAGAATTGTACGCAGTATTCTAAAACTGGCCTCACCGATGTCCTAGTCCAAATCTTGACGTTGGACAGATGGGAGTTTGTCATAAAGAACTCCAGAAGATCTCCTTTACATAATCCTTCCTTCTCCTCCCTTCCCCACCCCAAAAAAACTGAACAGCTCTCTGGCTTAATGGTAATAGGACATTCTTAGCAGTTATTGTTGAGTGCCTGGCAGCTGCCAAACGAAAGCACATTGGATGCCTTGACCCCTTTCCCAACTCAGGTTTATTGTGACAGCCCAGTTTAAATCAGCAAACTCAGGACAGCTTGAAGATGAATTTAAATACTTGTGGACCTGAGAGATTTGCACATCACAGGAAATGTTACCAGTGCTCACTAGAGCATTAGCATTTGTGGCAAAATTCTAGAATTTTTGTTCAATTAATGGCGTTTTGGTTTCTGATTCAGAAGGCTTTGGATTTAATCCCTACTTCTGGATTTGAGTTTACACTCTACAATGTCACTTTACTGCAATATTGCGTGAATGACACATTATCATGGTGTTATCGTTTGGATGAGATATTTAAAAAGAAAGTGTTTCATTTTATGTGGCACTTTTCTGAACATAGAACATCTAAAAGCTGTATACAGCCAATAAAGTAATTTTGAAATGTAGTCGCTATTGTAATGTATGAAACACAGCAAACAATATGCTTGCATGGCAAGCACCATAGACTGCAGTATGCTATGACCACATTATTGTGTGACATTAAACATTGACCAGGAGACCAGTTAAAACTCACCTGCTTTTAGTGCCATGGGATCTCTTATGATCACATGATTAAGCTGATGAGGCTTTTGATTTAAAGATTCATCCAAAAGGAGTACCTTTGATGCAGCAGTCCCTCAGTACTGCAATCGAGCTCCAATCTACATTAAGTGCTCGATCTTCAGGAGTGTTACATTAAGATCCCTATGTAATAATGATTGTACTTTAGAACACTTTATTGGTATAAGGTAATACAGCACAGAAGCAGACCTTCAGCCCAACTCATCCATGCTGACCCAATTTCTTAAACTGAACTAGTCCCACTTGCCTGTATTTGGCCCATATCCCTCTATAGTCTTCCGATCTGTGTACCTGTCCAAATGTCTTTTAAATCTTGTAATTGTACTCGTCCTGGTATGTGGCCATTTTTTTTAAGAACGCTTCTGCAGGACATAAGAGGAACTGTTCAAATCCTAGTTTGGTGTTCTTTCTTACTGCTAGATAACATGTTAGCCAATTCTCTGGTTTTGTTTTATGATTTTCCAATTTGTATTGGTCATTTACCTAAAACTGCTGAATGATCAACCAATGAATAAAGTTGCATTGTTAATGATTAATAATTCAGCACAAGCAACAGAGCTATTGGAGAGGTTACTTGCCAGCCTCTGCTGCACTCCGTGATCATAAAGTGAGAATTCTCCTGAAGTGATTTATATCTGCTGTACATACAGTCCTTGAACTCAGTGTTGTGTTCACTGTAAGCTATAAAGATTTGCGCAGTTTTACACCATTGGATAAGGGGATTGGCACTCTATTTATTTTTAATATTTGTGCCCACATCCTTCAACTCTGCTGTACTAGATTTTGATGAGGGATAATTACTATTTTCTCCCTCCAGACTGATGCCGCGCACACAAAACGCTTCATAAATCTGACGTTATCAGTTGTATTGATTGCCACTAATAAATGAATGAAATCACTTGATTTTTTTCTGAACAAGCTATAAAGATAAATATGGCAATGGTGTTGTCTCGAGGTCATTTGCCCATTATTTGTTTTACCTTAAATCATAATTGTCTTTCATTTGCTGCGAATGTTATCATCTCTCAAGGTGTTACATTGACTGTTAGAGTCTGTGCTAGTATCCAAAATAGGAAAACAAGACTACTGGAAATGTTCACTATCCATTTTGTTTTAGAGAAATTGTGGTGGATCTTAAACTCCCTCTCTACTCCTCCAACACGTCGACAAAATGGTGATGAAAATGTTGGGAATTGGGAGGCTAACATCAGTAAAGTGGTAAAACTTGACTCCAACCTGCTGTGAATGTGCCTACTTCCTGTTAACCACTGCAGACTGGGTGTATTGGTCCCTGTTATACACTCCTAGAATGTTAAGGATAAGAGAAAAGGCTATCTGGTCCACCAAAGTTGGCTTTGTTCACACCACAACCCACCAAGCCAGATCCAAATGTCTCATCCCTCTCCGCTGTCTTTTTCAATGATCATTCTAATGATTGATTCAATGGTATTTTTAACATTATATTGTTATGGTTTGTATTATTCTCCGATTATTACTAATATTCAGCTGCATTATCACTGTGAACAATTTGCATGGATCAATTCTGGCAATTCATTTAATAATTAGACCAGTTACATTTTGATCAAAATCTAAAAGAAAAGGCAAGCTTAATTTGTTGTTTCCTCCCTCCCAGCTTAAATTCTTGATACCCAGAGTTATCTTTACCTTTACATCCTCACCCTCTGAAGGGGAAGTCCTCGCTCCTCATACCCCTTATATATTTCCCATGCCTCATCCATACAAGCTCATGCCACTTCATGCCCTCAAGACCCTTTATGTTCCCAATGTAAACTTGGTTCAACAATTCTTGCTGCTCACCTTTTCCCCTTACACACACGAAGCCAACTAACCTCGTACCCATCATGGCCGACTTCAAGATTCATGATGAGATGTGATGGAATAAAGTTCTCAGATGTCATTGGGTCATATTCCTGAATTTCCCTCCCTAACAATATTGTGAGTCTACCTACAGCACATGAACTACAGCAGTTCAAGAAGGCAGCTCACCACCACCTTTTCAAGGCAACTTGGGACGGGCAATAAACACATGCCACACGTGAATATAAAAATGCCTGATGAAGAATTTGATGTTTTTAAAATTAAAACATCTAATTTTTAGAAGTCAATTCCTAACAATTAAGTAATAATAATCCATTATTGAATAAAACAATTCACAGCTCTATTTCAAAGGGTTTATAACCACTTGAAACTGACAATCAAACTGAATTGAGAAACACTTCAGTGGGATAATGAAATACTGTGAAATCAATCATACGGCATTAATCCTGTCATGATAACCATTAGTCTAATGTGAACAGACCAAGTGAAAGGGGAAAGATTTTTCTTTCTTTAAACTGCAGACAATTTTATCAAATACTTAAGAGACAGGTATTTTAAAACCCTTGACAATTGACTTTGATAGCTCTATTGACAGTTCTTTTCAACAGCTCTGTTTACACTTCCAATGAGCTTGGCAGTTAATGGGGTGTGCAGTTTTTCCTCACGTTCACATCTACTTTTAACAAGGGTGTATCTGACCTTGGCCTAAAATGACCCAGGAACAAATCCAAAAAGGTACCTTACCGACAAAGGAACTTTGTAAAGTTCAGCCCTGTCCCTGCCAGGTCTAATCAGCACACGTCATGTTCCCTACTCTTGGCTAATGGAAATCAGACATGACCTGGAGTCAACTGCTGTTTTATACAGGCAGGTGCCTCCATGAACGACAGGTCTCCAGTTTGGAGACTGCTCCAATTCACCCAAAACTGTTGGTGGTGTGCTATGTTTGGGACTATTTTAATTAGAGATTTCATTAAAAGAAAATTCTTCGTTAGATTTTTTTTTATTCACTTGTGGGATGTGAGTGTCTCTGGCTGGGCCCAGTATTTATTGCCCGTCCCAAGTTGCCTTGAGAAGGTGGTGATTGGCCGTCACCTTGAACCGCTGCAGTTCGAGTGCTGTAGGTAGACCCACAATGCTGTTAGGCAGGGAATTTCAGGAATAGGGCCCAGTGACATCTTCACAATGGCGTAGAGGCTCTCCATTATTTCAGAAATTCAGGCCAGGAAGTTAAGTACTGCCCTAGTATGGCAGAGAGATTTGATGGACAAGAAATGCACACTAGAATTACCTCTGCTACATTTTACTTACTTGGGGATCTCCTGTGCCATCATTATGTCAACGCATATGATCTCTGTTTGCTATCTTTTTGTCACTGGCACTCTCTTTTCTCAGATGTCTTTCTGTTCACTTTCTACTTTTCTCAACATTCTGCCTTGTTCTTTCTCTCTGTTTGAAGTGGGTACTATGATATAGTAGTGGAGACAGCTACCATCAACTATAGATCATCTTTTTCTGGTGTCAGTGTGTGGGAATGCACCATGCAACTCCCACTTCTCCCTTTCCCATAAACTGTAACCACCTTACTCTAGATTCTGCCTATCCTCCCATTCCATCTCTCATTGCTTCCCATTATCTTGTCCCTCTACTTCCCCAACCCCCACACAGATCCCTCACTCGCATCATCAATGCATTCCAAAATTTCCTTTATTTGATTTATTTTCTCAGATTTTAAAACAAGCATCATATTAAATAAATGGAAGGAAAGTATCATTGTTCAAGTTTGGAGAAAAGTTCTGAATAAGAGTCTGGATTGCAAAAGTATGCATTCAAACAGAGCCTTTTGGGAAAACACTAAATACTGTTTCAAAGAAAATGTAAAGATATATTATTTAGATCTATTCATTTGTTTAATGTACATAAGTTAAATAGCTTCTTGCCTACATTTACATGCAGAAATTTATTTGCCTATATGTTAGTCACAAATGGTGCAAAAAATACAACATACAGTATTTTCTAGGAAACATTCAAGAATCACATACTTTATTACCTCATTGTAAAAGCACTGTCACATTTTTTTCCCATTTCTTTTGAAGAGATACAGCCTTCTGGATGACAGCACACTTGGTTGTAGCAGCATGATGTCTTTTCCATTACTACCAGAGATCTGTGTATACATAGAATTGTTTTGCATTGAATTGCTACATGTTATATTTTAAATTTCTGTGACACATTTTCAAATAGATTTTTTTAAATAAAGCCAGCTATTTCCAATCTACCATAAAACGTCTCTGGCAATGGGACATGGCTTCTAATGGACGACAGGGCTCAGGATGCTGTAATTCACCTACGTTTTCATAATCAATGTTTTATCCTTAAAGGCAACACAAAGTTATGTATGGTTGTTCCTGAACAGCCAAACTGTATTGTGCTGTAAAGTATTGTGTTTCGACCTGTAAAACAGCTTTTCATCCATCTTGCAGTATACAATGTCGCAGGTGATTTGTTAATTCACATTCAAAATAAATCTCAACACTAACCCAATTCTCCGACAAAACTACCTTGGTTTTAAGATAATTTTCTCTCTAGTGCCATTGTTTACCCCTTAACTTCTCCTTACTTTAGCCATTATGAGCACGTTAAAAGGAAAAGATTAGAGAAGACTGATCTGAGCCCATTACAACAGAGACAGGAAATAAGGAACTAGCACAGAAACTAAACCAATAGGAGGAATGAAGCTTGGGTGAAGATGCAAAATTTCTACCAGAAATCCTAAAGAACCTGGGGACTAGCAAGAATGAGGAACTGACAGAAATTAGAATTAATAAAGTAGCAGTGCTGGGGAAATTAATGGGTCTGAAAGTTAGTAAATCTCATGGATTTGATGATTCACATCCCAGCATTTTGAAAGGGATGGCTGTAAAAAAAATAGTGGATGCATTGATGGTCATCTTCCAAAATTGTATAGACTCTGGAATAGTTCCTGCAGATTGAAATGCAGCAACAAAACCTCACTATTTCAGAAAGGAGAGGGGGAGGAAAGAACAAGCTACAGACTTGTGAATCTGACTTTGGTAGGAGAGAAATTTATTGAAATCTGTTTCAAAAGACGTGATAACTGGACACTTAGAAAATTATGTCAAGGTTAGAGAATGTAAACATTTATGGAAGAAAAATCTTGTTTGGCAATCCTGTTGGAGTTTTTTGTGGTTGCAACAACAAAATAGTTAAGGAAAACCAGTTATATTTTCAGAAGACTTTCAGTGAGGTCCCAAAACAGGAGATTAGGAAACAAAAGTAGATTACGTGGGATTGGGGTGATATACTGACATTGATTGGGATTTGGTTAACAGACAGAAAACAGAGTAGGAATAAACATCTCAGGACGGCAGTCTGTGATGAGTGTGCTGATGCAGGGATCAGTGCTTGGGTGCAATTTGTTCATAAAGTATTTGGATGTGGGGACCAGGTGTAATATCACCAACTTTGCATATGACCCACAAGTAGATGAGAATGGGAGTTATGAGACGAAAGCAAAGATGCTGCAAGGAGATCTAGACAGCTAGGTGAGTGGTCAAGAACATTTCAGACAGAAGACAATGTGAATAAGTGTGAACTTATCCACTTTGGCAGGGAAAACAGAAAGGCAGAGTGAAAATAGAAATTGCTAGAAATGGGTCACTTCACCCAAAAACGTTAACGCTGTTTTCTCTCCGCAGATGCTGCCAGACCAGCTGAGCTTTTCCAGCAGTTTGTATTTTTGTTTCTGATTTACAGCATCCTCGGTTCTTTCGGTTTTTAGAAAGGCAGAGTGCACCTTTAGTGGTGAGAGACTAGGGAGTGCAGGTGTCCAAAGGTACCTGGTTGACCTTGGTCACTGGAATTTAACTTGCAGGTATTGCTATCAATTAGGAAAGCGAACGATATGGTTTTATTGCTAAACCATTCAAATACAAGTGATGATGTCCTAATGCAGTTGTACAAAGACACTGATATACACCTGAAGCATTGTATACAGTTTTAGACTCCTTGCCTAAGGAAGGATATACTTGCTACAAGGAAGTGCAGTGGAGGTTCACTAGACAGATTTTTGGGATGGCAAGATTGACCTATCAGGAGAGTTTGCAAAGATCAGGCCTAAGGTATATAGAATTTAGATGAATGAGTGATAAACTCATTGGAAACATGCAAATTTCTTACAGTCTTGACGGGGTATATGCAGGAAGGCTCTTTCTCCTGGCTGGAGGGCCTCGAACCAAGGGATACACTCTCAGAATAAGGGGTAAACCATTTAGGACTGAGAAGAGAAGGAATTTCTTTACTGAGAGTGGTGAATCTTTGGAACTAGTTACCACAGAGAGCCCTGGAGCTTCAGTCACTAGGCATGTTCAAGACAGATCAATTGATTTCCAAGTAATAATTACATCAAGGTACATGGTGGTAGTATGGGAAAGTGCTGTTGAAGTAGATGTTCAACCCTGATCCAGTTGAATAGTGGAGCAGGCTCAAAAGGCTGAATGGTCTACCCCTGCTCCTTGGTTCCAACTGACCCTGTTCGCATGTGTGAACGTTTTCAAAAGGTCTCTGAGAAGTTTAATTCACAATCAGGTGCCTGTCCCTTTGTTTATTGTGAAAATTATTTCTTCGAAAACAATCTCCATCAGAATGATTCAATACCAGCTCCCTGTCCTGAACCTGCACTAACTTTGTCTGTCTTTTACATGTCTACAGACTAATTTCAATGATTTTCCCTGCAACTGAGATGAAATTTTACCTATGTGCCATACAAAGTGGTGAAACTCTGACTCTAATAAAGTTAGAAACATGTCAGTTCAGGTCTTACTGATTTCAGTTACTCATTTCTTTTAAGCCCATTTTATGACTTTTGTGTGTATTTTCTGCATGAGGCAACTTTGCTCTTTTAAGAACAGCCTGAGGTACCCTTTTTAAAAAAAAAACAGTATTATGTGCAAGCACTTTGCAAGGAATTATCAATAGCTGCCCAATGACAGACTGTCACTAATTAAAATATATTAGTATGTTGCCTAATTGTCCCGCACTTAAAAGCAATATGCAGTTAGTATTAGGCCAGGTTGGAAAAGGAAAATATATATTGGCAAAGAGCCAAAGGCTTTAAATTTGATTAATCCATTGCTATTGTATTCTCATGCATTTTGCAGTACAGTTCACTCTTCAATTCCATGTAGTTTACTTCATATTTATCTAATAATTCAATTTTGGCACTGTCTTGCCATATTGCTTAACTCAAATGATTAGATACTTCAACAATTATAGTACAAGAATGACTGAATTATTGGTGGTTTGTTTTATTTTACAAGATTTATAAAATCCTCACATCGTTAATTTTTGTAGTACTATTTTTAATTTATATTTTGAGGTTTACAAAATTCTAAAGAACTGTTTTTCCTGTCATAGTGATATGTTTCACCTACGTATTTGAAAATCCAAAGCAAGTTTTTTTTAACAACCTAAACCATTGTTTTATAAGATTAATTTACAAGGTACAACTTCTGAGCACGAGTAATATGAGCATCAGATATCAGACGAAACTCTGACCTATTTTGATATGATAAATCACTGATTAATTGCAAGTGTTATTTATATAAGTACATGTAACATGGGAAGTCAGTTAACTCTTATATTTCGACAGGCTGACTTGATTACAGAAGCATGCTAAATGAGGGTCTGTTATAATAGCATAAAAATTAATTTAAGAGCAATTTTAATAGTAACTAAAATATTGGGGCATGGGCAATGCTTCCTCTTATTTCCTATCACTGTGCATGGCCCATTTGCTGCACTGCACGGTCCATTTAAGATTGCAACATGCCTGCACGTGTACAGGTCTTAAAGGGGCAGCTTCTTCTGTGAGATACCACTAAGCATTCATATAGCTTAGAGGTAACATGGGATATATGGTCTATACAAGTGCATGTAGAAGGCATTTTAACTGCAAAGGTGGAGGACTGTGGGTATGTTGAAGCAGGTGTCAGTGCAAGCGAACATTAAACATCATAAAATCTTAAGTGTGTTGAGAGCTGAGAGGATCCTCCCAACTTCCATGTTTAAATAGGGCATGTTTCTTTAGGACACAGGAAGGCCCTGTGGGACAGGCAGGCCTGCAATTTAAATGACAAAAAAGGCAATTTTGACCAAGAACTTAAGCATGGTTTCTGACTTGAACTGCAAACACAGGGGTGTCTGGGCTGTCTAAAACTCACCAGGGTCAACCAGGTGAAAGCTCAACAGGAATTGACAGCACACAAATGGAGAATGCTTAAATTATAAACTTTGACTATTGTTTCTTAAGTTAAATTAAAAGCCTTTGCTCACATGACATATTCAGGAGGTGTGCAAACAAGTTAGGACCAACTCAAGAGAAGAATGGGAGGTGATCTCATTAAAATAAATAGGATTCTTAAGGATCTTGAAAGGATAAATGCTGAGAGGATGTTTCCCTACATGGGAGAGTCTAGAACCAGAGGGCATAGTATCAGAATAAAGGGGTGCCGATTTAAGACTGAGATGAGGAGGAATTTCTTCTCTGAAGATTGAGAGACTTTGGAACTCCTTGCCACAGAGTTTCATTATATATTTAAGATTGAGATAGATAGATTAGACAGAAAAGATACATACTTACATATATTGGTACATAGATATCTGCCCAATTGAGGAATGGGCAGGAAAATGGATAGGAGGAATGTTGGATCAGCCATGATCCTATTGAATGGTGGAGCAGGCTCGAGGGGCCAAATGGCCTAATCCTTTTTCTGTTTCTTATGGTCTTATTATTGAGTTGATTTCCCTATCTTGAACCTGCTTGGATCTGCACCCCACCTCCCTGACACCCTAGCCTTCCTAACAGCATGGTAGCAGATTATGCAGCTCCACCTTGGACTTCTGATGAGGGATAAGAATGGCAGCACAGGACAAAGCAACAGCAACCTTTTCCTTGGCTACCAATTGCTGTAAAGGACTGGGACACTTGTGCACAGGTTTCCAGCTTTCAGGAGATTACACCCTTCCGAGCAGACCAGATGGGCATGCATTGCCAGTGATGGTGAAGATCAGCAACAGTCCCAAACTCCTTTGCTTCCACATCTTTCCGGGAATCTGATGGTGATGCCTACAGTATCTCCTGATCTGTCATGCATAAATGTGGTTTCCTGCTGATGGATGCCCGTTTTTTTCTAGGGCCTTCAATTCATTCGTTTTGCTACTGATACAGTCAGTCTGAATGAGGAGACCCAGCGATTTGCTGCTGTTACTGGATTCCCATGTGCACAGTGGGGAATTAAACATGGTACACAATGCCATCAAGGCACCATTAGAGGGACCAGCTGCATTTTGTCAATGTGAAGGGAATCCATTCCATCATTGTTCAGCCGGTGTGCAACCTCCAGAGATCTGTCCAAGGAAATGGCCATGCTGCCTTCATTCAGCAACACATTACCCACAGGTTTCTGCACCTCTGAGCAGCAGGTACCTTGTTAGTGAGGTACCCTGTCGGGAGGACGCTGGCTCTGTCTTCAACAGCTGCTCACTTATGATGCCCAGCTCATTCTGTGACAACCCGGTGACCTAGACTGAAGGCCCCACAGGAGGCCTGTGTGCCTGAGCTGGTGCAGGCTGTGCTGGAGTGGGGTGAGTTTACTTCCTCGGAGCGCAAGGTTCTTCCTGCACCAACTCCTGTGAGATGCTTGATAAACTTGTTGCAACTGAAAGAAATGAATTTTTGCTGACAACAGAAAGCGTTCCAAGCCATTACTGTGCTGATGACCATATTGTAATTACTAGTAACATCAAGTAAATCTGAGTGTTTGTTATGTGCTGTGCTGTCTAATTCTGTCACTGGGTTTCAGGCTGATGCTGACTTCACCACCTCCACTGGCCATACACTCCTCTACAGACTTCCATCGATACCACCTACACAGCACTCAGGGTGGCAGTGACCTGGTGGCCACCTGTTTTGTGTCTGTCCGTGGTGGTCTGTACTTGCTTCTCCTCTAAGAAGAGAGTTAAGCATGTGGGGGAGAAAAGAATATTTTGAAAGGATAGAGTCACAACATTGGAGAGGGTGACAATGAGGAATAGGTGTAAATGGCAGTAAAGACGAGGGCGATTGGAAGAGGTGCTTACTAAAGTTGTGATATATGAGGTGGCAGCTTGAAAGAGAGGAATCTGGGCAGAAGAGCAATATGGGTTGATCTAAGGAGGGCTGTGTAGGATAAGGATGGGGATATCAGAGCGAGCAGGTTGACATGTGATAGTGGCACACCAGCGACATTTCCTGGACCGATGAGGTCATTTAGCACTGTATTCAGGAGGGAAGGAACACGCTCCCCTTGTGCTCACTTCCTCAGGCATTTCCAGCGATACCGTTTTGTCTGCAAGCCAGGCATTTCTTTCTGATCCGCTGAGAAGGCTATTTCTCCAAGAGTCATTCCAGTTCTGGGCATGCCCCCGAGATCTGAGAGGCAGCATTCCCACCTTGAGACCCCATCTGTCCAGGTGCTGGAGCTGACCTGATCGTTGCAGAATGGATCCAGTCTGACCCCTTTAAGCAGTGATGTTTGATCAGTCGGGTGAGTGATGTGGTCAAACACATTTTCTCTGATTCATTGGAAAATCCTGAACAGGGATCCTGACACCATTGATGAGGTATGAAGTTGCAGCAAAACTGATTTTGGCTTCTCAATCCACTGCTGAAATCCCCCCACCCCCAATTCCCAAAAAAAAACTCTAGCCACCTTGGTGCAAGCAGGTCCCTTAGTTAAATGCTGTCTTATGTTTTTAATTTTTACCTTTTAACCAGACAACCAGTGCTAGAGCCTGAACTAATTGCAATCTATATCAGTGAAGGGACGGACTGACTGGTTGTTAAATCTGTGATTGGCACAAGGATAAGTAAAGGAATAAGTTATAAAGAGGACATAAGGAGTCTGCCAAGGGATCTCAATAAGTCAATGAGTGGGAAAACATTCGACAGATAGAGAATGATGTTGAAAAATGTGAATTGTCCATTTTGGCACGAAGAATAGAAAAGCAGCATATTACCTAAATGGAGAAAGATTGCAAAACTCTGTAGCACAGAGGAACCTTGGTGTCCTGTACGCGAAACACAAAAATGTTAAAATATAGGTAGATTGTGATACTAGGAAGTCAAGTAGAATGTTGTCATTTACTGCAACAGAAATGGTAAATAAAAGTACAGATTTGCTTCAGTTGTACAAGGTGCTGGTGAGACTGTTTTGGAATACTGTGTACTATTTTGGTCTTTTTGCTTGGAAAAAGGATATACTAGCGTTAGTAACTATTCAGAGAAAGTTTACTCAACTGATTCCTGTGACAAAAGGGTTGCCTTATGAGTAAGGTTTGGACACATTGAGACTTTATCCAGTGGAATTTAGAAGAATGAGAGATGATATTGAAATATTTTATTTGATCTATTGTTGTCACATGTACCTAAGTACAGTGAAAAATTTTGTTTTGCATGCAGTACAGGCAGATCATAACGTACAAAGATCATAGGGTGATTGAATAGAGTGAGGAATTCAAAGTTACGGCTATAAAGAAGGTGTACAAAAAGCAACATCAACATTAGGTTTGAAATTTGAGAGGTCCTTTCAGGAGTCTAATAACAGCAGGGAAGAAGCTGTTCTTGAACTTGTTGGTAGGTGTGTACAAGCTTTTGTATCTTCTGCCTGATGGAAGTGGTTGGAAGAAATTATAACTGGGTTACAATCCTGAGAAAGTTTGACAGAGTGAAGACTGAAAGGATATTTCCCTTTGTGAGATCATTCAGCAGATCAGTCATGCTGTTTGGCAAAGCAGACTCAATCCTGCCCCTAATTCATATGCTCCCATAGGAACAGGTCAGAAGCTGGGAATTATGAGTAACCTTTCATTTAGCAACCTTCAAAGTAGTATACTTCAGTGCTGGAAGAGGACTGTGGAGTCCCCAAAACACTGGTTGTATATCTCTGCTGTACGGATACAATGTACTACCAGAGTGATCATTGCTGGAGCATTTATTTGTGTGGTTGTCAAGAAAAGATTGGGTGTCATGAACTCTACAGTCAAATAGCCTGGTGAAAGTTGATTTCTACTCTGAAGCATAAAGAATGGTGACCTGGTAGCAAAAGGTTAGTGGGACCAATGGAATAGAACCCCAGCAAATACCGATATCTTGGTATGGGCAGAGAGAGGTAGTGAGGGTGGAAATTGAGGCAAGATATGTTGTTAGAAGATTAGTATTTTAAGCTAAATTCAGAGTTCAGGAGTCCAAAGAAATTACTAAGAGCACATAAACATTCATAGCAGGAAAGTTTAATGGATAAACCTGCGAGCACTGAAACAATAAATAACCTTTTAAGGAAGTAAGGTCACAAATCTTTCCAGTTTTCAATGTAGACACTTGATTTTGCAACAAAGGGATCAGACTACACATGTTTATCTTACAGTTTGTGACAATTGTGTTTCATAAATCAAGAACATTAAATTGGTATTTAGCTGGTCTTTGGAGACCTAGGATTTAGTTTCATGTATGGATTTGTTGGTTTAAAATGTCAATATAATTTAATGTAAATAAATATATATTTTGTTTGATAACTGTTTACTTGCTTCAGCAAATAGTAAGATCCAGGTTTCTAGAATTATGTTGGATCACAATGTAAAACGATTAACTATGGGTGCAAGCATTCTAAATATGTTTTTTGAACTTTAGCTTTTTATTAAAACTATGATTTAAAAATTCTAGTTCCAGACACTCTGAATAGGATGATAGCATTATTACATCATTGTCTACTTCAGTGTATAATCATGATAAACATGGCACTTTACCATAGCAACAAAACATTTTGAACCAACTGTATAACAGGCAGATATGATTAAACTTCAGCAATCGGCTGCAGTGTCAGGTGAAACTTGGCTGCCATTACTGAACTGAACAAATTAGTAAAATTGCATGAAATTTTATCTTTGAAGCTTAATACCAGGTTTGCATCAAGAATTTTGCCTTATAGTAAATGGGAAGCAATTCAGAATACTGGACTGTTATCTATATATCCGAAATAGTTTTCCATTAGGTATCCTTTTCTTTCAAGCTGACTGCTGTAGAAAGAATTCTCCAGAGTTAATTTGACAAAACGTATTGGGCTTGCCTCTAACATGGAAACGTTGAATTCATTCTAGCAACCATTTCATTACCAACAGCTCTGTAGCAGAGGGGAAAATATTGAATTTTTCAGAAATTGGAATTTCATGACTTTGATTAGCGAGTGTGGAAGGAAATGCTTCCTTTTGAAGTGTCTTGCACCAGCAACTGAAGGCATTTGGATTCAATGATCCAGCATTAAAGCTGATTGCATTTGTGAAGTTTTTAAAACATCATTATTCACCAGTGAAGGAATGTAGCACAGAATATAGAACAATATTCAATAACAGAGCATGTAAAAAATGTGCTGAAAATATGACAGTATTATACTCTGTCTCTGCAATACTGTTTTTCTACTTTTCTTCAGCAAACTGGATTGAAAGGTGTTAGCACATGTTGGTGTAGAGATGTACAGAAGTGGAAAAGAAAAATGACCCATGCTTATGAATTCTTGCCCAGTCATGGGAAATGGCATCTCAAATAAAATCTGCCATTTCCAACAATTTGAATGGTTATTTACACGAGTGAATTCAAGAAAATGATTTGGGACTTGGGCGTAACCCAATCTGTCTGCACTTTTAATAAAATGGTTTTACCTGTATCCCTGGGGGTAGGGGGATAAGGGGCAAGGAGAAATTTCCTGAACAATTTCTAACTCAAAACAGTTGGCTGATATTTAGTGGCCTAGTGATCTGATGAAAGAAGACTTGTATCAAATAGGTTAGTTAAGGTGATTTGGAAATGTTGCGTATGACAATGTTAGCTCCTAATGTCAAAACATGTTTTGTACTTTCAGATATTATGTTTAGTTGCAAAAAATAAAATGTGTACATTGAATATTGTACTTTGTGACATCATGAACGTGCATCTTGATAACAGCTATTTCACCTCAGTTAAAAAAAATTACTAATATCATTTTCACAGTTAGTAAGTGTGAGAAATCAAGGAGATTAGCTCCATAAAATGCAGAATGTGGTATAAAGTTTATACAGTCTCTTCACCAATACTGAAGAGTATTAGGGTGTCATCATTTAAGAGTGATAAAAGTGGGCCAATCAGCCCATTAAAGCTGCCTTAACAAGTTGTTAGCCAAAGCCATCCAAACTTCCTAATCCCAGTTTTCCTTACATTGCTAAAAATTTGCTAGATCTGTTGATTTGGTCACTATCATTTGTCTTTCTGTCAGTTTTCTTTTGTTGAATTGGTTATGTGTATTTTTGTTTTTTTTTCTTGTTTGCCAATCTTGTTGACAGAAAACTTAGTCCAATTTCAATTATTTCCCTTAAATCTATTCTTCCAAAAGGACAAGTTCCATCCAAACACATTGCAGCAAAAATATTTCCAAGCAATATCTGGATGCGACATGACCCACTAGTTAAAATCTGCTAATCGTTAAATACATTGAATGAACAGATAAAGTCTCAAAAATAGACCTCGGCACTTGTTCTTCAACAAATGCTTCTCTCAATCTTTGAACATCCAGGATTCTAACTACATTGAATTTGGTACTTCTGAACATCTTGTCTTTACTTCAGAGAAAAAACAGCTATTTCCTTTCCAAAGGTCCAATGGCTTCTTGTCCAGACATTCGCATTACCTAGCTGTTCAGCTCCCTGGGGACCAATCACGTTGTTGGCAGGCAGAACATCTTTGTCATTGACACTGGGTTACCATTTCCCAGACCACTCAGCCAATTGTTGCCAGCCAAATGTCTATTTGTACATAACCCTTGGTTCCAGCTCATGTATAACCAGACATTTTCCTCCATTGCTTGAACAAACAGCAGTGTAAACAACACCAAGTGCCAAATAAACATTTTATAAAATGTGGCAATTCTTTTGACAATTTTTTTGGAAAAACAGTCTTTTCCCTATTTAAGTCCATATTCAAAAATACGGAAAAATAAAAAGATCTGGTCTTTACATGATGTTATTTCTCAAAACATTAGGGTTTGAAGGCCCCATTATTTGAAGTTCACAGATTGTTAATAATATAGTGGTAAGTATTCTTGATAATAACTATCCGTTTAGAGTAAATTACCTCCTTACCTTCACCCATCTTTCCATACTTCATGACTCCCATATCCATCCAGGTGATTCCCTACTTTGGACTTCCATTGTAATAGCTTCAATGACAACAGCAATGGTAGCCATAACATGTACATACATATCACAGACTAATATCACTAAAGGACACATAATTACTGAAAGTTATAAAAGAATGGGAGAGATTACTCGGAATTCAGTGTTAGTCAGCTGTGAATTGCTCAAACTTAAAAATATTTATGTGCAAATTTTCCAGTGAATTTCTAAAGTTTTACAAAATGTTTGTGCTAAATGTGTAACTGAACAAGAATAGTTATTGTTGTCACACACAGTTATAGTTGTATTCTTAATGCTCTGTGAACATCAATAATAATTTCTTTTGAGCCTCATTTGAGGAGTAGCATAACTTATAACAATACCAGCCTCTTTGCAGTTAGACTAAGTGAGTTGGAGGGCAAGAAGTATGAAGTATGACAAGTTTAGATAAGGTAAATGGCCTAATTGTCCTATTTTAAAATATTTTTATAAAGAAACTAAGACTCAAAACAAAGAATATGGAGGGTTGTCCATTGAGAAAGTGACACTTTTGATCAGGCCAGGGCAGAGAGAGAGGGTTTTATTGATTGGAGGGGGCCATGGACTAGACCATAGGTTTAGCAATGCAGGTGTTAGAAACCCTGGTGGGAAATGGTGGGGAAAAAGAGATTTGGATTTTATAGAGGCTTCCACAATCACAGGCCTCCTTTTATCAATAAAATACTTTAAAGTGTAGTCACAGTTATAATGTGACAGGCAATTTGTGCACAGCAGGTTCCCAGAAACAGCAGTGTGAAAATGACCTAGATAATCAGTTTTATCGTGATGTTTATTGATACTTATCATTGGTTCCTAATGAGTGTATAACTCTGTTGTTCCTCTTTGAAATTGTCAGTTTTCATTTGCACAAGCTGACAGGTTCCTTGCTTTAATGTCTCCTTCAAAGATGGTACCTCTCCCAATACAGTGCTCCCTCAGTACTGCACTGGAGTGTCAACCTTGATGAAAAGGGGGTGATTTTTAGCTGCCACCTGCCCGTTCCTCTCCTGTAAATGGGTGGCCAGCAATCGAAAGATGTGAATGCACATTGCCACCAATTCATACCCAACATTGGCATAATGCAATTTCAGTAATTTTTGTGAGTTAGCCTATCCACCTAAAATGGTTGTAATTCTGCACAGATTTGCAATTTTCGGCTACACATGCACACTTCACCCAATTGTACCAGGAATTGAATGGGCTAATCAGCAGTTCTTAAAAGAAAGCCGTAGGACATCATTTAAACAGTGTAGGAAGCTTTCAGCTTTTTTAAGTATGTGTTTCTCCAGAAACTCCCCATCGTGAATTGCCTTTGAGAAGGTGGTGGTCAGCTGCTGCCTTGAACTACTGCGGCCCATATGCTGTAGGTAGAATACTTTGACAATTAAAGATCTTGTATTAGCCTTTCAACACTTCACCTGGATCTAAAATTGATGGAGTTGCATTTACAAAGTAACATTTTCATTTCGCCTTACCAATGGGATAATGCTTAGCACCATCATCGCCTGAGTTTGGGAGGGGAGGTTGGAAGGAATGAATAGTAATTTTGGCTTGGGTGAGGACATAACTCTTTGCTGATGTCCAATTCTTTCTCCACCGCAAATGGAAAATAGATGTCAACTTGGTGTTTTTGTAGCTGACCCATCCCACTGATTCAACTTGAACTGAAAAAACAAAGAATGGCACCAGAAATATCACTAGGTCTGCTCCGTGGAATGTACATCTTCGGGAGACACTTATACATGAATATATGGTTTAGGCCCATGCATCGGACATTAGGTCTTTGCCCCTAATTTGGCTGATCTCATCGTGATATCTACACCACATCCCATCCCACCTTGATAGCATTTCACCCCACTTGCTTAGCAACATTCTAATTACCTCTCCCTCAAAAAATCTCAATTTCAACTTTTATTGCCTTTTGAGAAAGGGCATTCTAAAGATTCCCAAGCCTCCGAGGGAAAATGATTAGCTTCATCTTTGTCTTAAATGAAAACTTCTTATTTTTAAACAGTGACCCATATGTGAGGGTCACTGTTTAAAAATACGTGAGTAAAAGCTGGAACGGATACTGCAAAATTATTTTCTTCATATTCCTCTGGAAAGCAGTAAATTTAAAAACAGATAACTTGGAAAATATGGGTGCCACTCTGAATTTCATGATCTTCCTACTTCTGATGTTTACATCCAAGAAATGCCTTTAAGTGATGCATACCACTTTTTTTTTAATGATAATGATTTTGCCACAGGACACAGCCATTCTGGAAATTGAATATTCCACATAATTTACTTTCAAAACTGGACTGGAGCTCTGGAAATGTCATCCTCCTCAGTGTTCCATCAACTAATACCACTTGATTTTAGCACAACAATGCAGAAGTGCCAGCTTTCAGATGAAATGTTGAACCAAGGCCTATCTGTCCTTTCAGGTAGATATAAAACAACCCATGGCAACATTTTGAAGAATAGCAAAGAAGTGATGCCAGGTGCACTGACTGACTCTTTTACCCCCAAAAAAGATAGGTTGTCATATCAATGCCACACTGCTGTTATTGGGAGCTTGCTGTGTGCAATTGGCTACTGCCTCTCCTACATTTCTGCAATGCCAACACTTCAACAAAATGCTTAATTTGGCATTAAAGGCACTTTGGGATGGCTGGTGGTGTTGAAGGGCACTATATAAATGCAGGTCCATTTTTCTTTAAATATTACATTGCTAAGGATTACTCTTTCTGATTTTTTTTTCCAGAATTTAATTGATATGTTTCTGCCATAGAATGACATCACTGCACAACTAAAGACTGCCACAATTTGTATATATTATTATCCCTGAGTGAACACAATCAACAGACTTTGCTCAAATAGCTGTTGTGCTACAGAAGGATAATAATGAAGAGATCGAAAATGATCAAGATGACTCAAAAAATCGGTGCTCAAGTTAAGAGATAGTAGGAACTGCAGCTGCTGGAGAATCTGGGATAAC
>NC_063361.1:21672283-21707759 GCF_021869965.1 Rhincodon typus
GAACAACCGGCTGAGGGGCCGCCTGGACGGCAGCAAGGCGGCGGTGAGAGGAGGCGATGCGGCGGAGGAGAAGCAGATGCGGGAGATCGAGCACGAAGTGGAGGAGCTAAAGGCTGAAAATCAGAGACTGGAGAGAGAGAATGAACTGTACAAAAAAGGAAGGTGTTTAGAGAACGGAAAATAAGAATCCGGACATTAACCCCCACAAAATGTATATATTTTAATTGTAAGCGTTTTATAAAAATGCATTGGAAGAACATGTTTTTTTTTCTCCCTACTCTCCCCATTTGTGTGTACGGTTTCTGTTGAACTTTTTATGATGTGCAACTTATTTCTTCCCCTGTGGTCAAGGTAAATACAATATTTTACTGACCAACTTTTTCATGCGTTGTGACAAGTCCTGTATATCTTCAAAAATGACATCTAAGAAAGTGAGAATAAATGTAAAGTTAGTGAAGTTATAACGATATGGCCGTGATATTTGTGTTCAAAGCTCAGCTGCCTTTTTAGTAACTGTAAAGGAATCTTTGACAAACATCTATTACCCAGTGTTGGGTCAAGCTGGTTTTCTGCGGCGACATTTATCTCCATTATCACACGATCCATTTGATCAGAGGCTGCCCTGGTGGTGAATGTCGCTGATACAGTATTTTTGTTGGTCTGAAAGTATTTGCTGAGTATGTTTGTACAGGACTTCAGTTTATTTGAAAGTCCAAGGATTACACGAAAAATGATCAGACTTGTGCAATTTGCAGGGTTACACAATTATTCGTACAGTATGCACGGTGAGACTATGTGCCGTTGTAAAAATTGCATACTTTGTGTGCGAGTAACAACTGGGAGCAAACATATGGCAGAGTTGGTTAGAGTTCATACTAAGCCTTCTAATTTTTGTAACAATCTGTTAGCAATGGACAAGTCACAACTACAACTCACGAACATACCTTTCATAGACCAGTGTGAAAATGGACACGTTTTGCCTCGTCGAAACAAAAACAACCGTGTGCCGACCCTCCATCTAACCTGGAGACAGAAGGTGGTGAACGAAAGGAAAAGGGTCATTGGGGCGATCTTTCTTTGATTCACTGGGATCAGATCAACACATCGAAACTGATGTGGTGCTGGCTGAATATAAACCTGATGGGGTTAAAGGGTGAAACAGCCCCCTTGCGATGCCTGTTTAATAACCCGCGCCATTTACTGTAGCCTGGACCCAACTGGAATTTCATGGCGAAAAGCAGTTTGTTCAAGATCGACAGTCGTGGTTTGGAAAATAAATAGGTCCCTAAAGTATAGTTCTCGGAGGGTGGAGGTACTTGAATGTTCTACATAAATTGCTGATTTCCAAGTTAGATGTACATCTTTGACAATATGCAAGAGGAAGATTGCAAGAATTTATTTACGAACATCTTTTAATGTAACACCATAGGAAAGAGTTGATTTTCACCTTGATTTAGACGTGATTCCGTATTCATTTAGCATTTTGATCAATTTTAAATCTTGCTCAGGTGATATTCCGCATACTTATCATAAGAGGGCGCACTTCTCTTCCAGAGAGAACTGACAACAAGAAGTCCAGCATAAATATTAAGAAAATTGTATTAGTATTATTCTGAAAGGTGTATTTTTTTGAAAAGTAGGGAGGGGACTTTATATAAAGATGGAAAAGAAAGTTTCGATGTTGGTTCAGTAGAAACAAACAGTTGATACTGAGCAATTCAAACAAGATGTTCATGGGTCTGATTCTGGGAACAGTACGGAATAACAGGAGGCCATTCAGCCATCAGGTTTATGCCAGCTTTTTCAGTATAATTCAGTTAGTCCCACACGCCTCTCCTAACATCCTGCCAATTTCTCTCACAAGTACTCCAGTTTTCCTACCAAGGTTAAAACTTCATCTGTATTTACCACCAAACCATCAGGCAGTGTATTCTGAATCTTAACCGTTTGTTACATTGAAAAATTTTTCTTCCCCTCATTTGGCCTCTGGTTCCTTTGCTAATGGCCCTTAAATCTATATCTTCAGTTTTTTTTCATTTACTCTATCAAAATCTTTCATGATTGTAAATACTCTGTTCAAAACCAAAGGACTGGAAGCAGGAGTAAACCAGATGGTCCATTGAACCGGTTTCATCACTAAGTACCATTGTGTCTAATCTTGGACTACACCTCTACTTTCCTGCTTGCTCACCATATTAATCATGATGCAGGAATTAAAATTTGCTGATGATGCAATGATAGAAATGGACATAGGAAGCTACAAAGTGATATAGGTTATGTGAGAATACAAATTGACATAATGTGGAAAAATGTAAAATTGTCCATTTGGCAGGAAGAATAAAAACAAATCTTTTTACGTAAATGTACATTGCAGGTACAGCAAATAATTGGGCAAGTTCACAATCCGTTATTGTTTGTTGTGAGGGGAATTGAATACAAAAATAATGAAGTTATGATTCAGCTATTTAGGGCATTGGTGAAACCATACCTGGAGTACCATGTGCTGTATTAGTCCTCTCATTTAAAGAAGGTTCTAAATGCATTAGAAGCACAGAGGCATACAGCATGGAAATAGACTGTTCAGTCCACATTGACCATGTTCCCAAACTCAACTAGTCCCACCTGCCTGCCCTTGGCTCATATCCCTCCAAACCCTTCCTATTCATGAACTTACCAAATTTCTTCCAAACATTGTAACTGTACGTGCATACACCACATTTTTAAAAAAGTTGCCCGTCATATCCTTTTTAAATCTTTCTCCTCTCACCTTAAAAACATGCCCACTAGTTTTGAACTCCCCCACCAGAGGGAAAAGACACCTTCCATTCACCTTAACTATACCCCTCATGATTTTAAAAACCTCCAAAAAGTTGTTCCCCCAAAAGTTCCAATGTATCCAGCCTCTCCTTATAACTCAAACCCTCCATTCCCAGCAACATCCTGGTTAAATCTCTTCTGAACCCTCTCCAGCTTCGTCATATACTTCTCACAACAGGGCAAACAGAACTGGACACGGTACTTCAGAAGAGGCCTCACCAATGTCCTGTACAAACTCAACATGACATCCCAACTCCTATATGGAAAGATCTGAGCAATAAAGGAAAGCATGCTAAAGGTGAGCTTTCTTGAACAATTTCATACTGAGTTACTTGGCTATTCAGAAAGGAGTTAAGAGTCAGCCACAGTGGTGCAGGATGAGTTATTTAAAAAGTATTATATAGTGATTGCTTTGTAAAGTTTCTAGTGAACTCACATTAGCAACAGGGGACCAGGTTGTGTTTTTTTTCTCTCTGTAGCCTGCCCAACAAACCTACTGTTGGTGTAAATCAAATCCTCATCACACAAGGAAAAAGTAATTCACAGCTGGTGTGGAATGAACCAGTTCACAGGTAAGGACAACTACTTGCAGACATAAAGCTCCACGCCTTAGACTTGGGATTGTACTTCTCCACAATGTCAGTTGGAAACTGTTGACTTCTAAACCATCCAATCACAAACAATACCTCATTGGCTCCCAATCTTGGTCTCGTCCCCGTGATTTTATAAACCTCCGTAAGGTCATCCTTCAACCACCTACATTCCAGTAGAAAAAGTTCCAGCCTTTCCAGTCTATTTGTAGATCTCAAATATTCCATTTCCAGCAACATGCTGGTGAGTCTTTTCTGAACCCTCTCCAGTTAAGCAGTACAGAGAAGTTTTACTGGGTCAATACCTAGAGTGAGTAGGTTATCAAATGAGGCCAGATTTGAAAGGCAAGGCTTGTACTAGCTAGACTTTAGAAGAACAAGGGTGACTTAATTGAAATATGTAAGATCCTGAAAGGATTCAGTTTTGAATGTGGAAAGGATGTTTCCTCTTGTGGAAGATCTAGAACTAAGTGTCAATGTTTAAAATTAATCACCTGTTAAAGACGACAAATTAGAATTTTTTATCCCCACAGAGGGTTGTGAATCTTTGAAACTATCTTTCTCAAAATGCAGTAGGAGCAGAGTCTTTGAATATTTTTAAGGTATAAATAGATACATAGATTCTTGATAAGCAAGACAGTAAAAGGATGTTGGGAAGTGGATAGGAACATGGAGTAATCAGATCAGGCACAATCTCACTGAATAGTCCAAAAATATGCAGATTGGGTGGATTGATCATGCTAAATTGCCAATAGTGTCCAAGGATGTGCAGGCTAGGTGGATTAGCCATGGGAAATGCAGGATTATAGGGCTAGGGTAGAGGGGGGTGGTGCGTTTGGGTGGGATGCTCTTCAGAAGGTTGGTGTGTCTCGATGGGCCAAATGGTCTGCTTCCACACTCTAAGGATTCTTTGAACAACAGGTATTTTCAACGACCTGAGTGGCCTTTGCTCCCAATTTGTATGTTTATAACCTTCTGGGGTTGATAATTCTAAAGATTTCAATCCTTTGAAGTAGTTTTTCTTCAAGTTAGTCCTAAATGATCAGCCCCTTTCCCTGAGACTGTGTTCCCTTTAGATTTCCTGACCTAGAAACAATCTCTTACTGTCTACCCAACTAAGCCCTTTCAGAATCCTGTATGTTTTAATGAGATCACCTCTCATTTTTATAAATTCCAGAGAATATAGACACAATTTACTCAGCCTCTCATCACAGGAGAACCCCCTTCAACCCAGAGAGCACATTTCAAGGAACTTTGGCTGTACTGCCTCCAACATAAGTATATTCATCCTTATATATGGAGACCAAAATTGTAAATAGTATTCCAGATGTAGTCAAACCAAAGCCAGCTTCTCCCATCTAGTACTGTAACTGGAATCACTTCACCCTGGAATCATCTGTTATAATGATACTTGTTTTCTTTTTGTTCGGAATATGTTGATTGTTCAGTTTAAGGACACATCTGTTGACTTAGTTTAGTGGGGGTGCCTGGTGCAGGCAGAGGCATGTTGGGTGTGCAGAGGCATGGAATACACATGGCTACCTTTGGTGGCAGCAGTGAGCTGGGCATGTTAGTGATGAAGGTAAGGGGAGTCTACTAATGAAGTTACCTTAGCTGGAGAGGTTGTTTCCCTGAGATATGAGATAGGGTTGACGGAAGGATAGAAGCTGGCAGGGATGGCTTGAGATTGGCATAGGAGCAAGGTGATGGCATGGAAGGGATGGCATAGGAGTGATGGAGGAGACGATGGAACTGGTGAAATATGGTAGAAGTATTTTGACACAACTTACCATTCGAAAACTATTAAAAATGAAGTTTCACAAGATTTTAAAGAATTATTTTTAGAAAAGTTGACAGGAGAACTATAAGAGTATGTGATTCTGTAGATCAGTCTGTGCCTTCCAAAGTTTTTCTATACACACTAACTCTGATGGACATGTCACTGCACAGATTTAGACTCAAGGAAATAACAGTTATGATGTTACAACAAAATCTGAATACCAAACAGGCACTTTATCATGGAACAAGATTGGAAGTTGTTATCTTTGATGATCGATGCTGAAATTATAACATGCTGATTTCAAAGAAACAGTTAATTCCTCAAATCATATTGAGCTCATCACATGCAAACCTGTCCTTTCAACTCTGAAGAAACAGTTGCCAATTAGACTTTCATATTTAATGACAATAAACAAGTAGCAAGGCCAGATTCTTGACAAAATTTGTATTTATACTCCTGGGCCTGTTTTTATACATGGACAGCTTTGTGTGGCTTTTTTGTTCCTGAATGAGATGTTCTGATTATCTTTAAGTCTGTGGAAAGAATAAATCCTGCATGTAAATAAAGCACTGTTGCAGTAAAGACATGACTGAGATACAGGCCTGACTGGAAATATTTTGGGTCTAGTAGGTAATTTTGTACCCTTTTCAAAGCCTTCTCAGCCTTTGAAAAGTGCCCAGAATTAGAGACAACAAGATGCAGGGCTGGATGAACACAGCAGGCCAAGCAGCATCATAGGAGCAGAAAGGCTGACGTTTCGGGCCCAGACCCTTCATCAGAAAAGGGGGAGGGGAAGGGTGTTCTGAAATAAATAGGGAGAGAGTGGGAGGCGGATAGAAGATGGATAGAGGGGAGGATAGGTGGAGAGGAAACAAACAGGTCGAAGAGGCGGGGATGGAGCCAGTAAAGGTGAGTGTAGGTGGGGAGTTAGGAAGGGGATAGGTCAGTCCAGGGAGGACGGACAGGTCAAGGAGGCGGGATGAGGTTGGTCGGTAGGAGATGGAGGTGCGGCTTGAGGTGGGAGGAGGGCATAGGTGGGAGGAAGAACAGGTTAGGGAGGCTGGGACGAGCTGGACTGGTTTTGGGATGCGGTAGGGGGAGGGGAGATTTTGAAACTTGTGAAATCCACATTGATACCATTAGGCTGCAGGGTTCCCAAGCGGAATATGAGTTGCTGTTCCTGTAACCTTCGGGCGGCATCGTTGTGGCACTGCAGGAGGCCCAGGATGGACATGTCGTCTGAGGAACGGGAGGGGGAGTTGAAATGGTTCGCAACTGGGAGGTGCAGTTGTTTATTGCGAACCGAGTGCAGGTGTTCTGCAAAGCGGTCCCCGAGCCTCCGCTTGGTTTCCCCGATGTAGAGGAAGCCACACCGGGTACAGCGGATGCAGTATACCACATTGGCAGATGTGCAGGTGAACATCTGCTTGATGTGGAAAGTCTTCTTGGGGCCTGGGACGGGGGTGAGGGAGGAGGTATGGGGGCAGGTGTAGCACTTCCTGCGGTTGCAGGGAAAAGTGCCGGGTTTGGTGGAGCTGGAGGGGAGTGTGGAGCGGACAAGGGAGTCACGGAGAGAGTGGTCCCTCCGGAAAGCAGATAAGGGTGGGGAGGGAAAGATGTCATGTCCATCCTGGGCCTCCTGCAGTGCCACAACGATGCCACCCGAAGGTTACAGGAACAGCAACTCATATTCCGCTTGGGAACCCTGCAGCCTAATGGTATCAATGTGGATTTCACAAGTTTCAAAATCTCCCCTCCCCCTACCGCATCCCAAAACCAGTCCAGCTCGTCCCTGCCTCCCTAACCTGTTCTTCCTCCAACCTATCCCCTCCTCCCACCTCAAGCCGCACCTCCATCTCCTACCGACCAACCTCATCCCGCCTCCTTGACCTGTCCGTCCTCCCTGGACTGACCTATCCCCTTCCTAACTCCCTACCTACACTCACCTTTACTGGCTCCATCCCCGCCTCTTCGACCTGTTTGTTTCCTCTCCACCTATCCTCTCCTCCATCCATCTTCTATCCGCCTCCCACTCTCTCCCTATTTATTTCAGAACACCCTTCCCCTCCCCCTTTTCTGATGAAGGGTCTGGGCCCGAAACGTCAGCCTTTCTGCTCCTATGATGCTGCTTGGCCTGCTGTGTTCATCCAGCCCTGCACCTTGTTGTCTCAGATTCTCCAGCATCTGCAGTTCCTACTATCTCTGCCCAGAATTAGACACAGTTTTCCAGCTGAGATACAATTTTCCAGCTAAAACTCATGTTTTATTTATGTTTATAACAACTTCCTGGCTGTTGTGTTCTGTTTTCAAAACCCAGAATCTCATACTCTTTCAGATTGTTTTGTTAAGCTATCCTGCCACTTTCAAAAAAGTGTGGACAAACACGCCCATAGCTCTCAGTTGGAGCTCTACACTTGTCCTTAGCAATCCTATGCCTGGGGGAAAACAATCATTAGTTCATCCTCATGATCTCTCTCCAATAACACTGGAAGGAAATGTATGTGTATTAATGTTAAAGGAGAGGGGTACAGTCCTGCTGTGATGCCATTGCTAAGGAAATACCAAGACTAGGCTGGCATGAAGGATGATTAATTGGGTGGGGTATTGGAGGGTCACTTAGATGCCTACACTTAGAGTCATAGAGTTGTACAGCACAGAAACAGACCCTTTGGTCCAACTTGTCATGCCGATCAGATATCCTAAATTAATCTAGTCCCATTTGCCAGCATTTGGCCCATATCCCTCTATACCCTTCATATTCACATACCCATCCAAATGACTTTTAAATGTTGTAACTGTACCAGCCTCCAGTACTTCCTTTGGCAGCTCATTCCATAAATGCACTACCCTCTGCACAAAAAAGTTGCCCCTTAGGTCCCTTTTAAATCTTTTTCCTCTCACCTTAAACCTATGCCGTCTAATTTTGGACTCCCCTACTCTGGGGAAAAGACCTTGACTATTCACCCTATCCATGCCCCTCATGATTTTATAAACCTCTACAAGGTCACCCCTCAGCCTCCGATGCTCCAGGGAAAATAGCCCCAGTCTATCAGCCTCTTTCTATATCTCAAACCCTCCAATCCTGGCAATATCATTGTAAACCTTTTCTGAACCCTTTCAAGTTTCACAACATCCTTTCAAAGCAGGGAGATCAGAACTGCATGCAGTATTCCAAAAGTGGCCTAACCAATGTCCTGTACAGCCGCAACATGTCCTCTCAACTCCTCTATTCAATGCACTGACGAATAAAGGCAAGCATACCAAACGCCTTCATCACTATCCTATCTACCTGCGACTCTACTTTCAAAGAGCTATGAACCTGCACTCCAAGGTCTCTTTGTTTAGAAACACTCCCCAGGACCTTATCATTAAGTGTATAAGTCCTGTCCTGATTTGCCTTTCCAAAATGCAGCAGCTCACATTTATTTAAATTGAACTCCATCTGCCACTCCTCAGCCCATTGGCCCATCTGATCAAGATCCTGTTGTACCCTGAGGTAACTTCTTTGCTGCCCACTACACCTCCAATTTTGGTGTCATCTGCAAACTTACTAACCACGCTTCCTATGTTCACATCAAAGTCATTTATAAAATGACAAAAAGCAGTGGACCCAGCACCAATCCTTGTGGCACACCACTGGTCACAGGCCTCCAGTCTGAAAATCAACCCTCCATCACCACCCTTATGTCTTCTACCTTCAAGCCAGTTCAGTAACCAAATGGCTAATTCTCCCTGTATTCCATAGGATCTAACCTTGCTAACCAGTCCACCACAAGGAACCTTGTTGAATGCCTTACTGAAGTCCGTATAGATCACATCCACCGTTCTGCCCTCATCAATCCTCTTTATAAGCGACTTCATCTAATGACATAGTGGAAACAAAATAATGTTGCCTCCATTAGTTGTTAAAGTATAAAACTATGATTTTATTCTATCCACCCATTCAGAACTATTTTGTTTTCATTTACAAGAACAAAATTACTACTGTTAATTGCCACCTAGTAAATATCCAAAGCAGGGATTTTTTGATGAATTAGTGAGAGTTTTTCCAACATACATTAAAGGAGAAACCCTTCACATTTACAAATTATCATTTTGAAATTGTTGAGAAAACATAAGTTGATTCTCAAAATTGAGCAAATAATGGATGCTAATTATAAAGATTTTTGCTACAATTGGAAATTTCAGACATCCTGAATATACAAATATATTGCTCCACGAAGAGGTTTACATTTTCCATTATTAATATTGGGGGATTCATAATGCATTAACATCTACCTTTGTTCTCCAGATTTAAGAGTCAAGTTAATCCAGCCAAAGAAAATTAAACATTTGCTTTTCCAGCTATTGAATATCATAAAGTGTACTATACAAATTCATACATGTCCTGTCCTGTGCCGGCAGACCTATATTGGCTCTGTCTCCCATCAATGCCCCATTTTAAAAATTCTCATAATTTTTATTCAAAACCCTTCCCACAGCCCTCCAAAGTTCTGGAATTCCCATTTTACCTCTCTAACTCTATCCTCCTTTAAATTGTTCATCAAACCTACTTCTTTGATCAAACATTTGATCACTTCCAGTAGAAATATGGGAATAGGTATAAACCAATTATTCCTTTGGGTCTGTGCCAGTTTCTGGAGACTAAAGTTGACCTTTCACCTAAATGCATATGCCTTTTTTTTCCATGTTACTTAATACCCTTGATTCAGAAAAACATCATACTTGATTTTAGAGTACACAATCATTCCAGATATCCTTTGTATGTAATTTCAATACTGAAAATTTTTAGACCTCTTGTCCTAGATTTCCCAGACAGCCAGATGTGTTTCTCTGTTTATCCTATCTGTTCCACTTAATATGTCAAAAACTGCATTGTAATCACCTCTCAACTTCAGAAATTTCAGGAAATATAATCCTAGTCTGTTTAATCTTACTGAAAAAGTCCTGCAAAGTACTACAGGATATCTTACTATGCTAAATACACTATATAAACTTGTTGTTATTGAAAACTGTTTCAGAGATAGTAGGAACTGCAGATGTTGGAGAATCTGAGATAACAAGGTGTAGAGCTGGATGAACACAGCAGGCCAAACAGCATCATTTTCTGAAGAAGGGTCGAGGCCCGAAACATCAGCTTTCCTGCTCCTCTGATGCTGCTTGGCCTGCTGTGTTCATCCAGCTCTACACATTGTTATCTGCTATTGAAAACTGTTTCTTGAACCCTGAATTCTTGCTCATGCTACATTTACTTTGCCCCCACCATTGCCTTGTCTTCAACCATTAAGATGCTATGCTTGGGGATTTCCTCTCTAATTCACACCAACTCTACACTTCATTTCTTTTTAAAGGTGCTCCTTAAAACTTAGCTCTTTGAACAAGATTTTTGCCACCCACCTTAACATCTTTTTACTCTCTGCCAATTGTCTGATTTCATCCTATGAGAAATCTTGCATGTTTTAATATTTTGAATGCAAGTCCAGATGCAAGTCCTTGCTAAATCTGGTGTAGCTGTTGTGCAGCTACTGGAAAGATACCTAAACTGGACTGCAAGCAGAAGGAGTTTTCCTCTTTCTTCTGGCCTTTCATGCTATATACACTAACAAAGACTATCTTTTCATATATGTACTGTTACAGATGTCTATGCTTAATAACACCATCTTATTACAAGTCAATTTCTCTTGAGTTGTCTCTTTTTCCATGGGTAATTTTTCATTTTCAGTGTTCCTAGTGTCATTGCCCTAATTCTTGGTCAGAGTTCTTGGCAGATGGCACTGTGATGATGGGAGCACTGATAGGCAATGTTTACCTTGGACCTTTGAAAGATATGTAGGAACGTAAGTTGCAAAGAGGAAAGAAACAAGTCTGCCAAGGGATAAAGATAGGTTAAGTGAGTGGGCAAAAAATGAGGCAGATGGAGGAAAATGTGAACGTGTATTATTTAAATAGAGATCATTTGCAGAACTCTGAAGTATGGGGAGATCTGAGTATCCTGATACATAAATCACAAAATGCTAGTATGCAGCCAAAGCAAATAAAGAGGGAGGCAGATGGAATGTTGTAATTTATTGCTGGGGAAATGGAACATAAAAGTAGGGATGTTTTACCACAATTGTACAGGGTGTTGGTGAAACCACATCTGAAAATACTGTGTAGAGATTTGGTCACTTTATTCAAGAAAGGATATAAATGTGGTTGGTTCAGAGAAGGTTCACTTGACTGCTTCTTGGAATGAAGTTGGGGGTGATCAAATGAGGAAAGGTTGAACAAGTAATGTCAGTATCTATTGGAGTTTAGTAGAAAGCAAGGCAATAGAAAATTTAATATCCTCAGAGGACAAGACAGGGTGGAAGATGAAGGGATGCTTCTCACAGTAGAGAGACTAGAACACAATTTAGAAGGAAGGCACTGCCCATTTAAGGTGGAGATAAGGATTTTTCCTTTTAGAGATTTGTGAATATGTGGAACTGTCTTCCACAGAATGATAGAAACAGCATCATTGAAGAAGGCAGAGGTAGATAAATTCTTGATCAACAAGGAAGTAAAAGTAGGGGGTTGGTCAGAATGTGGAGTTGTCGTCACCATCAGATCAGCAATGATCTTACTGAATGGCAAAACAGGCTTGAGGTCCTGATTTGTTACACATCACTAAAACTGCTATGGCCTGTTCCTTTGTCCAGAAAAAAATGGTGCCCTTATTACATGAACTGTTCTGTTTCTCCTAGTCTGTTTGAAAATTAATTGATCATTAAAAGAAAACTTTATCAATACTACTTTATTTTTATAGCTACTTTATTACTGTCTCCTTTAATCTTTTAGGCTTCTGTTATCCTTATCACTTTTTGTACACTGATCCGATCCTTTCCATTTCTTATTTTAAGTTAACTTTTTTTTCAAAACTACCAATAACCCCTATCACAATTGCTTCCTCATCCCCCTCTCTCCAAAGTCCTTTCTGCAGTGAGATTCATCCTTCCCCCAAAACCTTAATCCTACTCCAGTACAGGTGCAGCCAAATTCAGTGGGTGGACTTTCCTATTGCAGGCGCTGGTGCCCCATGGAGTGGAAACCGTTTTTTTACACCGCTATTTTAGTCATATGTTTGCCAATTTGCACTTTATATAGCTAGTAAGCCAGAGATTACCAGGCTCACTGTCATCCTTTGTAAATTAGCTCCCAGTCAGAGTTATTCCTTTAAAAGGACCTTCTCCCTGTTCATTTGTATGTCTGCAGTTCAAGGACTGATCACAACAACTGGTTCCTCATCCAAACCTTTGAAGCTTTTACCAACAGTTTGTGTGTGTTCCTTATGTCGGTAATGCTTAGACCACTCTCCCCCTTGGACTCTGAAATTGAAGCTACTCAGGATATCCATTATCCTCCTAAACATCAATCTGCCATACTAAAACCATGCTATTCAGCTCCATTCCTCCCTTCCTTAAAATGCCTTGATTTCCGTGGTGTCTTGGTTAGCATTCTGACCATCCTTCTCATTGTTTTTAACTTCAAAGGCAGCAAGAGCATTGCACCTGTCAAACAGGGTTACTTTCTACAGTTTCTCCTTTTCTGCCTCCACAAATTGACTGCCAGTGACCTCCTCCTCTTCCATTCTGTTTGGGGTGACTGCGCTTGCAAGTAAACCATCCAAATATTCCTTTCTTCCCTTCGATGCTAGAGTTCCTTAACTCAAGCTCCAGCCCAGCAGCTCTGAACTGGACTGACTCGGAATACAAACACTTCCCACAGATTCTTTCACTCACAGCAATCTCGTGGTCCACAAATTCCCATATTCTGCAATCCTCTCGTACTGCCTGTCAGGCAATTATCTGTATTTACTTACTGTACAGCAGTTATCTATTTCTGTATTTCTAGCACTAACTAATTAATTGTTAATACTAAATTATCAAATGGATTTAATATGGTTTCTTCTCGTTAACTTTTCTTCTTCAATTTTCAGCCTGAAACACATCACTGAAACATCCATTGCAGGTAGGAGCCAGGTTCTGAATTGACCCCAGCCAGAATAAGGATCAGTTCCCTTGCAGTTAGTATCAATCCGATCTGCACTGAGTATCTAGCCAACTAAGTGAACTAGCCCCTGCCAAGGAGTCTGAATTACTGTGGCAACATACACTCTTGTGTGAATACTGTAGTCAAGACCTATGATGTTAGAGGCTCCAATTTCTTTCCATCATGTGGCTGACCAGGAATCTCTCCCATCTTATAGCCTGCCATTGGTATATATTGGAAAGATTTATCAGTTGATATTTCAACCTGTGTGACCATGACATGAAAGGACTTTCCTTTCAAGTTCTGGAGTAGGACTTGAGTTAGTTTTATTGTTGTTACTTTAATCTACTTTTATACTAGAGAATAGGAACAAGAATAGCAATTTATTATCATGTGTATTTTTGCAAAAAAAAATACAGTGAAAAGATTTGTAAGTCGCCATATCAAGGTGTCTAAATTAATGACATAATATTAATGTATTTCATTTCAGTTTACTTGAAGACACTACTTAGGTATTTATCTGTTTAATAATTTAACACTTTTATAATTTACCACTTAGTTTCATCAAATTTCCACTTCTAACACATTTCCATTTCAGAAACCCTCACATTGGCTCCAGTTCATGTTAAGCCCACTCATTTCATTAGCTCACTCTGCTGGACTCTTGCCAGTGCCACCCTTGCTATAGCTTTAAGGCAACAACAGCTTCAGCAATCAGTCCCCAATAACAGTACCTAATTGACAAATGGCCAGTGACCTACTTACAATTGACTGACAGTTAATTGTCAATTTGCAATTATTCAAAATAAAAACTAAGCTTAAATTTTAGTTTAAAAAAACACCAAAATCTGTATTAGTTTATCTCCTACTCACCCTGAAATCCCATGCTCATCAAATTCCCATTTTAGATGTCATCACTTATTCCAAGTCTGCACTAAAGCAGTTCACTCAGCTGTACTCTTGGTTTATGTCTACTTGGTTTCTCTCAGGTTGTCATAATTCTTCTGCTGATGTGAGTTGTGATTACAGCAACTGAGAGTTCATGGTGTTATTTTCTCTCTCTCTGTCCTTGTTCTCCTGTATTCAGATGATATACCAGCAAAAGCTCACAATGTATAAACTAAACAATTCATTCACCGTGAGGTCACCATTCTGCAGTGTGGGCATCATAATCCCAAAACATATAACAGTTTTCTGACATTCCACAGGAGTCACACATTACTGTTAGTGTCTTGCCTTTCTGCTGAAAAGCCAAACTCAATCATGTGAAATTGCTTCCAGAAAACAACCATTAATGTTAATTCATAGAGTTCCTCATCATTTACATTTCCCTGAGCTGTACCACTATAGCTACATAACCTCCAGCTCTAGTATTAATTATCAGAGTTTCTTTAAAATTTTACCAGTGTTCTTTAGGCATGAACTCACAAGCAGTAAAAATAACATATTTTACAATATTATACTTCATAGGGTCAATTTATTTAACACTAAACATGGAATGAACAGTTTTCAATAAGAATGAACAGGTATTTACAAGAATTAGACCCATTACTAACTTTTTTCAAAATATTAAACAATGAAGGCATTCCTCCTGCATTATTTCTAGGCAAAACATTGATTCTTGAATGACGGTCACTTGCTTTTTGCGTGGCTCTGTGATGCTGTACTAGCCTCACATTGACTGCCTGGCTGAGAGCAAACAGCCAATTATAAATCAATCATTAGAAATTCCTGGACCAGAGATAGCTGTCAAAAAAAATACAAATAACTTTGTTCTGCCCACCTCACAGATCTAGCCCATCCTGCCACCTTTGACCCAACTGTCAATCAAAATTAATAACACCAACACTGAAATTCAAAGGCAAGTTATAGAGTCATAAAGATGTACAGCTTGGAAATAGACCCATCAGTCCAACTCATCCATACCACCCAAATATCCTAAATTTATCTAGTCTCATTTGCCAGCATTTGGCTTATATTCCTCTAAACCCTTCCTATTCATGTACCCATCAAAGTGCCTTTTAAATGTTGTAATTGTACAAGTTCTTATCATTTGCAGATGTAGCTAGACATAATTATCCTTAACTATGAGATTTTGTGTGTAGGTATGCACTGTGTCGATAGGACTCATGTGGAACAGTGGTAGTGTCCCTAGCTGGAAGGCCTGAATTCAAGTCCCACCTACTGTAGAGGTGTGTCATAACACATCTGATCAAGTTGACTAAAAATACCTGTACTGTTTTCAACTAAGACAAAAATGCTTTATTTTGGTCACAAATTGTTTTATGGAAAATATCCACTGTATTCCTAGTTTACTCAGATTAGATTCATGGAAAAAGGAAGGAGGAAAGCAGGTGGCTAACAAAATTGAGGCACCTGGCAGGCCAACCCAGCACACGGATTGAAAGGTGGAGTTTCTGTCCAACTTGTAAGTGTAACTCACAATAACCTGATAGTACACGCAGTCATAGATTCATACAGCACAAGAACAGACCCTTTGGTCCCAACCAGTCCATGCCGAACATCATCCCAAACTAAACCAGACCCTGCCGCCTGCTCCTGGCCCATGTCCCTCCAAACTTTTCCTATTCATGTACTTATCTAAGTGTCTTTTAAACATTGTAACTGTGCCGGCATCCACCACTTCCTCAGGAAGTTAATTCTACACGCAAGCCGACCTCTGTGTAAAAAATTTGCCCCTCATGTCTTTTTTAAAATCTCTCTCCTCTCAGCTTAAAAATATGACCCCAGTCTTGAAACCCCCATCCTTCAAGCAATGACTGCATATAATATATATTTAAATTACTTATCAACGTAGAACAGTACAGCATAGGAACGAGCCCTTCGGCCCATGATGTTGTGCAATACATAGCGCCCCAAATTAAACTAATCCCTTCTGCCTGCCTTTGGTTCATATCTCTCCATTCCTTGCATATTCATGCGCTTATCTAAAAGTCCCTTAAACACCCAAATGTATCTGCCTCCACACTACCCCTGGCAGTGTGTTCCAGGGTGTAAAAAACTTGCCCCTCACATCTCTTTTGAACTTTCCCCCTCTCATCTTAAATGCAACTCTGGGAAAAAGATTCTGACATCATCCCTATCATGAAGCAATTCCAAAACCTAAGGGCTTTTTCCGTAATGTCACAACATTAGCAGCCATGCATCTCTATTGCATGTATATCAAAACACAAGCTGTTTTAGTCTCAACTAACCCTGTGAAATATTAGCAGAACTCTACTGATGCATAAGTACTTTTTCCATAAGTACGAGTCTGCGTTTAAGTCTGATGCTGATGTACAATTTCCTGTATTTCACCTGAACTTCCAATCTTGTCACTTAAATAACAATATCAACAGTGCAATTCCTTGGGAACATGGTGTTGATAGACTTGGAGTTACATGGCCATGCAAATGATATTTAATTGGTGGTTTTTGATGCCTTTCTAAGTAATTTAGACTGACCCAGAACTAGAGTGACACTTTGCTTTCTTCACAGCTGATAGTGTTATTCATTCTGGTATCCATTGAATGAGGACTGAAAGCTATCACATTCAGAGACTCACCTCACTGTGGGTGCTGGGATAGATAATGCAGCCCCAAGGTGATTTCTTCTGCTTGCATTGGCAGGGAAATAGGATTCACTGAGCTGATTGCTAAATTGTAATAGATGTTGTTCTATCTTGCACACACTTTCAATCAATAATTAAATTAGAAATGCTATGGTTATACCAAAATATTAACAAGAATTTGGTCAGATTGCAGTATTCAAACATACTTGTGTTTTTTTCCCATGGGAATTTAGTGCTCTTCCGGAACAGCCTACTTCTCATCATCCAATACCTTCCTAAGTCAAGTAACCTAAAATGAGCTGCACAGTGGAAGTTCCTTTGTTCTACCCTAACAATGTGGTAGTGCTTTGCCTTTACCTTTGCTGGGTGGAAACACTAAAGCAGTGGAGAAGGGAAAGTCAGTAGATATTACCTACCTGAACTTACAGAGAGACCTTTTAATTAATCTTACGTGAGGTTGCTTGTAGATTGCTGTGGTATCAGTAGGAATTTGAAACACTTGATTAGGAATTAGATTCAATCTTGCAGTTACAAAAATTGTAATTAATGTATGTGCTTCAACCTGGAGGCATTTTACAGTTTTTTAAAAACTCATTCAGTGAAGGAATTGTGATATATTTCAAAGTTAGGATGGTGAGTGGCTTGGAGGGAAACTTGCGAATGTATCTGCTGCCCTTGTCCTTCTAGATGGAAGTGGTCATGGGTTTGGAATGTGCTGTCTAAAGATCTTTGGTGAATTTCTGCAGTGCACCTTGGAGATAATATACATTGCTGCTATTGAGTATTGGTGATGTAGGGAGTGGATGTGGTGCCAATCAAGCGGGCTGCTTTGACCTGGATGGTGTCAAGATTCTTGAGTGTTGTTGGAGCTGCACTCCTGAGTATTCCAATAGACTCCTGAATTGTGCCGTGCAGATGGTGGACAGATTTGGAGATTCAGGAAGAATTACTCGCCACAGTGTTCCTAGCCTCTCACCTGTTCTTGTACCTCCAGATCTTGTTGCATTTAAACATGGACTGCTTCAGTATCTGAGGAGTCGTGAATGGTGCTGGACATTGTGCAATCATCCTCACATCCGACCTTATGATGGAGACAAGGTTGTTGAAGGTGGTTGGGCCTAGAACACTTCCCTGAGGAATGCCTGCAGAGATGTCCTGGAGCTGAGATGACTGACCGCCAACAACCATAACCATCTTCTCATGACTTCAACCAGTGGAGACCTTGCCTCTTGAATCCCATTGATTACAGTTTTGCTTGCATTCCTTGACGCCACTCTCGATCAAATGTGGCCTTGATGTCACATCACCTCTGGAATTCAGTACTTTTGTCATTGTTTGAACCAAGGTTATAATGAGGTCAGGAACTGAGTGGCTCTGGTGGAACCAAACGAGGCATCAGTGAGCAGGTTATTGCTGAGCAGGTGCTGTTTATGACACCTTCCATCACTTCATTCATGATCGAGAGATGGGGCAGTAATTGGCCACGTTGGATTTTCTATTTTTTGTACACAGGAAATAGCTGGGCAAATTTCCACATTGTCAGGTAGATGCCAGTGTCATAACTGTACTGGAACAGCTGCAGTTGACACCCCTTTACCTTAACCAAGTTACTGTTTACTATCTTGCCTAAATAACCCAGGCAGGAGGTTTTGGAGTATGGTCAGTAGTTTGCAGACAGCAACAAAATTTCTGCATTGTGGAAAAGTATATTTAAGCACAAAAATATCTAAATATGCCAGGGAATTTGGGCACAAAAGACTTTTATCAAGCTAAATTTGGTATCATGCATTTGCCATGACCGTCATGTAATGCATGTACAACTTGCAGGGAACAATACTGAAAGAGGTTGAGAGAAAAAAATTATGCATTATTCAGCACAGATCAACCGAGTTTCATGATCATTGGACTATCCATGGGTCATTCAGACCTTTGGCACTATCCTGAATTAAATGAGATTGCTCCTAATTTGTTTACAAACTTCATTTACTTGCATTGGCTCCATTTACTTTAAGACCTTTGCTAATAAAAAGTGATTTACTCTCAAGTTTAAAATTAATTGGAGCCAATATATGGTGCTTTTTATGGGACAGAATATCACAGTTCGACCATCCTTTGTGTGGAAAAGATAGTTTCTAACTTCTCTCTTGACTGGGCAGACTTTACAATTATATCCTCTTGTCTTATACTCCATCCCCGGCAAAAAAGACATCTATGTTCCTTAACAAATTGTCTCAACAACTTCAATCAATTTCTTTATCCATGTTCCAGTGAGTATAACCTAGTTTACATGATAGAGTCATAGAGTAGTACAGCACGGAAACAGACCCTTCAACTCGTCTATGCCGACCAGATATCCTAAGTTAATCAAGTCACATTTGCCAGCATTTGGCCCATACCCCTCCTAACCCTTACTATTCATATACCCATCCAGATGCCTTTTTAAATTTACCAGCCTCCACGACTTCCTCTGGCAGCTCATTCCATACACACACCACCCTCTGTGGTCAATCTACTCAGATATATTAAAAGTTGCCCCCTTTAAATCTTTCTCCTCTCACCTTAAATCTATGCTCCTCTCGTTTTGGACTCCCCCACCCCAGGGAAAAGACCTTGGCTACTCACTATATCCATGCCCCTCATGATATTATAAACCTCTGTAAGGTCACCCATCAGCCTTTGACACTCCAGGGAAATTAGCCCCAGCCTATTCAGCCTCTCCCTATAACTCAAACCCTTCAATGCTGGCAACATTCTTGTAAATCTTTTCTGAACCCTTTCAAGTTTAACAAAATCCTTCTCATAGCACAGAGACCAGAATTGCACGCAGTATTCCAAAAGTGGCCTAACGAATATTCTGTACAGCCGCAACATCATCTCCCAACTCCTATACTCAATGCACTGACCAATAAAGGCGATGTCTATTCATAATTTATCCCCAGTTTTCCAGATAACATTTTAGTGAATCTGAAGTGGACTTTTTCAAGGCCAATACACTCTGAGATGTAACGCACAGAACTATACTTGAAAGTTGACAATTCCAATTCAGTGGGTTCTGAACTGGTTGATAAGTTGACCATGTAATCTGCAGATTCTGCCAGATGCAGTGCAGGTAGTGTTTGAAGGACTGGGTACATGAGGCATTTGGAGGTTTGTGTGTTCCCTCCAGTGCCTTGACTTTGCCTCCACATGCCCTTGAGGAAGTCTTGCAATGTGTTCAGTACCTTCCGCAAAAACCTCTGAGAACATCCCTGAAATATTTCCACTGTCCTCCTGCAAATGCCCCCAGCAAACAAGTTCAGAATAAAATACTTGCTTCAGGAATCTGGTGACAGGCACATGAACGTAAGTCCTAAGCAGAGATTGTTTTGAGTGATTAATGCCATGATGCTGGGTGTGTTAGCTTGGGAGAAGACACAATAGTCAAACACCTTTCTTGCTATCAGATTTGGAGTAGCTTGCAAATGCATTGTTGACTTAAGTACATAACAATTATCCCTACACTTTATCTTTTAGATATTTTTAATCAATCTACTCAGGTATGTAATGACACATTTCTGGAGCAGGTGGGATTTGAACCTGTGTCTTCAGATTCAGAGGGAGGGATCTGCCAATGCTCCTCAACAGCCCTCTTTTTGTCTTTTACCACTGAGTCAATTAGGAAAGAGTGACTAAACACTTACAAGAGTTTGATCTCAGTCAATAATTTGAGTCTGATTTCACGAACAATAATTTTAGCTGATTGTTTCTTTTGTAGAACCTTTTCAAGTGCAAATTCATAAAACTACAGCCACTATGTTCCCTCTTTAATACTTAGGTTCCATCCTCAAGAAAAATCAATTTGATTTGTTAGACATGACCAACCTATTGGCTCTCTCTAATCAGCTCTAATTTGCCTGAAGCGCATGGTTACTTTGTCTTTAATTATAGGCTCTAATAACTTAGCCATATGGGGAGTGTTTGTTATTTGTTGGGTGAATTTTTTAAATTGGTGTTTCGGTTTATTTATATATAATTAAAAACTTGCTTACAGCAGATGTTAAAATAGCAAGTCTATAATTTCTTAATTTTTCACACTTAAATAATACAGTTGTATAAGCAGTTTTCCTACCTAAAGGGACAATTCCTGTTTTGAGAGAACTTTGGGATATTATGAGTAAAGCAATTTCCTACCTTTAAAACCTTGGGTTAGGAATCAGTAGATCCTGGGGTTTTGTTGGTCATTAGTGTTATAAATTTGATCTAATACTGTTTTTCAATGCAAGTTTATTTTGCTATTTCCTTTTTGCAACTCATTCCTTTTTTCTTCCTTTTTTGTCCATTATATCTCACCAAGTTCAGTAGATCTACACTACTATTTACAGTCTTGCGTATTTTTGTATCTTTGTTTTATGTTATCTCTTACCTCATGTGGCATCAAATGTAGAGAGGCTAAAGTGAATAGGATATTGGGTTGTATTAATACAACTATTCCATATAAACCATATTATACTGTTTTGACTTTATATAGTTTGCTGGTCAAATTGCATCTAGAATGCTAAACTCAGTTTAGGTTTCTTGAGCTAAATTATCTTGGGAATGGTCTAGAGCATAGCAATAGCAATGATTCCTAGCTTAAAGAACCCTATGTACTTAGGCTCAAGGACTTGGTCTACACCCTGGTACAGATTTGGAGATGCTCACCTACAAATCTGTAATATAATCAATGGGCTAGATAGTATCCTGATTTCTGGATTATTCCAGTTTTTCAGACTGGGGAGAGCCAGAGGTTGTGAGTTTGAACAATGTAGACATGGGGACAGGCTGAATATTAGGTGGTTAGTTATTTCTCTGAGCATAGTAAACCTCTGTGATGTGTTGGTAGCTAAGGGTGTGAACAGTGATTTTCTGCATACCTTCAAGAAGGAGATGAATCAATTCTTGATTGACACAGAGATGTATTATGTAGAAGGTAAATGTTTGGATAGAGATAATGCTTGGGTCGTGAGATTTCATGGGTAGCTTTTCACCATCTGGTGGGGTGGGGGTGGGGTGGAGCGGGGGGTGCGGGAGGAATCAGTGAGAAATTTTCCACGGTACTTTTACCTTTATTGGCTTGCTTTTTTTTCTCTTTTGGTCACCCACTGGAGATTATGGTGGGGTTTGTGAGCTCTGTGGATAGGAGAGGGAAGGAGGAAATTATAACACCCAGTATTGTCGTCCATGTGAAGCAGCCAGATGAACAAACCAGCCTCTTCATGCTTGGTAATTTTGTAGGTTCCTCTGGCCAACCTCATTTCACTTTTCCTTATGATCTGCTGATCTGTTAGATTTACACCTTGCTTATCCTGCCCAGAGGTAAGTTAATATAATTATTACAACTGTCACACTGTACCAGTTGCACAATATATGATTTCATAAAATATTTAAAGATGGTACAAAATTAACCAATGCAGAAAATTCTGTCTGAGCATTTTGCAGTGAATATGTCCAACTTAATTTGACAGCATCGCTTTCCATGTTGCTGCAATGAAAAGGCATTTTATGAGCTCCAGTTACGTACAGGATTGAATTTCTGATTAGAGTTAAATATGTAATTGTGTCAGTTTGAGGAACCATACTGCCACATTTGGGAACACTCATCAAGTGGGTGATTGGATATATGTGCCTTTACTCTGGTTTCTTTGCTATAATGGTATTTACTTTTTCAAATATTATTTTTTTAGAATGGTGTTCTCCAAGTCAGAATCAGTGACCAGAAATGGAAGGCTCAATTTTAGACAAGTATCACAGCGAAATGTTGTTGCATGTGAATGTAATCTTGGACGAATCAGTTGATAGCATGGGGAAAAGATTTGTAGGTCTGAGGAGTTCTGTGGCAGAATGCTGCAGTTCCCCCATCCCCCATCCCCACCCCCACCCCATCGTGACCTAGTCACCTCCGTACAGTTTTTCTTGGTGGTCATGTTGTTTAATGTTGAAGTTCCTCATTGATTTATTTCATGCGTCCTGGTTAATAATAGTGAACCCTTCCTTTAGATAGTAGCATTTTTTTTAAAAATGCTATTTTCTTCCCCCTGCTGTTTGTGGGAGATTGTTATTCGTGTCAGTCAATGGACACATCAGTGTGTTGACACAAGATGAGGAAAGTGCTTTAGGTTTACAAGCTTGTTTAATATCCAGAATGACACATCAGATGCTTCTCCAAGTATTAGTATTGATGGTATTCTAATTTTATATTTTCAGGTAGTTGAAGTTTACTACTAGGGAATTCAGCTAATCCAGGAATTCTGACTGTCTGATTTTATGCTTTGAAATTGAGTCAGTGCTTGGAAAAATAAACTAACTTCCCAGTGCTTGCACCTCCATTCGATGAAAGAGGAAATGGCTGCATGGCTACATAATTGGCCAAGGAACAGAAAAGCATTCTGTAGTGCTGAGCCATTATTGTCCAAACTGGAAGGAAGTGCTCAGTACTGTTCCGTAGGGATCACAACTTGCACCACTGTTCTTTCTGATTATATATTAATAACCTGGGCTTGGAGATAATTTCTAAAAGCGCAGATAACAAAAAATCTCAAATGTAGAAAACAGTCAACGAGATTAATAGCGGGCTCCAGAAAATATTGACAGACTGCTAAAGACACATAACAGAAACTTAGCACAGGGAATTGAGATGAGTAGATTTGGGAAGAATTAGGAAAGGCAATGGAAGCTAAATGGTACATTTTTAAAAGGGGGTACAGGAACAGTTGGACCTAAGTGTAACTGTTCATAAATCTGAAAGTGACATGACATGTTCAAGAGGCTATTCAAATGACATATGGATCCTTTTTATAAAAAGAAAAAGCAAAGAGCTCAAAAACAAATAAGGAAGTTATATTGAATCCTTTTGAAACATGGTCCTTTAGGAAGAATGTCAAGGCCTTAAAATAGGTGAGAGTAGACCTACTAGGACAGTTCCAGAAAAGAAAGATTCAATTATGCACAGACTAAAGAAACAAAGATTGCCTTGCTTAAATAAGTTAAGGGGAGATTTGATTTGAAGTGTTTTTATTGTGTGAATTTAGAAAACTGACAGTGGCAAAAGGGGCAGTAACTAGTAGGCAGATTTAAGATAGTTGGCAAAAGCAATGTCAAATATTATGCAGCAATGTAGTATGATCAGGAATGTATGATCTGAAAGATTAGTAGAAGCAGATTCAAAGATTTATTACAAAGCTTTGGGAAAAATTGAAGGGCTTTGTAGAAGGATATTGAAGAGATAATTGGCTTCCCATATGCTGTACTGCTCCAATTTAAAATCTATCCTTCATTTCAAACAATAACTTGCATTCAAATAGCATCTTTAACAAAGAAACGTCAGAAGGCATATCATTGAGGCATAATCAGATGGAAGTGGTTATCAACCCACAGCAGGTATCATTAGAAGGTGTGCCCAAATACTTTATGAAGCATGAAGTTAAGTGATGAGTGGGCAGAGATATTTAAGGGTTGAATCCAGATCATGGGGTTAAATGTGTCATGCCATAATTGTCAATGGCCAAGAGAATTTAGCTTGGAATGAGAATCAAAAACAAACAGGGCATTCTAGGGAATTGAGGGAATTTACAGAGGTAGATAGAACGAAGAACATACAATTCTTTAAACAGGAGTATAAGAATTTTAAACTGATCCTTTTGTGGTGCTGTATTATAAGGACAAGACTGATAAATGAAAGGATATGTCTAGCAGAGTACATTGAACGTGACAAAAAAGAGGTACAACATCTGCTGGACTGAGGCAGCTTTGGAGGCTTGCAATACAGTTTTACAAATGTGGAAGTAGGTAGTGTCTGTATTTGTGTACACTGGCAGCCTGGGGTTCAGTTTGAGATAGAGATTAGGGAGGGGATTGGAATCAATGGAAAAGTAAAATGTTTGTGACAGGAATTGAAGTCCATTAGACCCCAGGGGACTAATTTTTAACTCAGTCAAAATCTATTCATTTAAACAGAGTCAAAAGCCCTGTTGCTTTAGTCCACCCATTGTTTAATGGGGATCATTCTTTCCTTGAATTGGACAATGCTTATAGTACAGAAGGCCATTCAGCACATTGTATCTGCACCTAATCTCCAAAGGAGCTGAACTTAGTGCTATACCTTAGCCTACTCCTTATAACCATGTGCATTTTTTCTTTTAAATAATAAATCAATTCTCTTTTGAAAGCTTTGATTAAAACTGCCTCCACTACATTCTCAGGCTCTGCATTCCAGACCTTAGACACTTGCTGCATGAAAAAGCTTTTTCTTGTGTTGCTTTTGCTTCTTTGACCATTGCCTTTAAATTTTTGCCCTCTCACTCTCTATCCTTTCACAAGGAGGAAATTTCTTTCTATTCTGTTCAGATCAATGTTTTTGAAATCTTCTGCCAAATTTCCTTCAGTCTTCTCCAAACATTCATAACTTCACCAGTTTATCTTTATACCTAAAGTTCTTCATCCCTGGAACCATCCCTGGAGATATTTTCTGCCCTCTTTCAAATGTCTCCACATCTTCCCTAAAGTGCCTGCCCAGAACTACTGCAGTTAAGGTCAAACTAGTATCTCATACAAGTTTAATATAATCTCCTTGCTCAAAGTCATCAACAACATTGCCCTCTTCAACACTGTCTCTCTGTTACTTCTTTCTTTTAAAAGAAAACTCCAAGTTAGTTAAACAGGATTTTCCCTAAACAACACTGCACTGGTATTCTTTTGCCCATTTGTCCTTGTGACTATTAGTTTTGACCCAAATTTTGTTCCTAGAAATTTTCCCACAACAGAAGTTAAAATTGAATAGCTTGTAATGGCTGGGCACATATTTACATCCTTTTCTATGGAACATTTGCAATTCTGTGGGAACAAGACAGACTCGCGGTTGGTGTGTTGCCTCCCAGGTGCCAGGGTCCATGATGTCTCGGGTCATGTTTTCGGAATCCTTAAGGGGGAGGGGGAGAAAGCCCCAAGTCGTGGTCCACATAGGCACCAACGACATAGGTAGGAAAAGGGATGGGGACGTAAGGCAGAAATTCAAGGAGCTAGGGTGGAAGCTTAGAGCTAGAACAAACAGAGTTGTTATCTCTGATTTGTTACCCGTGCCACATGCTAGCAAGGCGAGGAATCTGGAGAGAGAGCAGTTGAACACGTGGTTACAGGGATGGTGCAGGAGGGAGGGATTCAGATACCTGGATAATTGGGGCTCATTCTGGGGTAGGTGGGACCTCTACAAACGGGATGGTCTACACCTGACCCAGAGGGGTACCAATATCCTGGGGGCGGAATTTGCTAATGCTCTTCGGGAGGGTTTAAACTAATTCAGCAGGGGGATGGGAACCTGAATTGTAGCTCCAGTGTACAGGAGGTTGAGAGTAGTGAGGTCATGAATAAGGTTTCAAGGTCGCAGGAGTGTACCGGCAGGCAGGAAGGTGGTTTGAAGCGTGTCTACTTCAATGCCAGGAGCATCCGGAATAAGGTGGGTGAACTTGCAGCATGGGTTGGTACCTGGGACTTCGATGTTGTGGCCATTTCGGAGACATGGATAGAGCAGGGACAGGAATGGTTGTTGCAGGTTCCGGGGTTTAGATGTTTCAGTAAGATCAGGGAAGGTGGTAAAACAGGGGGAGGTGTGGCATTGTTAGTCGAGGACAGTATTACAGTGGCAGAAAGGATGTTTGATGAGGACTTGTCTACTGAGGTAGTATGGGCTGAGGTTAGAAACAGGAAAGGAGAGGTCACCCTGTTGGGAGTTTTCTATAGGCCTCCGAAAAGTTCCAGAGATGTAGAGGAAAAGATTGCAAAGATGATTCTGGATAGGAGCGAAAGTAACAGGGTAGTTGTTATGGGGGACTTTAACTTTCCAAATATTGACTGGAAACGCTATAGTTCGAGTACTTTAGATGGGTCAGTTTTTGTCCAATGTGTGCAGGAGGGTTTCCTGACACAGTATGTAGATAGGCCAACAAGAGGCGAGGCCACATTGGATTTGGTACTGGGTAATGAACCAGGCCAGGTGTTAGATTTGGAGGTAGGTGAGCACATTGGTGATAGTGACCACAATTCGGTTACGTTTACTTTAGCGATGGAAAGGGATCGGTATATACCGCAGGGCAAGAGTTATTGCTGGGGGAAAGGCAATTATGAGGCGATGAGGCAAGATTTAGGATGCATAGGATGGAGAAGGAAACTGCAGGGGCTGGGCACAATTGAAATGTGGAGCTTGTTCAAGGAACAGCTACTGCGTATGCTTGAGAAGTATGTACCTGTCAGGCAGGGAGGAAGTGGTCGAGTGAGGGAACCGTGGTTTACTAAAGAAGTTGAATCTCTTGTCAAGAGGAAGAAGGAGGCTTATGTAGAGATGAGGCGTGAAGGCTCAGTTAGGGCGCTTGAGAGTTACAAGTTAGCCAGGCAGGACCTAAAGAGAGAGCTAAGAAGAGCCAGGACGGGACATGAGAAGTCTTTAGCAGGTAGGATCAAGGAAAGCCCTAAAGCTTTCTATAGGTATGTCAGGAATAAAAGAATGACTAGAGTAAGATTAGGGCCAGTCAAGGACAGTAGTGGGAAGTTGTGCGTGGAGTCCGAAGAGTTAGGAGAGGCACTAAATGAATATTTTTCGTCAGTATTCACACAGGAAAAAGACAATGTTGTCGAGGAGAATACTGAGATACAGGCTATTAGACTAGACGGGATTGAGGTTCATAAGGAGGAGGTGTTAGCAATTCTGGAAGGTGTGAAAATAGATAAGTCCCCTGGGCCAGATGGGATTTATCCTACGATTCTCTGGGAAGCTAGAGAGGAGATTGCAGAGCCTTTGGCTTTGATCTTTATGTCGTCATTGTCTTCAGGAATAGTGCCAGAAGACTGGAGACTAGCAAATGTTGTCCCCTTGTTCAAGAAGGGGAGTAGAGACAACCCTGGTAATTATAGACCAGTGAGCCTTACTTCGGTTGTGGGTAAAGTGTTGGAAAGGATTATAAGAGATAGGATTTATAATCATCTCGAAAGGAATAATTTGATTAGGGATAGTCAACATGGTTTTGTGAAGGGTAGGTCGTGCCTCACAAACCTTACTGAGTTCTTCGGGAAGGTGACCAAACAGGTGGATGAGGGTAAAGCGGTTGATGTGGTGTATTTGGATTTCAGTAAAGCGTTTGATAAGGTTCCCCATGGTAGGCTATTGCAGAAAATACGGAGGCATGGGATTGAGGGTGATTTAGCGGTTTGGATCAGAAATTGGCTAGCTGTAAGAAGACAGAGGGTGGTGGTTGATGGGAAATGTTCATCCTGGAGTTCAGTTACTAGTGGTGTACCTCAAGGATCTGTTTTGGGGCCACTGCTGTTTGTCATTTTTATAACTGACCTGGATGAGGGCATAGAAGGATGGGTTAGTAAATTTGCGGATGACACCAAAGTCGGTGGAGTTGTGGATAGTGCGGAAGGATGTTGCAGGTTATAGAGGGACATAGATAAGCTGCAGAGCTGGGCTGAGAGGTGGCAAATGGAGTTTAATGCGGAAAAGTGTGAGGTGATTCACTTTGGAAGGAGTAACAGGAATACAGAGTACTGGGCTAATGGTAAGATTCTTGGTAGTGTGGATGAGCAGAGAGATCTCGGTGTCCATGTGCGTAGATCACTGAAAGTTGCCACCCAGGTTGATAGCGTTGTTAAGAAGGCGTACAGTATGTTAGGTTTTATTGGTAGAGGGATTGAGTTTTGGAGCCATGAGGTCATGTTGCAGCTGTACAAAACTCTGGTGCGGCCGCACTTGGCGTATTGTGTACAGTTCTGGTCACCACATTATAGGAAGGATGTAGAAGCATTGGAAGGGGTGCAGAGGAGATTTACCAGGATGTTGCCTGGTATGGAGGGAAGGTCTTATGAGGAAAGGCTGAGGGACTTGAGGCTGTTTTCATTAGAGAGAAGAAGGTTAAGAGGTGACTTAATAGAGACATACAAGATGATCAGAGGATTAGATAGGGTGGACAGTGGGAGCCTTTTTCCTCGGATGGTGATGGCTAGCATGAGGGGACATAGCTTTAAATTGAGGGGTGATAGATATAGGACAGACTCAGAGGTAGGTTCTTTACTCAGAGAGTAGTAAGGGCGTGGAATGCCCTGCCTGCAAAAGTAGTAGACTCGCGAACTTTAAGGGCATTTAAATGGTCATTGGATAAACATATGGATGATAATGGAATAGTGTAGGTTAGATGGGCTTCAGATTGGTTTCACAGGTCGGTGCAACATTGAGGGCCGAAGGGCCTGTACTGCGCTGTAATGTTCTATGTTCTATTCCTCTGGCACTACTGTTGACTCCAAAGAAAACTGGAAAATTATGGTCTATGCTTCCACATTTTACACTCTTTCCGCATTATCCTTGGATGCATCACATCAGACACGAGCTTCATTTATCGATGGTCGACTAATATTGCATCCCTACCATTTTTTTAAAATCCTTCTGATATCTTAATTACCTCCCTTTTCAACATGCGTAGCGTCTTCTTCTTTCAAGGTAAAGACACATGCAAAGTATACATTTTAATACCTCAGCTCTGCCCCTGCCTCCGTAGATAAATCCTTTTCTTGGTCTTTATTTGGCCCTACTCCTCCTTACCAGTAATCTGACCACACAAAGACGATGTCAAGACAGGCAGTGCAGAGAGCTGGGTATTAGAAAGTATTGGATGTTGTCAACATGCATTTTGAAACTAGTAATTTATCATAAGACCATAAGGTATTGAAGCAGATTAGGCCGTTCAGCCATTGAGTCTGCTCAACAATTCGATCATGGCTGATATATTTTTGCAACCCCATTCTCCTGCCTTCTCCCCTGTCTTAAATACACTCTGTGATTTGGCCTTCACAACCTACTGCAGCAATGTGTTCTATAGATTCACCAGACTCTGAAGAAATTCCTCTTCATCTCAGTTCTAAAGGGTTGTGCCTTCTCTGAGGCTGTGCCGTGAGGTTCTAGTATCTCCAACTAATGAAAATATCTCCATGTCCACTCTATCCAGGCATCGTAGTATTCCAAGTTGCAATGAGATCCTTCCTCATCCTTCTAAATTCTATTGAGTACAGACCCAGGGTCCTCAACCGCTCCTCATGTGACAAGCTCTTTATCTCTGGGATCATTCTCGTAAATTTTCTCTGGACCCTTCCAAGGCTAGCACATCCTTCCTTAGATAGGGCGCCCGAAACTGTTCACAATATTCAAAACGCGATCTGACCAGAGCCTTTTACAGCATCAGTAGTATATCCCTGTTCTTGAATTCTTGCCTTCTCAAAATGAAAGCTACATTGAATTTGCCATCCTAATTGCCGACTTATCCTGTATGTTGACCTTGAGAGAATCCTGAACTAGGACTGCTAAATCACTTTATGCTTCAGATATCTGAAACCTTTCTCCAGTTAGAAAATAGTTTACGTCTTCTTCCTACCAACCTCACTCATTCCCACATTGTATGCCATCTTCCACTTCTTTGCCCACTTTCCTAGCGTGTCCAAGTCCTTCTGCACCCTCCCTGCTTCCTTAACACTACTTTCCCCTTCACTTATCTTTGCATCATCTGCAAACTTAGCAACAATGTCCTCAGTTCCTTCATCCAGATCATTAATGTATAACACGGATAGTTGTGTTCCCAACACAGACACCTGTGGACTTTATCTAGTCACTGGCAGCCATTCTGAAATGACCCCTTTATTCCCACTCTCTGCCTTCTACCAGTCAGACAATCCTCTATCCATGTCAGTACCTTGTCCATAACACTATGTGCTTATCTTATTTAGCAGCAAGAAAAAGGAAAAGGTGGACATCTAGCATAACCCTTTAAGTACTACAGAAGTAATGATTCGAGGACAATAAAAGATGGTGCTACTTGAAATGCTGTAGCCACATTTGGACAGGTAATAATAGGACCAAGTGAAGGTAGTCCTACCAATCCATATCATTAAGCAAAGACATTGGAGGAGGATGGTATAGTTAACTGTAGGCATGGGAGGTGTCATGGGGGTGTTGACAAAAGGGTGTCAAAGCCTGGAGAGGGATCAAGGAATGTAAGGGCAAAACATTGTAATTACAGTGACTGAAGATGTAACTTTGATTAAGGTTGTTTCAGTGCCGCAGCAAGGATGAAAAGCTGATTGGAGAGATTCAAATATATTCAAATCTGGTCACTCACTAGTTCATAAGCTATGAATTACGTTTGAAGTGTGGTGAGTATAGGCAAATCCAGTCTTTCAGCCCACAGTCTGGGCTGAAATTGAACCCTGCTTCTGGAGGTGAAAGTCTATTTATTGCAGCATTCAATACCATCATTTATATTTCTTCAATCTCACAGTTATCCTAACTTTGTGGAGACATTACATGTGTTGGATTAATGGTTCTTTCCTCTGTTTCTACGAATAAGTACATTTGCAAAACTTTTTGAGTTGCTTCTGTTTTTTTGTGTAAAAGCTACCTGATTAGATTTTGATAGTGGGTTCCTATACATTCAGAAATAAAAGTCCATCTGATTAATGAACTGCATCACATGAGTGAGTGTTTTATTTTCTTTACATGTGCATGTTGTATGTGTAATATATTTCCTCAGAATTGTGAAATATACAGCAGAAAAATAATTCTCATTGTGCTTGAACTGGCTCTCTAAAAATTACTGAGGCAGTTGTTCTGTTGGTTGACTATGAAAAGATTAATTTTTGGGCCTAGAATTCAACATATGGATTAAATTATCACTTAGATATATTAATGTTAGTACTTTACATAATATTGAGCTGTATCTTTCTTTGAATTTAAAAAAAATTAACAAGAAACATGTTTTATATCACCCTAAAATTTGAAAATTGAAGTGTTTTTCAAGGACCAATAAGATTTTGATGAACTCATTCGTTATTTACTAATCAGCTCATCTTGTCCTTTCCAACTTAGTGTAAGCTAACCAAATTTTAGAGACTTGTGAACCCAATATTGACTACAGGGACACAAATATCCACTCCTTTGATACTTAAACAATGTCCTCCTCCATCAACAATGTAATTTCAAATAATAATATTATAAAATTCTGAAATGTTGCTTATCAACCCATGTGATACAACCTATGCCATTAAGGTTTTATAAGCCAGCATATTGCTCATAAAAGGACTTCTATTCTACCAGTATTCTTTCACTAGGAAGTCACAGCTTACATTTATACAGAATATTTCACAATGTAACATATCGCAGACACTTCACAGTCACAGGCAGACCTGGTTAGAATGAGGCCACAATAACTAGTCAAAGATTCTGCTGAAGAGATAGGTTCCTCAAGCTTTCTTTAAAGTGACTGAGTTATAGAGAATTGCAAAGACTTAAGAATGGCTGACTTCTAGAATATGAAGAAAGATAGCTGAGGCTTTTCCCACTAATAGCATTGAAACCCCAAGATTGGAAGAGAAGAGTGTGCAATCAGGAACAAGAAGTGTTGGAGGAAGATGGCATAGTTAATCATGATGAAAGCTGCAGAGATATCAAGGAAATGTAGTGCAATCATGGTGATAAGAAAATTGAAAGTATATGACCTTGACCTGAGTGACAGATGGGATAGAACTGGACTGAAGAAATTTGTAAAAGGAATGATTAAAATTGAACACAGATTTGAGTGGCAACAACAATTTCCAATATTTGAGTGGAAGTTGGGGAAGTCAGGTAGTCTGAGATGACAAGGATGGTCTATTTACAGAAACAAAACAAATTAGTTAAGGCACTTTTAAAAATAGGAACAAAAAATGCCTGTGGATGAAGAAAAGGAATATGTTCGACCACCTTTTGTAAAGGAGCATTTGAGTAGTCAGAAGCTATGACAGGAGAGGCCAAGAAACCAAGATGTGAACTTCAGGGAGAGATGAGTCTCAGGAAAGATTAGTATGATTAAAGATGCGATGGTTGAGGGCATAGTTGCTGCAGAAGCTGATGGTTTTAGCTTCTGATTGGACCTTCCTATATCTCAGCACTATGAATTTAAGGTCTCATGAAAGGGCACTGGCACACACAGTATTTCCAAGACATAACGCTGTTGCTCCTCACCTAACTGTGAGGGTAATGGGATAGTAGTTTAGAAATTCATTCTCTTCAAATGCCTCAGAGGACGGAACACGCTGCAGGATTTCTAAAAAGCAGCATGTGTGAATTCACTTTACTTGGCTAATACCCAAGGTGCACATTTTAATCTAGCAAATCTATGATGAAAGTTATAATGAAAAAAATTGTTCTTTACATTTCACCATGACATTGCATGTTTTAAAATCATAAACTCTGACGCATTGGTTATATCTGTCAAGGCTTGGTTTAATTGAAAGCAGCCAAATATGTTACAACTACGCCGGACTCGGACAATTATTAATGCTACCCGTTAATTTCATTAGCTTTTTCTAGCATCTTTTACTCTCCTTGACCACCCAAGACCATTGACCTGTTTTAGCAAAGCAAGTATCTAGGCTGATATATTTAACAACTGTGTACTGTCATATAATCATAAAATACTGAGCGGTTACAATATTTTCAATGGCTGGTTAGAATTGGTTAGATGAAAATAATGTATCCGACTGTTGTTTAAGCAATGCTAACATTACTTTTTTAAAAAAACTGTCTCCAATGTTGCCTCTCAGATACAAATGTGCAGAGCTGCTCCAATGTTCCACACATGATGATTGGCATTGGCTAGTCAATCACAGAACTGACATCTGCTTCCAAAACCTGCTGCTGTGCATGGGTCTCGGAAGCCTGTGTTGCCAGTTTCTTAAAAAAAAGGGAATGTTGGTTGTCTTCACATTTAAAAGTGGACTTTGGGTGTTAACAGGAAGAAGGTGCATGTTACGAGAAAGTTACCTTTCTCCCATGCACCCACTGCCCTTGCTTTTCCAGGTTGTAAAGGTCATGGAGGGTGAAGTTGTAACAACGCAATGGAATAGTTTGCTGGAAATCAACTTACATTATTGTGAAAGTCATCACCAATGTGAAATGCTTTAGTCAATCTACTTAAAATCACCAAGTTTTCCTGATTGATAAACCCGAGTTAAAAGAAAACACTCAGCAGGTTTCTGTACTCAACAAGAAAATAACTTTATGAACAAATTGTCTGTGGCAATTAGGAAATATGAATTGCTAACTTATGACTCTCTACTTTAAACTCTACTCTTTATATCACCCCCTCCTCTCTCAAACAGACAGACAAAACATGGATATTAAGGGTGAAACCAGTTTGATAGCACCAGTCTCGGACACAGGAGTTGATGTATTCTTTCAGTTTCTTCCAATTCATTTTGATTCTTTACTGTTGACACAAATTCTATGGTGGAAAATCTGTCATTTCACTGTCTTTACATTGTCTTATCCCAACAGCAACAGGAGGTTTGCAGAGAAAGGGGAGTGGAAGTCAGCTAATATTACTGAAGACTTTCTCGTACTTCCACACAGGTCAGAGACAGATGCTTTTTGATGCTTTTTCTTTGAAGGCTGAATGGTTCTTTGATGCACTGGCCCCACACCAGCCGTAAGCACCTAGTCAGGAGCCAATTGAAATGTTACGAAGCAATTGTGCCTTTGTTCAGAACCCATCAGCTCAGTGGTGTTTGCTTTTGCTATCCTTGTTCCAAGAAAATGCAATGTTGAATGCAACTCACAACGTGCACCAATAAAACTGACATTTCAAAACTGCTGGTTTTTTAAAAGCACAATCCAAAAACAAGGAAATAAGATCTCGTCTTTAAACTGTTCAAATATTGTTGATTACAGGAAACAATTAAACTCCTCTAAGATTGAACACCTTACTCTAGTCAAGATATGGAGGTGCCGGTGTTGGACTGGGATGAACAAGGTCAGAAATCACACGACACCAAGTTATAGTCCAACAGATTCATTTGAAAACACAAGCTTTCAGAATCTTACTCCTTCTTCAGGTGTTCGTGAAAGAGGTAGTATCAGACTCAGAATTTATAAGTAAAAGATCAAAGGGTCACACCGCTGATGAGGATGTAATAAACCAACCCAAGATGCTGTCAAATCTTCAATCAGTTAGTAGATTTTAATTGATTAATATGTACATGTAAACGCCCAAATCCCTTTGAAGTCACTGTCCTGAGAGAACAAAGGTTTTATCGGTGTAAAGAAGAGGTGACATTTTAGTTCAAACAACGCATGTTAGGTGTGAGACCTTGTTTAGAACCTGTTTGTGTTTTGATTTGGAGCCAGACAAGTTTTATTTCTAAAGTAGGAATTTATAAAACGCCACTTTCACTGACTGTCTATAAATTGTGTGCTTTTTGAACAAAATAGAATGTATCTGCAAGTACAAATTCACCCCATAGATTCGCGTGTGTGTGGGTCTGTGTGTTGGAGTGGGCGCGTGTGAGGGAGAGTGTCTGTGAGTGTGACGGAGAGTGAGTGAGTGTGTGTGAGGGAGAGTGAGTGAGTCTGTGTGAGGGAGAGTGTGTGTGAGGGAGAGTGAGTGAGTGTGTGTGAGGGAGCGTGAGTGTGTGTGAGGGAGCGTGAGTGTGTGTGAGGGAGCGAGAGTGAGTGATTGTGTGTGAGGGAGAGAGAGTAAGTGATTTGTATGTGTGAGGGAGGGAGTGTAAGTGATTTGTGTGTGCGAGGGAGGGAGAGTGAGTGATTGTATGGGAGGGAGAGTGAGTGATTGTGTGGGAGGGAGAGTGAGTGATTGTGTGGGAGGGAGAGTGAGTGATTGTGTG
>NC_063361.1:21707769-21707841 GCF_021869965.1 Rhincodon typus
GAGGGAGAGTGAGTGATTGTGTGGGAGGGAGAGTGAGTGATTGTGTGTGCGTGGGAGGGAGAGTGTGTGTGC
>NC_063361.1:21737841-21769194 GCF_021869965.1 Rhincodon typus
GTTTGTGGGAGAGTGTGTGTATGGTAGATTGTGTGTGTCTGGGGGGGGAGTGTGTGTGTCTGGTGGGGGTGAGTGTGTGTATGTGTCTGTGGGGAGTGTGTGTGGGAGAGTGTGTGTGTATGTGTGGGAGAGTGTGTGTGTATGTGTGGGAGAGTGTGTATGTGTGGGAGAGTGTGTGTTTGTGTGTGTATGTGTGGGAGAGTGTGTGTGTATGTGTGGGAGAGTGTGTATGTGTGGGAGAGTGTGTGTGTGGAAGAGAGTGTGTGTTTGTGTGTGTATGTGTGGGAGAGTGTGTGTGCGTGTGTGGGAGAGAGTGCGTCTGTGTGTGTGTGTGTGCACGCACGCAGAGCATGTTCACCTCTAGATCCGCCGTTGTATGTCCTTGGCCACTGAATTGTTCCCACGTTGGGAGGGAACATCCCTGTCTGGCAATTGTTGCGCAGTGTCCATTCATCCACTGTCATAGCATCTGCATGGTCTCGCCAATATACATGCCTTGGGGCATCCTTGCCTGCAGCATATGATATAGACAACATTAGCCGAGTTGCATGTGTATCTGCCGTCCACGTGTGATGGTAGTGTCCATGTCGATGATCTGACTTGTCTTGCAGATGTTGCTATGACAGGGTTGTATAGTGTTGTGGTCAATGTTGTCCTGAAGGCTGGGTAGTTTGCTGTGAACAATGGTCTGTTTAAGGTTTGGTAGTTGTTTCAAGTGAGAAGTGGAAATGTGGGGAAGATCTTGGCGAGGTACTCATTGTCATGGATAATGTGTTGAAGACTACAAAGAACATGGTGCAGTTTCTCCACTCCTAGGATCTATGGATTACAAAGGGTGCCCTATTGGACGTATCCCGTGTCTGTTTTCTGCGGAGGTCATTATGGTTTTCCACTGTGGCACATCAGAGCTGGCGATCGATGAGTTGAGCATCGTATCCTGTTCCTATGAGGGTGTCCTTCAACACCTTCAGGTGTTTTTCTCATTCCTCCTCATCCAAACAGATCCTGTGTACGCGTAGTTCTTGTCTGCAGGGGATGGCTGTTTTAATATGTTTAGTCCTCACTCCTAACATGTGTTGTCTGACCTAAAATGTCACCTCTTCTTTACACTGATAAAGCCTTTAGTTCTCTCAGTACAGTGACTTCAAAGGAATTTGGGAATTTCCATATACATATTAGTCAATTAAAACCTTCTAAATGATTAAAGATTTAACAGCATCTTGGGTTTGTTTTGTACATCCTCATCAGTGGTGTGACTCTTTGATCTTTTACTTATAAATTCTACCTCTCTCACCAACACACGAAGAAGGAGTAAGACTCCAAAAGATTGTGTTTTCAAATAAACCTGTGGAACTATAACCTGGTGTCGTGTGATTTCTGACCTTACTCTAGTCAAGGTTTGGGGCCTTCAGAATTTCGCAAATGCCTCACACAAAACTCAGTTGGTATGAGGTCAATTTAAGTCTTTCAAGGGCATAGATTTCCCTGGGAAGCCTCTGAACTGTCTTGCCATTCATCTGTTGATGTAGCAGGGAACAGGTAGTAACTATAGGAAATGCTGAGGTGAGGGGTATCCCCTGATTTCCACCTGAAATCAAAATTTAAAAGTCTGATATAAAATAAACTTGCTTTTGACCACTGGTCAGAAATTAAAATTATATCCACTGCAGGAATTTTGGGGCTAAAATGTTTTGAATTCATGAGCTAAAAATTTTGAATGTGTCTTTTTACTTTGTCTAAATAAAGGGTGATTTGGTGAAGGGATACCGGCCTCTGTGCAGTTATTGCACTTAGTATAGGATTAATATTATGTGGACTCCAGATACAGAAGCAAGTTTTATTACGTGGTATTCATGTTTACTTCACGATCATTGTATATAAGCTTGAAACTTGCAATATCATCCACCCAAGGAGACAATCGTTTCATTACACCTAGAGGGAGTGTTTATTTGCTCTTATCAAATTCTCTTACACTCATGTTTGTAGATCTGATTTAAAAAGGATATGTTGCAAGTCTCTACTTTGATTCAATTTCTCTTGTCATCTACATTTCCACCAGGTTCAGATAAGATCCATGCTCTTGACATATTTGGTCAGTATCTGGATTATCTCCAAACCTTGACAATTTTTTAAAGTTCTGATATTGTTCATGGTCACTTGGCATAATATTTATTTATCTGCTTAAGCCATTCAGTAGTCCTATTCATCATTAGCACAGAAAACAGATGTTTTCCATCCTCACAATGAAACATGATCGTCTTCTGTAGACTAAACAAAGTAGTTGCCCTAGTAAAAGGTAGAAAGTATTTTTTATGCCAGTCTCAAAAAGTAAACTGCCTGCACTTTCCTAAAAGCCCCAGGATGTGTTTGATGGAACCCGGTGTTGCATTGTTAAGAATCCTAAATTTATACTGTTCATATGAATGTAAAGTGCTCCCTGCTGTCAATAAATTATTCCACTGGATAATAGTTGAATAGACAATTACAATGAATGGGTCTAAGGTAGGTAATTTTTAGCCAATTGGACAGCATCCACAAGGGACCATAGATGCATCTCCCTGCTAGGAGACATTACTCCATATCAAGCATGGCGTTGAGGGAGTCAGGCCTTCATAAACTGGCTAGCCACATAGCTGTAATTTTTAAGTGGAACCTGAGATATCACTTTGATTTTGGTAGCGTGTGCTGCTATTGAGTTAAGACAAAGCTTCACTTTTTGGTTTCAGTGACATATCTGGGAGCTTGGATTGTTTGAAAAGCTTGGACCTGGTAGCTTCATATTTAGGCACAAGTATGTTATCTTCAATAACACCATTGTGAGTCATGGTTGAAACTAAAACTGCGCAGATCTGTCAGTGAGTTTTTGTTTCAGACTTTCAATACTCATTCCACTTTTGTACTACTAACCTGAGTGACCAGGAGATATGCCCAGAGGTGAGGACATGAGGTTTTAAATAATTGGTTAACATTCATTGTCAAAAAACATAAATAACATTATAGCTGAAGTATCAGAGGTAGAACAGCACGTATTAAGTATTGCAGAATGAATCATATCCTTTAAAGGGGAATGGGGTGAGTCAAGGGACTTTTATAATAAGCATTTCAAGACGATTGTAAGGAATATTATCAACTATGGGAATTCCTTAAAAATCCCCTTTGATTGAGACCTACATCCACATGGTACTGGCTTATTTCTAAGTAAAGATTTGAAAAAAAAACCAGGGAGACAATAAATGTACAGCAGCACAACGGAGATCGAACCAAGAAAAACGATAGCTCGGAAAAGAAACAGAATGAAAATAAACTTGTTGTTGACAGGATGAGCACAATTAGAAAATAAACGGAAGAGGATATAGGAGTGCATATCAACCATGAACTTTAATTTTTAGGATAACACTTCCCTTTTCAAAGAAAAGCATATAAAGAGTGATCAATGAATCCTGGTAAAATTATTATCTGCTCTGAGACGGTCTTCAAAGAAATCAAAAGTGACAAAATGAGTCACTATCATAGGTTAAACTAATCATATTTCACAGGAAGGGACTGAATCTTATTGTTCTGACAACTGCAGTGATTGGAACGAGGTCAGCTAGGTGGATCTGATCGAGTATTAGTTCCCTGACTGGCGATGTTAACCTGGTCTGATCAGGAAGCCCTGGCTGACAGATATAAACAGAAATGTCAAAGGTTCTGCTCACTTGAGGAGCTGGCTCTGAACTAGCTGGGTCAGTATCATATGCTATGCACCTGTAAATAAAGGGTGACTCGGTGATGGGATACTGGCCTTTGTGGATATATTTCAAAGTAGTTTATTATTATTATCGGTGAAATGCAAAGGAAACTATCGAGTACAGTTGGAATGACATCACTGAGCCATTGATCTGCAGTCAGCCCACTTTAGCACAGCAATTAATTTAGTTCAACAGACTAACCTGCATTTTGTAAATTAGTTTTATTAGTTCATATCACACCTGTGAGAAAACCTAAATCTAAACCATCATGATTCTTTATGCCAGTTTAAACGTTCATGTTCTGCAGCTTGAAACAATAACACCTCTGTGAGATCCAGAGGCACTAGAAGCCATATCAAAATGTTCAAACTTTCCAGTTATTTTGCTGCAAGTTGCCATTTTGAGTATAAATTTAAGTGTTCTGGTTAAAGTACATACACAATGAAATTAAGGATCCTAAAAGTTAATAACTTGAAGAGCATATTTTTTCTAAATTTCAGTTTATGACTCCTCCCCTGGCTTAACTGCACACTTGAGGTCTTCCTCTGTTAACACAGTAAAAGTTAATTCCCAATTTTTGAATACTGTCACCTGATTTTTAATACCACTTTTAACAGATTGAAATGGTTTCAAAAAAAGGGAAAAAAACACGAGTTAAAACGACCACAGTGCTTACCTGACCACATTGAACCAAGCTCATGAAACCATCAAAAAACAAGACCCAGTATGAACACATCAACATGTCATCAAAATGACTGAAGCCAGTAACTCAGATCTGTATCAGAGATAGTGCCTCTTCGTAGGATACGTGGAACAGTCCCTCTTCCGCACCTGCCTCTTTGTAGGATACGTGGAACAGTCCCTGTTCTGCAGCTACACTGGCACTATCCCCCATCTCTTCCTCTGCTACATTGGTGACTGTATCAGCGCTGCCTCGTGCTCCCACAAGGAGCTTGAACAGTTCAGCAACTTTACTAACACCTTTCACCCCAACCTCAAGTTCACCTGGACCGTCTCTGATACCTCTCTCTCCTTCCTGGACCTCACTGTCTCCATCTCTTGTGACCACCTTGAAATTGCTATCTATTTCAAGCCCACCGACTCCCACAGCTACCTAGACTACACCTCTCACCCACCTTCCTGCAAGAATGCGATCTCCTACTCCCAATTCCTCCGCCTCCGCCGCGTTTGCTCCCAAGATGGGGTGTTCCACTCCTGAACATTCCAGATGTTCTCTTATTTCAAGGCCCGCAACCTTCCCCCTTCAGTGGTCGAAAATGCTCTCAACCGCATCTCTTGCGTTTCCCACACCTCTGCCCTCACATTCCCTCCCCGCAATAAAAACAAAGACAGAATCCCCTTGTCCTCACGTATCACCCCACTAACCTCCGGATTCAATGTATCATTCTCCGCCACCTGCAATCTGACCATACAACCAAGGATATATTTCCCTCCCCAGCCCTATCTGCCTTCCATAGGGACCACTCTCTCTGCGACTCCCTCAACGGCTCCACATTCCCCACTAGCACCACCACCCCCAGCACCTTTCCCTGCAACCGCAGGAGGTGCTATACCTGCCCCTACACCTACCCCCTCACCTCCATCCAAGGGAACCAAAAAAACCTTCCACATCAGACAGAGATTCACGTGCACATCCGCTAATGTGATCTACTGCATCCGCTGCTCCCGATGTGGCCTCCTCTACATCGGTGAGACCAAGCGGAGGCTCTGAGACCGCTTTGTAGAGCACCTGCGCTTTGTTCACAAGAAACGACAACACCTTCCAGTCGCGAACTATTTCAACTCCCCCTCCCACTCCCTTGACAACATGTTCATCCTGGGCCTCCACCAGTGTCACAATGACACCATTCGGAAACTGGAGGAGCAGCACCTCATATTCTGCCTTGGGAGCCTACAACCCAATGGTCTCAATGTGGACTTTACCAGTTTCAAAATCTCCCCACCCCGCCTCATCCCATGACAAACCCTCCTGCTCATCCCCACCTCCTTGACCTGACACAACCTGTCCGTCTTCGCTCCCACCTATCCACTCCTCCCACCTCATTGACTAATCCCCATCACTGCCTACCTGCACTCACCTATCACCATCCCATCTATCTTCCCCAGACCCACCTCTCCTCTCTCTATTTATTTCAGAGCTCCCTTCTCCCTCCCCCATTTCTGAAGAAGGGTCCCGACCCGAAACATCAGCTTTCCTGCTCTTCTGATGCTGCCTGGCCTGCTGTGTTCCTCCAGCTTCACACTGTGTTAATTCAGATCTGTATGTCCTGTTTGATTTTGTTTTTCAGTTTTTCTGTAAGATAAAAGACCAAATTGCTGATTATCCAGCTTTTTGTGGGGAAGGAGTATCAATGAAGACAGACATAGGAATACACAACTGAACTCTATTTCAAGCAACAGCTTTTGACCGGAGCTAATGATAAATCAATTTGTAACAGCAGAACTGGAATGCCTGCTTTTTTTTTCACCTCTCCCAGCCTTTCAAAGATAACATCTAATAAAAGAAAATCAAAGAAACAGCCATTCATCAAAAACTCACAACTACAAATTTTGCTGTTGAGATTTTAAGTTGTCAGTTAAATAACCATTGTCTCAAATAAAACTTAACATTTCAAAGTCTCAATGGATTTGTCAAATTACATCTTGATCTTCCTTTTTATACTGGACCTTCTCCTGTTTTCAAACTTGATTCTAAACTTTATTTTAAATGTGTGGGTTTGAGGTCACATTTTATTATTTCACTCTGGGTTTAGATCAATAAATTTCCACTTTCACTCAAAATCTTAATTCACTCCTTCATCCTAGAATTAGCAAATTGCATTTTAGCTGAAGTGTTGTATAGCTGCATGCTAAAAAGAATAAAAAATCTTTGTGGCCAAGGGCGTTAATGTGAGGGGAGCCAATTCAACTCCTCTTCATCTGGTTCTGACAATCTTATGAAAAGAAAAATAACACCTGGTCACGCTAACAGTACTATTTTTGAACAATATTGGCTGTAGTCTTCTAAATAGCAATTATTCAGGTTGTATAGATTGTTTTAGTTGATAATTTACAACCACTACTGCAACAATAAATCTCTACTGAGTTCACTTCCTAACTTAATTTGGATTTTCTCTTTTGATCCACTGTCACATCTTGGTAGTAATCAACTCAGAGAATCCTTTCAGTGTGGAAGCAGGCAATTTGACCCACCGTGTCTACACTGACCTTGTGAAGAGTATCCCACCTAGACCCATCCCCTCTACCCTATCCCTGTAACCCTGCATTTCCCATGGCTAATCCACCTGACCTGCACATCCCTGGACACTACGGGCAATTTAGCATAACCAATCCACCCGACCCGCACTCCTTTGGACTGTGGGAGGAAACTGGGGCACCCAGAGGAAACCCACAGACAGGTGGAGAATGTGCAAACTCCACACAGAAAGTTGCCCAGAAATCAAACCCAGGTCCCTGGTGCTGCAAGGTAGCAGCGCTAACTACTGAGCCATCCTATTTCACTTGTTGAGTTTCTTTGATTTCAATCCAATGAATTATCGAGTGGAACTTTTGGGGGCTTGCGTGAAGTGCACTTTGGTGACCTTTGCAGCAAAGAGCAATCCAGTGAGGCCTATCTTGACATTAGATGCATCTTTTATGCATTTGCCAAGCAGTGAGGTGAGTTTCTCACTGGGTAGCAGTGATTTGCCAATTAAGGGTGATTCATTCATGTTAAATGCCATTATTGACACAACAACTCAGATCATTAATGTTCAGTTTTCTACCTTCCCAAACGTATTGAACAAGCTAGGTGTTAGAAATACTTGACGTGGAAGTCAGAGCAGGTACCTGGCGACTTCAGCTTGCTACTTGCTCCGAGCACCTCCATTTTGGACACTGCCAATCAACGTATCAGTATGCAACAGCAACTATCATTGTAATGTTGCAGCAAGGACACTTGTAATTCAGGGATTTTTGTTTGCTGTCAGCACTCACTCACTCTGACCCTATCAGGATGTTCACGGAATTCCTGCTTTGCATTGGCTTTTTACATTTTCCCCCCTCAGCCAGAGATACTAGGCTTATATTACTTTACTCTTGCCTTGCCATTTAGTGCGGACACAATCAGGAAGCCTCTCATGATTGTCAACATGCCTCAGCAGTTCCAGTCAATGCAGGGGAGATACCCTTTGGTCATTGAGTCCTGGCACAGCAGTTTAAAGGCTACCTTAAACCAAGGAGCATGGACATAGTCAGTCAGCTGCTGTAAGTGGCCAGAGCCAGGATGCACCCAACGTAAAAGGTGAGGAACCACCACCTATCTTGTGTCGTTTTGACCTATTGTAAGCTGTTTTCTTTCTGGAGTGAGAGGCAGGTACCATGGGAGATAAAAGTGGGTGGCACAGCCGTTACTTTTGGTGCAGGTGGGGAGGTGTCCCATGCAAGTGGTCAGCAATGTACAGTTAGAGAGGGGGATGAAACCAAATGGGGAAGATGTTGCAGGCAATATATAGAGGGAGCAGCAGAGTATGAGCCTTTGTGGGAAATGGGTACAGTAGCAGAAATAATGTGAGGTTTTGGAGAGAAGGTGGTGGCACTTAGCTGGAATGGAAAACTGCATTCTACCAGATAGCTGACACCACTCTGACATTGGTGCCAAACACAGAGCCACAGCTTAACACTCATTTCAAAAATTTAACTACTTCAGTACAACCAAACTCCAAATCTTTGTTCTACTCAACGTCTGAGAATATGTGCTAACACTGTCATAAAATAAGATTACTTTCCACAGTTAACTTGGCAATCCAAAGCTCATAAAAATTGGGTCCTTTGCCTTGTGTTTAGTCTGCTGTTATTCCATTCCCAAGTCTCTAGAGTGATCTTAACCAGTTACCACTATGGACCATTCCACATGGTCTGTTACTTTGTGGCTCTGAAAATAACAAAGCTCCCCAGATTTAATCTGGAAGCTGTTTTTAAATTCTTCAAGATAGCGAACATTTAAGAAGGCATAAAGCTAGTTCCTACCTTACAGCCTGAAATGTGGCAATCATGTTTTCCTCAGTGAGTAAAAGCAGGTGACCAGTAACAATGCAACTAGCACAGAACCAAGAACTGATTTTTATTTAAATCCCTCAAGGTATTTAAACTGTAATTGCTGACATACAATGAGCAATTTGCAATGTAAATGCTTTAAACAACTGAAATACCTTCCAAACTTCATGTAGAAAGCATTTTTAGAAAGGTTCTGGAAGGGGGGGATAATGAAGGTTGAGGGCCCTCATCCTATACTCATCTGCCCACCCTCTTCCAAAAATGTACTACCAGACCACAGGCACTATTAAACAGACGTACACCTAGAATGCAAAAGTCCCTCCTCAGACATTTCACACTATCACACCATTCTGTCCATCATGTGACCAAAATCACCCACTGTCCCAGACTGTACCATCTATTTTTCTGTCATCTGACAACTATTCTGCCCATCTTGAAATCTGGCCGCACCCACCCCCCATCATAAACTTCTAATAACTTTCAAACCTTCAATACACTATTATCATGCTTTCATGATATCACAGCATTCACCTTTTCCACCTTTGTTCCTTGAGCTTTCTCCCAATATTATTACCACTCATCCACCGCATTACTAATATTTTCACTATTCATGTGCCCTAATATCACGAGACCATGCTCACTAACCCCGGATTTTCCACCAGCATTTCCGTGTTGCTAACACAACATTCCCAGTATTCCCATAGCCAAAACACCAAGCCCAACCTCAGATCTAACAGCTTTTCTAGTACACACAGACCCAACATTCCTCTATGTGCCTTTTGCCCCTACCAGCCACCATGGCCCACACTGCCACAGTGTTTACACATACAGAGACTATTTTCCCACTATGACCAACCATATCATCTATCCCACTGTCCATCTTGTCACATACCTCCAACAAACACCTCCCCCACCTCCTTCGTGTAAATATTACACTTGGGGGAGAAAAAAGATAGAACATAAAATTGTGTATAACATACAGATAAATAAACATTACAGTCAAGGCCACTGATTTACAATTTCCATGAAATTGAGGGCATATCGCAAAACAAATATAAAAATGGCAATTAACAACCTCACATATATACTTCATAAAACATCAGCTTTATTTATTCCTTCAACGAACAAACAATTACCCTGATGTTATCCATTACAGTACATAAAACATTCCTTCCAATTGACTTTGCATAAGATAAGAATAATTTGTTTTTTTAACAATACAATTTATATCATAAACCTGCAAGGTATCTACATTGTTACCATAAGAACTGTGAGACAGTGAAACACACATAAGCTGTCCAGGATTCTGCACACAAACTGTTCAGGGCCAAATAAAGAAATTTCTTCATTGACCACTGACTGAAACAACTTAAGAATTCCTTATCCTGTAATTTCTCTAATTGTGTTTAATAGACTCAAAACTATTCATTTGTATTTGGCATTTTTTCCAATAATTCAATCAGTTATGAACACCCACAGAAGATTATTAGATGTATAGCCTCCCAAGTGCTATGTGTCATCCGCAAACATCAGCTATGGTGATTTTTCTCAGTCTGTTCCTTTCAGAGAAGGTACTTAGGCCTTCAGGTGAGTAGGTTTGCAATAATTTCCTGTCAACGACTTTCAAAGACTCAATACCTGCTGCTTCTAATAGCTAAAGATATATGATTAGACTTCTAGGTATCGTAGCTACTGTTTGTTCACTGAATGACAGTTTTAGTACTTTTTAAGGTTTTAGCGAGCAAGTCAACAACTTCAGTTTTAATGGTGGGCTTACACTGGGTTTAGCATGAAGGAAATTTTGGGATTAAATCTTGTTTCTTTATATGACCATCAGATCTTCCGTCATCATGTTTTATATTATCAATACTAGACATCTGAATCCTGGAAAAATAATGTTTCAACTTACCCATTAACCATACCTGTAATTGCCAGATTAAATTTACTTATGACCAGAATTATTGCAACATGGATTGGTTCCCCTTGCTGTTGCCCAGAGTTAACTGGACTTCAAATATTCTGCAGATTTAACACATTCTATGTTCCTTTGCATGAGCTTCCAAACCCTGGCCATCTCTTCCTGATGTTCTTGTGGCATACTTTTACAAGTCTGTCACTCATGGCAGTCCTCTTAAGGAATTTAAACACACAAAGTAGGATGGGGTATGTCTTTGTGATATTCTTCATTGGCAACAGTCAAATTCTCATAATGCCAATAGTTCTTTCCTATTCATCTTATTAGTGCCTTGTCCTGCACTTTTTATAAACAGACCATTTTCCACTTGGATTGCATAAGGCCTTAATTGTAGGAGATGTGGTGATTCAGTAAATCTGGATCTGTTCATCTTAAAAATACTTGCTTCTTCTCAGCATCCTTTTTTTAAAGCACTTGCTGCAGAAACTGGATGGTAGAGTGAGTTACACATGATCATCTGTGGTGTTTACAAATCCCGCATAATCTAATGAAAGGCCCTTCCACCCACAAACATTAAGGTTGTCTGCAGCACAAAACTGTCTAATTTGGTGTGTTAGAGATAACAAGGTGTAGAGCTGGATGAACACAGCAGGCCAAGTAGGATCAGAGGAACAGGAAGGCTGACGTTTCGGGCCTAGACCCTTCTCCAGAAATTTGGTGTGTTAGTACTTTGAGTCATCGCGTAAGACACCAAGGGAGCAAATGCATGTTGTGGGCCAAATATTAAATTCCACTTTTATAAAAATTTTCATGGCCTGGGATGGGCAATGAATAAAACAAATTTTTAAACATTACTACATGAATGCAATAATCTGTTTTGCTATGTGAAGTAGTATTTGTGATAGTGTCAATTTTTATATTGTCATTTACATGATGCAGAAAAAATATTTTGGTATGGCATAAACTGTAGGCAAATTTGTGTTCAGCTTTGCATTATCTATGATTAGCCCTAATAGACAAGATGATAAATGATAATGCCTCACAACCACAAAAAACAACTATATACTAAAAGTATAACATTCCTTAGACTATTTGTGGTTTTATATTATGCATCCCTGGGATTTAATCACATTATACATTAGAGTTTGGGCATTTTCACATTGAGAGCAACATCAACTAACTCCTTTCTCCCCTAAACATTAGTCCTGAAAAACATTTTCAACTGCCTGATGGTCTACAGAAAGTATATAGTTATATTCATTGTATTGTATCATCCTCTCTTTGTCTCAGATCCTCATTGCCAACTTATTCACTTACCAACCTGTTGTAGTCAATCTTGTAATACACCTAATTAATTGCTTTTTGACGTATATGGGAGGATTATCCATTTTTCTGCATAGTTAAACTGCTTTTGACAGAAGACACCTCCAGTGTGCAACACCTGAGCACAGGAAATATCATTAAAGCTCAACTTTTCAAAGACGTAAAAATAGTTATGATTAATGAACGTTTGCACGATTGTATAAATTTCGACTGTGGTCTCTCAATTTGATTATCGTTTCTATTCCAAATACAGTACTTGACCATGTAATAGTTTATACTTTCTTGCGTACAGTATGTCATTTGTACTGCACAGCAGTGTCCCAAAAATGGCAGGAAAGACTGAAGCTTTACCGCTGATGAAAGCAAACTTGAAAGACTGGAACAAAATCATATGGAGAGCTGACAATGAACCTACTCTCCTTGGTTTATATAGAGACCGTGAGCTTGTTTCTGAATGTAAGAAATTATCTGGATCTCTAGATTAAATTATCCAGTAACTCCCTCTCGTTTGCTAAGTACTGGAACATTGCCAAAGAAAGTGCATAGAAAACTAGGTCGAGTATGTAAGGGAAATCGAATGCAGTAGTACTTTGGAATACAATTATATTTAAACAGTCATTTGGAAAGAGGGCTATAGCTGGCAGGTTTTTATGGACGCAGAGCTTGTACTCCTTGATCGAGATGTCACCAGGCCTGCGAAGCCCACCGCTCTCTTCGTCCAATCGCCCGCCAAAGGCGCTGCGAGACCGGGAACCCACACAAAGCAGAGTAACGTGGTCTTAAGTTGAATTGTTGGGTTCAAATGAGGCCTGTTTCAGGACTTCAGCTCCACCATTTTGTTTTGCGGCCGGTCTCTGTGCGGTATTTTTGTATTTTTTTTTTGAAATTCAGATACTTTAGGGCCAAGTGATCGCTTCGCCCCTCAGGGACAGCTCCTCCCACACACCCCCAAAATGATCAGTGCCCGCCAGCCGACGTGACAGAAGGGCTACGCAATGCAGCGACCGATATCTAAAAAGTCTCCCTTTATAGCCTTGTTTTTGTTTTGGGGAGGGGAAGAATAATAAAACTGATCTCTCATTCAGAGGCTAACCGTCGGAAACATGGAGCCCCAACAAACACATCACTCCATTCACGGCTGGTACGAGACTGTTTGGGTCAATTTATTTTTCAGCGAGGGGTATTATAATAATATGTTTAAAATAAAATTCATCATAGAAATTAAATGAGCAGAATTAGTGCGAAGAAATTAATAATATAAATAGTAATTGCCAATGTTTCAAATACAATACATCATTAACACAGGAATTTACATTTTGACTTCTATTCATTATATCAATCCCCCTCGAGGTTAAAATTGGTAGAGTCGCCCCTGTATCCAGCGGAAGGATATTTCCCCCTGGTTCAAACACAGAAGCGTTGGAGAAGCAGTCCCGGGCACGCGACTATAATGGACGACAGCAGGAGCCAATGGCGTGCCCGTCCCGGGCGATGGAACCAATAAGCATGGAGTGAAGGTGGGCTTTAGACTGTCGAGCGCAACGCGTCCATCGGGCGGTTTCCCCTCCGCCCAACCGCCGTCAGTGGTTTGTGGGGGTTGTAGTTCATGGCTGGGCGGTCGGCGTTGCGGCTGCGGAGGCGCTGAACTACAAATCCCGTGAGCGGTGGCGAGGAGGAGACATGCGCAGTGAGATGTCCTGATGTATATATAAAGGCCGCCTCGGGGGGCGAGCAGCAGCAGTTGAGTTGAGTGTAGTCGTTGTTGGTAGCGTGTAGAGTGAGGCCGCCCCCCTTCCACAGGAGCGGAGTCTCCGATTAGAGACTCCATTTTAGGGAGGACGGGAGCCAAAAAAGAGAAAGTAAAATTCACACTCGGTCCGGTGGGTCAGGAGGGACTGATGATGTCGGAGGGATCGGGCGACTTGTTGGGGGAGCGGAGTCAGGCGGAGGGCGGGCGGGCGCCTCCGTCTCCGAGCGTCGCCCGGGCTGGTCGGGACGGCAGAGGGCGAGCGCCGCCGAAGCCGAGCGACGCCGCCGAGGCTAAGGCGCCCGCACCGGGAGGCGGGGTCGGGGGCGGAGCGGGAGGAGGCGCTCTCGCCGGAGGCAAGAAGAGGCACCGGCGTCGCCCGTCCAAGAAGAAGCGGCGCTGGAAGCCGTACTTCAAGCTGTCGTGGGAGGAGAAGAAGAAGCTGGACGAGAGGGAGAGCGTGCGGGCGGCCAAGACCCGCGCCGAGATGTTCGCCAAGGGCTTCACGGTGGCCCCTTACAACACCACCCAGTTCCTGATGGAGGAACACAACCAGGAGGAGCCCGACCTGAACCCGGGGGGAGGTGCCGGTGCTGGTGGTGCTGCTGGAGGAGGGGGACCCCCCCGGCGGGCCGCCAAGTCTGACGAGACCAGCGAGGAGGACGAGCTGCTGCTGCTGGACGAGGAGGAGCAGCAGGACAGCGGCAGCGACGGCATGGGGGGCGACGGCGGCGGCGAGTTCCTGCAGAGGGACTTCTCCGAGACCTACGAGAAGTACCACGCCGAGAGCCTGCAGAACATGACCAAGCAGGAGCTGATCCGCGAGTACCTGGAGCTGGAGAAGTGCCTGTCCCGCCTGGAGGACGAGAACAACCGGCTGAGGGGCCGCCTGGACGGCAGCAAGGCGGCGGTGATCGCCCGGGGAGGGGAGCTGGAGGACAGCAACAAACTGAAAGAACTGGAACGGGAGATGGAGAGGCTGAGGGCCGAAAACCTCCAGCTCCTGAAAGAGAATGAACTGTACAAACGGGGGCAGAAACTGTCAGAAAGTGTTGATTGAAATATGAACTCTGCTGTATGTATATCTGTGTATAAATCTGTAAATATTTTTAGTCTGTACAGAGTCTAGATTTTTCTCTTGGCGTTGTTTTCTTTTGAACTTTCTGTTGTTTCAAATTTACAATCTTAATTATTTTGGGTTGGGATGCACTTTGTTTTTTCTCTTTGCATTTTTAAACCTCTGCAAAGGCAGAGATATTAATGTTGACTTGTGTTTTATACAAGTGATTCCCCAACCATCTTATCTCTTCTGCACACTTATTGATAAACTTGAACCAACCAAAACTATCAAGTACAGTATTGAGTACAATGTTTTTAGCATTAGGTTTAACTATTTTGATGGGGATGCTATTGCCTTATTTTTAATTCATATTAAGTCAGCTATCAGCTAACTGAAATTTTGCCAAATGATTTACCTGTGGTACAAAATCCTGCACTGCCTCAGCTCTGGAGAAAACCTTTTTCTGAGTCCTCTAACAGTGGGTCTTTTTGTGGTTATTCTGCAGTTTGCTGCTTTCTAGGCTGTTGATCCCTGTTGCTAGTCAGGTATAAGTCCTCTTCCTTTTTTTAAAAAAAATATTAATCTAGATAATGTCAAATCATTATGTAGTGTTTGACAATACCATTGGTTTGTCAACCCAACTAGTTAGGCAAAACAGATGTGTGCATTTCCCACCAGATTAGTTTGAAACCAACCTTTGCTTTTAATAGGATTTTCTGTACAGTCACCTCCTATGTTTCCATGATCCCATGTTCTGCATCTTATTGAATACATTAAAATAGTCCATGAAAGAAACTGGCCAATAAATTACAGTATGTAGTTTTAGTTTAAAATTCTGTTAATTGAAAAATGATGGTAACACTTTTTAAGGAAAAAAAACCTGAATAGTTCCCCAAGAATATACTTGGAAACCAGAATCAAGATTATTGGGGTTAAATTTGTAAAATGTACCTTTTCAATGGATATATATACAATTTAAAGAATAAAAATGAATGTCTTTAAAGAGAAGAGTATCTTGTACCTTGGCTATTAAAGTCACAAATAAACTTGGTATTCCCGTCAAAGTGGTGCTCACATCATGGCTTATAATTTTGGATAACCTGAGACTTTCCAACTATATTTAATCATAAAGTCTCAAATTCTTAAAGACTCCTGAGTACAACTGGTCCAGCTTCAGAAATGATCTTGGCCTAGAATGGGCTGTAATTTCATAAGAGGAAGAAATTTTATCTGCCTGAAAATTGTGTGGAAAACAACATTGGTCAAACATCAAGGGATGCAACAATGGATATGAGTTGGAGATGTTCATGTATAGTTACATAGTTTAAAATCAACCTTCTGTTTTTAAAAAATCCTTCTGAATGGAATTGGAAAATGATTTTAGTTTTGTTATTTTTGCCCGTCGTAGCACCAACAAGTGAGTTCCTCAAAACTGAACTGCTCATAACCAGATTGGCTGACCTGTTTCACTGGCCAAGAGTGAACTAGACAGTCATGAGATCAAACTCTGCAATAAATTCAATTTTTCCTTCAGTATATTGTACGGAAGGTAACTTGTCTGAAATGATTAGGTTTGAGATTGAATCCGCATCGTGACAAGGGATATATGCAGTGGTAATGGGGTGAGAAAGACCCTTTTTATGATCCAGGGAGACTTTGATAAATGTGGTTGGTAATGTTTCCTTTTTAATAAAGGAATGAAATCATGTTCAGCTTTTGCAAAGTCTCCTAATTTGGGCTGTCTGTTTAAAAAAAAAACATTTTCCCATAATTTGCTTAACATGTTTACCTCTATTTATAAAGGAAGTAAGACACTTTTTCAAAAGCACGATTGCTAATCGATATTGTTTGCATTCAACAAACACAATCTAAGAATTGGATGGGTTGTCTTATGAGGAAATGTCAGACAGAGTGGGTTACTGTCTGCTGGATTTTAGAGTCAAAGGTGACTTAGTTGAAATATACAAGATCCTGAGAGATCTTGAAAGGATGGATGTTGAAAAGAGTTTACTGTTGTGTGGGAGAATGTGGAACTAGGAATCGGATCACTTCAAAAATAAGAGATCACCCCATTTAAAATGTTTTTTTTCTCCCCCAAAGTCATCAAGTCTTTGTAATTCCCTCCTTCAAGAAGTGATGAAAGAACACTCTAAATACTTTTAAGGCAGAGTAAGTAGATTGTAGATAAGCCACAGGGTGAAAGGTTGCTGGTATTGTCAGGAATGTGGAGTAATTGGTCAGCAATGATCTAATTGAAAGGCAGAGAAGGCTGCAGGGGCCAAGTGAACCGCTATTAATTCATGTGTGTGTTGGTCTTGCTGTGTCCTGATTTAGCTAGCTTCTAGTTATCTAATATTGTGACCTATTCAATGTAGTAATTGAGCTATGTCTCAACTCACGCCTAAAATGAATAATTATGCTGAGATTATGTGCATCTGACTGCTATTCTGTCAAAACCATAGGATGAAATGTTGACAATGGAACGAGAGACTTCAATATTCTCTTTAGTTGCTAGGGACTTTTATTTAGAAATTTGCTAATTATGAGGAATCCAGTGAAGAGCCACGCAGAATGAAATGGCTGGGAGAATGACAAGATGGAAATGTCAAGTGCTCAGTGTGTTTCAAAGGTGGCTACACAAAAAGGTGGAAAGCACCCAATTACATCTTTTCCCCTGCCCTGTCATTGTTGCTCTAATTGTCCCTAATCTCTCAGTTTAAAACACCAAAAATTTAGGTTAATAGCAATAAAGGATGCAAGGGCACTGAAAACTCCTGTTCAATTCTATAAAACACATGGTCTTAATAGAGGTGAACTATTGCAGATGCTGGAAATCTGAAGTGGAATGCTGGTGAATCAGTAGGTCAGGCAGCATTTATGGAGATAGAAACCAATTTAATGAATCAAGTCTGGTCCAAATCATTACCAGGACTTTTCTGAAGCAGCGTCATACCAGTCTCGAAACGTCAGTCTTTTTCTGTCTTTCCATAGATGCTGCCATAGGTACTGGGTTTCTCCAGCTTTCTGTTTATGATTTCATTATTAAAAGTGAATGGTGAAAATTTTCTTCTAAGGTTGCAGTGCTAGGACATCAGGTTTTGAAAGCTTCAAGCATGGATATCAAGGAATTTGAGCAAACATTTGGTGGAATGTGAAATCTTCATGGGTATTTTTTATTATATTAACCAACAATTAGCACAGAACTGCTTAGAGACATTTTGATAGAATAAGTTGCACAATTAGCAGAAAACTTGATCTTAAAAGAAAGGGTTGTTTAAATGATTCCTGATTCCCACTTATAAGGTGAAGACGTTCAGAGTTTAGAAACTCAATATATGAAAAATGTTGGTAATTGACAATGTGGTTCTTCCATCTTTTATAGATACATCCAATCTGTCGGACATTCTAACTTAAGGTAGGAAATGGTTTTATTAAATTATAGTTTTAAAAGCTAAGTGACAAACCGAAATGTGGAACTTTTTTTTACCAAGAGAGGAAAAAGAAAATCTTCACTTTTGCTTCAACTTTTAAATGTTTTTGGTAACTCAAAGCCATACTCCAAACTGAACTTGTTCTAGAGATTGGGCCTGAGAAGCAGAAGACTCCGCTCCAAATTGAGGAGCTGTACCCGAGAAGCACAGGATGCTAATTGATCCAAATTGCACAAGCTAGAATGTAGAGCTGGAGAGAATGCTATGACAGCAAGGAAGGGGCTTGCAAGCAAGAACTTGCACAAGAAGTTGTAATTTAATGTTGGAAGAGCGAAAGAAGAAAACTTTGTCATGCTCTAGAAAGTACTGTGTGAATGTGGGATAACAAGCAATCGCTGGTCATGTGGTAACCCTTGGAAAAGAGATTTCTTCAAGCAGAGCTTTTAATTATCCTTACGTTGAAAAGCATATCTCTGAGAGACTTGTTTACTCTGTCGCCAAGGAACATGGACACTGGATGCAAGAAAGTTATTGGACAGAGGATTGCAGCAGAGATGGGATTTTCCAGAGGAGGAGTTTTCGCGAGGAAATGAGCATTGCAAGGTTTGGTTGGGGAGTGGTAAGGTTGAAATTGTATAACATCTTTATGGGGGAATGCGTGACCCACCTGTGCAAACTGTCCTTGACTGAGATGACATGGGGTGGGGGCATATATACCAGAGGCAGCTGATAAATTTGTATATTAAATGAGATATGAACAGTATAATTGATTTGTATATTTTTTGAATAATAACACATGCCATAAACAATTGTCAGCTGTCAGAGATTACATTCTTTTTTCAAGACAAGCAATCATGATAGAGTACTCCATATTTTACCATACTGGTTGTAATATGGCCTATCCCTTTAAAATGACACCCTAATTCTTCTAACTGCCTGAAGTCAGAGGCTAATTTCCTTGCAGGCAACTTAGTTACTGAGGAAGTTGGTCTTGGATGGAAATGATTGGCTTTTTTTAACATCCTACTTTGTGACGCAAGTTTTCATCCGTGTGTCTTTTATATAAGTGCACACTGACTGAAAGCTCATGGGGATTGGTTCAGAAGTCCATCCATAAAAACAGTTTAAAACTGAGGAACAAGTGTTTTTAGGAGCGTTAATTTGCAGCTGAGAACATCATGATGGAGTGCTTGTTATTGCAAGATAAAATAATGACGAGGAAAATCATGATGGAGAGTGATTTTAGGGACTACAAAATCAGCCGTCAGATGTAAAGGAATTTGGATATCTCCATGAATCTGAGGGAGTATTACTTCACAGGCTGGAGTGTTTTGTTTTCAAAGTGTTCTTGTATGTGGGTGAAGCTCATCAGGGTGGTTTTATTCAGAACAAGAGTGCACAGATTCTGTGTTATGACTGATATGTTTTTGTTAGGAGACAGGAAATATCTGTTTCCAGAAAGCATGCTAAACTACTGGCTACTATAATGGAGAACTCTGGAAGGTGAGATTGGAATGATTTGAACAGATGTCTCTAATGCATATCTTAGTCAAACGACCTTTTCTCTAACTGTTACTTTTCATTCTTCCCTTACACAGCCAAGTCAATCATTCATATCATTTTTAAACTTTGTCTTTTTATCCATAGTCACACTCGCAGTGGAGGAAAAACCAATCAGAATGTGTCTTTGTACAGTGCATTTTTTATGCAGACCTACATGCAACCTCATGCACCTCCCAGAATACAAACCTCAATGAAACAACTGGATACAGTCTAATCAATGTTTAATGCATGTAAACGTATGAATCAAGAACCAAACTGAGTAGCATACCAACAAGATGGGAACAGCTATCCCAGATAACAAGGCGTAGAGCTGGATGAACACAGCAGGCCAGGCAGCATCAGAGGAGCAGGCAAGCTGACGTTTCAGGTCTGAATCCTTTTTCAGAACCCCAGACCCGAAACGTCAGCTTTCCAGCTCTTCTGATGCTGCCTGGCCTGCTGTGGTCATCCAGCTCTACATCTTGTTATCTCAGATTCCAACATCAGTTCCTACTATATCTAACAGTTATCCCAACCTGCTTTCTAAACCTTGATCTATTATTGGCTTTCTAATGCAATATATTACTAGCTCTCCCATTTTGTACTGTTACCTTGTATCCTACTCCTCCATCTTGTGCGCTGCTCTTCCAAGGGCCACACGCAAGATGAAGGAGCAAATGATTTCTCCTAACAGACAAAGACATGATTGGAAATCCCTGGTGGTTAATGTTCGTCATTTTGTAGTGTTCTTTTAATGGGTGCGGTGCAACTTGAAATGTTAAACACACATGCTGGCATCTTTCAGAAAGCACATGGGTTTAACATTTCTAATTTCTGGCAGAAAAAGTCTCATACACTTCATTTCATTTAATCCATAATGTTTCCCTAGGTTGCAGTAAATAGCGCTTTAGGAATTCACTTCAATTGATGGAAATCTGGTATTTGGCTCTCCATTAAAACAATTATGAGGAAAATGAGTTATTGTATTTAATCCATTTTCAATTTCACAACAAATTAAATTTGACTTGTCAACCCCAATCTCACAGGCGCAGTGGAGCTGCTTCCTAACACAGTCCTGTTGGGTGTAGTTTGACTGGTAGAGAAGACTTGGATCTTTTGCATAGTGCAGACTTTTGAAACGCAAGGATTCAAATTTAAATTAACTAACTTTAATCATCTTTCGGTAGTATTCACTTTTGCCATATTGATTTCACCGTATTCTTGAGCAGTCCTCCTGCTTAGTCCATTCTTGCAAAAAGTAATGGTCTTCCACTGTTCAAGAGCTATTAATGCTTAAGTCATTATCCATATAGCTCTTGGAATTAACAATACTTTCTATGAACTCGGGGAGAAGCATTTGTCTGTAGAAATATAATATTCTTAATGGTGGAAATATACTTCACAGGCTTCAGTAAAAAAAAACTGATGATGTAAGTTCCTATTTTTGTTAGAGTAGGATCTGTGTCCAACCCCATTGGGAAGGCTGATGAGTGAGTAATCTTTCTGGGGATGTCCAATCAACACAGTATTGCTTTTTGAGGCTTCAAAATATTTAACCACTAATGACCAGCTTGGTTATTTCAAAATAAGATGCTGATCTGAAGGTGGAATATTGGCTGGGATTTTGTAAACATTCCTGACATTGAAACCAGAACTGTGCCCCTTTGACTTTCTTTTTGCCTTTTCCTATGTGATTAGAATTAAAACTTGAAGTGCCAGCAGAATGCATGCAAAACACAATTCAATTTATCAGCTGGGAAGCTTTTTAATGTGAAAGCCGCCATCAACTAACAATGCTACATCTACAGGAAACTGCATCAGGGCTTTAACATAAAACTTGAGAGTACGAAGGTTCTAGCTGTGCTTTTCAAACTTAAATTTGACTTGTACGTAATTCATTTCAGATTGATTTAGGTTTATTCAAGTGTGTATCATCATTATTTCTCAAATAGAAAGCTAAATACACTGGCAAGACTTAAAGTTGGCATGAAATGTCACATGGCATTCCCTTTACTGTGCAGGAAATAACATTGTGCGTTTGCATTCACTCTTTATTGAATGTTTATATCATTTTCCAGTGTTAAACTACTACTGCAGGGATTGCTGAACTTGATCAGCAGGCTTTCCCTTCAATGTATTCCAAAGGACATGGTCCGCAATTTCACTCAATAGAGTAATTGAAATGTTGCAAAGCACTGTAAGGATTCTGCCAGCGAACACCCTGAAATGGACCCACATTTGAACAGGTACTGACAGTGCACTTTAGTTTCTTGCCTTGACTGACTGTTTGCCCCATCACATCCAGGACACCAGGTCCTTTTTCCTTCACTCCTCTGCATGCACAAACCCCCTCATCACAGAAATACCCTTGCCAATCCAGAATCTATTTTCCTGACTCCTCTCTTTTGTGTCATCGAGTTAGAGAAGGATAAACACCTGAAGAAGGAACTACGCAGGCACAACTACTTTCACTGTCTCATGAGTTCCATCTATTGCAGAGATCGCAGTTATGTAGCCCAGTCACCCAGTGTAAATTTCAGAAAGTTATGCCTCCATGTTTCTTAAATTTTTGTTACAAGTTTCCTTGTGATCAGCAAAATTAAAGTGCGAGGAAGCCTTGCAATTGATTGTAGATTAGATGTAGCGAGGTGTTTCTTGCCCTGGAAGGAACCTTGTAACTCACTCAGTCAGCCTTAACAATCAGTGTAAACTGGATTCCAGCGCCCACTCTACACCTCCAGAGGTAGAATAAAATGGCTGTAATTACCTGAGCTTTTCAATGCTGAACTAATGACAATAATAATCCCTCCCTTTTCAATTCTCAACAGATGCAATTTCTGCACTCTTCCTGTGAAAATTATTCTATAGTATTGAAGATTGCCTCACTCGAGCAACGTGCCTACTTTCGGAGTTATGGCTCACTACGTACCTTGTCGTAATCTACTTCATTCCTCAGTCGTGACATGTTTGATTCAGAGATTCAACTGGAGATTCAGAGGAGGAGACAAATAATTAATGTAAGTTGGAGTGCGTGTCTCTTACCACAATGGGTTGACCAGAGAATATCAGCCCATTCTCATTGAAAAATTGTCAACAAGATCCTTACAATGGTCAGTGTAGAAGACTGTTTACATGCTGGCCAGAGGAGCGTCAAGACTCAACCCTCCTTGGAACAAAAATAATCAAACCAAGAATTGATGTAATTAGGTAACAATTGATTTATAGAGGATAAAGCTTTTTTTTAATTTTGTCTTTAAATGTGTGTGTATAAAGCAGTGGGATAGACTTTCAATCCTGACATGGATGAAAAGGTGTATATTTGCTCTGCAACGTTTAATGGCATTTCTATGTGAAACTTAATTCTGAATTTGTGTGGTCCCTAATGTGTGGAGGTAAACTTCTGCCTTGATGATAAAAGTAATGGTGTGCTCTGATTTTTCAGTCTAAGAATGACTGTAATTTATTGAAATGCACCACTTTGCAAGTATTATAAGTAGGACTCAGATTACTGATTGGACTGAATGGCCTGTTTCTACCCCGTATATGTGCTTTCCTTCTGAAATATGTTTTATTATATCATTCATTATACCCAATCTGGCTATAACTTCTCATTATTCTAAGTCATCTATATGATGCTTTACCTTAAATCTTGGAGTGTTGTTCCAGCCCCTTTCAGGTAAAAGCTTTGAATCATTCTCTCCTTCCTCCTCCTGCCTCCCTCCCTCCCTCAAGATTACGGGCACATTTCTTCAACTGTCTGGTGAGCACAGAGCTTTGAACCATTCTGTAACCACGCAGGTTATGAAGCTGTAGGAAAGCCTCTCCCTATTCAATGAAATTTCAGATTGTCAATAATTCAGGCAATTCTTGGTGAAAGTGGCAGGGGGGAACCCATCTGATGAATCATAGGTGTTATGACTAAGTGGGGAGAAGCCCATCACAATTTTTCAGCCTCCTTGATTGCCCACAATGAAGATTTAATGATCCTTTTAACATGTATACCTCACTTTGTAAAAAGATAGTTAACTAATGCACCAAAAAACAATGAAGGAGCCAGGTAAAAGACTTTCTTGAGTGAAAGGAGACGACTTTCATTACTTAACAATCCCAAGTAGAACAATATAGTCTCAGCATCAGCCTTTTCCAAAAAAAAGTACAAAATTAAAAAGGAGATAATGTCAAATACCAAGGGGAAGATAAAAATATATGCAGTTTAAAGTCTTTACAGTATCCCGGAGTTGTTGCCTGAGACCATAATTGGTTTGTGGTGTCCTGGATCAGCAGCAGCTGTGAATATTACAGATACCTTTTAAGTTCACGTTGGATGTTTCTTCACATTTCTGTTGTCATTGGTAGCATTGTCCTTTCTGAGCAAGAGCAGATTGAGCGCCCATCCCCTTCACCCTGCTGCATGCAAATCCAGTTACAAATCATCTCATCTAGTCTGCCAAAACAGTTGAAATGTAGCTTGTTTTGTGTATTCCTGTATTTGGGATTATTGTTTCCCAGCTGGATAATTGTAGGCAAGTCTTTTATCTCATTTTTGTGAAACTTATCATGTAAGTGTAAATTAAAAATAGGAAATGCCGGTTTATTGACAATTGTTAATTTCAGATCAGATGATCTAATTCATTCTACATTGATTTCCTGAGGTTTGGCTCAGTTTCTGGTCAGATGATAATTGTGGCCATTCTTAAATTGGCTTCTTTCCTTTTTAAAACACCATTACCATTCATAAAAGAAACAAGTATTAAAATCCAATGATGGAAGCCAAAAGTTAATGGTTCATATTTCATTGGTATCATGACACTGGATGATTCTGCCACATTTTGGTTGAAAACTTTGTACAGATCTAACCATTAGTCGTCTGCTTGTCTTCCAGCCAAGGATTGGGACATTGTGTCAGAGAAAAAGACTAAATTTGCTAGCAGATGGGATGTTGTGCTTCCATACACCGGACTAATTGGTTTTCATATGATGAACGGGATACAGAATTAGCAAATTAAGAAACCATTAACCGTTTACCTCTGTGAATTATTACAGTTATGTAGGTCTTCCTTCAGGCTTTTCCCTGCCTGGTGGATGCTAAAGAACTGCAGAAAGAATCTTTCAGAGTTTCTATCTCAGTGAGGCTTTAGACCAATCCACATCCAACAACCTACTTTGAAAACTCAGCTCAAGTCGTAAAACATCCTACAACAGCCTTTAAGAAATAGCCAATTCACCCCATCTCCCAATTTTAAAGGATGTCTTAAAAGAAGTCTTTGGATCCAGTCCATGACTTCAACAAAAACTAAATCAGTCCTTCTTTGGGCTGTACCATTTTTTAAAACCACTTTTTACTGAAACCCATTTTTTAGTTTCTGAGCAATATTGTTTGAAGGATAACAGTGTTGAAAATGTTGCTGTTAATGTGAGAAGATGCCAAGGTAATAATGGAAGGGGGAAGAAATCTTTTGTATCTCAAAGAATGAATTTGAATTTCTGTTAAGCACCTTTCATGACCTCAGGATATCTCTAAGCATTTTACAGTCAGTTAAAAACTTCAGTATAGTCATTCAAGTTTCTATTACTAGAGTATTAGTTTTGCTTCTTTGTCTCTATCAGTTTGTGAAATATGCAGTATAAAAATGCAATTGAAGGAAGAACTTGTATGGTGGTGTAGGAAATGGTAAACAAATACATATCTAACAGATTGGGAGATAGATTGCCAGTGAAGTCCTCCAAGTGGTGATTTCTCCAACTTGGCTGCACCATAATGTCAACAAAGGGGAAAGAATGAGGACTTTTCTCCATAAAAAAGGAGAATTAATTTGGAGGGTGAATTAACTGCAGTGTGTTCTTCTGAACCTTTTATTGAGTGTTTCAACAGCAACAGGAGAAAGACTGCTGCCTAGTTGTGCTTAAAAAATACTTCTTGAGTACCTACCAAGAGGGTTGTAAATGATCTTAAACACAGGTCTTCGCAAAGAGGCATATAAAACAAATAAGTGTCTGAAATCAAATGGGTAAGTATACATCCTGTCATTTATTGGCACCTCTGGTTATCATCACTTTTTTTTTGCTTCCTGATTGCTGTAAAGAGCCTTGCCCATAAAGTATGAATTCCAATCCTGCGTTTATTGTTTGTAGTTGGTCTGTTGGTCAGTTTTGCTAATTCTCAGTTAGCTTATGAAACAGCATGCTGAGATCTGCAGCACAATAGATAAGTGGAAATGAGAGAAAAACTACGGATACATAAGATTATAGTTTGCTGCATGCTCCTATGTTCAAATTCACAGTTTTGCAGATTTCGATATGGTGCATCATTTTATTGTCCCATGCTGTGTGCTGTAATTGAAGGCACTTGTCAGTAAAATATTGGTGCATAGCTTCTTATGGCAATGAACCTTGCAGACATAGTTCAGTCAGGTAATAATCCCCATTGACATTAGCATCAAGTTCTTCACCCTGTTAATGACCCTTTCTGGAAAGTACATCTCTGGATATCTGCTGTGGATAAGATCACAGAGTGCTGTGAATACTTCAAACAGTACAATGTTTACGTGCAGAAGTACAGGTGAATTGTCACTTGAAAAGCTGTTTGAATATATGGGCCCTATGCGAAGAAGTACCTTCAGGAAATAAGTGAGATCTGCAATGAGTAAAATGCACTAAATTTTATAATGACCCTCGTTCCAAATTTACTGATTGAAGATTTCAATGGTTCAGACTCATCTGAATGAGTGTGTCATCACGGAATTAATGTTCTATTTCCTCAAAGTAAAGGTTTATAATTCTAGTTCCACTGTAGTTCATCTTTTCATCAACTGGAAGCACACCAGTAGATCCATGACATTGAAGCATTTTTTTATGAACCAAAAAAAAATTTGGAATTGTTGGAAAGCCGATTTTATTTTCAATTGAAATCTGCGTTCCTGCCATTTACAGTGACCTATTGGCTAAGCTCTGTCAGGGATGACTGTGTAAAACCTAATCATTTTAGTGCTGGTGTCTGGTGAGAAAGACATAGTTTTCAGTTGGTATACAGCGTGAAGTGAACCAAATGCATTTTTAAGAAATATCGATTTAGTAAATTGTCAGAACAATCGAATTGACAAAAATAAAAGTTGATTTTTTTTTCTTCTATAGGAGATAGCAAGGACTGCAGATGCTGGAAGTCAGAGTCGATAAGATGTGGAGCTGGAGGAGCGGAGCAGGAAGGTCGACGATGAAGGGTCCTGACCTGAAACATCAACTTTCCTGCTCCTCGGATGCTGTCTGACCTGCTGTGCTCCTCCAGCTTCACATCTTATCGACCCTTTTATTCCCATACTGTTTTTAATTTTTTAAAGAAAGGTTTTGATTCTTTTTGTTTGCTTCCTATTCCCATAGCAATAAGCAGCTTCTCCACAGGACCTTGATGGTGTCATTTTTATAGTCGTGCAAAGGAGAGAACAAACATACTTCAGATTGAAGCATCCTGTCTTTAGTGTGTTCGTTGTTTCCCCTGGTTTGTTTTGAGTTGATAACTCACTAGTACTTTAGCACAACCACACACACGTTCTCCCCCCATACCACCACCACCATGGCCGTATTTCCTATTTCTGCCCCCTAGTTGAAGATGATATATGGAGAACGGATTAGTATTTTCCCCATAGGCACTGTAATGATATTTAGCTATTTAAAATCATTTTTCCTATATTTGATAATCAGTAAGGAGAGATATTTACATAAATGTATGATGCAGGTTGAGGGGTTTTTATGATGTTGAACTAATCTTACCAGAACTGTTAATGTTAGAACAACATTAATGCTTTGGGAAATCGTAATAACAGAGGGAACTGGGCTTTGATAAAGTGAGATTGCCATTATATGGCTGCAAGAAGCAGACAGAAAGTCTGATATGTTAGCAAAACTACAGGAGATTCTTTAGAAAAAATGAAATGTTCTTGTCTCTGTTAACTTGCACCATTATTGTGGATTATTGCTATATTGCTATTTCATTTAAGTGAAATTTTGATCTTTGGAAACTGAAAGCACTGGCTTACCCATGCACTTCCGTGAATTCTCCTCCTGCCTTGTAATTTGTGTCACTGTATGCAGCTACCCCACATATTTTATGTTTCTCAATTTTGGTTGGATGTTTTTCTGGATATTTTATCACATGATCCCCCAATGTCCTGTCCACTAAAACAACCTTTAGGTCGCACTTCCAAAAGCTCTTATAATGAATAAACAAATGTTCACAGAAAATGGAAGTAATAACACCTCCTTTATCATCACTGTGACCTTTCTCATTAGGAATTAAACCTTAACTGAAGCCTTGATGGCAATGCTGGAACATTGTGAACCCTAATTCAGCATGAAAAGAATATTTGCCTCCTCTATATAAAAGATGGTGAAGGAAAAGCAGACTTAAACTTTAAAGTGCCTGACAACTCAAAGCACTTTATGACCAATATAATCACTTACAATGTTCCCTAGCAAATTAGATCAGCATAATGACTTCTGTGAAGAATTAGTTAAACCTTAATGATCATAGTGGACATGATAACTTTGGCTCTTGTGGAGACAATATTTTTATTAGGAGATTCTATGCAAAGAAGTCATTAGCCAAGACTCCTACAGCTACAGGTGTGGGGGTGCAATGGATACTAGCTTTTGCTATTTTTCTGAATGGCTGAGTGGATTATATTGGCCTACAGTGGGATACATTTTAATCTCAAAATACAAGTTGAAATGTGAAGAAAACTGAGTGCTGATTATACAGCATTTGATAAAGTAAATACAGAAACGAGTAATGGAAGAAGCGCGTTGAATATTGGCGATGAGAACAGAATTACTTATTAGACATTGAGGATTCAATGCCAGAATACTATAATTTTCTGAACATTTGATATACCCAAACATAATACGCATTCTTACTTGCATAAATAAATTCAAATTTGACCTAAACATTTAAAGTATGCATTTAGACTTTTCGCAACACTGCGATCAAATTGACCCTTTATTGACAAAAGTAGTGAGCAAACCTGACCAAGTTTCAGGACCTGTTTCCACCCTATTTTGTTGAGCAACTGACTTCCACTCCTAGTAAAATGTACAAAGCTCAAGTAGTCTGCCAATAGTGGTTACACATGACGTGCTTTATTTCATCGATTGATCAATCAAATTTCTCGAGACAGCGTTGAATCATCTGAAAGTCCTTCATGTTTCGTTCACAGACAAGTCATTTACAGTGGCTGGCTTGAGGCAATGAGGTATGTGTGTAAGGAGTTTGTAGATTTCCCATTCAAGTACAGCAGGAATTGAAACATCAGTTACATTTCAGCAGCAATCTAATAAATATAAACAATTTTTGAAACAAATAATCAAAAATATAAGTTCAAGAAAATTAATGAAAAAGAGGCAGCTCTTTTTTAACCCATTAAAAACAGGAAGAATTTAAAAGACGTATCATTCATTGAAGAAACATTTCTTTGAGCATCATTCACAATGTGTCTGGAAAAGTTGTTGACCAGCAACCAAGAAAAGGTCATTTCGATATTTATCACACTGTGCATACATCCAACTTCTAAATAAATTTTGAGGGAAAATGTTTTGTATTCAGAAAATTAAGCTACAGAGAGAGACGCTGGTTGCTATTAAAATGGTAGTGATACAACATTAACAGATCTGGCCTATGAAATCACCTATGTCAAACCAATCATGAAAATTGTGAAGGTGAAGTTGGTGAAAACAGAATTTAAATTATTGGTAGTTTTTCACTTTTTGGCATATTCACTTCTACTTTTTTTTCACCTTTATTGACATGTACTCTTTGAAATTTGTTAACTTGACAGTTTGGCAACACAGGATATCATGGAGAATAATGTGGTTTGCTATATAATACTGCAGATGTTCAAAATAAGAACAAAGTGCTAAATATGATCTTGGTCTGGCAGCATTTGTGGAGAGAGAAAAATTGTTAACCTTGAGTTAAATGTAACTTAAGAACACTATGAAGAAGTCACATTTGACCTGAAACTCTGAAACATTAACTCTGTTTCTCGCTCCATACGTACAGTCAGGCCTACTTCATATTTCCAGCTCTGTTTTTTAATTGATTTCTTGATATGTATTGTTAAAAGTGAGCTACAATCTTGTGATTTTAGATGGTATAAACAGAAAAAGACAATGCCACAATTCAGTTCTAAATCAGCATCCAAACTTATATCCGCCCTTGAAAAATTTCCTATTTTTTACATTTTTTTTGCTTCTTCCTGTTTCTAAATCAATGTTCTGAGATTTGCCAACTTCATTTCTTCTAGCTCACGTCTTTTTTTACAACCACTAGCTGATACCATTTCAGTTGCCTTTACAATGTGGAGCTGGAGGAACACAGCAGGTCAGGCAGCATCAGAGGAGCGAGAAAGTTGATGTTTCATCAGGACTGGGGAGGTGGAAGGGAGCTTGGAAGCGGTTGCTCGGAAAGGTGCTGGGTGTGGTGGAGATGATACGGCGTGTAGAGCAAATGAGGGAGCCATCGTGTGTAACCACAGGAGATGCTACACCTGCCCCCTCACCTGCGTCCAAGGCCCCAAACAATCTTTCCAAATCCGACAAGGATTCACCTGTACATCCTCCAACCTGGTCTACTGTATCCGTTGTTCCCGATGTGGTCTCCTTTACATCCATGAGGCCAAACGCAGACTTGGTGACTGATTCACAAACCATCTGTGCTCTGTATGCTATAATCAATTTTAGATCATAATCTAGATCAACACCTTCCGGTTGCCAACCATTTAACTCCCCCTCCCATTCCCTTGGTGACATGTCCATCTGGGTCTCTTGCACTGTCACAATGACGCCACCCGCAAACTAGAGGAACAGCACCTCATATCCCACCTCAGGAGCTTACAGTCCAATGGCCTCAACATAGAATTCGCCAGTTTCAAAATCTCCCCATCCCCTGGTGTCCTCCCATGTCCAACCCTCCCTCTCACCCCCACCTTCTTGACCTGACACAACCTGTCCATCTTCTTTCCCACCTATTCACCCCACCCTTCCCACTGACCAATCCCCACTACCCCCTACCTGCATCCACCTATCACCATCCCACCTACCTTCCCGCAGCCCCCAGCACTCCCCCCCACCCCTCGGTCTATTTCCGAGCTCCCTTCCACTTTCCCAGTCCTGATGAAGGGAGTAAACCGGAAACGTTGACTTTCCTGCTCCTCTGATGCTGCTTGGCCTGCTGTGTCTCTCCAACACCAGACTGTATTGACTCTAACTCCAGCATCTGCAGTTCTTGCTATCTCCAATTTCAATTGCCTAGTCTGATTATTTTTTAATCATAGCTTGGTGGAGCAGGAATCATTTTAAAACCATTCAAAAACCATCTCATTTAGATGAGATTCAATTATTTTACTGTGAAAACAAAATATATCTTGTCTTGGGACAAAGAGAGAGCAAAAAATAAATGCTCTACATCTGTATGAATTGAATTTTGTCCCTATGGTGCATAAAACTGTTTCAGTAGAATGTTTCAGAGATAGTAGGAACTGCAGATGCTGGAGAATCTGAGA